>NW_021604598.1:11298620-11387297 GCF_004785775.1 Grammomys surdaster | reverse complement strand
CCTCCCTCCCTCCCTCCCTCCCTCCCTTCCTTCCTCCCTCCCTTCCTACCTACATAGCTATCTGTTTTTGCGCAAAGTTCCAAACTTTCTCTGCAACTGAGGATAACCTTGAACTTCTGATCCTTCCTGTCTGTTTTCTAAACACACAGATTATAGACATGCACCACTGGTCACAGTTTACAGGTGCTGGGGATTGACACTGGGGCTTTAAACATGCTAAGCAAGCACCCCATCAACAAAGCCACTGTGTTGATTTGAATTGAGAAATGTTTCCCATAGGCTCATGTACTTGAACACTTGATCACAGTTTGGGGAGGTTATGGAACCTTTAGGAGATGGAGCCATCTGGAGGAAATTTGTCACTAGAGGTGGGTTTAAAGAGTTTACAGCCTTGCTCTACCACACTGCTTTCTCAGCGTCCTGCTCTGGTTGTCTCCCACCATGGCTCTTGTACCATAAAAGACTCTCCCTCTGTATCTAAAAGACGATATCAACTCTTTCTTTCTAAAGGCACTTTTGGTCATGGTCTTTTATCACAGCAACAGAAAATAACTGATACAGCTACATCTACTCAGGATCCGGCATGGCGTCTTCTTGGATTCCATCTCTCACCATGATATCTATCTTTGTTAATTTTGGGTGTTTTTGCTTCTCTCTTCCCTACCCCTGAAACTTGCTCTCTAGAGATGAATCTCACAGCAATCCCTATATCATCAATGTGGTTCCTATCAGTATATACTGCTACTGTAGCTGTAGAAGGGAAGAGATAACAGAAAGACATTACATACAGCCTGAAAAGGTTGTCACTAAAGTCAAACTGACAGTGGAGGTTTCACATTACTGGAAACACTGTCTTCATTGTTCATACTGGTGAACAACCATGGTTCTCACTAATCTGAAATTCCACCCAAGGCATATCCTAGAAACAATCTCAGACTCCCAGAATTTAATATGGGTTTATGGGCTATTCTCAGGCTTTGGAAGGAGACTCAGTCTGTTGACCTTTTTATTCACAGACACTAGAGAGACTGTCACATCTGTGGTCAATACTGAGACAGGAACTATACTGTAAAGGAACAGAACCTGTTATCAACTACTTTGAGGCAAGAGACACACAGTAGCATGTGTAGCTACATGCATTACATGCAAAATGAAGTCCCATAAAAATTACTCCAGCCCCTGCAAGTCCTGGTCCAGAGAATTAATCAGTCCTGTTTGTAACTAGAAACGTACTCCCACTATTTATATTTTCCTGAAAGCCACTTGTAGGAAAAAACAATATCCTTCCATTATCTCCTGTTTCTTGCCTCATTTAGTACCAGGAGATAGATACTGCTAGAGCTTGGAGCTTAATGTCCATCAAAGGCCTATGTGTCAAAGTCACAGTCCCCAGCTTGGTGCTGGTTGGAACATGGTGGGAACTAAGGGCAGGCGTGATGGATAGAAATGAGATCAGTGGGAACCATGAAACTGAAGCCTCTTCCCGCTTCTCTCATTTACTAGTCATGAAGTGAGCAGACAAGTTTTATTACATGTTTCTCCAAAGGATATACTGCCGCAGGCCCAGAGAAATGAGGCCTGTCATAGGGAAAAACTCTGAAACTAATCCAAGCTAAGCTTTTTCTCTTCCCAAACTGACTACTTAGAGTAATTTGTCAGTAATGGAAAGAAAGGTATCACAGTAATCTTTCTAAGGAATGAGTTAGTAGAGGAAACTGATGGCCCTTGAAGCCAGTACCAAGCTGCCAGATGCCCTGTCTCCCTGATCTTCAATCAGGACAGTTTGCACAGTGGCAGCATTTAGTGCATGAGAAATGTGGCTTAGGGGTCACTTGCTTCTAACTTTGGTGGAATACGTGAGTAACTTTGTCTTGCTACAAACCACAGTTTCTCCTTGCTTCCTCAGGCAGGATTTTTATTTGTTTGTCTTGTGGCTCCTAATTCTCAGTTGGCTCTAAGTTTGAACAGAGAAGTAGCTGGCTATACTCTCACCTCTATGACTCTCACCATTATTTCAACTGTTGGCTGGAGAACAGAGGTTCATGAGTCATCAGAGATGTTGAAGAAAGAAAATAAGGAAGATATGAAATGATCAAGCACCCTCAGCTTCTGTAGTTACAAAAAATCATGCTTTATTGCAAAAATAATTAAACATTTTGAAAAGGCTCAGCATCTTAGTAACTTTTATATACACATGAATTCTGAATATATTCAGCCATTGACATTTTTCTTTCTTCTACTCTAAGAATGGAAAATCTGGCAGAAGCATTGGACAGATTTTTTTAAGTGGTTCCAAAAGTAGGAGATTTCAGAAATATCAATACCATAGACACTAACCTTCACAGAGAGCTTTGAAACATCTATCGTGTTCTTACAGTACACAGACACACACACACACACACACACACACACACACACAGAGAGAGAGAGAGAGAGAGAGAGAGAGAGAGAGAGAGAGAGAGAGAGGAACATTCCCACTTATTGGAGTACACAGCAGTCAAGCTATAGCTTCCTTGATACCACTCCCTTCCCTTCCCTACCTCCTAATGGCACCTTCTGCTGTGAACTCATCTCTGAATCAGTTACTAGTTAGGTTAGTGCTTTTGTGGTCCAGTCACTCTAAACACTACTACACTGTGAAATAGATCTTTATGGCCTGAGTCTTTGAGGGACATTAGACCCGTACTTCCTAATGATCTGCTGTCAGGAAAGGTTCCCAGCTCACAGGACAAAACAGGCTATTTATTGAAATCCAAGAACAAAACCTATTTGACCAGTATACAGTCATTTCAAACAGTATAACTAAATTTTGGCATTATTATTAATGCATGTAAAAATCATTTTCAGTTGTTGTAGCCTGCACAATCACCTTCTTCTAAAAATTCTAATTATAGTTAAATAAGTCCACAATTTCATATTACCAAGTTTAGTGTAGCATTATTTCAAAGGATAGAGATGAAATATAAACAATTTTCATCAGATTCCCCTCAAATCATCTTGATTCTTTAGTTATTAATCTCTCAGGATTTGAAAGGACAGATACATCAGCAGCTGTCTGAGTTAAAGGGGTTCCTATTTCCTGATAAGTTATGGTGGTTTGATAATTAATATTGTAACCTACTATCTGTCCTACCAGTCTGGATAAGACAGCCTGGGTTAGCCATAGGCACTAACATCCCCACACACTGATTTGCTCAAATAAATTTTGTGTTTTAAGATTGGCAAATGTTGGATTAGATAGACCCACAAGCACCTTCATGCTTCTTAGGTAGAAAGAGGCTGGGGGAGAGAAGGTCAACTGACTGTAGAATGTGGACAATCTCAGGGTACACAGATGCTAGTCTTCATGTTCCTTCTAAAATAGTCATTCTTGTTGGTCTAAATATAGCCACAAAGGAGAATGGATTATGTACAGACAGAAGGAGCTCCATGCATGAAACTTATATGAAGAGGAACAGGCAAATCTGACTCATTGTCAACTTTGTCCCTGAGCAGAAACATGTGCCTACTGATGGCTTCAAATTTTTGCCATAAATAAAATCCACTTTTACTTACATCCAGTGTAATTTTCCATGATAGAAAAATATTCTTGCCTCAATTTAGAGTTTTGTTTCATAAAATTCTAAAACTACAAATGGTAAGATATCTAACCCTTAAATACTATGGGCAGGGAGGAAACTGCTACTGGGTCTGGAGGAAGTTTCTATATTCTGCCACAGAATCTTCTAGAACTAGGAAGCAAGGGTATATGGAAATCCTAGGCTGACCTGTGAACTCTCTGCTTGGCCCTGGGAACTTACCATGACTGAACAAAAGACAGCATGTTCATGAAGGAGAAAGCTAAACAGCAAGCTTCCCTTCAGGCCCTCATTTCTGCACCCCATGGGCAATCGCTTCACTTATTGACCTACCTTCCAGCCCTAAAAAATGAATTGCAAAGAAGACAGTGAACTCCATGTTCTCTGGATATTTTGGTCTCCAGTAGCTGGTCTCAGCAAAGGACTTGGAATGATTTATCCAAGTAAGTTTCAAATTGTAGGTAACACTCCTGATTTAATGACTTCAATGGATACTCTTGACAGTAGGCTAGAAAATGAGTGTCTGGGTATAGCTAAAATTTAGACAGTGGACTGTGCCTGACTGGCACTGACAGAAACTCACATCCCTGAAGAAGCCAAAGGAACATGTCTGCTCCCAAGATAACTAGCTGTGAGAGAGAATGGGCCATGACATGCCCTAGGGAAGTTTCTACACAACTGCAGTACCTGTTTTTGTATTTGTAGACTAGTGGACTTAGTCCCAGAGCACAGTAGGAATTTAGTTAGCACAAACCAGAGACATTTGAAGATCATCCTTGGGAAAAAATTTTATATCTCTAGAAATGACAGAGGGAAGAGCAAAGGCAACCAAAACTTTCATTTTCATTTGTTGGGGAAACTGCTTATCTAGGAAGATAGTAAAGACTAGGTCCCCTGGGGCTACAAATCTTGGAATGGGGAAGGTCTGGTTTTAAAGCACAGGCAGAAGACTGGGTTTCTTCCTATACTGCTTCCTAACTAAGAATAGATTGACGTGAAGCAAAGAGTGATAGGTTCTTCCACAGCACTATCTGCCTTCATACTCCCAAGGATGGGGCTTAGTAGGCAAAATACTTGTCTACCCTTCAAAAATGAGTAGTATACAAGGAAGATCCAAAGATCAAATGAAAATTCTTTGGAGACCAGTGTAACCTCTCCTCCAAAAAATCCCAAGAAGGAAATATTTATGGAGGCCTACTTTCAATAGCATCATCAACAGAGAAGCAATGAATACCCCTTTTTTCTTTTATCTTAGAAATCAATGTGTCAATCTGATTTTTAAGTTCACAAACATATCAACAAGGAAGAAACATTGCAACATTGACAGACACCTGGAACCTTTTAAAGAGTCCTTTATTTGCCCCTTGAATGTATGAGCTAACCAGCAATGGCTGGGAATGAGGGTACGTTGAGAGCTGTACTTTAAGTGGAGGATCATTTTCACAGTTGTAGAGGGTTGTTCTGATGCTAAGATCCTGTTCCCCAATTGATTTTTGATTGATCAATAAAGATACCAGTGACCAATGACTGAGGAAGAGGCAGGACACTTAGAGATATGCAGCAGGACACAGGGAGAATTGGGGGAACTGGGAAAGAAGAAGGAGGCAATAGCAGGAGGAGATAAAGCCAGCCAGCCATGTGAGTTTTTGGTTGGAGTGGCCAATGGCCACTCTATCCAATTATGTCTGGGTTGGCAGGGGAGGTTTCAGAGTACCCAGCCATTGAGTTAGCAAAGGCATTTTCAGATTAACTGGTGTGTGACTGTTGTTTTTTTATCATGGATCCAAGAAAATCTGTGTTGGAGCTGGTAGCAATGTCTACCTGGAGTTTAAAGCAGGGTAGCAAAAACTTCACACAGATGGGGTACAATAGGGATAGCAGGAATCTACTATTAACTTAGGAATTCTCAGATCATATACACAATGATATAGTTTAATAGGGGGGGAGAACTGGTTTCTCAATAAGCAGACCAAGTCAGGAGGCTTCAGGGTGTGAAAACGTGAACAAAGGAACACAGGGAGAACCTCAGCTCAGAGATACTGAGAGCTCCTGCTGTGCAAAGAAACAGGCAGACTGCTCTAAGGCAGTGAGAGACAAACAATAAAAGCTGTCTGTTTCCGACAAGCCAGTAATCAAAGCAAAGATTTTTAAAATTTGATTTAATTGTTTTTAAGGATAGAAGGGAATATAGATTCTCCCTGGGCCACATGGGGATTTCTTCCTGTGGTTCAGAACTGATACAAAGAGCTTAAGACAAGAGGAAGAGAGCCAGTTGGTAGATGAAGCAAATATTAAGCTCCACAGAGGAGAGAAGTTATAAAGATTAAATGAACAAATGCCTTAATGATATATAAAAGTCTTGCCAGGACAATTTCTTGAGATCTTTGAGCATAATCTACTCATGGGATTTTTGGAATTTCTTTGCATGGTATGACATAGATAGAGCCTGGAAATAGGTTATACAGTAAGCAGAAGGGAATTTAATTAAAGTTAATTACAGAGAAATAAAAATATTGAGGTATTCAATCTTAAGAAAATAGATCAAAACAGGGTGCTTAGCCTGTCTCAGACAGTAGAAATTTAGGCCTTGAGAATTGTACAAAAAGAGAGATCTTGGAAATAGTCTCATATAGTAAGTATACAGAGAAATTAAGCAACCAGAAGAGAGAAGTTAGGAAGATTGAATGAAAAAAAATACTTTAGAGATTTGAAAAGGTCTTGCCAGGATGATTTCTTGGGATCTTTGTACATGGTCTACTCATGGCATTTCTGGGATTTTTTTGCTTGGTATGACAAATAAGACCTGGATATAGGCTTATACATTAAGTAGACATAGATAATAAAATATTGAGGCATTTGATCTCAGAAAAATTAAATTGATCACCTAGCCTATTTTAGAAAGTAGAAATTTAGGCCTTGATTTCATGAAGATTGGGGCAGGAGACAGCAGAAGCACTATCTCATCAGTTAACATTTGTTTAGATTGATTGCGTTATTTTCTTTCAATTCTTTTATTTATCAAAATGAGTGTGTGTTTGGGATTGGTGGTTATATTACAATTCCTCTGAGAGAGAAGTTAATCTAAATGTTTAATGATTTCCAGTTATTAGACCAAGGACTTGTTATTTTGGAAGAGAGGCTATGTATTTATGTTGACAGGAAAGAATAAGAGGCTTTGAACACCTTCCAGAGTCATATGGATCAGATATGACAGAGGGAAACTCCCTGAAGATCTAGAAAAATTCAAGAGAATCAAACAGGACAGATAAAGGTTCATCATGCCATTCTTCACATGTCATGAATGAAGACTTATTACAATTGGTTATTAATAAAATTAGCTCATAAAAAAGACAGGTGTCCTTTATCTTCTCAAACAAGGAACAGAATTTCACCCTTAATTGATCTGTGCACCCTGCACAATCCATACAAAATTCTTAACGGTACTAAAATTGTGGTTGTGAGATTCATATATTACAGAATGTACAGCTCTGACAAAATTCATGTGCTGGAAAGCTAAAGTGATGTGCTTGATTCCCTGCTTCTGGTTGCTGTCCAAAACAACTTCAGGGATTGCTGCTAATTCTGGGTCATCTGGCCTCATCTACTCTTTCAGACGTATCTAATCAGAACTTCCCTCAAGCACTGAAACATCCAAATATACAGAAACTGGATAACAGATGCTATTTAACCTTCTTAAATCTAACCAGTTTTTCTAATTCTCCTATCTCTCCTCACTTCTTTAAAAAATTTCTCATCATCCATGTTTAGCAGGAAGAAGCTATGGAGATCAGCCTGGGTTTAGGTGTCTGGTAATAGTTATTTTTACAAATTATAGATAGGTTGTAACTTTAAAGGATAATTTGGAAATGGTCATAATTTTGAATAGGGAGGAACTAGGTGGGATAGATTCCTAAATTTTCTCCTTGAACAAAGCATGTGTAGACATAATCTTAATTGATAGAAATCTTTATAATTGATACAAATTGAAGTTGTAATTTCTTACATTGGTACAGAATTTATATTGATATATATTTAAAGTTTTCATTGATGTGAATTTCTTATATTGATACAAAATTTGAAATTAATATTGTTACTCTTAGATAAGTATTGTACCTACGCAACTCATTAAAGAAGATGAGACTTAGACTCTTCTAATAGCTGCTTTACAAACTATTTAAGATGATTAAGCAACACAAGTTTAGGGCCAGATAACAAACTCATGGTTATGTTAGATTCTGATTTAATTATAATAAAGTGTTTTCATTTTACTCAAATAGGAATGGTTAAGAGAAGTTAAAGTTGAACAGTTCAGAGATCACTTTACTTAGTCTTTGTTCAAAAACATCAGAAATCCACAGAAGGTGACATTTAATGTTACTTTACTATTAAGAATCATTCGATGGTAAGATATGTCTGCTCCAGATAGTTTCCCCATTCTCCTTCAAAAAAAAATTTGAGCATCTTTATCCCAGTCAAGGTTGCATATCATGGCAAGGTAGACATGGAGCTGAAACTGTCTATTTCATCTGCAGACAAAATACTCTCCAGGAAAAGGACATGTTATGTAGAATAGTTGACTGATAGCTCTGCCAAGACAGGGTAAACTGTTATTCATAATCCTGCTTTGCAAAGGTCTGTCAGGTGATTCCAGGGCCAAAAGACTGAAGACAGATGCTCCAAAGTCATAAGAAATTAGGGGGCTGTTCAAATAGTCACCTGTCTTTACAATTATCTAAGTTTGAGAAGCTGTGTTTAGTGCTTCCTATATACCCAAGTAATGTTTAAGTTGTTCTTCAATTTATGATGGGGTTGAAGACTAGTTATAATCTCATAATCAAACTTAAGTTGTTTAACATTGAGAGGTTACATAGTGGAAGACATGGTTTTCATATGGTTTTACAGGCTAAAATTTAAATATAATCCAGGGATAGAATTGCAATTTTTTAAAGAATGATGATAGGCTACTTTATCTAAATGACAAATATGATGGACTAGATGTTAATAGTATATCATACTTTGTAATTTACATGGCTGTTATGGTTTTGTTCAATTTATGTATGAGAGAAGAGGTTTTTGTTTTGTTTTGTTTTTTCTTGACAGAAAAGGTGAGATGTAGAGGGTGGTTCTGATGTTAAGGGTCTACTCCACAATTGGTACTTGATTGGTCAATAAAGATACCAGTGACCAATGACTGAGAATGAGGTGAGACACTTAGATCCACACAGGAAGACACGAGGAGAATTGAGAAAACAGGGTAAAAAGGAAGCAGTAGCAGCAAATGATAAAGCCAAGCAGCCATGTGAGTTTTTGGTTGGAGTGGCCAATGGGCACTCTCTCCAATTATGCTTAGGGAGGCAAGGGATGGTTAGAAGTACCTAGTCATTGAATTAGCAAAGGCATTTTAAGATTAAGGTTACATTTAATGTTACTGGTGTGTGTGTGTGTGTGTGTGTGTGTGTGTGTGTTTCATTGTAGTATATATTTTTTTCTTTTTACATTTTGTTTGGTTTATTTGGGAATTTTATTTTTGAAAGAAAGAGAGAGAAATAAAGGACATAAAGGTGGACGTGTAGAGAGGTAATGAGGATCTACGAGAACTTGGTTGAAGGGGAAGAATAGGATCAAAATATATTGTATGAAAAATGTAAAGCCAATAAATACCAAAAAGTAGGAAGGGGACTTAAGGGGCTGAAGAGTTTGTCAGTTAAGGACACTGTGTTGAATTCCCATAATGATTCACAACTGTCTGTAACTCTAGGTCCTGCAGATTTAGTGCCCTCTTATGACCTCATTTGTACTAGCACACATATGGCATTTACACATATATGGAGGCAAAGCACCCATAGACATAAATTTTTTTTTTAATTATAGGATGTTGAATGAAGATATCCTGAATGTGTAGACAATGCTTCTCCTAGAAGATATGGATTACTACATAAAATTCTTGCTGCAGGCATGGGGACCTCCCTATGAGTTTTTGGTCAGGAATGACCCAGGAAAACTTGAGACAACACAGGCTATTGCTATTCCTCTTGGTTGCTCAGTGTAACTAGATGATAAGATGCATTGCTGAAAATATAGTACATCTTACTTGCAGGACACTGACAGATGAAGCTGGAATTTACCTGGAAACTTCCCTGCTGGCTAGTTTCTATAGTACCAAAATGCACTCTGCAGGCTGCTAGGGGAGAAACTTCATCAGTAGACTTACCCAGATTGGCATCCTATAGACTACAATACAACCTGCCAGACAAGAAATGACCATAAATGCATTAGGGTCATAACTGCTATGAGGATAACCAACTGCTTTCTGATTGATCTGAGGTCTGCTCCCCAAGGCAGACTCTATGCCTGGTATTGTAAAACTGATCAGATATTCATGGTTAGAGAACTCATAGGTCCTATTTAGAAAACCAACTACTGTTGTTTTGCTAAACAGACATATTTCAAACTACTTTCTGAATGTTTATATTTACACCCATAGGTTAGTGTTGCCATCAACATTAATCAGAGTAGCTTTTCTTTGCAGTGGTCAGCAGTTAATGTGAAGTATTGAAAATAAGTGTTTGCTAAACAGACATATTTCAAACTACTTTCTGAATATTTATATTTACACCCATAGATTAGTGTTGCTATCAACATTAATCAGTAGCTTCTCTTCGCAGTGGTCAGCAGATACTGTGAAGTATTGAAAATAAGTGACTGTTGAGAGCTCAGCCCTAAATAGGACAAAGTTCAGGGAACATCATAGAAGAGGGGTAAAAATGATCTAAGAGTGGGGTAATTGGGAGGACTGCTGAGAAATGCTTTTCTTCTGAATATGACATGACCAATATACTCATGAACTTATAACAGCTGCAATTACCTGCACAAAGTCAAGCTAGTCAATAATGAAACACGTAAGGAGAGGGACTAAAGAGGCTTCACCCTGCTCAGGAGCTATTAACAAATGTTGGCTACTGGGTGGGAGTCAGTTGTCATTGAGTGTGTGACTGCTTGTAGGTTGTTTGTGCTTCATTTCATCTGGTGGCCCGACAGCCATGTACATGCAGGCAGCTCTAACTGTATTCAATGACTTATAACAAAAATAAAGAAAGGAAGAACACAAAGTAGGGGTTACATGTTCATAGGTTTGAGGGGAGGGGAGGAGAATGTTGAGAGTGGACATGATCAAAATACATTAAATATGTGTATGGAATTCTTTTATTTGTAAAGGTATTTGTACTTTTTCTTTAACAAGGAGAGAGAGAGAGAGAGAGAGAGAGAGAGAGAGAGAGAGAGAGAGATTGAGAGAGAGATTGAGAGAGAAAGAGAAAGATAGAGAGAGGGATAAGGGGGAAGGAGGGAGAGAGAAAAAGAGAAAAATTGAGATAGTGGGGAGGGAAGGAGGGAAGGAGGGGAAGAGAGAGAGAGAGAGAGAGAGAGAGAGAGAGAGAGAGAGAGAGAGACTTTGAAGGAAAGAATTGAGTCAGAGAATATGCAGAGAGCAGGGTCTGAAGTTTTCACTTTCCTGATCTGTCTCTTAAGACATCAGAGCTTAGGTCTAAATAACCCATAACTTATATCAAAATAAGAAACAGTGTTTGCCTTTCTCAAACCGTGAGGGAGGCCAGGTCAAGAATATTTCTAATAATCAGGAATCACGAACGATAAGAAAGATCTGATGTAGAGAGATCTGATGGCTTTGTGCCAACACACTTACATGCAAACCTACACAGAGATTCAGACAGATACATATAATAAATAATAATAATGAACCTTCTTTAAAAAGAAAAATATATTAAGGTAACAGCTCAGTGGTAGAGCTTTAGCATAATCAAGGATTCACTCTCCAGAAGTATAAAATGAATGAATAAATAAATAAATAAATAAACAAACAAACAAACTCAAAGAAAGCAGGAAAAAAGAAAAAATTAATATAACGGAATTTTTGTATACATTGACTGCTCTTCCAGAGAACCCAGATTTGGCTCCCAGAACCCATATGGAAGCACACAACTCTAGTTTCGTGAGATTCATTGCCCTCTTCTGATCTCAGTGGGCCCTGCGTGTACATGGCATACAGCCAGGCAAATTACCCATACACAAAGTTAAAAGAAAATACTAATAAATGTGTATAGATTTTAGCTCTGGCCCATAAGTCAAAGACACTAATGGGAAGAGAAGAATAGACAAAGCTGAGAATAGAAAAGGGTTACTTCTGGGGAAACAAAAGGATTCACCTTTAAAAAGGTAGAGCGTGATTTTAAAAATATTCTAAGTATTAGTGGATTGTTGCATATGGTACATAGACACAATATACTCTTCTGAATATGAGATTGTGTTTCATGTCTGTATGTGGGATCTTACTGCTTGAATACTCACATCGCACCCACCTTTCAACAGAGCAGAACTGGAAGATGTAGACAGGCCTAGTTAAAAAAAGTGCTAGAGAGAATAAGGGAAAGGAAAGGTGCAGGAGGAACAGATAGAGAGTCCAGGAGAAAGTGAAGGCAACCAAGCATGATGGTCCACACTTTTGATCCTAACACTCTGGAGGAGAGCAAAATTGGTCATTCTCAGCAATACAGGAAGTTTGAGGCCAGCTTGAGGACCTTTCTCTTAAGCGGGCAGTGTGTGTGTGTGTGGGTGGGTATCTGTGTGTGTCTGTGTGTGTGTGTGTGTGTGTGTATAAAACTAACTCCTTGGGTTGCCATCTTGCTTCTGAGGCTCATGAGCTCCCCCAAATTAATTAAATAAATGTAAAGAAGTTTTAATGTAAGAGCAATTAATAAAAAGAGTGACTTTTTTTCTTACTACCTCTGTTGAGAGCTTTCCTTCTTTCTTGTTTGGGGCTTGAGACCTGCTATGAGGCGTACCTGTCATAAATTTCCAGCACTGTAAGAGAGCACAGGCCTTCTCTCCTGAGATTTATCAGAACTGAACTTTTTTGCCTAAAGCCAGCAAAATTTCCAGTGTTGATGGCAGCAGCAGCAGCAGTGTAATGAGCTTCTGTTCATTAAAAAGGCATTTTCCCATGCTGAGGCCATTTCTCTTTGTGTGGGCTTTCACTGAGCTATGCTTGGTAGAGAAGCCAGTCCACAGAAAATAATAAATTGGGAGGCCTGCATTTTCAGGGCATGAGTTTCTGTAAAGTCCTTATCTTTCTGCATCTTTAAGCTATGAGAACAAGTGTCATCCCAGCTAGCTATCTGTTCATATGTTTGTAAATTTTATGGCTTTTTCTGGTACAAGCCACAGGGATGAGAGAGAATAGGTCTTTCATGGCTGTTAGAGATTCAGAGTTTCATTATCTTCATCCTTGGTGGCTATCTGTTTAGGTAACACAGACACAAACAAGAAATAGTCCTGAGCCTTAGAGGCCCTACCACACAACATAACTGTACGAGTGTCTGATACATCTGGGTAAGAAAAGCAAAGTATGGGACTAGAATTCTATATCTCCACCTAGGAATCAGCTGTGACCATCATAGTAGGAAAGAAGACATGCCAAAAGTACATGTGTAGTCCACCCTTTGGGTTTTAAACTATTGAGAAAATGAACCACAGAAAATTGTTGTTTCCTCACAAGTCTTATGCTTGAGAAAGAAAAGCCCAACTCATGATGCCAACAAGAGAAGGAAAGTTGTCTCCAGGAAAATCTTTTACTCAGTTTGATGTCCTGTCCTTGTTGAGAGATTCTGGCCGAAACAATGATGGGACAGACCACAGCTTCCCCAGAACTGTTTCAGTTGCCATACCTTTTTCAGTTGATTTAAACCTAGATCTGTCTGGACCTGGAAGATAGACTTGGATGTTAGGATCACTGGATCTCTTTATTTCTCTACATGAAGTAGTTGCAATGTATACATCTTTCTCTGCTTTTTACCATTAATTGACTCTTTAATTGTTCTGTTGTGGGTGAGTGGCTTGTCAGGGCTGGCAGGGCTGAGCTTCTGACAAAAACAGCCACAGTAACAGACACAGCTGTTAGGTCAATAGAGACAAGACAGAGCCCAGTCAGATGATACAGAATCTGCTTTCTCTCAATAAAGTGCCTGGAGAATAGGTTTGCCTGGCACACCCAAGTGTTGAGAGACCAAAAAAAAGTATGGGTCAAGTGCTTTTGGGAAAGAACACTGGACAGGTCATAGAGAAGACAAGACCCTCAGAATGTCATGCTCTGAATCTCAGAGAGAATTCCCTCTGGCTCCTTCACTCTCCATTCTGACAGGAAGTAAAGGGAGAAAGCTCTTCTTCCCTTGCATTTCAGGTATGTTACTGGCTTAATCTTTGTGCTTCTGTGCAGCTCCACATGCATACGTAAGGGGACTGAAGACCAGTTTGTTGGTGGCTGAGAATCCCCAACTCAGGACCCAGAAGCCATTACAGATCTGGGTTCATGTTCATTTCACTGTTTGTCTACAATTGCAGTAATCTTATGGGGTAAACAAACATAAAGTGAGTGGCTTTATACAACCAAATTATTTCTTAATTGTTCCAACAGCCAGAAATCCAAATTTAAGGTCCCTAAAGGGCCACACATGAATCACAGGTTATCAGGGAGGACACTACCTTGCCTGGAAGCTGCTTCCTTTCTGTGCTGTGTATGTCATCATCCCTTGCAAAGACAGGAGTCAATGATTTAATCCCCACCCCATCTGACTGACTGATCAGTATGACTGTGATCTTAACATTAACTTTCCTTGGGAGAAGGGAATAAATGTCTTCTCACTCCAGACAAGAACTGGTGACAGATCAGAGTACAGTTTTACCCAGTTCCTCAACTTTTTGAACCAATGTGTTAGTTGGGCAGGATTACAGGAATACAAGGGACTCTAACAGATATGTCATCACAAATTTCTTCCCTGGGATAGATAGTGGCCTCATGGAGCTGCATTATAGAGTCTATCTTTAATTAATCTTCTGTTTCCTCTATACTCTAGTATATCCCAAGGTCCCTTGCAGATGGGAAAATCTAGAATCCCAAGTGAGTAGTCTAGAGGACCGCTCTACCTTCTCATCACTCTTTTTACTGTGGGTGTTAACAGCTTGTTACTATTGCTGTAGACCTAGCTATCACTGCTTATTGTTCTGCTTACTCAGTTGCCATGGGTATTCTCTACTCAAAGATAGTGATAGGCAAATCAATGCCTCAAAGAAAAAACATCCTACAACAAAATCTTACCTGGTAATATCCACAAAGATAGTCTCTGAAGTAGGATACATTCTGTGTCTCTGGGACATACCATTCAAATGACATTCACAGTAATAGTAATGCATACCGGATATGAAGTGTCACTTGTTTGGGGCATCATAAGAATGGAGTACATGCGAGTCTACAATATTTCTTGTGATGTAGACTCCTAAACCAGTTTTATGAAAGGAGAGTCAAAGAGGGGGAGATAGAAAGTGCACAGAGCTACACACTCAAGTTAAAATTGAAGTCATAATTGAGACACATTCTGCATCACGTGGCTCCCAGAATCATACTTGGAACTAATTAGTAAGGATCACTTTTGCTTCAACTTTCAGAAAAACATGGAAGGAATATATAGTTCTATGTAAAAAACAATATATATATTTTGTTCATTTCCACTGGAAAAGTCAGTGGGTATTTGGCAACAGGAACTATGAGGTCAAAGGCAAAGACAGGGAGGGCCAAAGGACAAGTCAACTCTAAAAGACAGAGAACACTTTGGTGAGTGATAAGGGAAATTTTCTAGCAATTAGATACTAATGATACAAGATTTAAAATACAGTAAACCAAATTCCACAAGATGGTGAAGACCAAACAAGGCCAGAATATTTGCATCTACAGAGCATCCATCTCATAGAAGGCCAACATAGGCAGCTACCATTCTGAGTAGGACCACAGCCCTTGGTTAGTAGCCAGCAGGACATAAATGTATCTCTTCAGGCCCAGGAACATCACAGAATGATCCTAGTTCAACCTGGAGAACTTTTAAAAATACCTACAACTTGATATCAGCTACATTATTTCTTTTATTTTATCTCTTCTCTTTTTTTTTTTTTTTTACATTTAAACCATTAACCCTCCTCAATTTGGGCCTGTGACAAAGGAAATGTTTATGATCATTCTCATACAGGTCTCTCTGTGTTCCATTAGAATATTTCCTTCAGAGGCTGGGGTTGTGACACAGGTGGTCCATGTCCAATACTCATAAAACACTGGTGAAACATTACAGGAGTCTGTATAAGTTTGCAATCTCAATACTTTGTAAGTGGTCATGTGAGGATCAGGAATTAAGGTCACTCTTTTTTTTTAATTTGTAAACTTTTTTCAATTTATTTATTTAGTCACTTTGCAACCTGAACACAACCCCCCTCTTCCCAATTCTCCCCTCACACAGCCCATACTCCATCTCCCACCCCCTTTTTCTCTGGTACTAACCCACCATGTCACCTCAGATCACTGCAAGACTAGGTACATCCTCCCCCACTGAGGCCACACAAGACATCCCAGTTAAGGGAACAGTATCCACAGACAGACAACAGACTCAGGGCAGTCTGACTCCAGCTGTTGAGGGGTTCATATGAAGACCAAGCTACATATCTGCTACTTATGTGCTAAGGACTTAAGTTCAGCCTGTATGTGACCTTTGTTTAGTGATTCAGTCTCTGGGAGCCCCCAAAGGTCCATGATAGTTGACTCTGTTAGTCTTTTTGTTAAATTCCTATCCCCTCAGTGTCCCTCAATCCTTCTCCCAACTAAGGGATGGGAGGTATCTCTAGGATGTGTTGAGACCTGAGATCGAGGAGTCTCCAGGGAGTCTATGAGGGTGACTATAGGTGAGACTCTTAGCAATGGGGGATATAGAGCCTGAAGTGGCCACATTCTGTAGCCAGATAGGACTTCCAGTAGAGAGATAAGGACACCAACACATCCACAAAACCTTCAATCTAAAATTTGTCCTTCCTACAAGAAATCAATCAATCAGTCCAATTTTTTTAAATTTTTTTAAGAAGTGCAGGGACAAAGATGGACCAGAGGCTGACGGAGTGGCCAAACAATGACTAGTCCAACTTGAGACCCATCCCCTTGGCAAGAACCTATCCCTGACACTATTAATGATACTCTGTTATACTTGCAGACAGGAGCCTAGCATAACTGTCTTTTGAGACCTCCACCTAGCAGCTGAATAAAAACATTCAGAGACTAACAGCCAAACATTAGACAGAGCTCAAGGAGTCTTGGAGAACAGTTGCGGGTAAGGACTGAGACCTTAATTCAAAAAACAAACTAAGAACATGAAAAATGATATCTGAGATTAACCTCTTCCTATACATGCATGTGAACACATGCACATTTGTATACACATATATACATAGATTTGCTTTTTTGAGAAACATCCAACTGTCTTTCAAGCAGGTTGTGTCATCTCTCATGCCCAGCATCAATAAAGGAAAGACCTGCTCTTCCACAGCCTCAGTGATGTTATTCAGCCTCAGCGATGTTATTAAGCAGGGCTATCCCTCATACTAGAATCTGTAGTGGCATATTTTCCCTGCAAGTTGGGAGGACCTAAGGTGGGAGGAGTAAGGAGAGGAAGAGGAGAAGGAAGAGGAGGAGCTAGGGGAGAGAGAACTAGAGACAGCGGAACATGGCAGCAGATGTGCACATGTCTCTAGCAGTCAAAGGTAGTTGATAGATCTAGGTTGTGTATTGGGTTACACCTCTAATTGTGTGGGCATCTTGTTATTGAGCATTATCAAACATATAAAGCCTTTGGATAATCTCATTTCTACTGGGTACCATGTGGATGGCAGAATGGTCTGTACCCAGCCCAGCCTTGTGGAGACAACGTGGAAGATTGGCAGAGCTATCTCCCACACTGGCATCTCGTGGGTTGCAGGGCTGGTGTCTCTGGCCGCCTGAGCTGGTGGTCTGAGCTGAGCTGAGCACCACTGCTCGTGGCCTCAGGCCTAGGCTAGTCGAGAAGATGGTGGCTGATTAAGAGCAATCAAGATTGGGAGCCTATGTTTTAAATATCTCCTTCAACAAGAATCTGTAACTCTTTCTGACACAGCATACCAAGTGTGCCTCACATGATTACTTGCCCATGTTGGACCTTATTTGGTGAGAACTCTATTTGACTTTAATGCCTAGGCTTGATTTTTCTTTTCTTCTCTTTCCTTTTCTTTTCTCCTCTTTCCCATTCTTTGATTGATTGACTGATTGATTGAGATGGAATCTTACTGTGTAGCCCTGGCTGGCTTGAAAGTTATTATGTAGCCCAGACTGGCCAGGAAATCACAGCAATCCTCCTTATTAAGCCTTCCAGTGCTTAGAAATAGGGATGAACCATTAGACCTGCCTCATCTTTTGTTAATATTCCTATTGTTAAGTTTTAAGAGCTATTGACCAGCTGTCTCTTTTGCAAACATGGTCTCCATGGCCTTGATTTGCCTTCTCATTCTGTTTACGGTGGTGTCTCCCACCAGAAGTTTTCCCATGAAGTCAGTTTGTTAATTCTTTCTTCCATGGACTATGTCTTAGGTATTGCAGCTAAAGAAAAGTCATCGCCATAACCTGTATTTTCTTCCTGGTTGAGTTTTTAGGAGTTTTGTAGCTTTGCATTCATCTCTAGGTCCATTTTGAGTAACTACAATGGGAACAAAGTAATTGTCTAGATCATTGTTGCTATTATCTCTGTGTGGATGTCCAGCTACTATGGGATGTTTGAATAACACATGCCCCTTGCTAATTGTATTGCTTTTGTTATTTGAGCAAAGATAATTTGACATGCATGTCTGTCTCTGCAACCACTAATCTGTTCCATTGATCTATTTGTCCATTGACTGGATTGATATCGTGTAAGTCTTGTATAGGCAACCACAACTGCTCCATGTGTTTCACACTTTTAAAATTTAAACAGAAACAAATTTTTCTGCACCTGGGGCCATATTGCCTCTTTCACAATTCCTGTAGGAATGAAAAATCAACAATTTATCAAGGTTCATATTACTTTGGTGAGAACATGTTGTGTACGCTTTCTATCTTTGACACTCCTCTAACACGTCAAGAAAAGACCAGTAGGCTTTACTAAAAACCAAAATTCTTGATAGCATTTTATAAAATTATAGCTGTTTCCAAGGCAGTATTTTGGTATGTGCTTAAAAGTAATGTAGTTCCATGATTCTGTACAGAAAAGTACAAGAAACTGAATAAAAGTCAAGAAAATTTAGGAAGTATATATCAATTTTATTCTTTAAAAGATTGTATTTGCAAAGTATTCTGGGAAATGCTAGTGCCAATATTGCAAAGGGTTTGATTTTGTTGAGACCTGAAAGACACTTCTATAAATGTCACAGTTCAATCCCCAGAACACAGGAGCTTCATCAGAAAACACAATCCGTTTTGTCAATTGTCAGCATTTGTCAATATATGGTAAAGAGATTAACTCTACAGAAAGGTCATTTTAGAAACCTATTCAGTGAGAGATGTGCGCCACACAATCTGTTTGCCTCACCTTCATCCTCAAGGCTCACAAATTAGTGAGAATTACAGGAATTTTGTCCATCCTTTCTGAGACCTGAACCATGTCCTCCTTAAGTGTACTCCAATGAAAACTACAGAGACAGTAAGATTTCTCCATTCTAGTTATTGTATGATTGCTAAAGGTTTTTCTCCCTTTTCATGTTAGTTAGCTATGGAGCTCCTTCTAATATAAAAATGCACATCTTCTCATTTTTTCTAACAGATAGTAAATTATGAAAGCATCACATGGAGAGGTTTTAAAATCTCAAGCCTCACCTGGATTTATCCATCTATCCACCTTTCTTTACATGTGTCTTTTGTATTTTTAATAAATGTTTAAGAAATTTTGCCTACAACACATTTCCTCCCACCATGGTACTTCATACAAAGTACATATATTTGTCAATATATTTACAATCAATTCTTCCCTTCCCCACACCTCTCTCTGGGGTTCCTCCCCGACAGCTCTCCATTGCACTCTCTCTGCTGCTCTCTCTCTCTCTCTCTCTCTCTCTCTCTCTCACACACACACACACACACACACACACACACAGACACACACACTGTCTCCCTCTCTCCCTCTCTCTCTCTGTCTGTCTCTCTCATCCCATCTCCCTCCTCTCGTTCTCCCTCTCTCTCTCTGTCTGTCTCTCTCATCCCATCTCCCTCCTCTTGTTCTCCCTCTCCTCTATCTCTCTGTCTCTCTCTCATTTGTGGGGGGTGTAGTTGGGTGTGTATATGTACTGGGAATCGGACCAAGGCCCTCACGTATACAAGGTAAGCACTCTACCAACTGAGCTATATCTCAGTCCTCACTTCTGCTTTATTATTGGATATATTCCATTGCTCTATTTCCTAGCTATCTTAAAAACTCTTCCTTCATTATTATTGTTTCCTGTCTAGTTTTGTCACACACACACATACACACACATACACACATGTATGAACGCACATGTACATGTATGTACACATCCATATATTAGCACTTATACATACATTAATTTAATTTAGTTCTGCATATGCGAAAAAAGTATGGTATTTATTTTTTGAGGTTAAATTGCTTTACTTAACATAATAATTTCAGTTGCATCCATTTTGCTGCAAATACCATGACTTCATTTTTCATTATAGCTTCATATTCTACTGTATATATGTACCACATTTTCGTTATCTATCTACCTGATGATGAACATATAAGCTGGTTCCATTTCCTCACTACCAAGCACAGTAACTATAAACACAACAACTCCAGTATATTTGTGGTATGCTGATTTAGGCTCCTGCAAGTTCATTCCAGTAAAACTGAGTCCTCTAAGATTATTGTCCCTTAATTTGTTTTCATTATTGACCCTCATTTCCTACCGTCCTGTCAGTCAAAATAAATTCTAAAAGGAGCCCTTTTTAGACAACTATTTCCTAATTGCATTCCTATTCATTTCATAACTGATTCAGACATGAGACATCTCTATGAGAACTGGACTCCTTAGAGGCCTCTACTCCAAGAATCACTTCATTTTTCTGCCCACTTTTCAGAACCCTTCCTCCACCTGTCATCTCAACCTTTCTGAGATTGATGCTTTGAACACTAAGACTGCTTCATACTATGCATGGTAGAATATGTTCAGGACAGGGTCCTTTCTCTAGATTTTCTCCCAATGAAAGAAAAGCTCAGGCATCAGTACCACCTAGAGAAGGGCAGTGAGGATGGTAAGGAGTCTGCCAGCATCCCTTTGTCTCGCACCTTTGCAGTTAACTAGGGGGGAAAATTCATAGATAAGCTCTCCTGTGTGAATTCATCAAGTACTAGAGCAACAGTGGAGGGAGAGATCAACTCTAAAACTGTGTCCTGTGAAGATGTGGAACCAGCTCCTGTTGGAAAATGTTGAGGCTGGACCTCAAGTCCAGGCTGCAATCTCAAGAATACAATTCTAAGGTGAGAAAGCACAGTGGATTCACACACAGTAAACATTTCATGTGAGTGGCTGTTGATCTGGTACACATTTCCCGTTAAAGTGCAAATGGCATGGAATCATTACTGCTCTTCACACCTGATACCAACTCATTCCTCCCTGTCGACTACGCACATACTTCATTTACTCCTTGTTAAATATGTTTTAATGACTTTAGGGCTTTTACTGTCACACATTCAATAATGGTGGCTCCAGTCAGAAAATGAGACCTCAGTGGATTCTGCTATACCTGAACACTGCTCAATTCTGATGCAAATAGTAAAGAGTAATTTGGTACCAAGACTACTGGCTCCTTCCCCAAAGATCTGATAACCCCCATACTCTAAGCTGCATTGCAATGCAGAAATTTCATAGTTGCTCTGAACTCCACCCTCCTAGGATTCCCCCAAACAAGGAAAGAATTAGATTTTAATCTATATCATGAATCAATGTCTCAAAATAGTCACATTTGACATGTCACCTCCTCTGTGTTCCAAATATCCCTGAAGTCATTACTGTCTCACTGCTGTGACAAATACCCAACAAAAGTAACATAAAGAAGGAGAATTTATTTTGACTCACAGTTCTAGAGTACAGTCCACTAGAGTGTGGAAGTCACCATGACAGGGACCTGAGGTAGGTGGCCACATCATACCTGTACTGGGAAGAAGAGTAGCCAGAGGCTGGTGCTCAGCAGTCTGGTTCACATTTAGAGTGAATCACCTACTCTAGGAAGTTTTTCACTGACATATCAAAATATGTTTTCTTGATGATTCTAAATTCTATCAAGCTAACAGTAGAGATCAGCTGCCACTCCCTCAGTTAAGTCATAACTAGATGTCATAATTAAAAGATTCGCTTTCAACTGTTGTAGTGTCCTATTAAAAGCTAGCCCAAAAATGGCCTCCCCTTCTTGGGGATAAGTGTCTATCTACCACACTCCTTTCTGCTTCACCATCTTTCTTTCAAAGTTCTAAAATCAGTGTAGCACAGGCACAGGCCATGACCATCCAGTCTTGTCCTCAGCCATTCCCATTAGCCTCTCCCACTGACTCAGAAGTCTCATATCTCTTTTTAATCAGATGGCTTTATGATAATTAGTTCAGTATCCAGAAGAACAGGAGAATGTGGGAGTCCTGAGTGTCTTTACTTCTTAGAAAAACTAGGTGGGATTCTTACCAAGGCAGAACATCGTCCTTAGAGAGACTCTTACAGGCTCAGAGTGAATTGACTGATTTTATGATGAAGCAATTATAACAGGAACTCTCCAAACTACATCTTAAGAGTTACTATACAGAGCCAGCCCAGTCAAATAATATTATTGAACGCTAATTGTAATGTGTTTGGAACAGGGCCATGTATTTGTTCAACATAAATTTCAACATATGAGCAAATTGCTCCTGTAATAGGATCCAGCCTCCTCTCTCTTCTAGCCTCCTGTGACCTCCTGTTGCAGGGATTCCCAATTAAACTGGGAAAGTGACTAAAATGAGCCAAAGGGTCAGAGGAAATGAGGGAGAGGTGAGACAGAAAAGGAAATAAGAAGAAAAGAACAAGCAGGCAAAAGAACACTTAGAAACTTTACCCAGAGGGAATCTTTTGCCAGTTGCAGACTTTTTTTTCCCTTGCATTTTCAGACTAGAATCCTTGTACCACTGGTACCCAGAGGGATTTCTTTTGGAACTCTGAAATACTTTGCAAGGTCCATAGCTTTGCTATAAACAAGAATGTGTTATTTATGATAAACACTTTAGCAGCTCCAGGCTGTTGGTGATACCCAGCAAAGGAAAATGGTAAAGCTAGAGCTTCAATGAGCCTGTGATGAGCTGTGATGCCCTTCAATCCCACTTCCTCTCTGGGATGATCAGCCAGTAGCAAAGTACCCTGTGTTCACCAGTGACATGAACAGTCTTGGTGCAGGTATACTTTTACATGTGCTTTGCTTCTCTTTTTTAAACTAGAAGCTCTTTGAAGGCGGGAACTACATTTTAATCTCTTTCATATTCTCCACAAGACCCATCAAACAGCACAGTATGTACACAACTAATATTTCTAAATGGATAGCTAACACATCAGTATTGCACAGAGTTCAGATTGTCTAAGTCATCTCTAGTAAGGTGACTTTCTCTTCTGCCTGTGTGTGTGTGTGTGTGTGTGTGTGTGTGTGTGTGATGTTGTGTAATGTGTGGTGTGTATATGTGTGTGTGTGTTTGTGTGTATATATGTGTGTGAGGAGTGTGTGTGTGTATGTGTGTGTGGTGTTGTGTGGTGTGTATGTGTGGTGTTTGTGTGGGGTATGTGTTTTTTATATGTGTGACCTGTACATGTGCATATTTGTAGACTTCAGAGATGAATGTTCGGGAGTCTTCTTTTATTATTCTCTGCTTTATTTTTAAAAACAGACTCCCTCGCTGAACCTGGAGGTTATCTATGAGTCTAGACTGATAGCCAGTGAGCACTAGTGATCGTCTCATCTCATTCTCCCAATGCTGGAATTAAAGGTGTGCAGAGCTATGCTTGGCTTTTAGTAAGGGCTGGTGTGCTAAACTGAGGTCCTCACGCTTGTACAGCAAACACTTTGCATTGAGTCATTATTTAGGCCCAAAGCTAGATACACTCTTGGGTAACACTTTGACATGCTGTGTTGATATCATAAAAGATTGTATAAAATAATGACTATGCTCTCTTTGCCCAAGCCTGACGAATAAGATTATTTGGGGAGAACATGAAGCAGGGAGATACTAATTTAGGGTTATTTTAACCTCAGCATCCACTCTTAGACAATGTGTCCTAACCAGTGGAGCAAATGCTCCCTCTGAGCATTTAATAGTGATTTCTGACTGTATTTACAAGTTAATGAACTAAGGCAACCCCCAGCTATGGGCTCACGTACAGCTGCAAAGTCCTTTGTATTTTATTTTGGTACACCCTTTTTATAAATGTCAGAGAATAACCATGTACAACTTAAAGTATTTGGCCTTTTCTATATTGTTCATGAAGTCCACATAGGTAATTCTGCAATGGGCTCCAGTTCAACTTAAAGATAGTACCTCCAAAGCTACTAGCATTTGTTTGTTTCTACTTTTTTGCCTATTTGAATACCTGGGAGAGCATCATATTAGTTTCATGTTGCAAATTGAAGACTTAAAGGAGGCAGATCCTGGCAGTACACATATGGAGGTAGCTGGTGCCTATCTCCTGGGGTTTCCAGTGATGTGTATTCATGGTTCTAGAAGTGTGTAGCCCAGTATTAGAGGCAGATTATCACAATGATGTCTAAGAATTGAAACAGCTGCCAGCATGGCTATGTTCCTTATGTCTTTGTGGATGTTTATTCTTTATAGGCCTCGCTACAAGTTCAGAGGCTATGGAAAGAGGTGATTCTTCTTTTCTTGCTTTAAATATATCAAACAAAAAAGTATATATCTTTTGATAATGCACTAGAAAAAAATTTCCCTTTCCTTTGCAAAACAGGATAAAGATAAAACAAAGTAAAATCTCTGACGTTTCTTGTTTCTGTCCAGACTTGGGCTGTGCTGATCACATAAAGACTTCTTGGGCCCAGGGAAGCAATGCAAGTTACCCTCATCCCTGAACCTTGCAGAGGAACATCCCACAGGGGAGCTACACACCTCAATACCAGACTCTCACAGATGGCACACACTCAGGGGAAGCCACCGATCCCTTCTTCCTTGGATGTGATCCCAAACTGGTTGGGAAAGTTTGTGAAGATCTACCCTTAGAGGTGAGAGACAGAAGGAAGAATTTTCTGGGTTTCCAATCTTCCATGTCAGCAAGGCAAAGGGAGATGGAGGAAAAAAGAATATTCTCTAATCCCAGTCTTAGGAGATGGAGGCAAGAGGGGCAGTCAAAGTCTCCCTCAAGTATGTAGTGAGTACAGAACTAGTGTGAGTACAAAACCCTACCTCAAAATACAAAATCAAACAAAATGACCAACCTCAGCATCCGGACTATAGAAAAAGCTTTGTATTTATTTCAGAAAATATAGTAGTTCATCCCCAAGTGGTCCAGGAGCTTATATTACAGATTTCTTTGTAGAGACCCAACTAGAGAAATGCTTTGAAACATCAATTCATTTCCTAGGACGGTCACATCATCAACTCAGGCACACAATATCTGCTGACACTAACTAGGTGTCAGTAGCCAGTTCTCTAATGATGCGGAATTGCCCAATCCAGAGGAGGAGTAAAACTACTCAAATATCTGTGCCAAAGAAGACCAATCATGCCTATAGTGTAAAAAAGAATACAGTTTATATAAATACATACAATAGGGTCTCTGAAAAAAATAATGAGAAATTTAATGGCATGTTTTAGCTTATAAAACAACATCGTGCCTCTCCTCACCACGCCTGCATGGTGCATGTAGCTATTCCTCACTTTCATTTTAGTTCCACCATCTGGCAAGGTTAGGCAATGCCAGCTGGCAGCCACCATCTCCAGGCATGTGAGCAACTTACAATGCATACTAGCTCCTGCAGCAGCCAAAGTGCAGAAACACTGATGAACGACTGTGGATCTTGACTGTTTGCTATTCAGTGTTAGCATGGCAATGCGTAACTCCAAATGGTTTCATCCTCTGCTCTCTGTCTCTCTCTGTCTCTCTGTCTCTCTGTCTCTCTGTTTCTCTGTCTCTCTCTGTATGTGTGTGTATGAGTGTGTGAGTGTGTGTGTGTGTGTGTGTGTCTACTAGCCATTTGTGAGGGTATGTACAATCTGACTGCATGGAGGCTAGGGTTCCACTTCTTTCTCAACCATTGGCCATCTGTTTTGTTCTTTTGACTCACTTTTCTCGCTAAACCTGGAGTTCATCAATTGACTATACTGTCTATCCAATAATCAGCAGGGATACACATTTCTCCATTTTTCCAATGCTGAGATCATAAATGACGATCACAGCTGTGTCTGGCTATTTATGTAGCTCCTGACTATCTGAACCTGGTCTTCACACTTGAGCATCAGGCACCTTACTGAGTGATCCTTATTCCTTGATTCAGCTTTCTGATTCCCCTGTCTCTATACCTGTGAAGCTAAGTAATCCTAGTTGTGGTGGGGATGGGGAAACAAATCTCAAACAACTATTCAGGTCCAGACTACAAAAACCCAGGGTTTGGGAACTCAATAATTGTAGAAACCCCCCCCCCAGATGACCCCATCCTTTTTCCTGTGACAAATATTCCCTATCTCTGATCATTTCTATCTCTCATGGTGTCCCTTAGGCCACCCTTAACCCACCCTCCAGACTCTTCATCTAGGAGTATATCTGATTGTTTTCTCCTAATGAACATAGAGATACATTCATCTCTGATCCAATGTGGAAGACTTGTCTCAGTAACACAGTCATCCATAGAAGAAATTGAAATAACACCAGGCCCTCACCTGAAATCCTCTTGGGGTGTGAATGGGAAATCCAAATGTGTAACTTATCCCTGCAGTTATTGTGTTTCTCTGTCTTCCTGAGACCAAATGTAATGAAGAGGTCGTGCTGGCAATGTAGTGAACAAAAGCCATGTGCATGTGGAAAGCCATGCACAGTCACATGCAGCAATCCCCAAGGGAGATGCCTGCGTCTATTCCAAGCCCCACATGCTGACTTAATTGCAGTGAAGCAAGGCCAGAACATCTGTACTTGTAAGGACTTCCCAGATAGCTCTAATGTGAAGCTACGTTTGAGATCCGATGATTTAGTGTAATGTCATATACATGCTGCCCAAGGGAGAAACATTTCAGAAAAGCTGGAGGTGCCGCTAAAAGAAGCCAAACCACTCCTACATGCACCTTTCCTTCCAGGGCACACCTACCCTGCTTACAAATACAATGAATCCAATTTCCATTTGAAAATAAGGAGTAAATGGAGATTATGAGATTGCTTCAGAAGAGGGAGAAAAGGAAAGGAAAGAAAATGAAAGGAAGCTAAATGAAATGAATGGAAAGAGAGAAAAGGGGAGGGAAAGAGGAGATAGGAATCAGAGAAGCGAAGCGATAGAAGTGAGTTACCAGACATGCTTTGGAGACACCAGAGATCGCCATGCTAGCATGGCCTAAAACAAAACCTTTTCTCAGAAAAATTATCAGGTGAGTGTGCTTTAGGCAAGTGGGGAGACAGCTCAGTGGATAAAGTACTCAAAGACCTGAGTCTAGATGTTTAGCACCATGTAAAAAGCCAGGAGGTATAGTGTGCATTGGTAACCCCGATGCTGGGAATAAGAAATACGCAGATATATTTAAATGGAGAAAACCACACTATTTAAACTAGAGAAATCCAGAATCAGTTAGAGATACTGTCTTGAAAAAAGAAAGAGGAGGAAGATGAAAAAGAGAGGTGGTGAGGATAGGAAGGAAGGAAGGAAGGAAGGAAGGAAGGAAGAGAGAGGAAGGAAGGGAGAAAGGAAGGAAGGGAGAGAGGAAGGAAGGAAGGGAGGGAGGGAGGGAGGGAGAGAGGGAGGGGGAAGGAAGGGGATAGATAACGATTAAGGATAACGACTTGACATCAATCTCTGATCAACGTATGTAACCTCCATAACACACTTCTGTGTTTGCATACATGTTTACATTCCCACAGGAAAGAAACCATGGCTTATTTGTTGATTTATCTTCTACAGCAGATCTAGTCTTTCTTTCCGCCTCCATGCTGAAGAACTTAAACAGACCACATATATCCAAAAGGATTTGATATCCAGAACTGTCTTTCAGGAAAGATGCTTTTTCTTCACAGTCATTTTTATTTTCAATATTCTTTAGATTGGAGTAGCCCCTTATAGAGGGAAAAAGAAAGGCTCCAGAGGCTCATGAAACCTACATGCTTCACCTGTCTCCTCACCAAGATTGCATAAGCAGTGACAATTATTAGGGAAGGAGTCCCTTCCGTGGAGCTGCCTGCAAGTTGTGCGGAGATCTTCAGGGATGGAGTTTATGAGTTGTAAGTTACCCATGTTGATATAGGCACTCTAATGATACAGCTGCCTTTGAGTAATCCATGAACCTCTAAGTGGCCCCTCTCCCATACTCCTGTAATTGACCTATCACTCACACTCCTCTAAGTGACTCCTCACCCCTGTCCTATAAATAAATGTCCTCATCCATGTGAATGACTCCTCACTCATGCTCTGTGACCTCTCACCTATCCTCTCTAAGGGGTTCCTCACCCTGCTCTGAAAGTGAGGCCAATAAACTCATAGTTTTGCCCAGCTAGCCTTGAATGGAATTCTTTCTTTAGTCTGTTGCTGCCTCTCTACATGGTATATATAGAAGTGGATACCCCAAGAAAGTCACACTCTAGGCTCATAAGGGTTGCAGGGTCGTGGAGAAAGAATGTTGTATAGGCAATGCCTGTCTATTGGGTTCATGATGGCTTCCTGTTGAGTTTGGATACCAAATCTAATATTGTAAATATCGATGTCACTGTCACAGTACACTCTGTCCTTGAAAGTTGTCACTGTGAGTGTAATCTATTCCCCAAAACTAAACTTTCATTCTCAGCAACTGATCATATACATCATGTGTCCCAGCCTCCATTTATATGATAAGCCCTCAGAAGCTCAACACCCTTCCTGGTCACATATAGGTGTCTGAATTCTCTGTAGATTGTGTGAATGCCAAGAGAAGCCAACATTACTATGACTCTCACACTTGAGTTGCAGGATAGGTTTTCAGGTTCGGCTTAAAGGCTACAACATTCTTGGATACCTTCTGTCTATTCCATGCCACTCCCCTAACATGTGACTCCAGATCTGTCATACCTCTACAGATATTTCTAAAGATATTTCCCAATTTACTCTGCCCATGGCCCTGTACTCACAGAAGTGATAGGACTTCTCAGAGTTTCCTCTCCGTTGTTGCATCCCTGTATCTAATGCCTATCTTCATCCTTCATGGCAAATGTGGTGCATAAGAGAGGTTAGTTTAAATCGCAAGGAAAATGAATCGTTAGACATCTCAAGATACCTTCCTGCCTGCCAGGAGATAATCTTGGGCCAGGAGATGGCACAAACAGTAAAGTGCTTGCCACAAAAGCATGAAGGCCTGAAAGCAACCCCCAGTTCAGTTACGTATAACCTATGAGTTTGGAGCTACCTACCTGTGGTCCTGGAACTGGGAAAGCAGAAACAAGAGGATCCCTGAGTTTCTAACCAGGCACACTGACCAAATCAAAGAGCTCCAGATCCAGTGAGAGACTTCAAAATATAAGGCAGAAAGCAATATAAGAAGATATTTTATTGTTAACCTCTGGCTTCCACGTGTATCTACACACATGTATATACATTCTCATACATATTCTCTCTCTCTCTCTCTCTCTCTCTCTCTCTCTCTCTCTCTCTCTTTCTTTCTTTCTCTAAAATCACATAAATATTCTGAATTTTCATAGGAAAAAATGTGCTCAGAAACTGCAAATGGCATAGGCCCAGTGTTCACTGCCACTCATTCTGGCTAAATGATTGGTGAGTCCCAATCCAGGATGAATGTGACCCTTTGTTCAGAGAACTGAACACAAAATAGCCCATGCCTATAATTTCAGCATGTATGAAGCTGAGGCAAGTAACAGCCATTAGTTTATGGCCAGGGTGGGACTTCACAAAGAGTCCCATGCCAGTCTGTTCTACAGAATAAGACAATGAAAGAGAATATTCACCAGACTTCATTTCTCAGCCTTCAAGGGTGGCCCATTCATGAAGCCATTCCAATAGCAGTCATGCAGGAGACAGACAAGCCTGCTCTGGAACAGCTGCCAACTTCAAGGAAAGAAAAAAACAGAGTTAGCAACTGTGAAATGTCTCACATGGTTTATTTCCAGAAGCCAGAAAGCAGATTTCTAAATTGTAGCAGGCAGTCTTGTCTAAAGGTGGATTTCAAAAGGCAGTCTTTTGTCCTCTTTTGTGTTTCTGGATATGTTCATGTACTGCACACTGTGTGCTGGTTCATCTACACATGTGTACATATGGGTAAGAAGGACAGAGTCATTCCTCAGGATCAGTCTAGGAGGCTAGACTGGCTGGGTGAGAGCCCCAGGGATCTTCCTGTTTCTGCTTCCCCAGCACTGGTGTACAAGTGTGTGCCCCCACAGCTTTGGTATTTTTTCCAAATTTGGTTCTGGAATCACAGTCTTGTCATTTTGATTACTTCCTAAACTACCACTCCAGGCCAAGGACAGTCATTTACAGTCCCTCCGGCCATGTCGAATCAAAACACAATGAGGAAACATTCTGCTTCCTCCCACATTCCTCTTTTTGTTGCAGGATTTTGGTCTCAGCACATCTTTCCTTATCATCTGGTAAATTATCAGGCTGTGAGAGCATGCCCATTCTGCAGCATGCTGGCTGGGTTAAGAAGACCCTCCAGTTAGAGAGCAAATAGCTGAAAATGGAACTGTTTTTGCTTTGTTTTAAAGCAATAATTTATAGCAGCTTCCTAGGATGTGTCAGTCCTCACACTTCTTATACCTTGGGTGTTGCTGTGCAGACAGCAGAGCCCCCAGTCACTCATACTTAATGGTATGAAACACCAGCCTTCCAATCACACTTGGTTTTGTGATGACGATTTTACAGTGTCTGCTTTGAGAGTATCTTCTAAGGCAATGGATGGCTTAGCAGGTGAAGACACTTACTGTCAAGCCTGATGACCTGAGTTCAATCCCAGAGACTCACATGGTGGAAGGAATGAACTGAATCCTTCAAGTTGTCCTCTGACTGTCACACATGCACCATGGTAAATATCACCCAACAGAAAATAAATTGTATATATGTCTATATATAATTTTATATATGTAAGTTATATATTCATATGTAGAACAGATCCATTCTGATACACACACATACACACAAACACATACATATATACACATACATATGTATATATGTATGTGTTTGTGTGTATGTATGTGTGTATATATATAAAATGGTATATCCCAATCAGAATAGAAGACCAGAAGAAAAACTCAGGAGTGAGGATGTAGCTCAGAAGAGAAGTATTTGCCATCCATTCGAAGGCCCCAGGTTCTATCCTCACAATTGCAAAAAGAAGAGGGAGATGAAAAGGAGGAAGAGTTACTCACTTTATTGGAACAGTACACTAGTGTCTGTTTAGCTATATCAGGAGTCAATTACAGACAGTATCTGGAAGTTTTATAGGTAGACGGGCAAAGTATGCAAAGAGGCCAATAGGAAGGTCATCAGAGTACAAGCTGCAATATAGTCCAGACTTACAGTGAGTGATATTAAGACTGGATAAATCCACATGTGCTGTCAATCTCAGCATGGATGATGTATCAATAGAAACATTGACATATGTCTCAAATTCACCTTATTTAACATGTGCCTTACTCAGAACTGATATTGTGGCCTTAAACCATTGATTAGCTGTATAAACAGTGATAGACCTGAGGACTTAAGTTTAACTGAAATAGATTTCAACCATTAATATTATATTTTAATCTTAAGCAGCACTGAGATTATAAATGTTTGCAGAGTATTTTGAGGACTTGAGTTTAACTGGAATAGAATGCAACCATTAATATTATATTTTAATCTTAAGCAGCATTGAGATTATAAACGTTTACAGAGTATTTTGTAAGTGTGCCTCCTTCAAAACAACTTGGGCAATGAACAAAACTAAGATCTCACTAGAAGTTTCAAGGAACTTTCTCATCCAGTGGTTTTTCCAAGGGCCACTGCTTGCCAGCCTGCACATTTTCAAGTAGACACTAAGTCACATAAGCAGACTCAGCCAGCTCCCGGTTTTTCAGTTAGAGGTGAAGCAAATCACTCTGAGAATTGGGGTCAGCTACTCCATTGTGGATTTGAAGCGTGCCCAGCGCTATCCAGCGTAAAGCAATTAAACCTGACCAGTGATGATGGCCATTTAATGAGCTTCCAGGTGGCAGAAGGGAGTTCGCTCCACGTGTCTCAAATAGATTGTGATGTGTTGTAAAGTTAACATGATAAATAATTTACGTGTTGGAATCCTGCAGCACAGACGTTCTTGGTGGCTGGGGAGTACCTGCCTGTTCTGTCACAAGGAGGACCTCATTGAGAAGCCAGGCAGCCTATTGGTTAGCTAAGGGGCAGATGCTGGTCTGGCAGCTGTATGTATAGTAGAGTTAAAGCACTGGCCAGGAACTGAGGATGTGAACCCTAGCGCTTAACATCATTTAACCAGTACAATGGACAGCCTGTCTCCCTTGTCAGGTGTGGAGACAGACTGGTCCTGAGACTGTATTAATGTAAAGAAAGGGGATTGTCCTCTAATCACATGTGATACCATCTCTCTGCTATTCAGCCAGCAAAGCTGAGAATCTCTGTAGATGGTAAATTAACCCAGTGGGGACTGGGAGAATATGTCTGTGCAGACTTCTTTATTCATGAGAATAATTGGCCATTGAGAAGCCATCGTGGATTGTGTCTTGATTTGAAACTGTCAGTGGATCTGAGAGGCCCCAGATCTGAGCACCCCCTCCCTTGGTCCTGAGTGCTTTGCTCAGCCAATTAGAGAACTGCCTGCTTGAAGTGATACAGGAGCCTGGGGCCCAAGACAAGTCCCAAAGCACAGAGCTTGGGGCACACACCCTTAGGCTTGAGAAACTGCCTTCACAGCATTGTCCACTGAGGTCATTAAGGTGACCCCAGGAAAATGGGGATGAATTTGGAAGGGAAAGACAGCAGGAAATAACCCAGTTCATCTTTAAGGTAGAAAGTGAGACCTGGCTTTGAGGAAGTGTACCAGGAAAGAAGTAGTGTGAATGTCTCTGGCTTCTGCCTGTTCCATGCTTTCCCTCCCTACATCCACAGTCCAAAAAACATCATTTAGAGAGAAAGCCCCAGAGCAGCACGATGGACGTTCTCAAGTTATGAGGTCATTGCATTAGCACATAGAGAAAGGGGAGTGTGCACAAAATCCTGATTGGCGTCCCTCTGTTTGAAAGGCATTATTTTCCATACCTGAGCATGCCCAAAGGAGCTGTCTGTGAGCAGCTGTGGAACAGAGCCTTTTCACTTCAGGGTTAGCGCTGGAGCTCATTAGCACGGCTCTCCCCTCAGCTAAACAGCCTTGTTTGCATATTGAGGCAATAGAATGTGAAGGTGTTAAAAGGAAGAATTGCTGCTGCTACCCCTGACTGACAAGTCTATCTGGGCTCCTGTGTTTACAAGAGAATAAGGAAGCTGCCCCAAAGCCCCTACTGGGCCTGATTACCATGCCGAGGCTTCTTAGATTATGTATAATTGATATCCTTTTTCCCTCCAGCTAACCAGTGGCAGCTCTCAAGAGTAATGCTAACCCATCCGCATCTCACCACCCAAGCAAACACTGGCAATTGCTGTCTTTCTTTCAGCTTAATAATTTTAAAGCCCTCAAAAAAGTGACATTTACATTTTTTTAGAAGCACAAAAACTGCAGGGTTTGTGTAGATTTTCTTGCTTAATAACAATCACAGAATCAAACAGTTGAGACTGATAAGGCTGGCTTTCTCTCTCTTTCTTTCTCTCTCTCCCTCCCCCCCCCCCCCCCGCCCCCCCTCCCTCCCTCCCTCCCTCCCTCTCTCTGTCTCTTGTGTGTGTATGTGTGTATGTGTGTGTGTGTATGTGTGTGTATGTGTGTGTGTGTGTGTGTGTGTGTGTAACTCACTAAAGTCATGACAGACACTCTTTATTTAAAGCTAAGCATTGCTTGTAAAAATCCACTTCACTTGGGGCTGGGGGAAGGGCAAGTTTGGGCAGCAGAGGCCCTTGCACTGGAATCCAAACTAACATTTGAAACACTTGAAATTGGAGGCAACAGCCATCCATGATACCTTCTGTGGGGGTGGATTTGTGAATACTTTATGCCCTGGCAGTTCCTTTCTGAAAGGAAACATGCAGCCAGGGTCACTGCATAAGGAAAAGAGGAAACAGTTTAGGTTGAGTGCCTGATGTTTGTCTGCATGCTGCTGGGGAAACAGAAAGGAGAAAGACAGATGATTTCTGTGGAGCTCTGGAACTCCAGCCTCCAGAGAGTTCACCCAACAAGGCAATCAACTTCCTAGCTCTTGAGAGCATGAGGATTCCAGTGCTGTTGGGAGACTGGAATGCATATGCTGGAGAATGCCCACCCCAAGCTAGCAGGACAGCTACCGCAGCTGCTTCAGCAGGGTCAGGAAGCTAGGGAAGTCTCCTGGCAACATCACACTTCTGAGCACCAAATTCAGGCACAGCTCCAGAAGCAACTTCCTGAGCATCTGAGAAAAGAAAAGTTTAGATTCAACTTGGAAAATCATTCAGTTTACAAGTTTGGGTGCCTGTTTATAAAATACTAAAATTATCCTGTTCTCTGTCTTGTTTTTGTTTTATTTTGTTTTCTCAGGCAGGGTCACAAGGAGCCCAGGCTGGACTTGAACTTACACTGTATGTAAGAATGACTTTGAACTTCTTCCCCTAACACCACTGGTGTAGAAAAGGTATTTATGAGTTTTTAGGATTTTAGTCTGATTGATATTTCCAGTATTTCTAGACATTTTAAAAATTAAGAAAACATTAATTTTTCGTTTACGCTAGTGATATGGTATGCTGTTTTACACAATGAATTGGAATATAAGGCACATGGCTTTGGTTTTAAATTCTTTCATTGGACTCTTTAGGTTATTAGCCAAGGTGTTTATTTCTCATTTATCAATCAGAGCCCTTAAATTTTAAATTTTCATGGTACTATTTCAGGATATATTATGTAGAAGGTAAGTTAGTTGTTATAAAATTTCCAATTATATTTGGGGAAAAAAATCAGTGCTTATGCTTTAATATCAAGAATAATGTTGCATTAGACTACAGAGGCTGTTCCAATTCTTTCTCCCCTCTAGTCTTCCTGCTTCTGTCCCCCAAGTGTTGGAACTATGGGCATGTGCCACTCCACTTAGTTAACTGATACTGGTGATTCAACCCAGAGTTTTATGCATGCTGGAAAAGCACTCCACCTGCTGAGCTATAGCCCAGTCCCCTGAAGTGAATTAATAAAGAAGACCAGGTTTCAGGGCTGGGGACATGAATGGTCAATAGTCAGGGACAACTATTACTGTGCAGAGGACCTGAGCTTGGTTTCTAGCACCCATGTAAGGCACTTCACAACTGCCTGTAATCCCAACTCCAGGGAATCCAAAACCATCCAGTGAAAAACAATGACAATGTCACTGCCAAGAAATCCCCCCTCTGTGTGTGTGTGTTTGTGTGTATTCATTTGTGGATTTGCATGTGTTCATATATGGACATGTATGTGAAGAGTATAGGACATCCCTTGGTGTCATTTCTAGGGAGTTACCAACCTTGACTTTTACTGTCCTGGGTCTCACCAAGTGTTTTCGGCTGGCTGGCCTGTTTTTGTTGTGTTCTGTTTTGAGATATGACCTCATGTAGCCCAGGCTGGCCTCTGACATTCTGTGTGGCAGTGTATGACCTTGAACTCCTGATCCTCCTGCCTTCACTTTCCAAATGTTACGATTATAAGTATGGACCACCACACCTGGTTTATGTGGTTCTGAGGACTGAACCCAGGGTTCAGTACATGCTAAGTAAACATCAGTCTACCAACTGAGGGATAACTCCAGCCTGAGAAGTCCTCATTCAATTGAGGAAAATTGGCTAGGATGTTAATGGTTCTATATTTTTGATATTAAATTCATTTTCCTAGAAGACTTCCAACAGTAAAATGATTGACAGTTAAACATCTCATTTGAATTTTAATTCACTTAATTTTATCAATAATAATAAAATATAAATCTATATATTAGTAAGTAATCAGTCAAGGAAAGTCAGATACAGACAAAGGCAGAATCTAGAGTAAGCTAGGATATATATCACGTTCATGGTTATGGGCCTGCCCACTCCTGAGAAGGCTGTTCTGCACTCTTGATCACCCCAAGTGACAGCCTCTTACCTGCAAGGAATGGACTAGCCCCAGGAACTGAAAATCCCCCTGATACATCCTTATCTCTAGACAGTAAGAACATCATGTTTCTAGTTAGTCAAAGTATATTCCATTGTGGAAATCTTTGAGACTGGAAGGAACGCTGTGTCTTGAAGTGCTCCTATGTTATCTGTGGCTTGCAGATACAATCCACTTCGAGCTTATGATAGATCTGTGAACTTATCTCTTATGGCACTCAACACCAGCTTGCAAACATTCTCACGAAAAAGAAGTTAGTTCTGAGAACTGGTATTCAAATCCAAGTATTTTGAAATTTATTGGCTTTGAGTTTTTTTCAATAAAACTGAAGTTTCTCAAAGTGTGGAGACAAGTCACTGATAAATTTTTCTGGGAATCATGTTCATTATACAATAATTGCAAAGCACTAGAAGTCTTGTTTACCCTATTTCTCCACTGGTCCCATTCTTATTTTACAAGGAACCCAGGGATACACTAATATGTAATAATGTATACTTTGGCCTTTTTCACTGTGGGTGGCAAAATGGAGGATGAGGTGTGTACAGCACAAATAGAATTGTAATCCTGAGAAGTATCTAGCACTGTGTTGAGTGAAGAGTCTTTGGGAGATATAGGGGTGTTTTAGGACTTTTTAAATCTTTCTGCATTCTCCAAACAGGAGCAAAGGATTGAGAAGCCATCTGTGATAGCTGGGCATGCTATCAGGATGTGGGAAGTTAGGAAAGCCTTGCAACTAAGTGACATCAGAGCCTTCTTCCATGGATCTTAGGCCTTTCGGTGCAATAACAAGGGATTAGCAAATTGGAGGACACTGTATCACCCATGTAACGACATATCCAAGATTTCTGACTTCCATCACCTAGATGAACATAATACCTTGACACTTAAGAGATCAGAAAGTCTTCAAAAGAGACACGAGAACTTCAGTGTGTATGAAGATTTGGGTTTTCGATACTTTTCTAATGGTTACTGTGAACTCTCCTTGCTTTCAGAAAGTGTTGCATAAAATAAAATACTAAATAACAGCTTATCAATCATTAGCATTAAATCCCCTCTCCAAGTTAAGATTAGTAATGATAGACAGCTGAAAAGGGAGTGCAGTAACTTATATGAACTTCTCCAAGTCTTTATGATTGGCAGAGAATTATTGGAGACACTGAATGCTATATTTTTGTAGTGGGTCTCCTCTAAGAGAACAATGACAAAAATAAAATGTGGGTTTATTCTTTTCATATTAATCAAAAAATGTGTGTCCTCCCTTTATAATACCGAGGTCCCAACAGAACAAATTCAGTGTTTTCTAAGCATTTTTGCTCAGTATGATCTTTTCTTTTTTGAAAATGGGACTTTACTGTGCTGCCAAAGCTGCTTGGGCTCAAGCAATTCCCCTACCTCAACCTTCCTGGTGGCTAAGATGGTAAGGGCATGACACTACACCTCAATATAAATTGATTCTGTCTTCTATTTAGTTCCTATACAATATCCTTATATTACCAATTAAAGAAGACTCCAGAAACTTAAATAACTTTTTCAGTGTCCCAAGTTACTGGACAGATGACCTTTGCTTTAAGCCCTGGGCTGTCCTCTCAATCACTGGGGATTTTTATGCTACATAAAGTATTTTTAGCCTTTGCTTCCTCCCTGTCTTCAAGAAGCAGACAAGTTTATTAACATAAAAAAGTTAGTGATCTGTGAACTCCTGCTCCCAAAAGTCAAGCTGAGTATCTTCTCAATTGTCTGGAGTCTGCTGTGGAGCCAGGCACAATCATCAAGTGGCTGGAATAATCAATCTAATAACTCCCCACAGCTATTCTTTCTTTCTTTGTTGCCTCCTCCTCCTCCTCCTCCTCCTCCTCCTCCTCCTCCTCCTCCTCCTCCTCCTTTTCTTCTTTTTCTTCTTCTTCTTCTTCTTCTTCTTCTTCTTCTTCTTCTTCTTCTTCTTCTCCTTCTCCTTCTTCTTCTCTTTCTCCTTTCCTCCTACTCCTCCTCTTCCTTTTCTTCTTCTTGGCATTGGCCATTTGCTTGACGTTTGGAAAGTGTAACATGATCTTGTAAGGAGAAGAATGAAAAGTCCCAATAGAAGCTAATTCCATAACACACTGAGACATAATGATAGATAAAGGTCACTTGTGGGGCAGTGGACCATGCCAGGAAACTTGGTAAAATTGAGTGGATTCAGAAACCCCAGGACACTCAGAGCTGAGGAAGGTAGGTGTTTCACCTACTCCAGACCAGGTTCCTGTGACATGACCATGGCACCCCTCAGCACCCCATGGAGAGAACCTGAGAACCTGTCACATAGGGCCCAGAAGCCCCTCCACATGCAGATGACGCATTTCTAGCATCTCAGACCAAGCCAATAGTAACCACCTCCTTTTAGACCCCAGCCCACACCAAAATGTATATAACACCTGGTCCACAAAGAATAAAGCATGAGAGTTGCTTCATCAAAGATGGACTGAGAGCGTCTGTCATATAAGAACTATAACATTTTTGGTGAAGGTAGTTCTCTCCTGAAGCTTTGGCAGCTGGGAGTTGCTTGAGCCTACCACAGTCACTTCCTGCTAACCACAATGCCCCAAGTAGGGTTCCACCACTTAGCACTCAGAAGCAGCAGTGGCAGCAGAAGAAACCTGGCAGCTTGCCCAGATCTGACTCTCCCTCCTTGCTCGTGCTGGTCTGCCACATAGTGTCTCACTGCACCAGAGCAGCAGCAGCAGCAGCAGCAGCAGCAGCTTCGGAAAAATGACCCCCTCCCCTTTGGAAAGCGTGCAACTCTTTGGCTGCTCCAGCTGGGCCAGAGCTCTGCAGATCTCCACGTATAGTGCCTGGTACACAGACTGGCAGTCTTTACCAGGACTAAGCACCAGAACGTGAAGACATGTACCTGCTGAAGAGCTAGGACTTGGAAACCAAAAGGAGCCTCACACCAAATCCCCCATAGCCTTCCATGCCCTGTCCTTCCACTTAAGCATGTGCAGCAGGTCCCCATGTTAGTCCAGAACCAGAACCTAACATTTAGAATCACCCTGTTTTAGACATGTTATGGACATGCGATTATCATGGGACACAGAGTTCCCAAGACCTGTAGAGCCATTGAAATAACAGCACAAGCCAGGGGTGGTAGCACACACCTATTATCCCACCATTTAGAGAGTGAGGCAAAAGGATCAGGAGTTGAAGGCCAAGCTCTTCTACATAAGAAGTTTGAGTTCATCTTGGCCTATGTGAATCCCATTTCAAAAAATACTAAAAGAAAATATGAGAACACAGAGAAGGTAGCAGTACAGAACACTGCTTGCAAAGTGTATCTGAAACACCTCAGGAGAAGATCCTATGAGAGTCTCTTATAGCCCCGACTATATTTTTGAGAAACTGATGGTTACAATATCTGTGTTTACATAGAAAGTGCCCAGACCCATGGGAAGAGCTGAAACATAGCTATCCAATCAACAGTGGCTTCTGTATGTCCTTCTTTTTTTGCCAGTTCCTATTTACCCAGGGTCCCCTGCCTGCTAATAATGTAATGTGGCCCATTACAGGCTCTTTTCCACCCAACCACACTGATCTTTCCAGAGCATGCAGAGAATGGTGCCTGTTCCATTGTATAAAGCTCTAAGAATGTCTTATTATCAAAGCCTCTACTATTCCACACTACTACTGCCTGTCTATCAACCATATAACATCACCCGTCACCATGTGAAATTCTCTGCCAAACACACTTTACAAGTGGGCTAAGGGAATGCTGAGTGAGTATGAGGACCTGTGTTTCATGCCTCCTATCAGAACTCACATAAAAAGCCCACTGTCAGCAGCACATGCTTGTAATTCCTACAGTGGGGAGGTGGAAGCAGGAAGATCCCTGGGGCTAGCTAGCCAGCCAATTTAGCTATCTAGTGAGCTCTGGGCCAGTTAGAGGCTAAGGTCACAAAATAAAAATAGAAAAGCCAACAAGGAGGTTACAACCTGAGGAACAATATGTACATCTAAAGAGTGATTAGAAATTAAAGGCTGACTTGTAACTTGTACATATGAGTAGACACACATATATACACACATTTTCCACATACATGAATACATGCTCTTACACATATGCACCTATGCACAAAAAGATTTCTTTTTTTATTGGGAGGGAGGTTGAACCCAGGGCTATACATATACCAGGACATGTGTTTTATGTTGATCTTCACCCTGATGTGATTTTAAACATTTTAATGCATTTCAATGTGCTTACAACACCAGGTAACATACCTTGCTATGTAGACTCCTCCCTTTCAATTTGTGATGCTCGACTCATTTGCTGATGGATTTAAGTGACTGTTAAGTCTACAATCCGCTCCTGAATCAGGGCCATCTGTCCATGTCCGTTAAAGCACTCATTGTTCCTAGCCAAAATGGTACTCCAACCTGAAAAATATTCCTGTCGTGGCAAAGAGTTCTCATTGCTTCTGCCTAATTCCTAAGACTACTGAATCCAGACATTGAGACATCACTCATGCAGCAAGCTCTTTCTATGTGTTATTAGATGCATGAGAAATCGTCTGTCCTTTAGAAACATAGACATGCCCAGAGACACACTGCCCTGAAACGTAGTAATTACATTACAGAGATACAAGTAAAGAGCTGAAGGACGCAAAGAGCTCATGGGAGGAGTGTGTGTTACTAAAGTGAGTAAATGGACCATTGAAAATGAGTAAGAGTTTACCATTTAAGGGTAGTACAGATAGTAGTTTGGGGTGAAAGAAACTAACGCTAAAGTAAGAGGCAATGACAAGATTGTAAAGGAAGGGAGAGAAATGAGGCTAGGATGTGAGGTGGGCTGGGTTGTATGGGAAACTACTAAGCTTAAACAACTAAGTTGACTGCATTTATCCTGAAGACTGGAAGAAGCTGGCAGGTGTTCCTCACTTGGCCACTCCTTGGAATGACCAGGATGTCAGCCCAGGAAGATGAGTCAGGAGAGTGTGGAGCCTGGGAGTCTGAGCTGAAGACTCCTCTGGTTCCTTTGATGACCAGCCATTTTGGCAAGCGATGTCATCACTAACAGCAAATTTCAAGAAATGTCTAAAGTAAGCACCACCATTGATTTGTTTAGATTTTGGCACCACTGTTGATTTGTTTAAATTTTGGCAAAGTGGGTCCAGTAGCAAGCCCTGAGTCAGGTGACCAAGCATAAAATGAAGACTATGGCTGGGTGACTGTGACTGAGGAAGAGTACTTTGAAGAGGGTCTCAAATAAGCCAGTGGTGTAGTTCTATGAGGAGAAAAGTCAGAATAAAAAATCATTTCAGTAGAAGAACTACTTTGGTTCCATGTGGACCAAATAATTTATTCCTGGGAGATGACAAGATTTGGAGCCAGATAACATACAAGGCAAGTCAACCATGCAGACATACAAGAAGAAGACAGCCATCCCCAAGCCTAGAACAGAGGCCTCAGAAGAGAACAATTTTACTTATGCAGTTATCATGGACCTCCAGTCTTCAAAAGTCCAGGAAACATATTCCTGTTGTTCAGCATCAAAGCCCACATACCTTGTTATGAAAGCACTAGCAAATGATTAAAGAAGCTAACCATAAAGGCCTGAAACACTAACAAATGAGTCAGTCACAAAGCAGGCTGAAGGTCTCTCAGGGGTAAAGCTTATACTTAGCGTACACAAGGTCCTGGGTTCCATTCTTGGCATTAAAACCTAAAAATCTCTGGTTGGTTGGTACAGTGCTTGCCTAGTGTGCATAAAGCCCTGGGATCCATCCCTAGCACTATATAAACTCAATGTGGTGGTGCATGCCTGTAATTCCAGTATTAGAGAGGTAGAGACAGAAGAGCCACAAGTTCAAAGTCATACTCACTTAATGAATTACATATTAGCCCCAGATAAGAAGAACCTGTCTTAAAACAAACAAACAAACAAAAACCTGATTGATTGACTGATTGAGGCATACTCCTGTAATCTCAGCACTGAGAAGGTGAAGGCAAGAGGGTCAGGATTTCAAAGTTTTTCTGAGCCACATTGCTGGTTCCAGGCTAGCCTGAGATAAATGAGAAGTTGTTTCAAATAATAGTAAGTCAACAAACAAAACATATACAGATATACATAAAATAATGTATATTTTAAAAGTTGAGGTAGAGAACAAGCTGGAAGAGATGAAGCCTGGACCAGGCGACAATGGAGATGAGAGAAGAACCGAAAGCACCAAATGAAGAATGTGGAGAAGATATTTATCTTAGGGTTTTATTGCTGTGAAGTGACACCATGATCATGGTAACTCTTATAAAACATTTAGTTGAGGTTAGCTTTGAGTTTCATGGGTTTAGTCGATTATCGTCATAGTGGGAAACATGGCAGTGTGCAGGCAGACACAGTGTTGAAGAAGGAGCTGAGACTTCTACGTCTTGAGCCAAAGGAGCAGAAGGAGATTATCATGCTGGGAAGGTCTTAAGTATAGGAGACATTGAAACCCACCCCCTCAGTGACACATTTCCTCTACCAAGGTCAAAATTGCTTCCAACAGGATCACATCTCCTCATAGTGTCACTTCCTATGGGCCCAGAATTCAAACACAAGAATGTGTGGGAGCTATACATATTCAAATCACCACAGTACTCTCAGGAGGAAATGAGGAATTTGAGTCTAATGTCTCTTGTAGGCCAATGTATTTGGGATTTTTTTTGTTTTGTTTTATTTTTTGTTTTTTTTTTTCTTGTTACAGTGACCAAATACCTGATATGAAGCAACTCAGGATGGGGGAGGGTTGGTTTTGGATCATAGTTTAAGAAAGGATACAGCCCATCACTGAAAGGAAAACATGGCCATAAGAACGAGAAGCGACTTCTCACACTGCATTTATAGTCCAGAAGCAGAAAGCTGACAGGAATTGGGGCTGGATTGTAAATTTTCAAGGCCCTCCACTAGTGACCCACTTCTTCCAGCCAGGCTCCACTTCTTATAGGTTCAACCTTCCAAAATAGTGTCACTAACTGAATATCAAGTATTCAAACATATAAGCCTGTCTGAGCAACACCTCTCACTCAAACCATAATACTCAATAAAGATAACAACTGAAATTCTTTCATTAGATTTAGCAAATATAGTCAGCAGACCAATGACAACTAAGGTTAGGTCCTGAAGAGCCTTTGAGGTCTTCTACGGCATCAAGCAGTTTCCATGTGTCCACGCCAATACTTTTAAAGCAAAATAGTTAATGTTCTTAGCAGACTGAAATAGGCTGTGACCATTATCTTAATAGTTAAAACTGTATGCTCTTCTCATTTCAGTGAGAAAAATTTGAGGCGATGATGCACTGTGACCAAAGGCAACTTGAGAAGAAAAAGGTTTATTTCAGCTTACAGAGAAATCAGGGCCAAAACTCAAGGCAAGAAGTGATACAGAGATCATGGAGGAGGGATTTTTACTGATTTGGTTCTCGTGGCTTGCTCAGCTTGCTTTTTTTATATACCTACAGGACAACCTAGCCAGGGTGGTAGCCAGAGTCATCCTCAGTGGGCTGGACAGTCCCATATCATCTGTCAAGGAAATGTAACACAGGCTTGCCTGTGGAAGAGCCTAGAGGGCATTTTCTCAGCTGAGTTCCCCTCTTCTTAAAGGATTTCAGCTTGTGTCAGATTGACAGAAAGTTAAGCCTGCACAAGGCTCCTGTCCAAAGTATAGACACAATTGTCTTCTGAATGAAGTTGACATTCCCTCCTAATGGCCAAACTCTCAGTGGATTTTTCTGCCTGGCTACACTATCTCCCAGGACCAACAGACGAGAGTGTAACTATGGGTAAGTCAGCTGTTTGCATGGGGCCTCCTGAAAGGTTTACCAAAGCCTTCAAGACCCACCTACTAAATTCCTGAATGTGGAATTTCAGATTCAGTGACAACTGGATACAATTTGAAGGAAACAGGTGTTGCCTTTTGCCCATCAATCAATTTCTACCCAGGACAGATCTGTCACATGGCCAGAAAGAGACAATGGTAGTTGCAATGGGACCACCCTGGTGCACTCAGGCCACATTGCTGTTTTTCACTCAGTCAGGGTGGCCACATTTCCTTAATGCAAAGGCACTCAACCCTCAACCCAGTTCCCACCTGTAGTCAGCTCATCTCCTTTTTGCACTCAAAACAGCAAGCTGTTGAGTTGGTCAGCCTCACACACCCACCTGTTTTATGTGTCACTCCCTAAACAGCTGGTGAAAACCAATATCAATCTGAGAGTCAGACTTGACCAGGGAATTAAACACACACGTGTTGATGCAAGTTCCTCTCAAATTCATAAACATATTTCGACAAGTAACAAGGTTCTGGGTTGAACCCTAAAGCCTTTGGTGTTGATTACACAAAATGCCTCTGGTGCAAAAGGTGTTCTTTCTCTTTTTAATTTTTTCTTTTTTTTCCTTTTTTTTTCTTTTTCTTTTCTTAGCAACACGTTTGATCTAATTACAGTTTTGGGGTAGAGCCACAACAGAAAGTGCCTTGTAGAATCTATATAGTCCTGTCTCACACACTCTGAGCTCCATTCTGTCTGGGATATGTCAGCCCTCCCAATGGGAAGCTTTCCCACATTCTAGAGGGGGAAGATTTTTCCAGGTAGAAGAGATGGCTTTCTCTTGCCATGAGGTGCATTCATTGGAACACAACATGTGGAATAGCTGCATTCCTCCACTAAGAATAAATGCACACATTTGAACCTTCTAGATTGCATCTTTACTATATCATATCAGGTATTATCTTCCATGTTTTAGGACAATCTAATGGATGCGACTTTCAAACTATCAGGCTGTCCCCTATGAAGAGCCAAAGCCCAAAAGACGAAGTGTGAAAAGCAGTAAGAGCCTTTATTTGGCTATCAAGATCTGTGGTGTACCTCAAAAAAGAGATAATTATTATAGACTCCTAAGTGTGTTAAAACAATCCTCCCCCTCTCTCCCTTTCCCTCTCCCTCTCCTTCTCCCTCTCCCTCCCCTTCACCCTCTCCCCTCCCCCCCTCTCAAATCACTGTTCACATTCTTTCACTTTCCTTAGTGAACGTTAAGACAGGGTATGGCCAAAGTGATCCCTCTTTCTTAAACCTAGTTTATGCTACACACAATAGTAAGGAACTAGAACCAGCCTGACGGTCCATCAGCACATAAATGGATAATGGAAAATGGACTACATAGATAAAAATGAAGTTCTATTCAGCTGTAAAGAAAATTAAATAAAAATGTTTTTTTTTTTAAAAAGTGTGGGTCTGGAAAATATTGTACTAAGTGAGCTAACTCATAACTCAGAAAGGCAAGAATTGTGGTATTTTTTCTCAATGTGGATTTTTATGTTTATGTATAAATATGCATGACTATAAATATAGACTATGGAATTAGAGGAAAAAAGAGGTACTGGGAAGATGGAGAGGGCAACAGTACACGTGACATGAAAGTTAAAAAGCTATGCACTGGTACAATAGGCAGAGAGAAACAAAATATCAAATTTTGTTTGAAAATTCTGTAATGAAACCTAACAGTTTTGTAGTCAAACTGAAATTAAGTAAAATAGGTTGCTAGCAGGAGGAGAGGAAAACTTAAACCTTTTCTGGGTCCCCAGGGATACCACTGTCTTCCCTGGGAACAAAGTCCAAGTTCCTGACCATTCAACCAAACAGATTGAAGCTCCTTATGTATTCTTTGAAGATTCATTTTATTAATTTTAATTATATAGATGTGTGTTTGGATGTGTGGGATATCCTTTGAGTTATGATTACAAATGCTTGTGAGTCACCCAATGTGAGTGCTAGGAACTAAACTTGGGGTCCTGCAAGGGTTGTATGCTCTCTTAACTCCTAAACCATCTCTCTAGCTCTAGGCCTCTGACATTTTAATAGTACAATTCTAATATATAATCATATACTCTAATACCTCAAGGCATTTTTCCTCAGAGAAGGTAGCAAACAAACTATACCTGTCTGCTGAGAATAAAGGCACAAGCCGAGGAGATGCAGCGGGGCAGGCACGGGGCTGCTTGGTAGAGCACTTACCCAGCATGCACTAGTCTCTGAACTCATCTCTGGCACTGCATAAACTGAGCATGGTGGTGCACACTTGACTCCCAATACTTGAGAAGTAGATGCAGACTGATCACAAATCCAAGGGTATCCTCAGCTATATAGTGAATTAGAGGCCAGCCTAAGCTACACAGAGACAAAGGATAAAGTGTCATCCCTTTGTGTGTCTATGTTCTCACTGCAGAGACAAACAGCTCAGTGCTGTGGCCACCATGACATCAGAATTGGAATATATCCAAGTCCTTTTGTAGAACGGTGCAGTGTTTTCATGTAGCCTATGCGTGTCCCCCACTATCTCTACATGGCTCATAAATAAGTCCCCATATTAAATAGCTATTCAGACAATAGCGAGGTGGAGCTAGCCCTGGGGTATACTATAATGCACTGACCCTTAGCCACTGTTTAACACAGCTGAGTCCCCAACAAGACTGAAATCCCTGAGGATGAATGACTTCATCTGTAGTGGTGGGAATCTCACCCATTGCAATTCACTGTATAAAATTCATCTCCTCGATTTCCTGCACAATCCTTCAGAACCATCATGCATCAACATGTGTCTTAGAAAGAAAGGCGGCTCTATCACTCAAGAGCCAAGAGTCAGGTAGAGTCAATTAGAGCCAGGCATGGCAGTTTCCACTGTAACTCCCAAATGTGGGAAGTTGATACATGAAAATATTGCCAGAAGTTTGAGGCCAGTCTGAGCTACAGACTAACTTTCAGGCCAGCTAAAGCTATGGGGTAACACCTTGTCTCAAAACCAAGAGAGAGACAGAGACAGAGCTAGAGACAGAGAAAAAAAGATACAGAGAGACAGAGAAAGAGAGCAAGTTAGACTTAAATTTTATTAGCAGTTCAGGAAGAGCAAAATGATTTATTTAGCAGTAGGTAATGCAAAGGCCCTTGACAGAATGCCTAACAGCCCAAGGCTACCACACTAAATAATGTAATAAAAATAATCACTTGAGTTCCTCGGCTCACCTGCTTGCATTGCCACTGTCTCCATCATTGACAGTCAATCTCTCTCTCTCGTGTACCTAAGCAAAGCGCTTGGTTTCACAGCTAGTAAGCCATCAAAGAAATGGTATTCTTGAATGAGCAAGTGAACGAGTAAATGAAAGAGATAAACAGGGCTGTTTATGTAAGCTGTAGGGACCATGAAGGTGAATTTTACTCTAGGAATGTCTAATGGTTCAAAGTTTAATGTACTTTAAAATTAATATGACTTACTATTATGGACATTAATTCAAAATTCTACTTATGTAAGTTTTAAGTATAGTTTACAGTTACTAAAATTTTAAAAGATTCATTAACTTCTATATTTAGTCTGATAGGCTTAGTCATCATTTCTAATGGACCTTGTACAAACTCAATACCCTAAATTATCCCAGGCAACGTGGATACATTTAATACATTTGGTTTTTCTTATACACTTCACTCAACCCTAAGAAGTAGGAGCATTTTACAATATGTTCTTATAACTTAAGCATATCATATGTACAAATTTGAGAAATCTGAGGTTTTGTTAACATTTTAGCACTGTTATGTAGTAAATGTCTCCAAACTTTCATCTACAAGTATGCTAATGTCAGTCTCTTCTGACTGTGAATCTTGAGGCCTGTTTTTTAACATCCTGGGTTTATAACAACTTCAAAGAGCACTGAGAGTTTGGTTAGATCTCAGTAAGAGGACTGCATGTAGGCATCCTTGTGTTTAATGCCTAGGACTGCAAAGATTAATTATTTAATTAAACTACCCCAATATGCACACATGATTCTTCAATAGGACACACATTCACTATTGTTCGTCATTCACAGTTAAAATATGTTTGTATTATCCTAAGAAGGTGAGACTTTCCAATTTCCTGTACAAAAGAGTAAGTATTTGAAAACTTGAATCCAATGGAACAAGTGGATTCTCACTCAGCCTTTGCCACAGGCATCCGTAACATACGAGGGAGCCTCTTGTATTACCTTGCATAGAGTTTTTGTATTTCTCAGGCCTGCCTTCAAGATAGAGCCCATCTCTACAGATAAATCAACATCCTTCTCTGTTTGCTTGGATTTTGTAGAGTTTAGGTGTTTTTTTTTTTATTTTGCCTGACGATGACTATTTAAAAAGTTTCTTTTTGAAATAATATCTCATATTACATAGGATAGGCTTTAGCTTACTAAATATGAAGCATGTATCCAAAGATGCCCTTCAATTTCTGGTCCTCTTTTTCCTCCACCTCCTGGGAGGTAAAAGCTAGGTCTACACAACGGTAAGGATGGATGCAAAGGCTTCCTATATGCTAGCTTAGCACTCTAGCAACTGAGCAACAACCCCAGCCCCTCATGGCATTTAAATGTCTACCTGTCCAACCTTTAAAGTTCTTCACATGCATGTCATTTGGTCCGTTAGACTCAACATATTTCTTGTACATCTTTGTCTTTTCATTTTTACAGACTGGATTCTATCATAATTTTTCCCCAAAACAGCAATTCCTCAAAGGCAATAATAATAGAACATGTTGCCCAGTTCTATGCACAAAATTATTTTGGCTTTGTGAAAATTTTACTGACAATACATATGTCAGGACAGTATTTACAGACACATAGAAATGCCATTTCACATGGCAGCTCCTGCCATATTCAAATTGGTCCTCTTTTCAAAGACTCCTACTTGTTAGAAGCTGCTGCTTATGTCTCTGCCCCAAAACTAGAATGGAAAGACAAGTATTATTTTGCTACATCTAGAACAGTTTCTGGCAAACACTAAAAAGTTGGGGGTAAAAATACATGGAGGAGCTAGGGCAATGGCTCAGCTGGTGAAGCACTTACTGCATAAGCTTAAGGACCTGAGGGCAATTCATGGACCTTTGTAACATGTCAGGGGTGGTGCACACTTGTCATAGGCAGAGGCAGGAGAATACCTGGCCATACAGGCTAAACAGATCTCCAGTTTCAGTGATAGACACTACCTCAAAAAATAAAAGACCATGATAAATGAAAACATCTGGCCTCCACGTACACACACACACACACACACACACACACACACACACACACACACTAAAAGCCAGTGAATGAATGAATGAATGGGTGCATATAAATAGGACTGGCTCTTTAAATTGTAACTATATGCCCTTGTTCAAAAAATGATAAATGCTAAGAAGACCAACATTGTAGGAAGTAAATATTAAATTAAGTGTTGTAGAAATTATTTAATGTGTGGGTCCCAACTCAGTCCAGGACTCTGTGCAAGGGTATTGACTACATATTCATAAGACCACCTCTAAATGTAATCAGGCATGTGCATATTCTAAACTAGTATGTGGTACTTAAAGCTGTGTTACAGTAAATCTCCAACCCAAATATGACCAGTCAAAGAAAACACAACTCAATAATTATGAATATATGCTGCATGCCTACATTGGGCAGATTCACCACTACACTACTCTATTCCCCAGCTATGAGATCCCTTATAACTAGCGGGTTTTCAAGGCCACGTGCTTCTCCTCCATTGTCCTTCCACCTCCTGCTCCTCTGTTGTCCTCCTCCATTGTCTTCCTCCTCCGTAGTCCTCTCTCTCTCTTCCCACAAACCTTTATTTCTTCACCTCCCCTTCTACTGCCCAATCACTAGCTCTAGTCTTTATTTTACAAATTAAGGTAGGCAGAAGGTTCAATAGAAGTCACCTGTGTACTAACTCACTCCTCCCCTGCAGTTCCTCACAGAAAAGGGGAATTAACATCAAAATACAAGGCCAGGGCTATCCACAACAGAGCTGTATGTAGAAATGAGTGGACCATGACCCACTGTTGCCATCTCAGTATTCCTGTGGTATGGGATTCTCTGAATGACAGCAGAATCACTGATGGTCTGAGAGATGAGCTTCAGGAATCTTTGGCTTGGTTCTGTTCTCAGTACTCTCTCTTGTAATTGTAATTCATACTTCTGACTTCTCTATTCCACAATAAGAACTATAGGCCGCTAGCTTCTCTGTGGAAAATATCTGCTCATCATACCCTTGGAACCTGTCATCCTGACCACCCAGAGAAGTGCAGAATCTCATCAGCTACCAAAGAGGTTTTAGAAGTCCACATGGCACATTCATTTCCAGGAAATAAATTATTATATATGCAAATTAGGAAAACACATTTTCATTAAATAAGCTCCCCCCTTGTGTGTGTGTGTGTGTGTGTGTGTGTGTGTGTGTAGACAGGGTCTCATTCATATAGCTAACGCTGGCCTGGAACTCTCTATATTGCTGAGGATGCTCTTGACCCTCCTCATCCTCCTGCCTCCATTTCCTAAATGCTGGTATTATAAGTAGCCACAACCACAACACATTTTAGGCAGTGATGGGAATTGAACCACAGGCTGAGTGCATGACAGAGAAGCACTGTACCATTTGAACTACATCCAGAGTTCTCAGGTAAACATTTTTACAACGGAAATTGCCAGTTTAATTAAAAGAGACTTTAGCAAAATGGTCATCAACCAGTACGTTTCAAAACCCAAAGGATATTGGAAAACAGATATTTACAGTATGATTCATAATGGTAGCAAAATTACAGTTAAGAAGTTACAAAATTGCTTTTATAGCTGGTTGTCACCACAATATGAGGAACTATAGTAAAGGGTCACATCATTAAGAAGGTTGAGAATCACTGCTATAGAATAAATGAAAGAAACAAAGTAATTAATAGTACTTAGTTGTGTTTTTAAGTGCTGAGAAAGACTTCATTCAATTAAAATTATGCCTTTTGTATTTTGAAAACAGGCTAAATCATTGGTTTTGACAAGAAGTCATAAAGACACACAGCAACTGGATGGCGCCAGTAACACTAAGTATTACCAGTTCTTCTGCTTGTAGAGAATGTCTTTCATCAATGGTGTGCCTGGGTGACTCTGACCAACTGATGAGTGGAAATCAGTTTAAGACAAAAATATTAAGTAGGGGAAACCAGCACAGATTGGGAGGCATAGATTATGTCTTGGAAAATCCTCAACCTTCTTGGAGTCTAGCAGGGTGTAAATCATACATACAGTTGCCATCCGGTGCCAATGTTTCAGAAAGTAGCATGTGTACACATGCCTTCTTGCTGTGCTTTAGAACATTCTTCTATCCTTCCAAGCACATTAGCATCACATCTAAGCAGGAAATGCAGTGCTGGAGGGATGAGCTTCGGGAAGGGGACATCTTTAGCATCTGTTCAGTCACTAGAATGCCCCTAAGTTACCATACCCCTTAGTGGATGAGAAACAGTCCTAAGTGGTCTCTGGGATAGAAGTCTCCACCAGTTGTCTAGGAGCATCCCAGGACTCCCTCCTGCAGTAACCAGGAGGAACACAGACCCTAGTATTACAACAGCTGAGAAAGCTGGCAGGCACTTGTATAAGTCAGGTTAAGGCAAAGACTGACTATGTAAGCTGGCAGGTCAACCTTGAACTTGTGAGTTACTGTCTTAGCATGATGTTGAAACTGAGATGTGTGTAGCCATTCCTGTCTAGATCCTTATTCTGCCTGTGTTGCTAGTTTTGTCACCTAACATAGGGATGTGCTGCAAGAGGGACAGTCCATTCTGACTAGCCACCTCTAAGAACAAGTAAACAGATTCCCCAGAACACATGATGCCTCCCAGGTTGGTGCCTACTCTCTCTTTCCCCATTCACTAAATGCAGTGGTTTGACCAAATAGCTAGTGTATGCAACAGACAGTTGATTTGTCTTCCTTTAAAGATATTTTCCTAAAGAGAAAGTTGATGCCAGAGGTGGGTCTTCACATTCTCACAGACCATCACCCTTCCTGAGTTCCTGTGGTTCATGTTCTTGTTTCTTCTTGGCTTATTTGGTCCCTTATCAAATACTTAATTTACCTTCACTGTGGGACCATGTTTCTTTCAGATCTATTAAGTATGTTACAATGAGGGCTGGGCATGTGGTTCAGTTGGCAGACTTGGCCTGGTATACACAAAGCCCTGCACTCACATGATTAAATAACACATTGAATAAAATCCTGAAAAAATACAGACAACTTTCTAAAATTAAATAAAGTAGAAATAAAGTAAAGAAGAAATAAATACACAAAAGAACTCAGCTCACAAAAGAAGGTAACCAAGATTTGTGGAGGAAAATGTTCAAAGACTCAAAGTAAGTCAGAGACATATTTTTGGCAAATTGGAGGAAATGTTGAAGTTCTTTGTCTCTCTTATAAACCCAGACCTAGGCTAGATGTAAAAATCCAAGTGTGATCAGTGAGGCATGTCAGTGTTTGCACACCTAACAATTATATCAATTCTTTATACAGTTGGCACAAATAACTCAGAAGATACTCCTTCAAAGACTAGTCAGAAAAAGAAATCAAAGTTAGTTTGAAGTAAAAGCATTACTATTTTTAAATTAAGGACCAGGAGAATAGATTAAATTGAGCAGTTCCTATGACCCACGCTGGATACCACCACCTCACAAGTCTTCATCCCTCTTTCCTCTAAATGCAACTAGGGTAGCAAAGGAGAAGGTAAGCAAGGCTTTCAATTGGCTTGGAAAGGAAATTCAGTCTGGGTTCCCCAGCCCTATAAAGTGTGGAGATCCCTCAACATTCCCATGTGGTCTAGCCATGCCTACCACCTCCTCACAAAATACTTCTCTAGTTCACTGGATAAACAATTCTACAATCAAGAAAAAAGTAAAAGAACTTATTTTAGCCAGCCCACAGGTCTTAGCACCTGAAAACGTTCTTTAGGGGCCATTATGATGGTCCAGCCAGTAAGAGTGCTTGGCATGCTGCCTGAGCTTGCCCCACAGAAGACATGTCAAGGTGAGAGGAGAGAACCAACTCCACAAAGTTGTTCTCTGACCACCACATACACTCAGGCACATGTACATAGACCCTCACAAATTCCATGCAAATAATGAAAATTAATAAGATTAATGTTTTTATCTGTTGTAACATACTTTAATTCTTTAATTTAGTTTTTTTTTAATTTAAAAGAAATGAGAAAAGGCATCACGTAGCCCAGACTGTCAAACATACTGTGTAGCTGATCGCCTTCTGACTCTCCTGCCTCCATCTCAAGATTGCAGGAATTACAGGTCTGTGTCACCATGCTTAACTCATACCTCACATATACCAGGCAAACATTCTAACCAACTGAACCACATGTCCAACCTTCATTGTAACCTATTTAATAGATATGAAAGCAAAGTGTTCCCAGAATGAAGGTAAATTAAGTATTTGATGAGAAACTGAATAACTCAAGAAGTAACAAGAAGTGAGCCCATAGGAACTCAGGAAGGGTGCTGACCTATGAAGATGCGAAGACTCACTTCCAGCTTTAACTTTCTCCTCAGGTGACCAGTTTTCTCTCCTCTAACTCTTTCAACTATCAAGAATTACTGGGCTCTGATGTCTACTTACTGAAGAGGGACTGCAATAAGATGCTTAAACCTATTGAATATACTGTGTTTAGGAATATGTGTCAAATGGAAGAAAAGCTTTTTTAATCTGCGTCAATATCCAGGGTGGAGGCCCCTGTACTTTCTTTCTTCTTTGGAGGAAGGAATCCATGGCTGAGGCACTGTGGACAGCTCTGTCTGCCTGCACCTTTCTGCATGTCTCTGGCTAGAGCATTATAACAACCTAATTCACTCTAATTCTTTAATTATCTGCTTCTTATGAATTCCTCGTCATGATCTGAAGAAGCCATAACTTCTCTGTCCTTTGATTTAGGGAGGCCCTGTTTCGGTAGTACCTGTGATTTAGTGACGCTCCAATCCCTTTTATAACCTTCTAGGGTTTTAGAAGTCCAATGCAGTCGAACGCTTAACCATGCTCACCACTGAGTCTTGAATCCCTCTGATTGCTTCCCAAGTCTTTCTTGTCTGAGCTTCAAGGATGAATTTAAATCAATATGGTGATCTGTTGAATCTATATAAATTCATCCATTTCCAACAAGTATCCTCTAGGCTCTGGTTCATTATGTGTTATGTTGTTTGTCTCTACCAACAAACTCATCAGAATATCCCTAAAGCTCTGTGACCCAGCACTTCCATATTAACTGATTAGTTGTCGCTATAACTAAATTAGGGTCCTCTATTCCAACACAAATATCCTTACATCAGATGGTTCCATGTGGCTCATTGTTTCACATTCATTTGTTTAAACACTGAATAAGCACCTGTATGGAAGGCATCTCCTTTTGTTTAAGTATGTGCGGTGTGTGTGTGTGTGTGTGTGTGTGTGTGTGTGTGTGTATGCATGAGTATATTGGTGTGGGTGCCTATGTGTGTGAACATAGAAGCCAGAGGAGAATGTAGAGTATCCTCCTCTACACTGTTTAATTTCCATCAACTTGACACAAACTAGAATCACCTTGGAAGAGGAAACCTCCACTGAGGAATTACCTCCTTTAAAGTGACCTGTGGATATGTCTGTGTGAAATTTTCTTAATGACTGCTGTAGGAGGGGCAGCCCACTGTGGCTGGCGGGACCTCTGGACAAGTGAGAAGTCTTTAGGAGTAAGCTGGTAAATAGCTTTCCACCATGGCTTCTGTCTTGGTTCCCCTTCAGGTTCCTGCCTTGATTTCCTTCAATAATGACTGCTGATCAGGAAAAATAAGCCAAACAATGCCTTTCCTTCCCTATCTGCAACAAGAAGAAAAACTAAGACATCCTCTATTACTCGTTCCCTTATTCTCTTGAGAAATGGTCTTGTACTGACCCCGGAGCTTGTGTTTTGGCTAGGCTGGCAGGCTATCAAGCTTCTAGGATCAGCCTGTTTCCATCTCACAACAAGGGGTTTGCAAACAAAAGTGAACATATCCACCTTTTAACAAGACTGATAGGAATTTGAACTCAAAGTCAGTGTGCTTGCACTTCAAGCACTCTATGGCACTTTCGAAAATCACTTTTTTTTAATTCTGAGAAGTTTTTTCTGATGCCCGAACAGGAAAGAGACAGAGTAGTAGGCTGGGATACGGGTCTCAGGCATCATGTCCCTCATGCATAACTCTCAGAGCCATCTCACTGCTGAAAGTTTCACATGTTCTAAAGAGCAAGCACTGAAATAAACTTGAAACTGAGGCCATAATAATCATGAGTGACTGCAGCTAGTGTCACAGCCACCTGTTGACAAAATACATTCTGGGAAGTTGGGGAGATGTGCTCTGTGCTTATTTCTGTGGTTACTCCTTCAGAGGGAGTAACTAAGTTACTCCCTCTGAAGGAAACCCCAGAGAGAACTTCTCAATCTAGACTGACTTTCTGCCACCCCCCTCCACCCTGAAATTAGGTCTGTCCCCTCCACTTCAAGGATGAGACATCAGGGGACTTGACAGCAGAGGAAGGACAGGAGCCTGGTATCCCTTTTTTTCCATGGCTCATTATACTATTCGACCAGCTCCTTGATTTTTAGTTTTAATTTTTTCTCTTCTCCCTCATCCTCCCTAGCCATATCACACCTTACTTAGAAGTGGAGCTATAGAGTTTAAAACTTGAAACACAAGGTTGGAGATGTAGCTCAGCTGATATAAGGCTGACTAGCATGCATGAGTTCCTGGTCCCATCTCCATCTTCTCATAAAGCGAGGTATTTGGGTGAATGACAGTTATCCTGGGATGGAGAATATCAATGCAGGAAAATCAGAAGTTGTCATCATCAATTTTTTTCTTCTCTATAAGAGACATTGAGAGTGAAAAAAAATTTAGTAATTTGCAGGAGTACATATACACAATACACTTAAAATATTATGAATTTTGGGTTTTAAAAATCATATCTGTATGGTGATACCCAAATGAGTAAAAAGGGGGTTCTAGTAGGTGGCAACGGGGGAGAAGAGAGCAAGGTATGGTGTAATATGCTCACAAATGCACTGCATACTTGAATAAGGCTTAAATAGCAACAACAATAATAATTTGAATACGTATAACACAGACAAGGAAAAGGACAGAAAACATGATAAAAATGAGTAACATGGCTTCATGTAACAGAGCAGGAAGGGGACTGGGACAATTGGACCAAGCTCTACCACAGCCACACCAACACTATGGGTGTCTTCTTCCAACTCAGATCTGTAAAATGGATACCTGTGTGCTCCTTAATGACAATTATGGATCTACATATTTGTCTTCTATTGTACAACACAAACCACTCTAAATTCTGTCATATCTTGATCCTAATACTTCCTCAGTACCAGCTATTTCAAGGCCAATCTAACAGTTACAGCTTTGGGATGCTATTGAACTACCCAACACGTGAAAGATTTTGTTTGCTAAAAGGGGCTTAGTGCCTTGGAGGACAGCATCATCAGCAGTGGCTAGCAAAAAACTTCAGTGGCTTTCAAGAAAAATTGAAATCACATTTGAAAATGTGATTTCAATTTTTCTGTGAAGAACTTAGAATTTCAAAACATGACTTTATTGGTGTGGGATGTAGCTCAATTTGGAAAATATTTATCTAGCATGCACGAAGGCCCAGGATAAATTCCCAGCACTGTATAAAGCAGTTCTAATAGAACACACCAATAATTCTAACACTTTGAAAGGAAAAACAGGAGAATCATAAGGTTAAGGTCATCCTCAGCTACAGGACAAGTTGGATGCCGACCTGAGATACATGCAATACTATTTCCATTTTTCACTATTTCTATGGATACAGCAGAAATTTATCCAAGTGGATTTTATTTGGCAGAAGAGAGTATTATTTGTCTTTGCTTTGTAGCTTCACTAGCTCTGGCATTTCCTATCTCATATTTTATAAGAGTTAGTTTTTATTTGGTAAGTAATAATTCACACACAGAAACATAGGCACACATTCAGTATGTTCTTTATGTGTCCATATATACAGGGACATAGAATTTATATAAACACACATACAAAGACATAGCTATGGAGGATGACTGAAGTTCAAGGATGAAGTGTTACAAGTTAGAAGCTGAGTGGAGTCATTTCTCCTATAATCTCAAGATTGGAAGAGAGGACAGGGAAGCAAGAAGACTGTCTGATTTAAAAACCAGCCTGTTTTACACAGTGAGTGCCAGGCCAGCCAGGGCTGCAGAGTAAAACTCAGTCTCAGAAAAACCAGCAAGCAAAAAAGAACTACATGTGATATTACTGAATTTATCTACCATGCCTGAGTCAACTGAATACAAATTAGCTTTCCAGAACTTTCTTGCTGTCCCTGCTTAGTCTATACAGTATGAACATGAGGTTTGTTACTTCCCCGGTTTTTCTCACATATTGAGATAGATAGCCAGTCATGCCCTGGTAGGTCACTTATGCTTGGAGAAAAAACTTCCACAGATTGTAGAGACTGGGGTCCTTCCTTCCATTCTGTCATACAGACGTATCACAATTTGAAAGAGACACGAACTCAGAAAAGTCTGAAGAGTGGATGGTTGTACCTAGACTATACTTGGCTGCCAAGAGTGGCGGCTGCTATCCTCCAGTAATTCTTCTTTCGGTGTGCCTCTAAGTGTCTGGAATATGCTTTAGGGATGCATTTCTGTACTGTGAGCCTCTCAACTGGCTCAAGGCTGAGTGACTCAGACTAATAAGCATGAGAGACCAACAATCACAGGAGATTATTCATGTGTAACTGGAGATTCCTGGAAGAAAAGCAGCACACAGTAGCTTACATTCAACTTAAATGCTTGAAGTTCTTTCAGAATGTTAGTGAGAGAAGAGACATTTCTCACGGTCCTGCTAGAAGGCTAGAGGCAGGACTTGGTCTCTGGGCCAGCAAGCATGGTTTCAAACTCTGGAACCCTCACATTTTAGCAGTGAGCCTTTAGACAAACTGATTAAACCTTACTTTCCTAAAAATAAGAACACCCTGAAGGGCCCATCTAAAAGCAACTGGTTTAAGATAAACTCCAAAGATATGAGTTTATGAGTCTCAATGTTCATGTTACTGCCACAAAATCCAAACAAGTAACTCAACCAAAACAATATCTCATATAGACAAGACGTTTTTATGCTGCCCCCCTCATGTGTGCTTGTCTACATGTGTGTAAATATGCATGCTTGCAGATACAAATGCCTCTGTATACGTATGTGTCTAAAGGCCAGAGAACAATCTTGTATATAATTTCTTGAGAACTGTCCCCTGCTCCCTCTATTTTGAGACAGGGTCACTCACTGGCCTAGAACTTATTGGTTAGGTTAGGCGAACTGACCATTGAGCTCCAAGGATCTGCCTGTCTTAGCTTCCAAGTATGGGATTAGAAACACACATCATCACATTCATCTTCTTATGAAGGTGCTGGAGTTTGAACTTAGGACCTCATGCTTGCTGTACAAGTACATGACCACCTGAGCCATCTCCCAGCCTCTGATCAAGCCTGTGAAGCACTGCTTATTAAACTATAACTTAATAAGCAATGTGTGTGAATACAAGCCCATCGGGCACTTCTTATCTCACCTAGTAAGATACTGCCAGTTTCTTTTTGAAGAAGAAATTTAAAAGAGACTGCAATCCCGTATCAGTTTGAGCATCTTCCATACACTGTGTTAGAAAGCCTATTGCATAGCTTCTAACCAAACCCAGATATTATTCAGCCAAACCTTCACTAGAAAGAAGTAAAGGAGTGTTGGTGAAAATGGTCATAATTAGACATTGCTTGTGATTTTGTTATATGTTTTTATGTACAAAGCCACCTATGGTTCACTTGGATATCTATGACTGTCTGTCTGAAATGCCACAAGTACCAAAGCTGGCTTCTGTGTTCACCCCCAGACACACAGCAGGAGCTTCTACTATAGCATAACATGGATGTCACCTGTTTACCTGGAATTCAGAGGTTCCAGGTTGTTATATGTTTCCCCTCAAACCTAAACCTATAGTCTAACAAGAGGATTTAATAACTTCAGTGCCATATACTCATGGAAATGTTGAGAAGGCTCAAATTGCTTTTCATTTACCCAGTAAATAGTAGATAATATATCAGAGTTTATTTATGCCAAAAATTAATTCTACTTTTATTAACTACTATGTTCTATATAGATATCGTGCACAGTCTCAAGTAGCCACGGAAAATAGAGCACTTCAGGCCAAAAAGTAAGTCTTTGCTCTACATTTTATTAAATGCTAAAATTCCAGTGAGCAGATTTCATCAAATAATTATTTTGAAAGGTTCATTCATTTATAGCACAGTCACAGTTAAATGACTAACAACAGTGCCTGTGTTTACTTAGTGACAAACTTTAAAATGCATGTTTTAACCTGTCTATTGTTTTGGGAAGTAAAGGATCCATTTTAAAGCTCTTCCCTTATATCCTCTAGAAAGACCAAATAGTGAATAGTGTCAAGAAATATCTAATTTTGTCCAAAGTAATCCTCAGTAAGTGATGTGTCTGGAAGTTTCTGCTGTTACCCTCAGAAGTAAAGCCACTATTGACATGCCTAGAGCTACTTCCTGCACATTTCCATTACTGGAAAAAGGTGAGTCTTTTTCTGGATTTGGTTTCTGGTACTCATAATATTTTATTTTTTTCCTTTTAGGAAGAAATGACAAGAGAAGATAAACATTTTATATAATGTATTTCTATTTTTTGATAAGCTAAAAGATATATCCATATCATAATTACTTGTAAGCAGTTAGAATTCAAGCTGTTATACGTCATAAAACTCCTAATCCACTTAAAAGTTTAGCCATCCATAGCAGGATCTCATCAACTGAGTACTATCCATGTATAAATGGGTGGTCTCCAGAGCTCCTGGGCCTCTGCAGGCTGTTAACTGAGTACAACTTTTTACCCACCTATCATCCCTGGCTGAAAGAAGACAGATTTTTATACCTCACAAATCACTATCAGATCTTCCATGCTCATCACATCGGATCCATTGAGGAAGGTAAATTTTTAAAGCTGAGACCATTTGGAAAGATGACCCAGAAAATGTGAGTCTGGAAGAAGCACTCCATTGGCATCTGGGCCATAGCTGGTTACCCACAAGATGCTGGCCTGTGAGTTTCTTATCTTACCACTAAACAAGAAGGAAGACCCAGCACAGACCTGGACAATGACAGTGCCAACAGGCATGGCAGAGGGTGAGTACAGAGGCCAACTGATATTCCACGATCAGACTCCAGGTCCCCTCTCTGACTGCCTCCCCCATCCCCCAAGAAACCTAGTTTAAGACTAAATGGAAAGGCTTGGCAGGGATTCCAATACCTGAAAGCTTAGCCAGAGTGTGGGGTTCTCAACACTCTTTAAACCATAAGGACACAAATGCTGTTTGCACAATAAAGTCTTTGTTACCTTTTTATTACTGTAGCGTCCCAATTCATTTTATATTGAGTACTTCAGTGAATCGGAGATGCAGAAATAAGGAAAAACATAAATAACGACTGAGGATGGACCTGAATAATACTCTCCGCCTTAGGTTAGTAGAGCTTCCATGGAGCCAGCCAGCATCCCTACAGCCCTGATAGACCTGCAGTCCAAGACGATAGCATTGTCTGGAATGAATAAGCATATATTCTATGGCTGTGGTATCATGTGATTGGAAACATTCCATACGAGGCTGACCTGGCCAATGCTAGAACACTTAAGAGGCAGAGTGTGGTGTTTCTGTTATACAACATTCTGGGAACTATTGTAGAGAAGAGGCTAGGAAAGAACCACCTTGTTCTAGTCATTGGTCTATAATCTGGGGGTGTTTCTTGTCACAGAGTTATGAGACCCTTAGAATCTCCAGAGTGATCAGTGTCTACCTTCTGTATCCTAATTTTATTTTTGTTGCTGTAATAAACAGCATGATGGGAAAAACCATTTGGAGAAGAGGAAGGTGTTTGTTTGAGCTAGCAAGTTATACCCTGTTATCCAAGAAGGCTAAGATAGAATCCTGGAGGCAGGAACCAAATCAGAGGCCATGGAGGAATACTGTCTTCTAACTCACTTTTCTTGATTTGCTCAGCCTGCTTTATTATACCACCTGAGTTGGAAACAAGGCCCACAATACTGCTGCTAGCAGAATGATATATCTCAGTGTCGGAAGTATGCTATGGTTCTGACTGAATATAGGTGAGAATCCATTTGCTGGCTTCATCATCACCTACAAAAGTCCCTGTTATTTGTAAATCTAACATTGCTGTGTATGTACACAGACAAACACAAACATAAATGCATGTGGAGTTCAAAGGTCAACCCTAGATGGTATTCCTCAGGAGCTGTTTACCTTCTTTATTGAGTCATGGTCTCTCACTGGAACCTGAAATAAGTCAGTTAGTCCAGACTGGCTGGTTGATGAGCCTCAGGATCTACCTGTAGTTGCCCTCTCAGCATTTACAAGTATGTGCTACCATGTACAGTATCTGAGGTGGTTCTAAGAATCAAACTCAGATCCTCATGGTTGCAAGGCAGGCATGCTAGTTACCAACGAGCTCTCCCTAGCACCTCATGCTCCTTTTAGTGCAATGCTGTCCTGCTTCACTCTTTTCTTTGATAAGGGCAAGTTAATTAATTAGGTTCAGTTTGAAGTCATGCTAGGAATGGAATTTAAATGATATTTGGAGCCTGGGAGCTTTCATATCCCTTCTGTCCACTTCTAGTGTCTGCTTACCCACGGTAAGTGTGTGTGAGTGTGTGAGTGTGTGTGTTTGTGTGTCAGTGTGTGTGTGTGTGTGTGTGTGTGTGTGTGTGTGTTCCTGACCCCTGTCTCACATTGGCTTGAGGGAAAATGCTATGGAACATCATGTTTCAACATTGCTCATGTTTCAAACAAAACTTTCTCTGACTGCTGTACTCACTCAAGCTTCTCCTCTGACTGGGGAAATCATAAATGGATGAAATTTGCTACGGTTTGACTTGTCAAAATTCTGTTATGTGAATAGTGAATAGCCAAATTGGTTCAGACCATTTTGAAGCAATAGCCAGGCCATGTCATAAATTGCATCTATAGCTTTAATAAATGCAAGTCACACTCTTTTTTTATATATAAAAAATATTTCAAACATTTGGCAAACAGAACAGTTGCCTTTGAGTTTGCTTGAACAACTCCCTCACTTGTCAGCCTCCCCACTCTCTACCCAAAACAGACTGGGACAAAGAAGAAGAGACATATTTTTAGTAGGAGAATTTTTATGAATAAACAATGCAAAAAAATAGATTTTAAAACTCCTAGACTGTAGATGAACTTTCACAACCCTAGGAAAATAAATACATTTCAAAGTATTCTTCCATTGTTGAATAGTATTCTACAGATCTCTCTGCTGGGTGGCCACATGCTGACAAGACATATGTCTGGACTGTGGATAAGAAACATAGGAAGTTAGTATCTAATTAAATTAGTATCAAATTAAAGCCTGTGGACTCTAATGGATTTCCTAGAAAGATTCTCAAGCCTTTCCTTATTGCCCAAGAGTCTAAAGGTGTTCAGTAGGAAGGTGGCATAGTAGGAGGAGGAATTGTTTTCCTCAAATTTCCTCTGGCTTTTCCCAAAGTTGAACTCATCCCTAAAACTGAATATTAAGCATTCAAAAGCATTCAGTGACTATGGTATTATGAGATATTTTTTTCCTGAGGAAATAAGACATTGGTCACACGATGATGTACTCAGCGATTTTAGTGTAAATACGAAGAATATATAAAGAACTTAAAATGTTTACCAATACCTTAATCAAATTTTATTAATCTAGTAGTCTTTCAATAAAATCTTACATATATTATCATCTTACTATATACCTCTCACTCTGATACCCCCTAGTTTTTTATTTTTAACTTATGCATGTGTATATTCACATCTTGTGTATATACACATGTGCTTGTGTGTGAGAAGGCTGATGGGGACAACTTCAGATGTTATCATTATGAACACTATTGAACTCTTTGAGACAAGTCACTGGCCTGGATTTCATTAGTTACGCTATATTGGCTGCCCAGTGGGCCACAGGAATCCTCCATGTTTCCACCACTAGACACGACTATTGCAATCAAACTCCACAATACCTAGTTTTTACATTAGTTACTGGAGACTGAACTCACATCCTGTACTCACAAAGCAATCACTTTGTTGCCTGAGCTCTCCTCCCATTCCTTCCCCAGCCCTTAGACCTAAAGGCAGCACAGTAACTCGCCTGTTGGGCTAAGTCACAGGTAAGGTTGGAATCCTGAGTCTTGTTGTCCCAGTTCCCCATCTCTCATCCCTGTGCATCCTATGTATCTCATCTCTATGCATCCCGTGCATCTCTATGCATCCTGTGCATCTCTAACCTCACCATCTGCATTTTTCTAACTGTATCTAGCTTAATTAGAGATAGTTTTCATAAACAATCGTGGTATTTCAGGAAAACATGGGCATACAATCATTAACAGTATGTATACAAGAACTTTCAAACCTCTTCTTGTATAGACCACTGGATTTAGAAAAGTAGTATAAAACCCAAGAAAGTCTTCACTGAATGTATTGAAAAGGGGGAAATAGCTCAGGGTGAGGGTTGACATTCCACATTAAACATTATACTTAACAACTTTTCACAAGCCATCCCTGACTTTCAAGAAATAAAATGACAATGGCAGAATTATCAATCTGAAGATCCACAATCTTTTATAAAAAGGAATGGACATTCTTCTGAGGACCCTTGATGATGGCACTTCAAAGCCCAGATCATCATAGACTGGAAAGCAATTTGAGGATCAAGTCCCAACAGTTCTCTGGTTTTAAGGGGGTTTAGTCTATGCTGATGATGCAAAGGCAGGAGGATGCAAAAATGAATTTAGAGTTTTCACATACTACAAAGTATGTCATGCCATGGTGGCCACATATGTAAAACCAGGATCTCTCTCCTGAAGGCCAACAGTAGTGTTTTAAAATTATCAGGGAAAGATGTTTTATATCATCATTCCAGCTTGGGAGAAATTTTGTTGGAGGCACATGTTTCTTGTTGCCCACCTCCACTCACAAAACAATGAAGTGTTCTGTGTGCCAGCAATATATCTGTTTTTTTAAAAAGTAAAACAAAATTTTGCATTTTTAAAACTTAATAAAAAATAATATTTCAAACTATACAGTTATCAGAAGTACACAGTTATCATAAATGCACACATTTCACTTGGCATCCCAAGTACCTTCTTCAGCTTTCTGTGCCTGATGTCTGTTGCACTTTCTGCCTCCATTTTCTGCAAGATTATTTTAATCCTTACTAGCATCGACTTTCCCCTCTCCCCACTCCTCCTCTTCCTCCTCTTCCTCCTCTTCCTCCTCTTCCTCCTCCTCCTCCTCCTCCTCCTCCTCCTCCTCCTCCTCCTCCTCTTCCTTCTTCTTTGGTACCTTCTCTCCAACTTTCTCTCCCTTCTTTGCCCTGGCCATTTTAGGTTTGGCCCCTGGCTTTGGAGGAGCAGGCTTAGTACACAACCTTTAGCAACCTCTTCATCCTGCCTTTTGAACATTGTAGCTGAGGGAGACTTGGACACTGATTGCAGGGATACAGATGCAGCAGAGGGTGGAGGAGTCCACTGGAGTGGTTTTGGCTGCTGCTTCTTATTGATCAGGCTTCTGGGGCTTATTCATCATTTACAGCTTTTTTTTTTCAGGAATTTTTATTTCTCCTTTGGTGAACTTTTTGTTTTTATCTGTTGACAAGTTTGGGATTTTTTTCTTTTTTCAACTGACTAATTATTTTATTTATTTACATCCCAAATGTTGTCCCTCTCCCCATCCCCCTCTGAGATTCTTTACTTCTGAGAGGGTGCCACCTCTCTGTAACCCCCAATCCCAAGGCATCAAATCTCTACAGGATTAGACACATCCTCTCCTACTGAGGCCAGACAAGGCAGTCCTCTGCTACATAAGTTCTGGGGCCCTCAGACCAACCCATGTATGCTCTTTTTTTGGTGACTCAGTCTGAGGGAGCTTCCATGAGTCCAGGTTAGTTGACACTGTTTGTCTTTCTATGGGGTTGCCATCCCCTTCAGTTCTTTTAATCTTTTCCCTAACTCTTCCATACGGGTCCTTGACCTTCAGCCAATGTTTGACTGTATCTGCATCTGTCTCAGTCAGCTTCTGATTAGGGCCTCTCAGAGGACAGGCATGCTAGGCTCCTGTCTACAAGCATATCATAGCATCAGTAATAGTGTTGGGGATTGATTTCCACCCAAATCTTAATTTCTACCGCAGCACCTTGAGAACTTAATGAGCTTTATATTTTTACCAGGTCATTACCATGGTGACAAGGATTCTGAAGCTCCTTTGAAAAATCAAAGCTGGTCCCGTCTCTTGCATACCCAACTCACCCAACCTTCCAGTTACTTTCTTCATTCTCTGAGTAAAGAAGCATGAATGAGAGTGCCCCATTTTCCTGCCCATCCAAGGCCCCCTCTCTCCAGAGGAGCTGCCTCTTCCCTCACTGACTTTTCAGGTTGCTTTTTCATAAGGTTTTAGAGAATGTTCTGTCCTTTTCACATTTTAACACTGGTATATACCATCATGATTCTTGTGCCATCTGAATGAGACTAAAATCTCATGATGAAATCACAGACTGTCAGTAGGATGTCCCATATATATTAATGGGATAAACATGAACTTTGTATTACAAAGGTGAATTTTTCTGAACTTTTGATATTTTCACAGTCATTTATAGGTCATTGTTGTGAACCAATCATCTCAAAAAAAAATCTTACTCAGAATACATAGTACTTAAGCAATGTTCTAACCTCTTGGGGTTATAGTAATAACTATCCAAGTAAGCCTCAGGATACAGAATAAGGTGATCATTAGGTATGATGGTATAAATCTTGTTACTCATGCAGAGGGATGAGTAGCATCCAGCACTAACCAACTCAGATGGGTATCTCAGCCTTTCAGCTCTGGGTTCCTCATAATTAATGTGAGAAAGTTGGATGAGATGATTTCTGAGTTCTCTACTGTAACTCCATTCTTTCTTACCACTGTTTCCAAAGTGACTGAAAGAAGTGTCTCCTTCAGTAGTCAGCTTCCCACGGTGATTCACTAGAGCTTGTTATGCACCAACTTATTGAGTTGCTGTTCTTGAGCCTTCAGTGGCCTAGGCATGGCTTTTGAAATAAAAGTCTTTAAAACCCACTTACCTAAAAACTATGAAAGAAAAGGCTGTTCCTTTTTCCTAATAAGTGATTTTGGCCTTCAAATGAGCAAGTAGATAATAATAAATAAATAAGTATAGGTTTGCCCCATTTAGCCAAATATTAGTATCATATATTATTGGATAACAGAAGAATTAAACAAAAAAATCTCACCAGTAAATTAGGAAATATATAAAAATGTGAAATTAAACTATAAAATATACATAAAAATTAAAGTATTAAAAATGTATTAAAAGTAAAAAATTATATCTATCCCAAACAATCTTAAGATAATCCCTGAATTTAAACGTTACATAAAAACTTCTGAATTGTGCTTGGATAAGTAAATTATTATAAAAATCTACAAATATCAGACTTCTGGTGTTACAGTGTGGACACGAAAGCTCAAAGTTGTGGGGTTTGAGGAAATGGTTCAGGGTCAAAGGGCATCAATGACAGTTTCCTGGGATTATTTCTCTGGTGTAGCAGGTATTGAACATGCAGGGATTTCTAGCTAGAGAGTAAGCTCCCTTTGGATGTTCTGCCAGATGCTCATCAATTCATTTGGCAACTTTTTTTAAAATGTAAAATTATATTAAGACGATTGAAGTTCAAATAGAGCCCATCTCATGGGGTTGTTGAGTGAGAGACAAGAGCTAGGAGAATGGAGAGCTCATTGAAGCTGGCAGGAGAGCTGGATGAGGCCTCAGAAGGCAGGGGCCAGATGTGCACTTGTGGATATCAGCTAGTTTCTCCAACAAACATTTTCTCAAATACTAGTTTTATTTATTTAATTTTTAGGGTTTTTTTTTTCAAATTTGGAAAGATGGCATGAAAATTATTTTCTAGCCTATCATTGGTAAAGCTTGTTTGTGTGGTTTTGTTGCATCCTCTGTATAGATTGGCATAGTTTTAGGACTCTGGCATTAGGTCCATGAGGTGAGCCAGGAGTAGTGTCATGCAATTCTGCTAGGAGACAAAGAAATGTTGTATGTTGTGATGATTTGCCTAGGACTGGCCCCTTTAGACTCATGTGTTTGAATGCTTGGACATTGGGAGTAGCACTGTTAAGAGATGTGGCCTTGTTGGACAAAGTGTCACTGTGGAGGTGTGCTTGGACATTATAGATGCTCAAACTATGCCCAGTGTGAGACATAGTCTCCTCCTTTCTGCCTGGGGATCAAGATGTACAACTATTGGTTCCTGTAGTACCATGTCTGCCTGCATGCTGCCATGCTTCCCACCATGATGATAATGAACTAAACCTCTGAAACTGTAAGCCATACCGAATTAAATGTTTTCCTTTTTAAAGGTTGCCATGGTCACATTGTCTCTAACTAAGACATATATAGAGCAAAACAAAATACCATGATAAGTGGGTGTGTTACAGGGACAGAAACGACCTGAAAAACTCTCAACAGCCAAAACAGGCCCAAATAATCTGAACAATGTAATAAATATAATTTTGAGTTATGACTCAAAGTACAACATATACATATTCATGTTGTTATAAATAATCTAACCAATTAATAAGTAGAGAAAAATAACTTATGCATAAAATTTCAAAAGAAAATATGTCAATTCTTTACTCTTAAAGAAAGAGAAACCTCTTTTTAAAATTTAATCCATATTGTGATTTTATTGGTGTACATTATTGTACACATGGTCCTGGAGATTCTAATTCTGAGATGTTGGCTTTCCCCATTACTTCTTTCAAAAGAATTAATTACACAAAATGTAAAGATGTTTGCCTATTTATTTGTCTGTTTGCTGGAACAAAATGCCTGAAAAAAGCCACCTGAGGGAAAAAAAAAGGTTCATTTAGTCTCATAGTTTGAGAGTACAGTCCATCTCAGTGCACAAAGCACGGCACTATCAGGGTGAGGTAGATCACACTGCATCTGCAGTCAGGACAGGGCACGGCATTACCAGGTGAGGTAGATCACACTGGATCTGCAATGAGGAAGCAGAGAGAAACAATGGTGGCTCTTGATTTGCTTTCTATTTGTCATCAGCCCATGGAATGGTACCACCCATATTCAAGGTGGGCCTTCCCTCCTCAGTTCACCTAAGTTGGAAACTCCCTCACAAGCATGTTCAGCAGGTTGTTTCCTTGATGATTTTAAATTCTATCAAGTTGGGGATATGAGCCATCCTAAGGTGAAGTACCTACAGGTACCTTGGATCAGGTGACAGTGTTCCCAATTGAGTATTTGAGGGAAATGTGTCTGTAGCCCTGGTGATAGTCCTTCAAGTCCCTGATCTCCAGCTAATTATTAGAAAAATATCAGACAAATAGCAAGAGAGGCCCCTTACAATGTATATGACCTTACACTCTCCAATACCAAGGTAAGTCTGAGCAATTGTCACAGCACTGAAAGGATGATGGTCAGTCTGGGTGAGCTTCAAAACAGAAAGGTCACTAAGTCAAAGTTCTGACACTCCTAATATGCAGTTCAGTCAATAATGATATTTCAGTATTTGGGCATTGATTTCAACCAGTGTATCGTATTAATATAAACTGTCAGGAATGATAAAGTATATATGGTAATTTGTTATGCTATGTGTTCAATTTTCTTTTAATCTAAAACTGTTCTATAAGTAAATAATGAATGAATTAGCAAACAAAATATGACTCATAATAGCCCTGGCTGTTCTCAAACTTCTGTGCTCAGCTGCTATTTCTGACCCAGCCTCCTCTAGAGCAGCTGGGACTATAGGAGAATGCCACAGTTGAGAGACATAGGTGAGTGCCACAGGTGAAAGCCACAGGTGAGTGCCACCAGTGAATGCCACAGGTGAGTACCACTCCACTGCACCTGTCTACTCTTGTATTCATTTTAATAATTAACAAAAATATCCTACCAGAAAACTGAACAGATCACTCAGTCAGAAAAGTGCCTACCAGACAAGCATGAGGTTCCAATCCCCAAGACCACCATTAAAATCTGGGCACCGTGGCAGGTACTTATAATCCCAGTGATGAGGAGGCAAAGCCACATGGATTCCTGGAGCTTACTGGCTAAACTGCTGAATTGGCGAGTATCAGATTTAGTAAAATATCCTACCAATCTCAAAACATAAGATGGAGAGTGACAGGAATATATCAGACATTGACTGCTAGCTTCTAATGCATGAACAAACATGTGCACACACATGTGCATATACACACACAGTAGGAGGGGGAGCTGCCTAGTGTGCACCTCAAAGCTTTATCCTTTTAAGTGTTTTTGCATCCTCGACTGAGGTTGTTCAGGTACCAGTAGTTCTCAACTTTAGTAACATAGCTATTTATACCACCTAGTACATTCTGATAACCACAATCAAGCTTTCTGTTGATGACCACTGGTGTAAGAAACACCTTGTCAACACTGCTGTGAGTCCAGCTTTGCCAGTAGAAATTTTATGTGTATGAGTCACATAGCTGCGTCTTCTGCTGTTTGTATCAAATGTCTCTCTGTCATGATAGAAAACAAGTTACAGCCATCTTTCTCTCTTGCTTGAGATACTTTGAGAGCTCTAGCAATAAGAAGATGAGTAGAACAGTGATTATACTTGATTTATCAAATTGGAACCACTGTGTTACTTAAATCAGCAAAGTAAAAAATCTCCTATGTTATTTTTATTCATTTCCTTGGATACCCATTTCTTAGGATACAGCAAATTGTTGCAACTGGAAAAGAGAAATGAGGTTAAATTAAGGGAGATTAAAAAAATAAAATCTTCTAATTTGAAAAAGTTAACTAAAGGTATACTATCTTTTGAGAGTAGAAAGGACCCCTGTTAAGTTTGCAGAAGTGCTATCAAACCCTGCCTTAGGCGTCAAGAGGCAAGCTCCAGGCTCAGCATAGAGGCTGCAAGGGGCTGGACCTTCAGTTCGTTGTTCAGCTTTTTATAGCAAGAAGGTCTTGCTACACTTGCATGGATCAGAAGTCATCTCCATCTGCCTTTAAAAAAAAATGCTATTTTAAGGAAAACTGCCCATTCTGGTTGTTCAGCTAAAAATATTTCTCAATCATATCCTAACTGAAGTGTTATGTGTTCAGAAAGCAGGAAGCTGCAAAGGGTAAAGGGACAGATTCGAAGATGGGAACCAAGGCACCATCTTTCCCTTCACTCAACCTTGTAACCAACGTGTCTGCAGAGCTTACACAGGACTGTGAAAAGTTCTGAGGAGATATCAAGATCTCTCAAAACCAGGCATCAACTAGGTTCTTTTAACATCTAGGACAGAATAATTCCTCTTTAAGGAAGGAGTTTCTGTACACACAATTCCCAGGCTAGACAAAGAAACCACAAAATTTAAGAGTTCTTGATCATCAGATTCAGACGTAGCCACAGGCCCTTTTGGCAACTTATCCAGTTGACTCTCTGGTTCATGCAGATTTGCCAGGTGAAAATCACTATCTTTTGGGATCAAAAGGTATAAATAGAGCAGCCAACCAGTAGTCAGGCTGATGGAACTGCTGTGTTTTAGTTTTCTTTTGTGCAAAACAAAGATAAGAGTACTTTAAGTCTTCAAGAAAGGGGTGACTAAAACCATATAGGGCTTCACAGAAAACATGGCTCCATTGTGATAGTTATATCATGATATAACCTGATAATTATAGCATGAGAACTCTCTTACCACACAGGAGACATGGCTCCCGCTGTAACTAAATGTAACTAAAAGGTTACATTTCTGTCTCAGTTACAAGTGAGGTACTGGAGTGGACTGGAGAGTATAAAGCCAGATTCACATTCATGTCAGAGTGGGATGCAGCAGAGGTGGTGGTGTGTATGAGTAGGAAAATAAAGTGCTCATTTACAAGTGTTGGGGAAATTAGCTCATTCTAATGAAAAATTCCACTTATATCCTAAACTCACTTTATAAGTAAAAATAAATCAAATGGATTGACAATTTCAGTGCAGAAGAAAGTCTGTGAGCGACTGGGGTGAAAGAACTGCTTGATCACCTTGGATTAGGGAGGATTTCTTAGAAATGTCAGAAAATGCAAAGAGAGAAAAGGATGGGCCTGGCAAAAATCTCTGTTCAAAATGCATGGTAGACAAGATTAAGAGCCAGTGACAGATAAGAGATAAAATAGTACCTCACTGTGTGCAGGCAAGGAAGGATTAGTGCCAGAACATTGAAAAATGCCTGAAAATCAATAAAAACAATAAAAATAACCTAGTTGGAAGAAGGACAAAGGCTATTACTGCTCAAACCACCAAAAGGAATGATGGTTGAAGAAGAGTTCTCATTGATGGGTAATCAGAAAATTCCAAACCACAGGGAGCAACTTACAGTTACAGTAAAATTAATAAATTAATAAGTGTTCAGATATTAGCCATTGTTAGTTATTATCTGGAGTGGGAAATAGGACCAGCCACGAGTGATAACTTTATAAAGGTTCGTATAATCATTTCCATAAGCTATGTAGCAATGTGAATAGAATTTTGTAGGGACATTTTCCATAGTACAGGAGTCTTTTAAACTGTACAATAGAAATGGATAGAGAGATGCCTCAGCTGCTAGGAGCATGTACTGCTCTTCCAGAGGACCTGAGTTTGATTCCCAGCACCCATGTCAGATGTTTATAACTGCTTGTAATTCCAACTCTCACTCCACTGGCATCTGAAGGTAGCTGCAGGCATATACCTACATACACACACACACACGTTCATACATATAATTAAGAATAATGAACAAAATGCTAGAACAAGGCCTGGGAACTATCTCAGCTAGCTGGTAAACTTCTCTCACAGCCATGAAGACCTGGATTTGGTTTCCAATATTTATGGTTTAAAAATAAAAAATAAAGGCCACAGTGGTACAGAATTATAGTTGCAGGCCAGGTGAGGGAAATACAGTAGTATCCCCAGGGTTCACGGGGCAGCCAGCCTTACCTAGTTGGCAGGTTTCAGGTTGAATGAAAAACTGCTTCAGAAGATAAAAGCTCTTGTTGACAATACTAATGACCTGAGTTCACCCCCCTGGAACCAACAGAGTAAAAAAGAATCAACTCCCACAAGCTATCCTCCAACACAAACACACACACACACACACACACGCACGCACGCACGCACGCACGTGTGCGCACACACACACACAAACAAATAAATAAATAAATAAAGTAAAACAATTTAATTTGGGTCTGACAGAGGTTCTGTGGGTAAAGGCTCTTGCCATGTAAGTTTGATGACCAGAGTTTGGTCCCTAGAATCCAGTGACTCATGTAAGCTGTCATATTACCTCCAAAAATACATTGTGAAATTTTCATTTAAACATGCACACACCCAAACACACACTAAATTGGGATGGGCAGTGAATAAAGTTGTTTTCTTCCTTTACACACCTGTACATAAGTACCCTATACTTACATGAATTCTTGTGCACATACTTGAACACACTTATACATACACATGAACATACATACTAGATGCTAACAGCAAAGAGAAAATAGTTTAAAGTGTGATTTATACATCCAGTGTTTTTGTGAGGTGGAGCTCAAAGAAGAATTACGTACTAAGGACAGAGGATGAAACACAATGATAAAACAAATGATTAAGAAAAAAATATGTTAGAGGTTTTGCCTTGTGTACTATACAGCAATATTTACATCTGAGAGCACACAAGAAGCGCTGTGGATTTTGCATAGATGTCATGGGTATAAGGTTGAAGTGCCTAAGAAGTGCCCATGTGCAGCCACGTAGTTCGTGTGGATAAACAAAGAGAAGGAAATATGAGTCCTGAGACTGATTACTCTCCTTAATGTAGCACAAGCTAAGCAACAAAGCTGGTCACATTCATACAATTTCCTGCACTTAAAGGCCCAAACAGTTACAAATAATAATAATAAAAATTATCCTAAAATTGAGATGAGGGAGAAAAGGTCAATTACCTATCTTAAATGTGTAGGGAGAGAAAGGGTCTAAGATAAACCTCACTGACATCAGCCATTTCTTCAGAGAAGTGACTGGCCCCTTGATGGCCCTTTCACAGTCAAGGGGTAATTGAATGTTAATTCCACTGACCTTATTTGCCACAGCTCCTCCATCCCCCAGCAGCCCTGGCTGTCAGGCAGCATGCCTTACATAGCTGTAGACTTATGTTTTTCTTTTGACTGAATTTTTTACCTCAGGCATTTCAGTCCTGTAACTTCAGCAATCAATTTAGGCCCAAAGCAGCTCAGACCACAATACCCTGGAAGCAAGTATTTGCATGCAAATAGCTTAAGCACCAGAGAAATGAGCTCCATCCAAACAGACAGAAGAGAGACTTTATGCAGTGATTTAACTGCACAGATAAATTTGCTAGCCCATGAAATGGGCTGTGTGTGTGTGTGTACGTGTGCATGTATGTGTGTGTGCTCATGCATGCGTGTGTGTGTGTGTCTGTGTGTCTGTGTCTATGTGTCTATCTGTATGTCTGTGTATGCGGATGTTTGTGTGTCTGTGTATATCTGTTGTCTGTCTTGTGTGTGTATTTTTGTGTATGTCTGTATATGTCTGTGTGTCTATGTCTGTGTGTAACTGTGTGTGGCTGTATGTATGTATATATCTGTGTACCTGTCTGTCTGTGGGTGGGTGTTTGTGTATCTGTCTGTGTGGGTGTGGGCTGTCTCTGTATATGTCTGTTGGTGTATGTTGTCTGCATACTGCTGCTATGTTTTTATAGCATCTTTCACAGGTGGCAAGCTATGTTTAAATGCTGGTTTTGTTAGTAATCTTAAACTAATGCCTTATTAAGTAATAATGAATTTCTAATAGCTAGAGATGTCATAAAAGGAGAAATAGTTTGAAATGTAATTTGAATTGAATTAGACTGAGACTGTTAGAATTTTGTGTTTTAATTTTTAGACAACCCAATTTCTTTCTAAGATAGCTGGTTCTTACTAAGAAGAACCAGTTTTGTTGTTTGTCCTGAAAACTTGTCAATTATTGACATTCTGTCTAAACTCCACCCCCCCACACACACACAGTTACCTGGCAACAGCCATGTAGGCCTGACCCACCATAAAAGGGGCTGCTTGCTCCATCCTCCCTCTCTTGCTTTCTCTTGCTCTCTTGTTTCTCTCTTGCCCTCTTGAGTTCTTCCCTTTTCCCTCACTTCCCTATTCCTTTCCCCCTCCCTTCCCTATTCCCTTCTCCCTCTCTCTACACATTCATGGATGGCCTCTACTTCTCTACTCTCTCCCCCTCTCTGCCTTTCTCTGCCTCTACTACCCTCTTAACTCCCCTCCCCATACCCTGAATAAACTCCCTCATGGGGAAGGGATGTCTTGGCATGGGCCGGCTTAGCTTCCCCTTCCCACATAACTCACCACACCTCCATAGAACATATTCTTTCTCTCTTTCTCTTTTTATAAACACATAATCAATACATACATTTTTTTTAATTCTTAACTTCTAAGGACAACATAGCAAACATCTTTTTTTTATTTTGTTCTTTATAAAGACACAGGATAAAAACATTTGCTGGGATCTACAGCATAGGCCATCAAATTCATTTACTAAATCTGGATATTTTAACCAAGAGAAAAATGGCCACATCTGTTGCCCTAAATGTGAAAGAATTAGCCCGGGTTCATCTTGGACTTTTTTTGTATCCTCCTACAGAACAAAGCTAATCGAGCCTAAATGTGACTGGCATATAAAACATGTCTTTTCCAGATATCTGCTAGTGTTTGAAGGAAGAACAAACAGTTTACTTCTCACTGTATCTGGGAGTAGAGGGGAATTTAGGCAGCTGGCCCCAGGAAATGGTATTCAATATTCTTATTCCAGCTAACATAGACAAGGAAGCCATTCCCACTGCCTACTGGTAAAAATAAAAGCATTTTACTTCCCCCATGGGCCTACAAGTCGATGCTATGAAAGAAAACCTTTCTAAATAAATAGCAGCATACTCACTGATGTAAACCAAGAAGTACCTAAAAGACTCTTTGAAAATATTGCACAAGGAATATTGTCAGGGAACTAAACCCTGTTAGGTCTTAGCTCCAACACTGGCAGGAGTTACAGAAGACACTGGGAAACAAAGGTACAAAGCCTGGTTACACTTATGGGCATTTTCCTGAAATAGAATCTCACTCCACAGCCAAGGCTAGCTTAGAACTCATGACCTCCCTGTTTCAGTCTTTGGGACACAACAGTTATAAGTCAGCACTGCTATGTTTGGTTCTAATGACATTCTCAGCAGGGAAGAAAGTTGCATCCACTTCAGTAAGGCTGCTTTGCTAAAGATGCTGAAAACTGATCTGAGCAGCCACTACTGTCCTACCAACCAAAATATGCCTAGGTGTGCTCTCTGTAGCTGCCCAAATCAAGAGTTTTCTTTTCATCTCCACTTGCATCCCTCTTCCTCCATACTAGACAGCAAACCCTAGCAGACTGGCCTCCCCATTTCTTCCTCCCTGTTTTCGCTGTTGCCCACAAGGTCCCCCATTTTGTCTCTTTTGTAGATTAAGTCCCTTCTTCTGAATGACACTGTCCCACCTCCCCTCACTTTCAGAGTTCCTGTCCCTCCCTTTACTGCAGTTTAAATCCTCTATCTCTAAGTTGGTCTATGTTATTTCCCTGTTAAAATTTCTCCCACCAGACATGGATTCTTAGACATAAAGGTAAAGAATAAAACCTTTAGTAGCGTAAAATTTATTTTTCTTACTGCTATAATGAGATATTAATAAAGCAACTAAAGAAGGTTTATGTGATGGAAAAAGAGACACTTATTTCCCTGTGGCTATCAGACAATGGATACCAAGGATCTAGAATTTCTCTCGGAATCTCTTCTTGAGAGAAGAAAAATGTCTGAGGCCTGATGATCCCAGCTAGAGGGGGAGCTGGTCTCCCAAGAAGAGATTTCTCACGGTAGGAGCTGAGATGATAATTCCTTATTGATGGGCGGGACACTTTGGTCAGGACTGCTTGGATACGCTGACCTCTTCTTGCCCTCTATTTAAACCTAAACTTCATGTCAGTATCAAAAAGAAGGAACTGGAATGTGAGTGACTGGAACTCTATTCTTCTTCCCAGAGTAGCCATATTAAATAAATCTTTCTCTTCTTTCTGCTGCTATTTGTCTAATTACTTGGTCCGTTGAGACTCAGAGGGCCAACTCTAGCTTGTTACAGCTGCTAGGGTATAGGTTCCGGCTGTTACAATTCCAGTAACAGAGCAGAAGATTAATTTGGCTTAGATTCAGAAGGTGCAATGCATTGTGAGTGAGAATATGTGCTGACTGGGAAGGTTTGGACTGTGCCAGTAGGAATCAGCATTTCACATTTTGGTGGCAGAAGAAGAGGCAAGAAGCAGGAACAAGTGAAAATCCTCAGAGGCTCAGCCCAGGGATTCAGCTCTCATCCATCCAGAACGATCTGCAACCTTCCATAGTAGCTCGGTATCAAGTGTTTGCATGAGCAGACAAAGAACATTTGAGAATTACACTAGGGCAGTGGAGCTCAAGAATTTACCTGGGTAAAAGTTGCTGGATGTCACTGATTTGTGTGGAAAGCTCATCTTGTAGGTGGTGAAGGCTTTTTAGCCTGAGTGTGATAAAATTACAAGAACTGCTTGGGGAAAAAGTTCCATAGAGGTCAGTATGAGAAGGAAAAGTAAAAACCAATAGAAAGAAGATGGCCTTAAATACCATAGAAAAAAATCTAAGGAAACTAGGCAAGAGAGGGTCACAGAAGGTTGAGAATCCCTGGGTTTCTTCATGATGAAGAGTCAAGCAGCTTGACATTGAGACACACACATTGATGTGACTGACCCCAATACCCCCAGAGACAGGAAAGCCAATCGGAAGGCCCTTGAAATGACTATTCAAGAAAGCTATTTGTTTTGAATCCTCTTCTCCCATGGCATGCCCTGCACCTCAGTTTTTAGAAATGTCCTTCTAGCCTCTCCCATCTATCTATGCAGTCTGGACCTTTTTGACCTGGATTCCCTTGTGTTGGAGACCACATCATAGGAAGCAGCACTTCCTGGTGGTTCCCAGCTGGATGGGTCGACTCATCACTTTGACAGCTGTTTCCTGATGTTCCACTGAGTTCTCAGTGTAAGCTGTTTATTTTACTGTTTGGCTCTCTACATGATATCATTAGTTCACTGGTGCTTGGCAAGTTTAATCCTAACGTGAATGGTGCAAGTGAAGACACGTTGAAACTCCCTGAAGTATTAGCTTTCCTGGTATCTGGAGGAGATGAGATGTGATACCAATTATACGGTGCTTTCATCTTCAAAGCCCCGTGCAAACATTGTCTAATTAACCCTCCTCACTATATACCCAGAAGGCAGGGAAGCATCATTAAGCCTGCACTTCCTGGGGGAAAACACTGAAAATACAAGGCAAATGACAAGCCTTCCACCAGAACGGCATAATATTTATGCCAAAACCAGCAATGGAGAACTCCTGACCCTCTCTCCTAAGCTGGGGCTAAGGAGGGAATCAGCACCAAAACTTAGATTTATTACAAAGGTCATTCCCAATATCTCCTCTTAAGGCTTATCAGAAAATAGGGAAATAAATCATGCTCCTGCAGGGAGCCAGACTTTGGGGTCCTGGGGCTGAGTTTGTACTGCCTAGTCCCATGACCTCTCCATACTTTGAATTCCTCATCTGCCAAAGGGACCCAGTAAGCCTGTGATTGCCAGCCCATCACAGTGCTAAAACAGCTGGTGAAGTCTCAGAAAATGAACTTTAATGATGTCCTATGACATGGATCATGTTATCCGCTGAGAAAACTGTCGAGTCTGCATCCTTTCTCCTCTATAACCCCACCTCTCTTCATTACCTCTTTTCTTGTATCCTCGGGATCTCTCCTCCAGCTAAGTGATTTCAGAAACAGCCTCCAAGGCCCTGATTCAAGCCTTAAGAAACAAGTTAAGATTGCACTTGCACCAAGAGGCTTTTTTTTTTTTTCAGAGACCAGAAGCCATGGCAATTCAGGCTGAAGTCCTGAATGGTGCTCTGCGGATGAGGCACATATGTTGGCAAAATTCTGGTACCCCACATCCCCACACCATCAACATCCACAGCAGCAGATGATGAGTTTTGACTATTTACTTGGATCCAAGCTCTATTCTGAAAGGAGGTTAGGTATTGCAAGAAAATAAATGAGCTCTGCTTTTTCTGCTACTATGAGATAATTTCATTCATACGTGCCTCTTCATCATCACTAAGGGCAACTAGGAGTACCCGCTAGAGTGACCATGGTGATTAAATGAATCAGTGTCCATTGAAGTACAGCATGGTGTCAGGTACATGAGTGACACACTTGAACCTAATATTGTCATTGCTACTGGCTGGTACTATTGATACCTGTGGCACTAGGTGATGTCATTAGTTTCAGGTAGAGTCAAGAAGCTGAGGACCACAAGTGAGTGCACTGTTACAGTAAAACATCTAGGTCATGGGAGATTTGGTTCATGTGTGGAGCAGTCCTGGCTTTCGGTCAGACTGCAGAGGATTCTCTGCTTCCAGCCCCCTTCCAGGAAGCACTCAAGGGCTGCCAGTTATTAGCCTAGGTTCTGATCTCAGCGATCACTAATCAAACACAAAATTCTATTTATCTTGGTTTGTTCTTATTTCTTATTTATTTATTTATTTATTTATGTAATTAGAGACACGATTTCACATATCTTAGGCTGGACACAAAGCAATTATGTAACTGAGAATGGCCTCTCTCCATTTCCCGAGTGCTGGAATTACAGGCATGCTCCACTCACATGCAGGTCATACAGTGCTGGGGAGTGAACCACGAATTTTATGCATGCTAAGCAAACATTCTAATACCTGAGATACATCCCTACATGTGTGTTTATCTTTAAAACACACACAAAAATGTATCCACAAAAAAAGCTTGGCCACAAACACTAAAAACAATGTGAAATGTTTAGAAATTTCTAAAAGGGAAATTTCTAGAAGCCTCTCTCTTTAAATATGCAAGCTTTTCAGTACATGACGCAAGCTAAGATGAACTCCCGTACGATAAACAAGACAATGGCCAGAAGCAGGCTCTAAAGGCTTTAGGATAATCTGTACTTCAGTGGCTCCTCCTTGTGTCGGGATGATTGACAGCAAGATATGGGATCCAAGAGAATTTCACAGAGTTCAGAGCCAGACACCTGGAAAAGATTTCATATGGTCATGAGGTTGCAAACCTCCACACATCTCCTAAACCAAAAATCCCATTCTCTCTGGGATGCCTTGTGTACCTGTCGCTTCTATCCCCCAAAAGTCCCGCCAAGACCATTCATCAGAGGAGGGGGCCTGTGGGACTACAGAGCCTGGAATCCTCTTAGGAGAACAGAAAGGAGATGGGGGTGTTTGCCCGGTCTTTAGAATCTGGGGTTCTTAGTCTGCATTGCACCAGAGGATTTCACTGGCCATAGTTAATTGTGATCGCCAGCCTAACTGGATCTGAAGCCAACTAAAAACGCACCTCTAAACGTGTCTGTTAGCACATTTCCAGGAAGCACTAACTGAGGTAGGTAAGCCCTCCCTTATAGTGGGTGGCATCTTCCTTTGGAGGCCCATACATAAAGAGTTAGTCTAAGACAAAACCTTTTCTGCCTGTCTTCATCCCAGGTGGATCAGTGCATCTGTCTTGTTGCTGCTGCTGTCCTTCACTGACATCACAACCCACATTCTTTCCAACAGGAGATGAAGACCAATGGTTCTCTAGGAATTCTCTAGGCCTTCAGTGCCCAATTGTGGCTGCTGAGACATCTAGCCTTGTGGGCTGAAAAACAGATAGAGGGTTCTTTGCCTTTCCAATGTGAAGACAGGCATTATTGGACCACATAGAACACATCCAGTTGAATAACATTGCTTTGTAAAAATATCATTATATCAACTTTCTCTGTTTAGACTAGAGAATGCAGATGTTCTACTGGTTTTTTTGTGGTTTACTCATCCTTTATGTTTTTTTTTTTAACTTATTCACTTTACATCCCTCTCACTGCCCCGCTCCCACAGGCCTTCCCTCTCATGCCCCCTCTTCTTCTCCTCTGAGCAAGTGTGGGCTTCCCTTGGTATCTCCCCACCCTGACACATCAGGTCTCTGTGAATCTTGGCACATCCTCTCCCACTGAGGCCAGGCAAGGTAGCCCAGATAGAAAAACATATCCCACATATAGGCAACAGCCTATATGATCTTACGTCTTCTTGTGTTTTATATGGTCTCTGAGTTGTATCCTGGGTATTCTGAGCTTCTTTTGGGCTAATATCTACTTATTCATGAGTCCATACCATGTGTGCTCTTTTGTGAGTGGGTTAGTTCACCCAGGATGATGTTTTTCAAGTTCCATTCATTTGCCTGCGAATTTCATGAAATTGTTTTCATGAAATTGTTTTTAATAGCTGAGTAGTACTCCATTGTGTAAATGTACCATTCTGTATCCATTCTTTGGTTGAGGGATATCTGTGTTGTTTCCAGCTTCTGGCTATTGTAAATAAGACTGCTATGAACATAGTGGAACATGTGTCCTTGTTGTATGTTGGAGCATCTTTTTGGTATATTCCAGGAGTGATACAGTTGGGTTCTCAGGTAGAACTATTTCCAATTTTCTGAGGAACTGCCAGACTGACTTCTAGAGTGGTTGCAATCCCACCAGCAGTGGAGGAGTGTTCCCCTTTCTCCACATCCTTGCCAGCATCTGCTGTCACTTGAGTTTTTAATCTTAGTTTGTTTATATGGTGGATTAAGTTGATGGATTTTCATATATTGAACATCTCCTCCATCCCTAGATGAAGGCTACCATCCTTTCTATGTTAATGGAAACTATCTTAAAGTCACTAAAGACAGTGGAACATTGCTGACCAGCACCCTGTTTAGGCCTGGGAAAAACACATAGTAGTCCTTGCTGATATCTGCCAAGTGGGCCTGTCTGGCTGTATTGTATTCTCTGTTCCACAGGACAGAGGCTCCTATGCGTCAGGCAGAGAATGTAAATGTTCATCCTTCCTTCTCCACAACAGTGGCCTGCAGGACCGTTTTCAGAACTGATCAGAAAATCTCTTAAATAACAGCATGATCCCATCCTGCCTTGTGAATTGGCTAACTGGAGTCAACCCCACCTACACTCCAGAGTAAGAACAGACAGACATCACATTATAGCTTTGAAATGCACAATCCAGCTGGCTATCCCCCATTCTACCTTCCAGCTGCAGCGGTGGCCTCCATGCCACCCTGGTGCAGGTGATAAAGTCCAACAATAAGTAGATAGACAGCACCCAGCTGCCTGTGGAACATGTCACACTATGATGCTGATCTGAGTACTGTCCCTCTTCTCCCTGCTGGATTTTGACAATTTGCACATAATGTATGCTTCGCTCTCATGAATAATGTCCCCATTCAAATACACCATTGCAGAAAATGTATTCTGGAAGCCACTTACTGGCAAAGGTGAGTGGTGTGCTAAGCCTGCATGTATTTCCAGATGCCTGCTTCCCACTGGCTCTGCAAATGGCACCTGTGGTGCCCAGTTTCTGCCTCATTGTCACTGTGTTATCTTTTAACAGGCATGGCGGGTGCTCCTTGTGCCCAGCACACTAGAGAATGAATAGAAACATAATGTTTCTGCTAAGTTGAGTTTTCATTTCAGCAGAGTGAGCAGGAGAAGAAACAAACAGTAGGGGGAAGATGTACAACTCACACTGAGGTGAGACTGTGGCAAAACTGGGCCAGATGTCTTTGTTGTGAGGCCTTCTGATACCTCCCACAGACAGCTGCTGCATGCAGAGAGGCCATTGTAGGGTGAACTTGAAGGACTTTTCCCCCTGTAATAAGGCTAGCACTCTATTTGGGACATGCGTCCTAAAACAGGACACTGGTCCTGCTCCATGCTGCCTGGCTCATCTCTCAGACCCTAACCTACAACCTCGGCCTCCCTTCAGTCTGCTGTGAGAGTCCTATCATTAAACCACAAGAGCTCTGTATGCCCCTGCAGGGAATATTTATCACACCTTTTTTCTGAGAGCAGACTTTTGTATGTCTGAGTTCGTGCCGCCAAAAGTGAAGCAGTGCTGCCTTCTGGCATTTTCTTCCTTAATTGGCAATTAGGCACACTGGCATGCTCAGCTGTACTGATTTTTATTGATTACAATTCTATCATAAGTGTAATAACGGAGTTGGAGGATAGAGTCTCTAACAGGTTTGGTCTCACAAGAATACAGTGTTGATCCAGCAGTTTTAAGAATGGGGTGGAGGGCAGTGAGAACGGTGGTGTGAGCAATGGTTTGGCATTTCAAGGTACAAAAGGCTGCCTGAACTTTTCCCCACAAATTCAGAACCAGCCTCAAAGTCAGAACTCCAGCTTCAGGACAGACTTGCCCAGAGCTTTCCAGAATTTTGACCTGTTTTCCAGTTGTCCTTCCTGAATCCCTGGTTCAGAGTTTTCAAGTAGTGCTCTCATCTGACTCAGTGTTATTTCCTGTATGGTCAAGCATTTTAGTAGGAGATGAAAAATGAATACTCACAAAATAGGCAAGCTTAGCCCGGGGTCTCCATGAAATAAGCAGATTCCCATTGGTGTTTCACCTCTGGTGATCTTAGCGGAACAATCTTTACCATGTAATGGGCTGCAGAACCCTCTTTGTGTGGTAACTTCCTCTGTGCACTCAGCAGGGTTGTGTGGATACCCTGAGAAAAGAAAGAAAAGTACTTCCTAAGCTTGGTGATTGTTCTTACTACTCTAAAGCTTTTCCTTGGGCCCATAGCCTTAGCGCTAATGGCCAAATATTGAGGCCTGATTTCTCCTTGAGGCTGTGATCACCTCTACCCAGAACTCAAACCCCAGTGAGTCATGAAGAACGTAGAGTATGCAGCTGTTGCAATCACCCTGATAGTTTGCAAAGGGAGACAACTACCCAGGAAAGAGGCTTGTGCTTTTAGCTGTATTTAACAGACGATTTTTAGGAAAGAATACAAGGCTTTGAAAACATAGAAGTTTGTCCAGCTAGCAAGAAATGAAGACCATTTCATTAGGAGTAAGGCCTAGCCAACTAGACTCCCAGACGCCAGATTCAACTTTCTCTGATAGTTGCAGTGACTTAGAAACTCAGATTTCCTTTGCTTGAAAGGGAAGTCATTTTGTTTAACATGAAAATAATCATGGCTGGAAACACAAGTTCTGGTTTGTGACTTAACTCTCTTCATAGCCTCAAATAGGAAGCTGTGACCTTCTTTTGGAAAGGTATGTAGCCAGACTCACTCCGGCAGAGTCCCAACTATTCATCAGTTCTACTACTGGGTCAATTAGAAATTTGACTGTGTACTTGCTTCTCCCATTACGGTTTGTTTTTAAAGGAGGACAATGAGCATTGTGGAGACAGCACAGTCAGTAAAGTGCTTCTGTGTGAGCGTGAGGACTTGGCTTTCATCTCCAGCCTGCAATTCTAGTGCTGCGAAGGTTCAAAGAGGAGAACTCCTATGCTTGTGGTCCAGCCAGATCAGTCTAATCAGCGAATCCTGAAGCCCAGTGAAAGGCCATGTCAGAAAAAAAAAAAGTTGACTGTACCTAAGGAATCACATGTAAGTTTGACCCCTGCCTGCCATATGCATACAACAATGAAGTGTAGAAACACAAACACATCCCCCACATACATACACATACATACACACATAACACATATACATACTTATGCACACAGATGACACATATACATACATACATGCATACATACACACATAAATACACGTACACATAAATACATACATACACATACACACAAGAAGTTCCAGATCATGTTTAGCTACATAGTGAACCATCATGGTTACATAGACCTTGTCTCCAAAAAACAAATAACAATAACCACAAAAAATGAGTAGGGGTCAAGATAATTCACATTTAAGCCACTTCCTCAATTCCCTCTATACCTATTACTGGCATTGTTGAAATATGCTTCCAATACCAAGCTGCTCCATCTCCTTTGTGTACAGTTTGCCTGACCTGTTTTTTCACTCAAAAAACTAATACAAATCATTCTTTCATGCTAAGTCCATTTTAAAATTATTTTATTAAGAAAGCTATAAACCTTTACTGTTAACACAGGACATGCTTTGCCAATTACACAGCTATATCCATTACCTTCCTCACTGGGACCAAAACACCCAACATCCCACCTAACAGAAGAGGAGTTTGTTGTTGCTCATGATTTTAGGAGATTCATTCCATCATGGTGGAGAATTAATGATGCATGGTAGACCAGGGCAGCTCACATGGTAGACCAGAGAGAAGAGAGGCAGAAACACCAACACTCTGCTAGCTTTCTCCTCTTCCTTTCTCATTTCATCTAGGCTCCCAACCCATGGGACATCCAGGGAAGGTCTTTCCACCCCAGTTAATCCTCTCATGAGCCAGCAGCAGAGACACTGAGAAGTGTGCTTCAGTCTTCTGAATTCTAAATCTAGTCAAGTTGACAATGGAGATTGACCATCACAGAGACTCAGGAGGACCCCACGCCCACCACTGTCAACACTGGTGCTCTATGACTGCTGGTCACATATGTGCTGTGGCCAAAGTTACATTGTTCACATGTCATCACATTTCCTCTGCCCAAACCTCCATGATACTCTGGGTCACCATCATTCTGAAAACACTCTCATGGTTATATTCATGTTCAAATCAACCAAGTCCACTTTCAGCTGTTACCTTTTGAGTGAAACTTAAATTTGTCATGTGTTTAATTGATCATACAACCTAAGGAAAAGCAGATGTGCCAGAAGAATGCTACAGTAGAGTATGATATACTTATGCAACAGCCATACTAAAAGAAATTCAACAACCTCATGAAAGATTGCTTTCTTCCTCATTCCTCAATTCACCAAAAGCCATTTTACAGTGATGAATTTGGTTGAATTACTTCGTCCAAGATGCCCTTTTTTGATCATATTGGAAGGTCTTGTTTTCTTGCTTGCTTGATTGTTTGATTTTTGATTTAGTTTGGAGTTTGTTTTTTAAAACAGAGTCTCACTTTATATCACTATTATCCTACCTCAGACTCTAGACATCTGGGATTACATGTGTACACCACTGCAGTCAGCTTATCTTACTATTTTAATTGAGGAAAAAAAACACATAAAGCTACCCAGAAAAAAGTAAGATTTCTAACAATAAAGGAAAATGTATGTAAAACTTGTTTAGCTCTTGCTCATCTTTCTTATGCAGAGCCCAGAAATGCCTGTTCAGTTGATCAGGAAATCATTCCCCTTTATGCCCTACGTGAGCTGAGCGTACCTGAATTAGTTACTTCTCTCTGCGCTTTTATCAAACACCCAACAAGCAGCTACTTAGGGAAGAGTTTCTGTTGGTGGATCACTGTTTGAAGGGAACCTGTTCATCATGACAAGGAAGGCATGGCAGCATTGGCATGGAGCAGTGGTCTTGTCACATTCATAGTCAGAAAGAAAGTAGCAAGACATGGTATCTGAATAAAACCTAAAGGTCAGCAACAGAGACCCTTTAACGAGTGTCCCCTTCCTATAGGTTCACAACTATCCCAAATAGCACCACTAGTTGGGAACATGAGAGCCTATGGGGAAGCATTTCAAATACCAAAAGAATAGGAGGAAAGCCCAGAGTGATCATGAATTCCTGACAAGCTTCTCCAGTGAGTAGTCCCCAAACTACACATCACCTGAGCCACAAAAGGGGGAGATGAGCGTGACTAAGCAAATAGCTATCCCATAACACTCCAGTAACCTGTAACTGTGCAAAACATGCGTCTTAGCTACTTTTCTATTGCAGTGAAGAAACACTACGATCAAAGCAACTGTAAAAGAAAGAGTTCCAGAGAGTTAAAGTCCATGAGCATTATGACTGTGACTGTGGCAGTAGTAGGCAGGCATGACATGGGCATAGTAGCTGAGAGGTTGACCAACAGCTAACTGGGATGGTGTGGGCTTTTGAAATCACAAAACTACCCCCAGTGACATACCTCCTCCAACAAAACCACAATTCCTAATCCTTCCAAAACAGTTTCACCAACTGGAGCCCAAGCATTTAACTATAGCCTATAGGGGCTATTCTCATTTAAACCAGAACGAAATGTTTCTTGGGAATCATCACAGTAATGCTTTATTTTTATTGCATGAGTGGATTTTTTCCCTGTATGTTCTTATTGATTTGAAACAAAATTGAAAAACCATGAATTTAACATAATTATTGTGAGGTTGTAATGTGGCTCATTTGGTAGAATGGTTGCCTAACATATCCTGGAATCCAGAAATGAAAGTACAGGCATATTTTCCAGCACTCTGGATGTGGAACATTAGTTCAAGGTAATCTTTGCTTATATAGGGCATTTGAAGCCAATCTTAGGTACATAAGGCCTTAAACACAATGTCATTGATTTTTAATGTCAGAGTAGGCTTTTGAGTAATTATAAACTCTTATAAATATGATTACACACAGCTATTAGCTTTTTTCCCCCATCTTCCTATCAACCTAGAGCAGCAGGTTTCAACCTATGGGTCGTGAACCCTTTCTGGGTTGAGCAACCGTTTCACAGGGGTCATGTAAAAACATCAGAAAACATAGATATTTACATTATGATTTATAACAACAGCAAAGTTGCAGTTATGAAGAAGCCACAAATTAATTTTATACTTGGAGGTCGCCACAACATGAGAAACTCTGTAAAAGTGTCACAGCATTTTAATGGTTGAGAACCATTGAGCTAGAGTAACTGGATCTTTTTCCTAGAGGTAGCCTTGTTTTCCAGGAGCTGTGCAGCAATGTTTCTCTTTCCCAACACTTGTCCTGAAGTGACAGTGGCAAGCAAATAAGCCTGACATAAGCACCCTTGTCACTTATCACCTGTGAGTTCTCCAGTACAACAGACCAGAGCTAGAAGCAATGCTACTTCCTATACACTTCTGGAATCTTCTAGTAATAGCACCTTACTTCTTTAGTAGAGTATGTTTAATGAGTCAGCTTAAAATTTTGAGTATAACTATGTCAGATTTGACATGCAAGTTCAGATAATCATCTTTCATTTCTAAAGGGAATCAAGAGGAAGACCACACTGTGTCTACTTACATATTGTCTCACTTTTCTTATGTGACCTATATTTGAAAGGAAAAAAAGTAATGCTTCTCCATGGTAGCTGCAATGCTCATTATATCTGTCATCAGAAGGCACTCATTAACTCCTAATTGGGCAGGTACTTAGTTAGAAGGTCCTGGAATTTCAAGCTATAGTGAACTGGAAGCAGAGCTCATGATGAAGACACTGGAGTTTCAGGGGGTTTCATTTCATACCTTTGCAAGTATTCTCATTCCCAAGGGATTTGTTCTGTGTGAGTCTCCAGATAGCAAGACATAAGAAAAGCATGGGGAGGAGAGGGATGGTGCACAAGCCTGCTGTAAACAGAGTCTAGTGTCTTTCCCTGAAGTATAGATATGTTCATATCTACATTCTCTGAAATAAGCTCCTGTAATGAAGGCATCTCCCCCTAGACACCTGTATATTTAATTAGAATGGATTTCTGTACATCTTGCCTTACCAAGATAGCCTCAAGAGATGAACATATTATTATGGGAAGACCCAAGAGGTTCAGCAGTCAATCTTCCTCCAGCATTCTTGCTAATCTTCAAGAGCCCATGTCCCATTGTTTGCTATAGTGGATACCCCTGCACCTGTGGTCAGAGCTAAAACCTTCAGAACTTATCTCTGGCCCTCAACTATGGTAACTGGACAAGGTTCTCCCTGCCATCCATGTTCATGTCATGATGGTTCTCATACACAGCAAACTAACGTCCTTCAAATGCAAACTTCTCTGTCTTTTTTTTTTTCCATTAAAAAAGGCATTTCTGCTTACAGCTCAGCCTGGTCCATTTTGTTCATTAACCCCTTCTGCAAAATATTTTAGCAACAAGAGTTCACATGGAAGAATATAGCATAAAGGAAAACTGTAATAGTTTTAAAATTACTACATTTGGCATAGTTTCACTTTTTAAAGCTAAAACACACATGATAGGTACAAATGATAATTATCTTATACAACCAAAATCAAATTAATGTGAGTCAAAGTATCTTACATTCATATGATTCTTTCAGTTGACAAAATATATCATAAATCTTTAATCAATTATTTGAGGGAGGCAAGGACTATCATTTATATTCAAATAGCAAAGTTTGCTGTCTTCTAACAAATTCAAAAGCTATGAAAGAACTGCAGGTTCAATTCTAAAGTAAATTTCAACTAATGTTGGAGGATGTGTTAAAAGATGCATGAAAGTGCCACTGTCTATAGCAACCACTCTGATCATTTAAATCACTTAACTAGAAACTTCTTCAAAAAGCCTCTACTATTTCTCTGCTTAAAAATAATCAAGTGTCCCATGTAAGCAGTACTAACCTGGGATCCCGAATCAGATTTTTTGTCCAACACATATAACCTGTGTGTAAAAAAAAGTGTTCTGTCACTGTGGCAAACACCCCTAGGTGATCAATAAGGGAGCCTTTTTTGGCTCTTAGTTTATGACGTTTCATCCCACAATAACTTGTCCTTGTATCCCTGAATCTTAGGGGGGAAAATTGTTACACAGTGCATCATAGTAAGAACATATAGTAAAAGGGAGACTATTTAATTTATAGATAACAAACATACAGCAAGGATACACATAAGAGAGAGAAAATACAACAGAGAAAGGGAGAGAGAGAGAGAGAGAGAGAGAGAGAGAGAGAGAGAGAGAGAGAG
>NW_021604598.1:11275302-11298610 GCF_004785775.1 Grammomys surdaster | reverse complement strand
GAGAGAGAGAGAGAGAGAGAGAGAGAGAGAGAGAGAGAGAGAGAGAGTAGTGAGGTCCTAATATCCCCTTCAAGTACAAGCCATCTAGTGACCTAACTTCTTCACACTAAGCTCCAGCTCCTGAAGGTTCCAATGCCTTCTCAAAGCCCTACAGACTGGGATATTTAAGCTCCAAAGTATAGCAGCCCCATAATAAACCTGTGATTGGTAACACTTTCAAATATTTCTACTAAGGCAAGTGTTTCAGAAGGATGTCTGCCTCCTGTGTGCATAATACTCCAGGCTATCCAGGTGGTCACTAGCTCTTATGGTAAGCCTTTAGAAAACTGCTTTTTCAGAATGCTTACCAAACAAATACCAAATTCTCAAAACCAAACCCAAAGGTCATTTTCCAGGACTAGCAAATGAACAAAGACTAATGTAATGGCCCTCTCTAGAACAGGAAGTTGTCAATGCTGAGCTGCTGGGAGTCAAGTTAATTTTTAAATGCTTTGAGGTGATTAGGAAGCCAGCATCACTCTAAATGTAAATAACTCCCTCATTCATTTCCTTCAAGCTGGCTCTGATCCAGACAGGCTCCAGCTACTTAGCCTGCTGATGAACTGAAGATCTACAGCCTAGTTCAAAATTATCCATTTCCCTATGAAGCCCGGGCTTAGCAGGCACATTTGTAAACATCAGCACACCCAGGACCTCTTTCTTGGCAGGTTCACTGGGAAAAGTTGGTTTGTCACCAAAAGAATTATTAAGATCTCCAAGCCACTCTGTGTTGATGATGGATTGCAGACCAAATATTTTTTCTGAATGTGGTGTCATTTCCTTCAACCAACAAATCTGAGAAGTAATTTAAAAGAACATCCCAGCAATTGCATTTTTGGTCCTTTTTCTGATAACAGTATTTTTGTCCCTTCAACTCCTGGCTTCTGGAAAGAGTGAGATGAATTATTTATTTCCCACTAGCTTTCTCCAGCTCTCTCCCTGGGCAGGCACTATTCATTCCTCTATCTTATCGTAATAAGCCAGGTCAGCCTCGAGCTCAACTTAAATCACGACTGCTTGGTGTTGCTGGCTTTATGGGTCTGGATGGCCTACTTTATAGTGTTTGTACTTCCCTGCAGTTGGTGTGCTAGTCCAAGATTGTATAACTGCTTTACCCCAGGAACCCTCATAAAAACGAGATAGCCAGCTCATAAAACTACCCCACTGTGCAAACCTGTAAATAGCCTCCCCAGGAGCAAGATGGACACAAGTCTTCTTTAAAAAGTACCAGGGATGCCCCAACTAGCTGGGAGAAAGAGGATCCTGTTTGTCCTGAGAATGGCAAAGCCAATTGTTCTTTTCATGTTTTGCAACCCAACACCATTTCCTCTCTCCTATTTCTCTTCTGTTTCCACCCTGCCACTGTTTGCAGGCATAGGAAGAGCCCAGAGGGCTCAAATGAGGACAAGGTCTCTGACAGGCTGGTGACTATCCAGCCTCCTCCTAGCTGTGTTTACATGAGTGATTAAATAAATAAACATTCCCTGTACAGCTGCTGTTTTACTGTCTGCTTTTAAGATTCAAGGATGTGTTCTGGAGCAACCTATTGGGAACCTAATATATTGAGCTGACATGGCTTTGGGGATTGTTTGGAGATCCAAATTGCTTATAATACTCCAATTGCTAACATGCGAGGCCATGCCATGTCTCGTCCTTCACTGGCCTCCAGTAAACAGTGCGCCTTAGTCCAAAACAGAAAAAAGGAGATAGAAAAATATCATGCAAACAGAGGGACCTGGGTTCACTCCCCAAAAACCCACATACACACCAAGTATGATGCATATGCTTATAATTCCAACACTGGAAAGGCAGAGATGAACAGATTCCTGGGCCTTATTGGCCAAACAACCTAGTCTTCTTGGTGAATTCCAAACCAGTGAGAGATACTGTCTCAAAAACACAACGTAGTCTACTCCTGAGGAACCACAATTGAGGGTTTATCCCTTGTCTCCATACAAATGTACACTTACACAAGTCCCCCAACATAGCCCTTCAGTTTAAGGCAATGTTTTTGGATGGTTTCCCCTACCACTGAAATTTTGAGTAAGGAAAGCTTTAATTCAGAGAACAAAAGGGCTCTATACCACCATGTGCAGAAAAAAAAAGGTGAGGCCAGGGCTATTAGTGGGAAGCTCAACAGTTCATAGGACTATGGATTACATCAGAAGTCATGAGGAATCAAAGAGCACTCCCCATTGTAAGGCTATAAGGGACTAACAGGGACATCCTTTTGTGAGACCACAGAGCTCCAGAAGGGTATCTCATAATGGGGCTATAGATGACTATGAGGGATATTCCATAATAGTATGATAGGAGATATCCTATAATGGTACCATAGAAAACCAGAAAATATATCATCCCATCATTAAGTCATAGACATCAAAAGAGGCATCCATTATGGATCCATATGGAACAGAAGGGATAACACATTTTGCAAATATAGAAACCAGAGCGTACATCCATCCTGAGGTCATAGGAAGTATCTGCTCATGTGAATACAAGGGTGTTCACTTCCATAAAATAGCATAACCACCTTCAGTTAAAAATTACATCAAATGAGGACTATCCTGATCCTCTATAAATATCTCCAAAGTTTTCTCTGAGAAGAATCTGCAGAGACTTAATAAATTGAGAAATTTTAGTTTTTTGTTTATATGAGACATGAAGCAGCTATCAGACCCAGACCCAGACCCAGACCCAGACCCAGACCCAGACCCAGACCCAGACCCAGACCCAGACCCAGACCCAGACCCAGACCCAGACCCAGACCCAGACCCAGACCAAGGGAGGCCATACCTACCGGCACCTAAGCCTGTGGGTGTTTTCTGTGCTTCAAAAACAAGAGGCAGATACAGAAGTTGGACAAAGGCACTGTGGTAAGTAAGCTGGGTACAGGGCACTGGGTACTTCCTGCATCAAGCCCAACAAGCAGAGAAAACCAGTTGCTATTTACTAATTTACCCCTAATTGTGAGGTATAGATCCTTCCTGGAAGCCCGAAACCTAGCATTCTGAAGGAAAAAAGGATAAGCTTGACCCTAGGCTGGAAGCAACAGTTATATTTGCAGCCGTATCTTGTGAGGTCACATTTGTACCCCACCATCTTGAGCATGCCTAACCCTGGCAGGGGTTCTTCTTCCAGTGAAGGTTCATAACATACATGACATGTTATGGTCAGGTTCCTTTCTACAAGTCTGGAACTCAACGCTTACACTATTCAACTTCTCACCAAGTTCTACCTACTCACCACTGCCACTTCCCAGGGTCAGAAACTTCTGACTAAACAACACTTCTTGGTACAAGAGACTTCTGCTGTTCTCTTTTGAATGTCATTTTTGCTCATCTGGCCCCAAGGAACAATTTATATCCTTTTATTCTCTCTGCCCTCCATCTAAAACTATTTTCCAACTGAGGAAGAAACTCTGAATGAGAACATTCTTAATGCTAAGATTGTAATGGTGTTTGGTCAATAATTAATTACTACTTGGTTTATTGGTTGGTTAGTTGGCAACCAGAGGATAAATCACTTCGACTGAATGAACCATTTATACCTTCAATCCTCCTGCTAGTGGTCTTCACACTTCCCAGTGCATAATCTAGTTAAAAAGAAGAAAATCCTATTGATTATCTACCGAAGCTATCAGACCTAGAGCAAACAAAATGGGAACAATGTTGACCAGTTTCTCTTTAATAGTTAATAATGACAAGAGATAATAACATGTACACACTTAGTAATGTCTTTATTAATCGAGATGGATAGTTATCCATGACAGAAACTTTTTCCCAGAGTTGCCCATGTAATATATTTTGATTGTTGCACTTGATTTTGTAATATGGTTTAACATATTAATTCTAATATCTATGTATCCATGAATTTATTTATTTAATTTTTGAGACAAAGTCTCAGACCATAGTTCAGCCTAGCCTGTAATTTATTACATATCCCAGATTAGTATTAATTCTCTGCCACCTTGATTTGAACTCCCAAGTGCTATGGACTATCACATCTAACTTCCTACATAATATTTCCCTTTCTCTTCTCCTTCTACAGAAGAACAAAGACACATAGGAAACGTGTATCACCCTCTGCCCTAAAGTGGAGTCTGGACAGTGATTAGTTAATATATCACAGATGTTGATTAACAGTAAGAATCCTACTCATACAGCTGTCAGAGAGTTGGTAATTGTCCATTGTTGTCAAGCCTTGTGGTGGTTCTCCAGGACCTGGGACTGAGCTTGCCGACCCTTCTCTCTCTTCCTCAGGCCTCTTGAGAAGTAAATGCTCAATGTCTATTGCAGTCACAATAGCTTTAGAGAAACGTTAGTGTGCCATCCCTAGGAATACCCATCTTTGAGAAATGCCTCCATCTGCACCTTTCCTGTCATTACCAAAACAAGGATGCAGAGACTTGCAATGGTCACACTGAGAAAGGGCAGGATCATGTTTTCCATCAATTGTGGCTTCTTGACTTTATAGATCCGTAACATCATAAAGGTGCAGATGACATGAAGCAAACTGGGTGACAAATAGGGGAAGAAGTGTAAAGTGGGAGAGACAGTGGCATATATGAATGCACTGCACACTAGCGTGAAAGTGGCCCTACATAGCTCAGTATAACAAGATTCAACTAAATATATAGATAAATTTTAAAAAATAAAGCAGGGTGTAGGAGACCAACTGGGACAGCTATCCATGCTGACATTGCTTTTGTACATTTGCATGTAAGTTGAGTTATGTTTACAAAAGTGATCTGAGTTTAAACACTGAGTAAAGTTGAAAGCCAGCTTGTTTAAGCCCATATTCCAGACTAAAATACATTATCTTTTTACCATACTGCTTTCTACATTTGTGTTAATACAAAGTACTTTCTAATGTAAAAACTATTTTTAGGTTGTTTGGGTTCATTATTGTTGCTGTTTTTGAGACAGAGTCTCACTCTATAGCTCAGGCTAGCCTGGATCTCACTACGTATCCTAGGATGGCCTTGAGCTTGTAGAAATCCCCCGTCTCAGTTTCTTTTTTTTTTTTTTCCGAGACAGGGTTTCTCTGTGTAGCCCTGGCTGTCCTGGAACTCACTCTGTAGACCAGGCTGGCCTCAAACTCAGAAATCCACCTGCCTCTGCCTCCTAAGTGCTGGGATTAAAGGTGTGCACCACCACTGCCCGGCTCCTGTCTCAGTTTCTTAAATGTTAAGATTAAAAATGTAAGCTACCATATCAAGCTTTTAAAGTTTGCATTTATTTGTTCATTTACTTATTTACTTATTTACGTGTGTGTGTGTGTGTGTGTGTGTGTGTACATGCAATATGCATATACCACAGTGCATGTAAGGAGGTCAGAGGACAGTTTGGTAGATTCTTTCCACTATGTAAATTCTCAGGATCGAACTCAGGTTATTAGACTTGACAGCAAATGCCTTTTTCCAACTCCTAAAGCTCCTTTTATTGTTAACATGGAGTTAACCACCTGGAACATTAGCATACTATATTCATAATGTGAGTCAGCCATTATATTTAGGTTTAACAAGTGAGAAAACCAGTTAGTTAGTCGCCAGGGGCTAATGAGAGGTCCTGGCTGGTCAGTGGCAAGAAACGAATTCAAACTAAGACTTTGGGCTATAGGGCTGGCTGCCTTGGCTAACTCAGGCAACACTTCAGAAAAAAGAATAACACTATTCCTTATACTAAACAGAGTCAAATATTTCACCTAGTCATCCTGCTGGAATTATTTTCCAGAATCAATAGATTTCAAGCTGCTCTAGTGCTCACAGCATGTTTTTTCAAGAGCATCTCTCCTTCATCCTATGCCCTTACTTCCAGTTGACTTGCTTGGTTTGGTTTGGTTTGGTTTGGTTTGGTTTGGTTTGGTTTGGTTTGGTTTGGTTTGGTTTGGTTTGGTTTGGTTTGGTTTGGTTTTGATGATGAAGAGGAAATCTAGTGTCTTTTAATGAATGGCCTTTAAAGGACACTTTATGAACACAAAGAGGGGGAAGGTTAGCTGCATAATAAACATGGTGGCTTAAGAGTATCTCCAAACTAAGAGTTAAAGGGAGCTGTGCTGAGTTGCACAAGGAGGGATGGCAGTGGCGCTCAGTTAAAGCCACTTGGGCTGGGAAAGCTCCTGGGACAGCAGGCCTAGCTACCAGCCTCTCAGTCCCCTCAGCTGAATCCCTGGGGCCTCCCCCTTTTAGGTGCAGCCTGAAGGCATTTCCAGACAATAGCAGGCCAGTTGTTCACTGCACAGGTTCCAGGTACAGGAGATCTGTTATGCTGTGGGAGTGATTGTAATTACATAACTAGCAAATGAAAGCATGGAGATAATTTTCATTTCAAGGTATCTCTAGTTTGTGCAATTATGTAAATGCAATGTGCAGTTCTCTGCAGATTTATTAATGAACTGGAACCACAAATACTAAAACTACCCATCACAGCACACTTGGAATATTTATGTATATGCTTAGAGAATGGAAGGGAGGGGTTAGCTTCATTTGGCTTCAATATAGCAAAGTTGGAACCACTTGCTCTTGCCCCATGTTCCAAACCTTACACTAAAAAGAGACAGGACTTCTGAAGTAACTAACCAGTTTCACAACGACTGTGATGACTTAAACACAACATACTAGTTCTTGGCTCATTGCCATGACAAAATGCCAGACAAAAACATTTAAAGAAGGTGGGGTTAATTGAGGCCTATTGTTCAGTTCCAGGGTATTCCACCATGGCAAGGAAAGCATGGTGGCAGGAGCATGAGGCACCTGGTCTACAGTGTCCATAGCTCAGTTCTCTTTCTCTTTTTTATTCGGTTGGGCACCACAGCCCATGGAATGATGCTGCCAACCTTCAGGATAGACCATCCCACTCCTATAAACCCCTTCTAGAAACTCCTTCGCAAATGTGCTCAGAGGCTTGTTTCCATGGTGATAAATTACATCACGTTGACAATCAAGATTAATCATCACAGAATTATCTCAATGCAAAAAGCAAGAACAAAGATAGACAGTGATTTGAGTCAGGAAAGGAGCCTCAGCACAACCACTGTGGGAAAGATAGCTGGCAAGGTAGGTGGTGAAGCAAGCCACGTAGAAGCCAGACCTGTTCCTCTTAACAGCTGGGAAGGGCAGAACTGACTCAGTCTTTGCTGTGCTTTAGGTAACCATCCCCCAAGGCCTCAGGCACTACTGGGAAACAGAAGCAGGTTTCTAACTCACAAGTAGTAGAGACTAGTAGCTCCTTGGGGTGTGGCCCAGGAGAGGATGACAGAACCCAAGTGCCTTTCTCTTTCTTTGCTTCGCCAGTTACCAGGAAGTGAGTAGTTCCCCCTACTCCAGCATGTTTTTCACGGAGCCAACTAACCACAAATTGAAATTCTTAAATTTTAATTTTTGAATTTTAAAACAGATCTTTCCATTTTATACAATATTTGTATCAAATATTATGTTGAAGTAAAAGTGACCAACTCCCCTTTTCAGTTCTCAGGGGAGGACAGGAAGGGATCAAGTTGAAGTTAGTACAAATGACAGCAATCATCTTTGCTATCATTCTGTAACAGCAGTTGCTGATATTTTAACCTGCGTTTATTTTTCTTTGTTATCCAAAAGAATTGTGATTAGATTTTAATATTCAAATAAAATTACATCTCACCTTTTGGATTACCTTTCAATGATTTTAGGGTTTATTTTCCAGAAGTATGAGCCTGGATAAAGTTCACTCCCACTATTTCCAGCACTGGGTTGGAGGTCTTCCCACAGTGGTGGGGGTATATTTACCTGTTCTAACCCATCCCCCAAGGCTCTTTTGTGTCTGTCCATCCCATGGCCATTTGTCCTTCCATCTACTTCATCTGAAGCTAAGATGTCATCTGGTTCTTGGAGAACTTCTGTCCTCCCCAAATTAGAGTCTCAAAGGTCACTCCAGATTAGCCCGAGCCAATAAACATTCCTTTGACAAGATCCTTTACTCTGAAAGTGATGAGAGCTTAATTTGAGCAAATGCCTGGACTAAGAGGTGCATATTGTGTGTTCCTTAGCTTCCCCTTTCTCTTCATCCCTTTGCTTTTTCTGAGATGTACCTCTCCTGCTACAGCTCTATGAGGAAGGCAGTCTGGAGAAGAGCAGAAGGAAGGGACTAAGCACGCCTGGGTTCCTCACGTTATCCCTCAGCTACTCAACTCCTTGCATGATCTCTACCCTCAGACTCAGTTATTTGACATCATAATCATCCAGTTTTTATTTGAAAAGTAGCACAAGAAGTGACTTCTTTGTCCTGGTGCCTTTAGCTGTACTTCATGCACTTTGATCATACACAATACATTATCATCACTTGTCTGACCTCTGTCCTCTACTGGCTTCTCTCTTTATCTTCAATTCATCTTTATTTTTTTACCCTTTCTTTTTTTATTGAATATTTTCTTTATTTACATTTCAAATGTTTTTCCCTTTCTAGGTTTCCCCTTCTGAAACCCCCATCCTACCCTCCCTACCCCTGCCTCTGTGAGGGTACTACTCCCCACCCACCCACTCCTGTCTTCCCGCCCTGGCATTCCTCTACACTGGCACATTGAACACCCTCAGGCGCAAAAGCCTCTCACAATGATGTCCAACAAGGACATATGTGGCCAGAGCCATGAGTCCCTCCATATGTACTCTTTGGTTGGTGATCCAGTCCCCTGGAGTTCCAGGGGAAGGGCAGTCTGGCCAGATGACACTGTTGCTCTGTCCACAGGGATGCAAACCCCCTCAGCTCCTTCAGTCCCTTCTCCAATTTCTCCAATGGGGACCCTGCACTCAGTCTAATGGTTAACTATGAGCATCCTCCTTTGCATTTGTCAGTCTCTGGCAGAGCCTCTCAGGAGACAGCCATGTGAGGCTCGCATCATCAAGCACTTCCCAGCATCTACAATAGCTTCCTGGTTTTGTGACTGAATATGGGATGGGTTCTCAGGTGGTACAGTCTCGTCTCTGGATGGCCTTTCCTTCAGTCTCTGCTCCACACTTTGTCTTCATATTTCCTCCTGTGAGTGTTTTGTTCCCCCTTCTAAGAAGCACTGAAGCACCCACATTTTGGTCTTCCTTCTTCTTGGGCTTCATATGTGCTATGAATTGAACCTTGGGTATTCTGAACTTTTGGGCTAATATCCACTAATCAGTGAGTGCATACCATATGTGTTCTTTTGTGACTGAGTTATCACAATGAGGATGATATTTTCAGATTCCATCCATTTACCTGCAAATTTCATGAAGTCATTGTTTTTAATAGCTGAGTAGTATTCCATTGTATAAATGTACCACATTTTCTGTATCCATTCCTCTTTTGAGGGCCATCTGGGTTGTTTCCAGCTTCTGACTATTATAAATATGGCTGCTATAAACATAGTGGAGTATGTGTCCTTATAACAAGTTGGAGTATCTTCTGGGTGTATGCTCAGGAGTGGTATAGCTGGGTCCTCACGTAGTACTATGTCCAATTTTCTAAGGAACTCCCAGACTGATTTCCAGAATGGTTGTACCAGCTTACAATCCCACCAGCAATGGAGGAGTGTTCATCTTTCTCCACATCCTCACCAGCATCTGCTGTCACATGAGTTTTTGATCTTGGCCATTCTGACTAGTATGAAGTGGAATCTCAGGGTTGTTTTGATTTGCATTACCCTGATGACCAAGGATGTTGAACATTTCTTTAGGTGCTTCTTGGCCATTCAACTTTCCTCAGTTGACAACTCTCTGTTTAGCTTTGTTATCCATTTTTAATAGAGTTATTTAGTTTTCTGAAGTCTAACTTCTTGTGTTCTTTGTATATATTAAATATTAGCCCTCTATGGGATGTAAAGTTGGTAAAGATCTTTTCCCAATCTGTGAGTTGTCATTTTGTCCTACCAAAAGTGTCCCTGCCTTACAGAAACTTTGCAATTTTATGAGGTCCCTTTTGTTAATTTTTGATCTTTAAGTATGAGCCATTGGTGTTCTGTTCAGGAACTTTCCCCCTGTGCCCATGTGTTTGAGGCTTTTCCCTACTTTCTCTTGAGAGAAAAAAATCTCTGTGAGATTCTGGTTTTATGTGGAGATCCTTGATCCACTTGGACTTGCGCTTTGCACAGGGAGACAAGAATGGATCAATTTGCAATCTTCTTCATGTTGACTGCCAGTTGAACTAGCACCACTGGTTGAAAAATGTTGTCTTTTTTCCACTAGATGGTTTTACCTTCTTTTTCAAAGATCAAGTGACCATAGGTGTATGCATTCATTTCTGAGTCTTCAATTCTATTTCATTGATCTACCTGCCTGTCACTGTACCAATACCATGCAGGTTTTTTTTTTATTACTACTACTCTGAAGTGCAGCTTGAGGTCAGGGATGGTGATTCCCCCAGAAGTTCTTTTATTGTTGAGAATAGTTTTCGCTATCCTAGGTTTGTTCTTATTCCAAATGAATTTGAGAATTGCTCTTTTTAACTCTATAAAGAATTGAGTTAGAATTTTGATGGAGATTGGGTTGAATTTGTAAATTCCTTTTGGCAAGATGGCCATTTTTACTATATTAATCCTGTCAATCCATGAGAATGAAAGATCTTTCCATCTTTTGAGGTCTTCTTCGATTTCTTTCATCAGAGACTTAAAGTCCTTGTTGTACAGATCTTTTACTTGTTTGGTTAGAGTCACACAAAGCTATTTTATGTTGATTGTGACTATTGTAAAGGGTGTCATTTCTCTAATTTCTTTCTCAGCCTGTTTTTATCCTTTGAGTATAGGAAGGCTACTGATTTGTTTGAGTTAATTTTATATCAGGCCACTAAGCTAAAGTTGTTTATCAGTTGTAGGAGTTCTCTGGTGGAATTTTTGAGGTCACTTAGGTATACTATCATATCATCTGCAAATAGTGATATTTTGGCTTCTTCCTTTCCAATTTGTATTGTTTGACCTCCTTTTGTTGTCTAATTGCTCTAGCTAGAAGGTCAAGTACTATATTGACTAGATAGGGAGAGAGTGAGCAGCCTTGTCTAGTCTGTGATTTTAGTGGGATTTCTTCAAGTTTCTCTCCATTTAGTTTGATGTTGGCTACTGATTTGTGTATACTGCTTTTACTATGTTCAGGTATGGGCCTTGGATTCCTGATCTTTCCAAGACTTTTAACGTAAAGGTGTGTTGAAATTTGCCAAATGCCTTTTCAGAATCTAATTAAACGATCATGTGTTCTTTTTTCCTTTGAGGTATTTTTTTTTAATGTAGTGGGTTACGTTGATGGATTTTTGTATATTGAGCCATCTGTGCATCCCTGGAGTGAAGCCTACTTGATCATGGCAAATGATAGTTTTGATATGTTCTCAGATTCGGTTTGAGAGAATTTTTTGGGTATTTTTGCATCAATATTCATAAATGAAATTGGTCTGAAGTTCTCTATCTCTGTTGGATATTTCTGTGATTTAGGTATAAGTGTAATTGTGGTTTCATAGAATGAACTGGGTAGTGTTCTTTCTGTTTCTATTTTGTGGAATAGTTTGACAAGTATTGGTATTAGTACTTCTTTGAAAGTCTGATAGAATTCTGTACTAAACTCCATCTGTTCTTGGGCTTTTTTGGTTGGGAGACTTAATTACTACTTCTATTTCTTTCAGGGTTATTGGACTGTTTAGATTTTTATCTGTTCCTTATTTAACTTTGATATTTGGTATCTGTCTAGAAAATTGTCCATCTCATCCAGATTTTTCAATTTTGTTGAATATAGGCTTTTGTAGTAGGATCTGATGAATTTTTAAAATTTCCTCAGTTTCTGTTGTTATATGTCCCTTTTCATTTCTGATTTTGTTAATTTGGATACTGTCTCTGCCCTCTGGTTAGCCTGGCTAAGCGTGCATCTATCTTTTTTATTTTCTCAAAGAACCAGCTCCTGGTTTTGTTGATACTTTGTATAGATTTTTTGGTTTCTACTTGGTTGATTACAGCCCTGAGTTTGATTATTTTTTTGCTGTCTATTCCTCTTGGATATATTTGCTTTTTTTCTTCTAGAGCTTTCAGGTGTGCTGTTATGCTACTAGTGTATGTTCTCTACAGTTTCTTTTTAGAAGCATTCAGAGCTATGAGTCTTCCTCTCTTAGCACTGCTTTTGTTGTGTTCCATAAGTTTGGGTATGTTGTGCCTTCATTTCCATTAAATTCTAAAAAGTCTTTAATTTCTTCCTTGACCAAGTTATCAATGAGTAGCACATTATTCAGCTTCCATGTGTAAATGGGTTTTCTGTTGTTTTGTTATTGTTGAAAACCAGCCTTATTCTATAGTGATCTGATAGGATACATAGGATGATTTCAATCTCCTTGTATTTGTTGAGGCCTGTTTTGTGACCGACTGTATTGTCAATTTTGGAGACGGTAACATGGGGTGCTGAGAAAAACTTACATTCTTTTGTTTTAGGCTGAAATGTTCTATAGATATCTGTTAAGTCTATTTGTTCCATAACTTCTGTTAGTTTCACTGTGTCCCTGTTTAGTTTGTGTTTCCATGATCTGTCCATTGATGAAAGTGGAGTGTTGAAGTCTCCCACTATTATTGTGTGAAGTGTAATGTTTGCTGTGAGCTTTAGTAAAGTTTCTTTTATGAATGTATAAAAGTGCCCTTGCATTTGGAGCATAGATGTTCAGATTGAGCATTCTTCCTGTTAGATCTTTCCTTTGATTAATATGAAGCGTCCTTCCTTACCCTTTTTGATGACTTTTGGTTGAAAGTTAATTTTATTCGATATTAGAATGGCTACTCCCAAAAAATAAAATAAAAATAAATAAATAAATAAATAAATAATAAATTCAAACAAAAAATGGCTACTCCAACTTGTTTCTTGGGACCATTTGCTTGGAAATTTTTTTCCAGCCCTTTACTCTGAGGTAGTATCTGTCTTTGACACTGAGGTATGTTTCCTATATGCAGAAAAATGCAGGGTCCTGTTTAAATATCCAGTTTGTTAGTCTATATCTTTTTATTGAGGAATTGAGTCCATTGATATTAAGAGATTTTAAGGAATAGTGATTATTGCTTCCTATAATTTTTGATATTATTTTTACATTTGTGTGGCTATCTTCTTTTGGGTTTGTTGAAAGACAATTGCTTTCTTGCTTTTTCTATGGTTTAGTTTCTCTCCTTGTGTTGGCTTGTTCAGTCTATTATCCTTTGTAGGGCTGGATTTGTGGAAAGATATTTTGTAAATTTGGTTTTGTCATGAAATATCTTGGTTTCTCAATCTATGGTAATTGAGAGTTTTGCTGGGTATAGTAGCCTGGGCTGGCATTTGTGTTCTCTTGGGGTTTGTATGACATCAGTCCAGGATCTTCTAGCTTCATAGTCTCTGGTGAGAAGTCTGGTGTAATTCTGATAGGTCTACCTTTATATGTTACTTGACCATTTTCCCTTACTGCTTTTAATATTTTTTCCTTGTTTTGTGCATTTAATGTCTTGACTATGATGTGACTGGAGGAATTTCTTTTCTGGTCCAATCTATTTGAAGCTTTGTAGGCTTCTTTCATGTTTATGAGCATCTCTTTCTTTAGGTTAGGAAAGTTTTCTTCTATAATTTTGTTGAAGATATATACTAGCCATTTAAGTTGGGGACCTTCACTCTCTTTTATACCTATTATCCTTAGGTTTGGTCTTCTCATTGTGTATTGGATTTCCTGAATGATTTGTGTTAGGAGGTTTTTGCTTTTTGCATTTTCTTTGACAGTTGTGTCAATGTTTTTTATGGTATCTTCTGCACCTGAGATTCTGTCTTCTATCTCTTGGATTCTGTTGGTGATGCTTGCATGTGTGACACCTGGTCTTTTTCCTAGGTTTTCCATCTCCAGGGTTGTCTACCTTTGTGATTTGTTTTATGTTTCTATTTCCATCTTTAAAACTTGGATGATTTGTTCAATACCTTCACCTTTTTGGTTGTATTTTCCTATAATTCTTTAAGGGATTTTTGTGTTTTCTTTTTAAGGGCTTCTAGCTGTTTACCTGTGTTCTCCTGTATTTCTTTAAGGGAGTTATTAATGTCCGTCTTAAAGTCCTCTATCATCATGAGATGTGATTTTAAATCAGAGTCTTGTTTTTCTGATGTGTTGGGGTACCCAGGGCTCACTGTGGTAGGAGAACAGGGTTCTGATGATGCCAAGTAGCCTTGCTTTCTGTTGTTCATATTCGTGCCCTTGCCTCTCGCCATCTGGTTATCTCTGGTGTTAGCTGGTCTTGCTGTCTCCGACTGTGGCTTGTCCCTCCTACAAGCCTGTATGTCAGTACTCCTGCGAGACCAGTTCTCTTCAGGAGATATTTGAGTATGGAGAGCTGTGTCACAGGGTCCGTTCCAGGCCGCAGACAGAAACCGGAAGGATCCTGTCCCTGGCTGTTCTTTGGTTCCCATGTCCCGATGGCTCTTGGTAGGTCCCTTTTGGGCTAGGAATTTGAGCAGAAATGGTGGCCTGACCTGTGCTCAGAGGATTGTCTGCATTCCTGGGAGACCAGCTCTCCCAGCGATATTTGGGTATGGAGTGCTGTGGCCCTGGGATCAGCTCAAGGCACAGACTGAAACAGGAAGGATTCGGTCTAGGGCTGCTCCTTGGTTCCTGTGTCCTGAGGGTTCTGGGCGGGTCTCTCTGAGCAGAAGTGGTGGTCTTACCTATGCTAACAGGCATGTCCACACTCCTGAGACATCAGCTCTCTCCCAGTGGTTTTTGGGTATGGAGCGCTGTGGATCAGTTCTCAACCCATCTTTAATAATAGATAAACATATATTTAAATCTAGATAAAACATATGATGTCTGTTTTTCTGAATCTGGTGTATTCCATTTAACATGATTTTTAACTCACCCACTTTCTTGAAAATGACACAATTTCATTCTTCATTAGGGCATTTGTGTACAAGTGCCCCATTTTCTTTATCCATTCATTTGTTGATGGACATCTAGGCTGGTTCTGGCTCTTGGCTGTTGTGTTGCATTAAACTCTGTTATGCAAGAATGAGTGCATAACAAAAATGGCTGCATAGCAAGAATGGGTGCATAGCAGGAATGGTAAAGTTTGGTCATATGGCAGTTTAGTTTTAGTTTTGTGAGACCCTTCTTCCTGATTTCCATAGGATTACAGCTAATTTATATTTCTATCATCAATGTATAAGTTTTTCTTTTCTCTTGTTTTCTCATCAGAGTTTGTTGTTAGTTGTTGTCTTGCTGGTATCCATTCTAACAACTTAAAAAAGTAACATAAAAAGTTATGCTTCCCCAAAACCCATCCAATCAAAAATATGGGAAATGAACTGAGAACAAGGATTTTAGAAGAAGTACAAATAACCAGTATCTTCAGATATCGGGAAATACTTTATTTCTAATTATTATTATATTTGTCTTAATTCTTTGAGAATACCAGACATGGCTATAATGTATTTTATAATACCATTCCTTCCCCTAACCCATCCCACAGCAACCCCACCTCACTACTTCCTAGAAATTTGGTGTTCTCTTTTATGTGTTTATTACTCACTGAGTCCAATTTGTGCTGCCCATAAACTCATGGGTATTGGACCATTCACTCAAGCACAGTCATTTTATCAGAGGCCACATACTTAAAGAAAACTGACTCTCCTTTCTTCAGAAGCCATGACCTGTCATGTCATAGCTCTCTAACTAGGGGAGGAGGCTCATGAGTCCATATTGGAGTGTTGATTGGCTTGATTGTGTGCAGATCTTGTGCAAACAACCATAGCTGTCTTGAGTATAGACCAGAAGACTTTAATTTCATCTACTCCTTCATGATCTCTGGATGTTTCACTGCCCTCCTTATTCCTCAATGATCCCTGAGAATTTGGGTAATGTGAGATTCTAGGGATGGCCTGTTGACTGAGAATCTTACTGACACTTATTCTCTGCACTTTGACCAGCTGTGATTTTCCACTTAGTTGCTGTCTACCGAACAAGGAAGCCTCTCTTCTAAGGTTAGCATTAATTTGCGTATAGAGATACAAATTTATAGGACAGCTTGACACTATCTCTGTTTAGCAAAATAATAGTATTAGATTCGCTCCCAGAACCAATTGGTTCCAAAACCCTAGGTTCTTGGCCAGATTTACAGCATCAGGCATGTGTTTCTTCTTGCAGAGTACAGATAAAATGGATTCAGAAAGCAGATAGTCACCCCTATATAAGGGTTGGTCAAGGTATCTGTTCACCACATTAAAAACACTAAATAAGACACTAACAAACTAAAACCCAAACATACATTAAGTTGAAACTTACATGCTTAGGGTGTTGAAAAATAGTATAAATCTTTGTTTATGTAATTAAACTATAAGGTTTCTGTAACAGTAAAAAAAAATGTATATCCAGTGAAAAGACTGCAACTTATAATAGTATCCCCAATCACAGACACTGTGTGAAGTAACTGTGTGCAGTGCATGATGCTCATGTTGTGAGTTCAGAACCAAGACTAAAGTGAAGTGAGCCCTGTCCAAGACACCCTGGGTTCTTTATACACTTGACTTTGAATTAATTTTGGAGCACTGTGATGCTCAGAAGCCCTTTACTGTTGTCAGATTTTTGCAGCTTTCATATTCAGTTACCCTACTCCATATGGCATCCTACTTTACAGCCAAGAGAGCTGTGGGCTAGACAACACTGTAGCCTGACCACAAAGACCCAGAAGCAGATACAGGTGTGACTCTTTGAACTTGAACATCCATACTTTTTCTACTAAACAGTTCAGATTAATTTAAAGAAAACTGAATCTTCCATAACTCACCAAATATTTCCAAATGTAGTTCTTCTAAGCTTGTCTAAAACATGGAACCCATCAGAGAGAAACCAGGAAGCAGACAGATACTCACACCCACATATACACACCCATACATGTAATGTTTCTGTCTCTGTCTCTGTCTCTGTCTCTGTCTCTCTCTCTCTCTCTCAACACATACACACACACCTGTTATGTAACTCTGGAAGAATATTTATAAATAATAAGTGAAGAGCTCAATCAGTGTTTGCCTAGTATGCATTATGCCTCAACTTTGATCTCCATCATGCTACAAATTAGCTGTGGTGTTGTATATCTACTATTCCAAAACTCAGGAAATGGAGTTGCTAGGATCAGAAGTTCAAGGTCATCTTCAGGTATATAGTGATCCCACTGTCAGCATAGACTACACAAGACTACACAAGACTACACAAGACATTCTCTCTCTCTCTCTCTCTCTCTCTCTCTCTATCTATCTATCTATCTATCTATCACACACACACACACACACACATCACATCACACACATAGAGTGAAAACTGAAAGAAGTAAAGAAATATGAGCACATGGAAAATAGGACACTCAGGATGGTGGCAGTGCTATAGGAAGTGTGACAAGCTAGTGTATGGATATCTGAAAGATGCAGTCACCTCACCTTTGTGTGACAGAACCCCAACATTCCTAGTAGCAACATATAAGTGGTATCAGCAAACTCTTGTAATTTACACCAAGTTTAAATGCAATGCAAAAATCACCTTACCTGGACCATGAGATAGCTAGTGAATTGGCAAAGAAGAACATCTGAGTTAGACAAATAGAAAGCTTTTTACACATACAAACCTATTGTTATTCCTCCCTGCTGTAGACTATTAGCCTAGGTGGTCTTATTTGTGTTTCTACTGGCGTGATAAAACACAATGACCAAAAGCAACTTGGGGAAGAAATGATTTATTTTTTCTTATACAAGTCACATCTATCATGAAGGAAGTTGGAGCGGAAACCCAAGTTAGGAACCTGGAGATAGGAACTGAAGCAGAGGCCATGGAGGAGTGCTGCTTACTGGCTGCTTCCTATGACTTGTTCTGCTTGCTTTCTTACATAACCCCACACAGGGTTAGGTGAATCCACATGGGTTTGGCCCTCCCACATCAATCATTATTCAAAAAAGAAAGGACTTGCCTACAGACAATCTGGTGAGTTGTTTTCTCAATTGCAGTTCGTCTTCTAGCTTGTGTTAAGTTGACAAACAGTGGAAGGACTATCTCCAGTCAACAAACAAGTCAAAGCCAGATAAAATAGGCAAAACATCAAAGTAAAAAGAGGTTCAAATCCCTCCACAAACCAGAAGTAGAATCCACACAGAGTCAGTGGCTCTGCCAGAGCAATGGGCCTCTTAAATGCTGGTCCTGAAAGATTGCTATGGCTGACTATAGTTTGAGTACAGTGAGGTAGAGAATGAAAACTACTGCCACTTTGAACTAGGGAACTGGATCAGTTGGCAAATGAAGATATAAGTTCAATCCCCAGAACCCGCCAAAAAACAGATGAGTATGTTGGAGTGAATTTATAATCCCCAAAAGAAGGAGGTAGAGACAAGAGCATTGATGAGTCTCACTAGTAAGTCAGTCTAACTTAATTAGTTGGCTCTAGGTCAGGGAGAGTCTCTGTCTTAGAAATCAAGGCTGGCAGGAGTCCTGAGACACAATATTGAAAGTTGTTTTTTTGCCCTTTTATGTATACACACACATACACACACACACACGCACACACACCTCATTTCAACACTGCAGATGGGGCCTATTCCACTGACCATCCCTAATACCCAGGTCTAATACTCAACTCGAAAATGAAATTCAAATCATAGTTAACCATTCCCTAGAAACTGGGTCTTTAGCAATCTATAAGGCAGAAACAAGCCAGTATGTCCACGTGGAACCTGAACCCCATAGTCCACTGGGTTCAGGGTGGGGAATTGTCTGAGTAGCTGGACAAAGGTGACCAGAAACCACTGGCCTACGATATCTGAACACAGAAGAAAACAGAGAGCAGGAAAACAAGAACAAAAATCGCCCACTCAAAATAAACCTGCAAAGCAAAAGAAATCTAACAGGAAAAAAAAAAACAGCCAACGAAAACAGTATTCAATATCTGAGTATCGAACCCTGAGAAAATGGAGCTATGGACATGTCTCAAAAGACCTTTTTAAAGTGGTATATCTTGTTGTCCATGAGACCAAAGAACGAACAACTTCCACTTTAAGGTATGAGATATTCTTAAATAGCAACAGCTATAAATTAATATATGCAAAGACACTGAGTGTGAAAGCATAAGGAGTGGGGATAGCTCAGTCTGTAAAATGCCTGCCTTGCAAGGAAGACGACTTAAGTTTTAACCCCAGAGCACATGTAAAAATGTTAGATGTGGAGGTGCCCAGGATAGTCTAACTGATAAACTCATGGCAATAAAAAAAAAAAAAAACCTATCCTAAATAATATCAAAACTTTCCTGAGGAATCATACGTGAGGTTGTCTCTAGGCATGCACATGGACACACCGTGTTTCATTTCCAGTGTTTTGTTATTCACAATTACAGCTCTGAAGTATGTGCTTCCAACAGGAGCTTAGTTCAAGAAAATGATTGAGAACTCCTGATGAATTGACTTCCTGGATTATTTGGAATTTTTCATGCTACTGTAATTGAATCAATACACTTGAAGAGAAGATGGAGTGCAGCAAAAACAGTCAAAGTGAATCAAGCAGAGTTATCTATCACAACTTGGATCAACAAAACACCCCCAACCTATCACCAATAAATCCCAGCCCTAACATCCATGCCATTTGTCCACACATAGCATTGACTCATTACCAACTCTGAAAACATTATCAAAAAGAAGCTTTCTCAACGGTTTAGAAACTATTTGGAAACCTCTGTGAGAGTTCAGAGCCAATCAGGGCTACATAGGAAGTTCCAGGGCAGCCTGAGCTACAGAATGAGAGCTGGTTCCAAAACCAGAAAGAAACTATATTTACATTTTGGAGTAAGTTGAGAAAGGTAACGGTGAATGTCAACACTTAGTGGCATCAGGTATGAGGTAAACATTTTACCAAGTATTTCAAATGCAGTAATGAACTCATTGAATCCTCACAAGACTTCTGGTACAGGATGATACAAGGATGGTATCAGCACACCTCATAGATTGAGAAGTGAATCACTCCTCACAGTAGTTAGTCATCTAAAAGTCCAAGTGCCCAATCACTTCCCTAACTATGTCATTTGAAGTTTCCTGCCCCTTTCCAAACTATGTCAAACATATGCCACCTGCCTCTCCACATATTCACCTTAAAATCTGTTTTCACAACTCTATTGTGGAAGCAAGCTATGGAAACCTTTCATTCAGATGCTTGAAAAATAGAGGCCACCCTGAGAGTAGAGCTGCCTGCTGAAGTCTCCGCAGAGTTCTCTGACAGGGGGTTTCCTCAGAGTAGACTTATGCTAGTTTCCTCTCCAGTTTTTAATTCTGAGCACATGACCACACAAATTGGAGCCAGTTTGGTTAGAATACATTATCCATAGGGCTTAACTCAAACAATTGGCTAAACATAAACACTGCCAGCTCACAGCACAAAACAGACAGAGCTATATGGGGGGTCCAGGGCAGTTGGCTTACTCATTTTAAACAGATAGTCTAGTTTCCATGGCAATAACACACCTTTTCAGTTACAGTAACCATGTGACCATTAAAAAATAAATAGAAAGCTTTGAGTGTAGCTTGGCTTGGTAGAGTGCTTGCCAAGCATGCAAGAAGTCCTGGCTGTAATCCTCAGGACCGAATAAAACAACTATGGTAGCACATGGCTGTGACCTCAGAACTTATGGGATGCATGCAGGAAGACCAGAAGTTCAAGGTCACTCTTAGTTGCAGAATGAGTTAGAGGACAGCCTGAGATACAAGAAACCCTATTAAAGACAGACAGACAGACAGACAGACAGACAGACAGACAGACAGACAGAGAATGATCTAATACTGAAAGCCATCTTGTGCTTATATGACAGGTGTCTATGCCTACATACCAAAACAGAATCTTGTGAGTTCAAGTAAATACTCTTTTTTTTTTCTTAAGTAAAACTTTTAACTACCACCCTGCATGGGTGCTAAACTGTTGACAAAAAGTACCTCGATTAAATGAAAAGAAGATTAGCATTTCTCATGGCTTTTCTACTGCTTTTATCCCACTAGCAAGAAAGCGAACGTTTACTACAAAAGGATTCCAACGGACCACAGTCATCATTCTCAATTCTCAAACACAGGGACAAGGCTTCAGGGCCCCAGTGCAATACATTTACTGTACAAGAGTCTCATTCCTTCTGAAAGCTTTTATGCTGCAGCCTACACTGTAATAAAGTCCTCTGTAGTAAGACATGAAAAATTATGAGCAGACTTAACTTTGTTTAACTTATTTTCTCTCTTGTTAGCTGCATGATCTTTGTCAGGTATTCAGTCAGAGTCTTAGCTTCTTTGGGTACACAGAAGAGGGGTATAGCTAAACGATAACAAGAGAAAGACCGAGACTGACACACCACACTGCCAACCATAGAGAGAAGCTTGAAAGACTTCATTACATCCAATGAAAATATCATCAGACAATCATGGAAAAAGAAGGAAAGTTGTGTCAACTCCTCCATTTCATCTAAGAGGAAGCAAAAATCTTACTACAAACTTGTAAAGAACATATCATACTTAGCAGGTGCTGAAAAAACACTTAAAATAATGAACCTAAGGAGACTAGTCCCAAAAGATGGTCCCATGACACACAGTGACACATGGTCCCAGTAGAGAAAGCCAAACAAGTGTTTGAAATTTACAGGAATGACTTCATTGAAAGTCTCTGCCAATATAAACTCTGAGGTCTCCAGTTTCTCAAGAGAATTCAAGGTCAGCCCTTTGTTTTTAACTTAGGCATCTAGCCATTTGGCTTTAAAATAGGGGTTCTTTTGTGGGGGCTTAGGTCAAAATCTTTCTTGTCAGAGTACTAGTCATTATAACTATGAAAAAAAATAAGAACGATGCTTATTCCAAATACTTAATTTTATTCTTTTTACGTTGGTCCTCCTTCTAAGAAATTAAGTAGAGAATGAAGTCAGACGTTTGCTCTTCACTTTTATTCTTACACAAGGTATGCCATTAGTCAAAGATGTACATAATCTACACATCAGGCCTCATTCCAGCCTCACCAAAACATTAAATATGTGACTATCTCATCACAGAACAACTTTAAGTTCAGGCATTCTAAATATGACAAAGACATCCAGTCTCCTCCTCCTCCTCCTCCTCCTCCTCCTCCTCCTCCTCCTCCTCCTCCTTCTTCTTCTTTTTCCCCTTCCCCTTCCCCGTTCCCCCTTCCCCCTTCTCTTCTCCCTCCTCCTCCTCCTCCTCCTCTTCCTCCTCCTCCTCCTTCTCCTTGTCCTTCTTCTCCCTCCTCCTCCTCCTCCTCCTCCTCCTTCTCCTTCATGTCATTTTTGCTTAAAACAAGGTCTCATGTTCCTGAGGCTTGCACAGAACTTACTACAGATCTGAGAATAATTTTGAACTTGTCTCTCAACCACCCCATGTACTTCCTTCTGATCACCCCCGCAAGTGCTAGAATTACAGTTGTACTACCATACTCAAAGTTATGCAGAGCTGGAGATTAAGCCCAAGGCCTTACATGTTCTAGGGTAATAATTCCATCAGCAGAGCCCCATTCCTGATTTTTTTCCCTAGAACTACAGAGTGTGCCCCGATGCCTTATATTGTTTTTCGATATTTGATGATGTTTTCACATCTTGGTGGACCTGGAAGGATTAGAAAAGACTAATTCTCTAAAAGCTAACTAATCCAAAGCATTAAAAAAATAATAAAAAAAAATTTAAAACAACAAAAACCTACCTGTAAAGAAACATTTCTCATCTAACCTTTACTTTCATCTGACTCATTTAATTCTCCATGTAAGTCTATGTAGACTAAAGTACCAGATAACTGGGGACAGCCCCACTACCAAACACACTGGGATTATTTCAACTAGCCAGGACTGAATTGTCAGTCTCAAGGAGAAAATGTTAAAACTGTGATCTCTTCCCTTATGCCTTTCAACAATGGACCAGTTCTGCATTGCCTCACATGGCCCTGGGTGCTCTGTCAAGCTTTTTTTTTTTTTATATGGTATTAGTACTGATAACTGAACCATCCCAGCATTACCTTATGTAGTCCTAGGTGCTCTGCCAAGTTTCTTTTGTTATACAGTGTTAGTAACTGAAAGAATGCTCACACTATGGGGCCTTTTTGTGTTGCCACTCAGTCAACTCAATAATTTAAAATTGGCACCCTTGAGCTGCTGACTACCCATCTTTATTAGTGACAAAACACAGCAGCCAAAAGCAACTTATAGAAGCAACAGTTTGAGTTCACAGTTCCAGATAGATAGATAGATAGATAGATAGATAGATAATAGATAGATAGATAGATAGATAGATAGATAGATAGATAGATAGATAGATA
>NW_021604598.1:11216546-11275292 GCF_004785775.1 Grammomys surdaster | reverse complement strand
ATAGATAGATAGATAGATAGATAGATAGATAGATAGATAGATAGATAATAGATAGAAATACTAAATGATCACATCTTCAATCCCTAGCAAAAGAACTAAACTGGAAGTGAGTCTCTATCCTCCAGTAATGTGCTTCCTTCAGCAAGTATTTCCTACCTAAACTTTCCCAAACAGTACCATGAAGTAGGAAGCAAGTGTTCAAATTATTGAACCTATGAGGGACATTCTCATTCAAACCACCAGACCATCTAACCCAACTTACTCAGAACGCCCAAGTCTGACCTGTACATTTCACCATCATCACTCATCACCTTGGAGCTCCACCCATCCCATCATATCAACTCTTCAGAACTCAGCCAGTCCTAAATAAAGGATCTGATTCCTCTCAGGTACCAAGTAACTCCTCACTCCTGTGGCCTGTACAATGTGCTTTCACCAGTCCATCCATTATCTTTATCAAAGCCATTCACATGATGATGACGAGAAGGCTTTTTAGTTACTAGATGCCTTCAACTACATTTCAAACAAGTATTTTGTTAAGCCAACTTCTCGATGCCCTACCTGCATAGCATGTTACTCAAACTAAGTGTTAAAAATCAACTTTTTTTCTCTAGTAAGTTGTGGCCACCAGATATCTCAGCTGGGGAGATAACTCAGTCAGTGACATGCTTTCTGTACAGTCATGAAAACCTGAGTCAATCCCAGAATCCACATTTCACACACACACACACACAAACCTAAGCATGGTAAATCAGACTTGTAATCACAGCACTGATCAGGCAGAAAAAAGTGAATCCCTGGGGCTCACTGGCTACTTGGCAAGCTTCAGGCCAGTGAGAGCTCCTGTCTTCAAATATAGATGGACAGTTCTTGAGGAGTGACACTTGAAGTTGTTCTTGAGCCTTTGTGTGTGTGTGCGTGTGTGTGTGTGTGTGTGTGTGTGTACCCACCCACCCAGAAAGAAGCATACACACACATACAAATAGACAGAGACAGGTAGAGGGAAGGAGAGGAGAGAGGGATGAAGGGAAAGAAGGAGGGAAGGAGAGAGGGATGAAGGGAGGGAGGGAGGGAGGGAGGGAGGGAAGGAGGGAAGGAGGGAAGGAGGGAAGGAGGGAAGGAGGGAAGGAGGGAGGGAGAGAGGGAGAGATGGGAAAAAGAAGACCTAGATCTATTACCACACATTACTATGATGATAGTAACATATGGAGTGCTTCTGCTCTTGATGTGCACTGTTCCCATAAAGCTTACACTAAGTGTGCTGCTCACCCAGTCAACAATCACATCTCCAGGATAGGGAGGTGAAGGTTCCTAGAGATTGATGTCACTCACCAATACAAAGTTAAGTTAAAGCAGAGCTGCATTAAGTGCACAACTTTTCAATGTGTCCTAGTTTGTTTTTCTGTCTCTCCCAGCTGAACTGTGAGAACCCAGAATATATTTATGTTCTCAACCCCTGTTCTCTGAACTGTAAGTGCACAGATCTTTGTTTTCATTGGGTTCTTGTTAAGTGCTGATAATAGCATCGATCCTCTGTACTTGTACAGGCGCCTTCTTCCCCATCATACAGCCATTGACAAATATTTTTAAATGCAAGAGACTCTGTGGCTTTCTCCCAAGATGCTCTCTTCTCTGCGATGACACATTCAGTACTGTGAGGCATGACTCTGCCTGTGCTGTAGAACTGTCCAACTATACCCCTTTCGGCGGTCCTTCCTAAAGACAGCAAGGGCGTTCTAAGCATCAGCCATTGCTGCTCATTTGTTCTACCATGAAAAGATATTTTAGGTGGCTTTTTAAATGATGATTACATCAAGTTTATAGTCCTCTACTACTCTAACAGGAATCACATCAAAAAGCAGATCAATTAATAAAAAGTAATGGAGTTTGTTTCTTTTTCTTTATCCATTAATTCAGGCTTATAAGCTGTTCTCTTTAGTGCATTTAATAATAGTTTCAGTTTGATATCGGTTATCATTGAACTTTTAAAACAACACATTCTAGTGGTTTATATTCTAATGATGCTTTACAATTTTAAAACCTTTTGAAACTTTGGAAGGTGCTGAGACCTTGTTGGCGGCTGAGAGGCACAGTGTCAACGCAGCAGCCATCTAGGGATCCTGTCCAGGGGCATCCCAGCCATCCCTAGCCAAAGTTTCCAAGTACCTGGTCAAGCCAGATCCTGCAGTAGTCCCATCCCTAGTGTTACTTACCTCACCTTTTGCAGCCTTGGTCTGTCTCCGGCATGTCAGCTGACCATCATGGTGCTCCTGAGGCCTGCTCAGCTCTCCCTGGGCTAATAGACCCAGAGCCTATATGTCACAAGTCCAAGGGAACTGGGCTCTAACCCTGGCTATTTCATTTCTAGCTTCAGTGACTCTTGGGCAGGGGCACCACGTAAGAAAGTCACTCTGGATGCAAGACACTGAGACCTTGCTGTTGGCCTGTGGTTTGTCATACACCCTGATTGAGGACATTCTGACCTGAGGTCACTGACAAGCCTCAATAAACACCTGTGAGCTTATAGAACACTGCTTCAGTTACCGCTTCATTATCCTTCAGACAGGTTTCTCTTGTTGCCTCACTTTCAAAAAGCCCAGAGGCTGACAACCAGCAATAGCGACTAACTGTTCTTGCGAACAGGGCCAGAGACTCATAGCCCCTGGGTGCGTGCAGCCTTCTCGGAGGACCCATTCTCTCCCAGGTGCCTTGAGGCCAAGCCAGTGCCCATGGGCTTCCATTCCTCTGTTCTCTTATCAAACTGTTCTTTCTGTGAGCCCTGTCACTTCTGTCAGGGCCAGGACATGAAATAGTTTTCTGCTTAGGGTGGGGGATGATTATAATTTAAGTGATTGTTTTAATAAAAATTCTAAGCTGCTATAGTTAAAAATCCTTTTAAAAATGAAGTACCATGTATGTCATGCTTGAGGGGCTCAGCTTTAAATGTCACAGTAAATGTAGCTGCTGAGCTTGAGCCAGGTCTTTTGTTTCTAACCCATTACACCTATACACTGTGGCAGGAGAGACCAGAGTCCCAATCAGTGGCTGATATATTGGAGACTTAAAGATGCTGTTGTCCAGTAGAGAAGATGCTTAGGCTATGTTTAAGGATCACACCATTATCAACTCATCCTCTATTTCCTCATCTGTTTGGTACTTTCAATGACAAAAGTCAACCATCCTTGATACAGAACGATAAAGACAATCAGGGACATATATTTGTATGTGTAAGATTTTTACATGCCTTTCAACATTCTTAGACCTGTAACTTTTAAACCAGAGAAATCCTTCCAAATGATGACTTTTAACTGTAGTATGTAACACGGGGAATATTGCACAAAGTCTTCCCAAAGCTACACAAAACGGAATCTATAACACTCAGTATGTGGAGAAGACAGTGTGTACGGCCTTTACAGGAGAGCCAGGCCTGGCAGCTCTGGGACTTTTCTCATGGGCACAGTTCAAAGCCCTTCCTTCCCGTGTGCCTCAAACCTGTTTACAAGGATCTTTCTCCTCCACAATACTTGCCACAAGTACTTAAGTGTGAATAATGACAAGAAAACTAGAAACAAAACTAAATTCCCATTACTAAAGAAAGATTCAAGTTAGCCCTCTGGGGTGAGAGGCACACAGGATTAATTATATTGTAGGAGTTGATATCTTTCTTCATTTCCCTTTCCAGGCTTTTGGCAAATACATTTTTTTCCACAGTTTTAAAAAAATGTAAGAACTCCCAAGTTCCATGGCCAGAAAATCCTGACAAGCTTCTGATAGCTGAATAATGGATGAAGCACTGCTGTTTACTTAGCAAGGGGAGGAAAAAAAAAACAGTGCGATAGAGAGTTCCAGATATGGAGCAGGAATCTGACATCTTTCGAGGTGAACAATGGAGGCTGCCTTCTTGCTCCTTTTCTTTCTTTTCTCCTTTCTTTCTTTCCTCCTTTCTCTCTTTCCTCCTTTCTCCCTTTCCTCCTTTCTCTCTTTCCTCCTTCCTTCCTTCCTTCCTTCCTTTCTTCCTTCCTTCCTTCCTTTCTCTGTCTGTCTGTCTGTCTGTCTGTCTGTCTGTCTGCCTCTGTCTTATCCATGCACAAAATGTGTCTGGAAATAACAGCTCAGTGAATTATCCTCATCCAGCCATTCTCCTGTATCCCTTCAGAACAGGATAAGACCTGACCTCCAAATATCAAGTATTTCCAATCCCACATAGTCTATGTCACAGCAGGCATTCAGCAGATAAGACAAAATTTTCCTAGCTAGGAAACATCACCAATATTTCCATATAGCGACTCACTGTAAAGCTAATAAAGACATGAAATTGGAATTGGCAGAGTTTAAGGTTTTTCGTATTTCAGTGCTGATTAATTCACATTCCTGAGTTGAGGATGAGCCTCCCATACCAAGACAACAGAGCTAAAGGCTGTCCTGGTGTTTTTCTTCTGAGAGAACCCTCCTCATAAAATCTCCCACAATACCTGTCACTGGTACCTAGAATTTCACCATTAGAGATTCATTCTTTTGGTTCTGGGGCATTTTAATCCCTGGGGGTCCTATTAAAATGCAAAAAGTCTGAGAATAACTGCATTGAAAGGTATTATTAACTGACAGCAACGAGGCCCTGGGGAATCGGACACAGGATAGAGCCTGAGGAACTGAAGAGGAAATCAGGATGGGCAGAGAGGCAGAGGCAGGTGGCTGCAAAAAGAAACTTCCTTCAAATTGTTCAGGGGCAAGGTGACCCACTTCTAGTGTTCCCTGCAGAAGAGAACTGCCTTTCCAGACAGCAGGATGGGCACAGTGCACACAATTTACTTCAGTTCCACTAAAGGAGAAAGTTAGTGCTATAATATGCTTAACAGACCCTGGAAGTGTTTCTGTTGAAAACATGGAAGGAACATAAATTAACCAGGAATTATCTATGGAAAAGCAGTGGGTACCTGTGTGGACTTCTCACTGATCTGTCTCATATAGCAGTTCTGGTCCACATCTTCAGGAAGCAGCTCTAGTGCCTGGTCTCTGCCTCATGGGGATATCCCTCTCTTGAAAAGGTGGTGACAGACACTATCAGCTTCCCGCTGCCAAAGAAGATGAAATCTCCTTGTTACTCTTATGCGGTAGCTAGCAGGCATAGAAGTGTGTGTGTGTGTGTGTGTGTGTGTATGTACATGTATGTCTGTGCACGTACATTTTTGTCTACATGTGTTTCTGTGTGTTTCTTTGTGTGTATATATTTGTGTATGTTTATTTCTCTACGTATTTATTCACATATATGTTTGTCTATTTATGCATATTATTTAAATACATAAATATATGCGCTGCTATATTTTCTGCAGAGAGATAGATATCTGTGTTTGTATAGATAGATATCTGTGTTTGTAAAAGTGTTTGTATTGTGTTTTACATGTGTGTATCTGTGTTTTAGTGCATGTGTGTGGATATATGTTCATATGTGCCAGAATTTGTTGTGTATGTGTGTGTTGTTGTGTTTTTTTATGGGTAAGGAATATAAATTCATGCATATGTGTTAAAGATGGACATATATAGTAAACAAAATAGTAGCAAACTTGAATTCCCCTAGAAGTGGCTCTGCATGTAGGGGACCGGGACAGGAGGAGATGGTTGCTTGTGTACCTTCCCATGTGTGTGAAGGAAGTTTTGTTTTCTAATTGCCATCATTGCTGTTACTGCCACTTTGTGGTGGGCAGGAGTCTGTGTCTGACCTGAGCTGAGCTCCAACAGAGAACTACAGTATACAGACTGGGCTACAATACACAGCCTGGGTAAATCACATCAGACTCAGCTCTAGTATCCAGGTGACAGAGACCTCAAAGACTTTATGATTTCACAAAAGAAGAAGGATTTAACCAAGAATTCCTGAGGAACTTATACATTTGAGAATAAGTTTTCTTCTGTCTGTCTGTCTGTCTGTCTGACTCTCTCTCTCTCTCTCTCTCTCTCTCTCTCTCTCTCTCTCACACACACACACACAGAGAGAGAGAGAGAGAAAGAGAGAGAGAGAGAGAGAGAGGAGAAGGAGAAAGAGAGGGAGAAAGAGAAGAAGAAGGAGAAAGAAAAGAAGAAGAATGTGTCGGAACTGGCTATGTAAATCAGGCTGGCCTAGAACTCAGAGGCCCACAGTCTCTGCCCCAATTCTTTGGCAAAGAGGGCACAGGCATATTTGAAGAGAAGAGCTTTTGATAGAGCAAAGCTATTCATAAGGCAGGAACAAAGAAGGCAAGCGCTGAAGTTCCACAATCCATTTTGCAGTACATCCTCAATCCCTAAGCTTCTTACCATGCCTCCAATTCTTAGAGGTTCCATTGCCTCTGATAGTACACCTTAGGAGCCAGATCTTTCTGCAGAGTCACTAGCAAGGCTTCAGTGTTCAGGTGCAGCAGAAGGCTCAGAGGTGAGGAGGCACCAGCCATGGACATGAAGCCCCAGTCTCATAGATGGAACACCCTGTTGAGACCAACTCTACTATTCATGGATACAGCTGTACAAGGAATGTTATGTCTGAGAGAACTCTTCTTTAGAGTGATGTCACCTGTCCTTAACAACATAAAATGACAAGTATGTGAGGTGAGAGACACATTTGCTAGCTCCATTTAACCTCTGTGCAAAGTTCACATGAACCGGAGCATCACACTGCACCTTCTCTGTGCATGCATCTGAGTATTCATTAATTAAATGCAAGTTAAGTGTAAAAGTCATAAGCTGTGTTAGAGTTGATGTGTGAACCCACATCAGCCTGGCCATGGCCAGGCTCTCACCCACTCTCCTCACAAGCGCCAGTTCCTTGATGCAGTCTGTCTAACTTTATCTTGGTAAAGGCTATAATTCATTGCCCCCAGTCTTCAGGAACTTGTCTTTGAAAATTATGCTCACTGTCTGTAGGGCATATTTCTCAACCTATTTAAAATAGATACAGTAAATCCCCAAAGAAGTGTTTCTTTCTGGTCCCTTAAACATGAAACCTTCTCAAGCAACTAAAATAAAAAGCAAACTTCAGCAAATTATCTCGCTGGAGAGGAGTGGAGGGAAATGTTTTGAGGACAGTCAGGAGGCAGTCATCTTTGTCAGGGGCCAGAACACACTTCCCTTGAGAAGTTTTAGGACTGACATAAATAATGCAGCCTGTAGAAAGGTCATCTCGGAGGTTTCAGAGCGACAGCCCCCAAAACAATTACTCTGAAGAATTCCAGCCATCAGTCTAAGCACTATGTAGAGAGGGGCAAGGATGCCGTCTGTAAGAAGTGCCAACCTTGAACCTTGTTGTGGCTCTGGTGTCTTATCAGGCACCACTCTCTAGTCCCTGCAGCAAAGGTAGTAGAGGTGCAGGCCAACACATCTTGAGGGACAGGAAGCACAGACCACAGGGCATTTAGAGAGGTCATGGGAGCACGGAGCAGCAGCAGGAATCAATAGCATCGTACAGAGTGAGGAGGGATCGGTGACCTCCAGACTTTGTGGCAGTTTAGCAGTTGATTAACAGCACACCAGGGACTGGCCCTGGGCTATGCAGCAGCCACAGACAGCTAATTTCAGAGAATTGGAGTGCACTCAGCTAACTCAGGCAAGCCCTTGCAGAAGGCAAAGTTCCTGAGTAGGGCACTAAACAGGAGGACACTGTAGTCGCTTGTTAAAGCTTTCAGAGCGCTCACAAATCACTTCGAAATCTGAATGTGTTTACCCCTCCCACTGAGCCTCTTTTCGACTGCTTTATCATGAAAATTTCCAAAACTATTTTATAAAGATCAGTGAATTTAATACATCTCCATAGATTTGTCACCCTGATTCATTTACTAACTCATTAACAAATGTATTTATCTGTGACTCTCGCTACCCCAGCTTCACAGGGTTAACATGGGGCAAGTACTAAACATAACAATATAATTTAATTTGTAAATTTTTCTGCTTAAATCTCTAAACAACTCCTTTCTGGAACATCCTACACTGCTGATCAGTAATTAAGACTGATTCAAGTTCCGGTTTGGGACCGAGCCTAGAGCAGGTCGCAGGCAGCAGCTCCGTACCCAACCGCAGAAAACCAAGAAAAACAGGGACTCCCAGGAGCTTGAACTCACGCAGCATCCCAGGTAAGGAAAAAGCAGCACTCACCCCAAACAGGGAGCAACAGGGACCCACTGGGACCCAGGAATTCGCTCTTGGCCTGGAGCAGGCTCCATCCGGTCGGGGCCCGAGCACTCATGGATCCCGGGAGGCAGCTCTGCACCCAATCTCGCAGACTCCAGAGGAAGCGGGGCTCGCAGGACCTCTGTGCCAAGCAGGGTCTTGGGCTAGGAGGTGGCAGTGCTTGCCCCCGAACAGGGAGTGGCTAGGACCCACTGGGACCCAGGAGTTCACTCCAGGGCCCGGAGCGTGGGTTCCTTCCGGTCTGTGCCAGAGCAGATCCCAGATCCCGGGAGTCAGCTCTGCACCCAATCTCACAGAACCTAGAGGGAGCGGGGCTCTCCGTGGCTCAAGCTAGCTCAAGCAGTTTCTTAGGCTAGGAGGTGGCAGTGCTCGCCCCCAATCAGGGAGCAACTGGGACACACTGGGACCCACTGGGACTCATTGGGATCCAGGAATCCGCTCCTGACCCGGAGCCCCGGCCCCTTCCGGTTTCCACCTGAGCACCGAGCACATCTTGGGCCTCATCTCTAACTCAAGCAGCAAAACCCATCCCAAACAGTTCTGACACAACCTAGATAATAGAAAAGACAGGCCCCAGTCAGAGACAGCTCTGATAGCACAAAGGTGATCCAGATGGCGAAAGGCAAGCGCAAGAACACAAGCACCAGCAACCCAAGGTACTTGCCATCATCAGAACCTAGTTCTCCCACATTAGAAAGTCCTGAACTCCCCATATCACCAGGAAAACAAGAACCAGATCTGAAATCACTTCTAATGATGATGCTAGAGGACTACAAGAAGGAAGTAAATAACACTATCAAAAAACTTGAGGAGAACACAGGAAAACAGGATGAAGTCCTTAAAGAAACACAAAAATCCTTTAAAGAATTACAAGAAAACACAAACAAACAGATGAAGGAATTGAACAAAACCATCCAGGACATAAAAATGGAAGTGGAAACAATAAAGAAATCACAAAGGGAGACTATCCTGGAGATAGAAAACCTAAAAAAGAAATCAGGAGTCATAGACACAAGCATCACCAACAGAATACAAGAGATAGAAGAAAGAATCTCAGGTGCAGAAGACACCTTAGAAAATATTGACACAACTATCAAAGAAAATGCAAAATGCAAAAAGTTGCTATCTCAAAATATCCAGGAAATCCAGGACGCAATGAGAAGACCAAACCTAAGGATAATAGGTATAGATGAGAGTGAAGATTCCCAACTTAAAGGGCCAGTAAATATCTTCAACAAAATTATTGAGGAAAACTTCCCTAACCTAAGGAATGAGATGCCCATAATCACACAAGAAGCCTACAGAACGCCAAACAGACTAGATTAAAAAAGAAATACCTCCCATCACATAATAATCAAGACTCAAAATGTACAAAACAAAGACAGAATTTTAAAAGCAGTAAGGGAAAAAGGCCAAATAACATATAAAGGCAAACCTATCAGAATTACACCTGACTTCTCACCAGATACTATAAAAGCCAGAAGATCCTGGACAAATATCATACAAACCCTAAGAGAACATAAATGCCAGCCCAAGCTACTTTACCCAGCAAAACTCTAAATTACCATAGACGGAGAAACTAAGATATTCCATGACAAAACTGAATTTACACAGTATCTTCCCACAAAACCAGCTTTACAAAGGATAATAGCAGGAAAGCTCCAATACGAGGAGGGCAATCATACCCCAGAAAGAGCAAGAAAATAATCCTTTTCCATCAAACCCAAAAGAAGATAACCACACAAACGATGTCTCCACTATTAGCAAAAATGACAGGAAGCAAGAACACCCTCTCCTTAATATCTCTTAACATCAATGGACTCAATTCCCCAATAAAAAGGCATAGGCTAATGGACTGGATACGCAAACAGGACCCAGCTTTTTGCTGCTTACAGGAAACCCACCTCAGTGACAAAGACAGACACTACCTTAGAGTAAAAGGTTGGAAAACAATTTTTCAAGCAAATGGCACTAAGAAACAAGCGGGAGTAGCCATTCTAATATCGAATAAAATCAACTTTCAACTTAAAACTATCAAAAAGGATAAGGAAGGGCATTTCATACTTGTCAAAGGAAAAGTCAACCAACATGAACTCTCAATTCTGAATATCTATGCGCCAAATACAAGAGCATCGAATTTCATAAAAGAAACCTTACTAAAGCTCAAAACACACATTGTACCTCACATAATAATAGTGGGAGACTTCAACACCCCACTCTCAGCAATGGATAAATCATGGAAACAGAAACTAAATAGAGATACAGTAAAACTAACAGAAGTTATGAACCAAATGGACTTAACAGATATCTATAGAACATTTCACCCTAAAGCAAAAGAATATACCTTTTTCTCAGCACCTCATGGTACCTTCTCCAAAATAGACCATATAATTGGGCACAAGACAGGCCTCAACAGATATAAGAAAATTGAAATAATTCCCTGCATCCTATCAGATCACCATGGTCTAAGGCTGGTCTTCAAAAATGACAAAGAGAATGGAAAGCCCACATTTACATGGAAACTGAACAACACCCTACTCCTTGATAATCAGGTAAGGGAAGAAATAAAGAAAGAAATTAAAAACTTTTTAGAATTTAATGAAAATGATGACACATCATACCAAAATTTATGGGATACAATGAAAGCAGTGCTAAGAGGAAAATGCATAGCTCTAAGTGCCTACAAAAAGAAACTGGAGGGAGCATACACTAACAGCTTGACAGAGCACCTGAAAGACCTAGAACAAAAAGAAGCTAATACACCCAAGAGGAGTAGAAGGCAGGAAATAATTAAACTCAGGGCTGAAATCAACCAAATTGAAACAAAAAGAACTATCCAAAGAATCAATAAAACCAGGAGTTGGTTCTTTGAGAAAATCAACAAGATAGATAAACCCTTAGCTAGACTAATCAGAGGGCAGAGAGACAGTATCCAAATTAATAAAATCAGAACTCAAAAGGGGGACATAACAACAGAAACTGAGGAAATTAAAAAAATCATCAGATCCTACTACAAAAGCCTATATTCAACAAAATTGGAAAATTTGGATGAAATGGACAATTTCCTAGACAAATACCAGTTGCCAATGTTAAATCAGGACCAGATAAACCATCTAAACAGTCCCATAACCGCAAAAGAAATAGAAGCAGTCATTAAAAGTCTCCCTACAAAGAAAAGCCCGGGACCAGACGGTTTTAGTGCAGAATTCTATCAGACCTTCAAGGAAGAACTAATCCCAATTCTTTTCAAACTATTCCACAAAATAGAAACAGAAGGTACACTACCCAACTCATTCTTTGAAGCCACAATTACACTCATACCTAAGCCACACAAAGACCCAACAAAGAAAGAGAACTTCAGGCCAATCTCCCTTATGAACATTGATGCAAAATTACTCAATAAAATTCTAGCGAACCGAATTCAAGACCACATCAAAACAATTATCCATCACGATCAAGTTGGCTTCATCCCAGGAATGCAGGGTTGGTTCAATATTCGGAAATCCATCAATGTAATCCACTATATAAACAAACTCAAAGAAAAAAACCACATGATCATCTCACTAGATGCTGAGAAAGCATTTGACAAAATTCAACACCCCTTCATGATAAAAGTCTTGGAAAGGTCAGGAATTCAAGGTCCATACCTAAACATAGTAAAAGCAATTTACAGCAAACCAGTAGCCAGCATTAAACTAAGTGGAGAGAAACTTGAAGCAATCCCACTAAAATCAGGGACTAGGCAAGGCTGCCCACTCTCCCCCTACTTATTTAATATAGTATTGGAAGTCCTAGCCAGAGCAATTAGGCAACACAAGGAGGTCAAAGGGATACAAATTGGAAAGGAAGAAGTCAAAATCTCACTATTTGCAGATGATATGATAGTATACTTAAGTGACCCCAAAACTTCCACCAGAGAACTCCTAAACCTGATAAACAACTTTAGCAAAGTGGCTGGATATAAAATTAACTCAAGCAAATCAGTAGCCTTCCTCTACTCAAAAGATAAACTGGCTGAGAAAGAAATTATGGAAATGACACCCTTCAAAATAGTCACAGATAATATAAAATACCTTGGTGTGAACCTAACCAAGCAAGTAAGAGACCTGTATGACAAGAACTTCATTCCCCTGAAGAAAGAAATCGAAGCCGATCTCAGAAGATGGAAAGATCTCCCATGCTCATGGATTGGAAGGATTAATATAGTAAAAATGGCTATTTTGCCAAAAGCCATCTACAGATTTAATGCAATCCCCATCAAAATTCCCACTCAATTCTTCTCAGAGATAGAAAGAGCAATCTTAAAATTTATTTGGAATAACAAAAAACCCAGGATTGCGAAAACTACTCTCAGCAATAAAAGAACTTCTGGAGGAATCACCATCCCTGACTTCAAGCTGTACTACAAAGCAATAGTGATAAAAACTGCATGGTATTGGAACAGAGACAGGCAGGAGGATCAGTGGAATAGAATAGAAGACCCAGAAATGAACCCCCATACCTATGGTCACTTAATCTTTGACAAAGGGGCTAAAACCATCGAATGGAAAAAAGATAGCATTTTCAACAAATGGTGCTGGTCCAACTGGTGGTCAGCATGTAGAAAAATGAAAATTGATCCATACTTATCTCCTTGTACAAAGCTCAATTCCAAGTGGATTAAGGACCTCCACCTACAACCAGCCACACTGAAACTAATAGAAGAGAAACTGGGAAAAAGCCTGGAATACATAGGCACAGGGAAAAAGTTCCTGAACAGAACGCCAATGGCCTGTGCTCTAAGGCCAAAAATTGACAAATGGGACCTCATAAAGCTGCAAAGCTTCTGTAAAGCAAAGGACACAGTCAATAGGACAGAGCGGCAACCAACAGATTGGGAAAAGATATTCACCAACCCTACATCTGATAAAGGGCTAATATCCAAGGTATACAAAGAACTGAAGAAATTAGACTCTAGACAATCAAAGAACCCTATTAAAAAATGGAGCACAGACCTGAACAAAGAATTCTCAACTGAGGAAGCTCGAATGGTTGAGAAGCACCTAAAGAAGTGTTCAGCATCCCTAGTCATCAGGGAAATGCAAATGAAAACAACACTGAGATTCCACCTCACACCAGTCAGAATGGCTAAGATCAAAAACACAGGTGACAGTACATGTTGGCGAGGATGTGGAGAAAGAGGAACACTCCTCCACTGTTGGTGGGATTGTAAACTGGTACAACCACTATGGAAGGCAGTCTGGCGGTATCTCAGAAAATTGAACATAGCATTACCTAGGGACCCAGCTATACCACTCCTGGGCATACCCAAAAGAAGTTTCAACATACAACAGGGACACATGCTCCACCATGTTCATAGCAGCCTTATTTATAATAGCCAGAAGTTGGAAAGAACCCAGATGCCCTTCAACAGAAGAATGGATGCAGAAAATGTGGTACATTTATACAATGGAGTACTACTCAGCTATTAAAAACAATCAGTTCACAAAATTCCTAGGCAAATGGATGGAGCTGGAAAATATCATCTTGAGTGAGATGACCCAATCTCAAAGGAACATACATGCTATGCACTCACTGATAAGTGGATATTAGCCCAAAAGCTCACAATTTCTAAGAATCTTCATATAGACCACATAAAACTCACATAGAAGAAGGAAGACCAAAGTATGAATGCGTTGGTCCTTTTTAGAAGGAGCATCAAAAGTTTCAACCAGAACTCCCAAAGTCTAAACCACCAACCAGAGAGCACAAAGGGAGGGACTCACGCACCTGTATAGGGAATTGAGGGTGACCTTGTTAGACTCCAGTGAAAGTGGAGGGCCAAGGTCCCCAAAAGTTTGGATCCCCTACTGTGTTGGAATTCGAGAGCAGGGAGATGGGACTGGGAGGATGTTTGGAGCACACCATCACAAAAATTAGGAGGAAGGGGTAGGGGATAAGGGATTTGGGGGGAGAATGAGAAAGGAGACAACATTGAAAGGTAAATACGTATAATACCCAATAAAAACCCCACACAGATAAAGGATTTAAAAAAAAGGGAGTCTATTTATTTTAAATTAATTTCAAAAGTTTCTAGGAGATGCAAATTGGCTAAGATACTATTTTAAGCTCTCCACAAAAGAATTTAAATCTCTGTTCAATATTCTCAAGAGAGAGGTAAACCCTAACTTCTTCAACAGTTAATTGACAAAAGAGAGGTAATCTCACAAAAAGTAGAAAAAGCTATTTCTAATCGATATATCATATAGTCTGATTAATTGTCAGTGGAGCTATAAAAGTCCTTTGACAAAAGATTATTAATATAGATTTATATATCCTTAAATAAGGCCTTCATGACTCTCTGAGTGTGGAAGGAGCAACTGTTGGCGCTTCTGCCCTGATTTTACAAGAACTGAAAAATTGACTTTAAAAACAAAAGAGGGGGAACGGTACCCCCTCAGAAGGAGTCCCCCTGAAATACTCTCCATCATGCCTTGTTCACTTTTCTCTCTCTAAAGCTGAAAGCTCATGGCAAATCTCTTGCTGACCATGTTGGTGACCTCGGGCACCACCAAGACCAACAAAACTTTGCCACAGATATGGGGAAGGACCCTCATACCCATAAAGGGAATGCCCCAGTCCCAGTTCCCTTATGGAGCCGAGGACTGATATGCCTGCCCAATACCACAGAAGGCACAGCTAACCGGCTACCACAAATATTAATGGAAAAAATAGATACCCTCACAAAGCCAGGCCCAATCATAAATACGATGATTAACAATTTACATCCAGGGAAGAGAAATCTCCCTGAGAATCCCCTTCTTTTTTCTTTCCAGGTAAAATTGAATCACCCGTGATGCCTGCTATTAGAAGTTCTAACCCAGATGGACCAGAAGCCAGGAGCCTTGCCCTTACCCTCACCCCCTACCTTTTCCCACCTGCACAAGGTCCCCTGAAGCTGGGCAACTGCAAGATCCTGCTTGGCAACTGCAGATAGACTCAAAGCAGTGTACCATATCATCTGAAGAATAGCAGGGAGACCATAACTCAAGCAGTGTACCATATCTTCTGAAGAATAGCAGGTTCCAGTCCTCCTCGCCCCCACGAATAACCAGGACCCGCCGGTCGGGCCAAGTGGCACCCAGACGTGGGGCTCGAGGCACGGACCCATCCGGACGGACCCTCATTGAGAGGATGTGCGCACGACATCAAGATTGAGCAAGACAGAGATCATCGCCCATGACCTGTCGTCCACGGAACCAGGTTGATGCTGCCATCAAGAAGGCAGTTGAAGTTCATTACCATCAGCTGAAAATTGCAGAGGATCCAGAAGTGACTCTGCAGGAGACTGACACAGCTGTCAGCTCCCCTGCCTCCCCCTACGGTCGACCCCTAGACTTCCACGCCCTCCAGAAGGGTTCCTGGTATGCCTGGCTTTGCCCTCATTTCTCTCGCTAGAGAGCTTGGCCTCTTGATCACCACAACAAAAATTGGCTTTTTCCTAAACCAAGGCCACCCTTGATATGGCCGCTAATATTGGGGAGCCTTCCTTTATGACAATATTACACCCCAAACTGACAAATGGTTGGTAACTTGAACATTTACAAGAGACTAGGATGGCTGTGAGTTAGCCCAATGACGGGATTATTGTAGGTCCACTTCCCAGGGGCCCACCCAATGCAGCTGAAAAGGAGTGCGTGGTGCTGGGAGTGGGTGCAGCCTACATGGCCTAAGACAGGGCTCTCACCCTCCTTTCACCCACATCAGAGTCCCTTGACGTTGCCCATCGTCGACAGCCTAAAGCCTTCGACCATCGATGTGACTTGTCTCACATCAGTGTTTTGGGGTTGTGAACTTGTCTAAGACCCCCCATAATTAGACATCCAAATTCAAAACTCACATAGTTGGGATTGAACATAAGAAGCCTTCTCTAACTAAACAGAGAAGGGGGAGATGCCAGAAGCCAGGACCCTCGCCCTTACCCTTACCCCCTACCTTTCCCCACCTGCACAATGTCCTCTGAAGCTTGGCAGCTGCAAGATCCTGCTTAGCAACTGCAGATAGACTCAAAGCATAGTACCATGTCTTCTTAAGAATAGCAGGGAGACCATAACTCAAGCAGTGTACCATATCTTCTGAAGAACTGCAGGTAGATCATAATTCAAGGCAGTGTACCATATAGACCATGACATGTTTCAAGGCACAGGCCAAGAAGATTTTGTACTTTTCCACCACCTGGCCCCTCTTACCCCCTCCCCTTGTAAAACATGCTATAAAAAAGCATTTCATGTTCAAAAAAAAAATTAAAAAAAAAAAAGAAGTTCTAATCCAAAAAAAAAAAGACTGATTCAATATCTTAAAATAAATGCAATCTATCCAAACAAGTGAAATAAGGAAATCATGTGATCATATCAACAAATACAGAAAAAGCATTTTACAAAGTCAATATTGATTCACAAAAATAATTCTAAAGAAACTAGTAACAGAGGGGGACTTCCTCTTTGTAGAAAAGAATATCTACAAAAAAAACCTACAGCTAACATGAGCCTTGACAGTTAATAGCTATGTTTTGACCTGAAATGAGACATGATTGTCTCTTTCACTACTGACAGCTTTTTGGTATCTAATCAGAAGTCCTAGAAAATTTAATAGGCAAGAAAAATAAATTGAAAGTATAGCTTATGAATGAAGAAATAAAACTATCCAGGAATGGAGGAAATGCCTATAATCTTTGTACTCAGGAGGCTAAGGTAGGAAGATTGATATAAATTCACAGCCAGCTTGAGCTATACAGCAAGTACTAAACTAGCTAGAGCCACATAGCAATACCATGTCCAAAAAGTCAAGAAAGAAAGGAAGAAGAAAGAGAAGGAGGGAAAGAGGAAGGGAGGGAGGGAGGGAGGGAGGGAGGGAGGGAAGGAAGGAAGGAAGGAAGGAAGGAAGGAAGGAAGGAAGGAAGGAAGAGAGAGAGAAATGGATAGAGAGAGGGAAGAAAAGATGGCATCTGTAGAGTATCTTAAAGAACTGACAAAGCAATTTTGGACCTCACAAGTGATAGTAGTCAGGTTGCTAGACACAAGATTAAAATACAAAAGTCAGTAATTTTCCTATATATCAACAATGAAAAAATAGAATTAGAAATTTAAAATATAATTCTATTTGTATCAATGGCCAAGGAATTTAAATATTTAAATATAGACACAATGAAATATGCATAAGATCTATATGTAGGTGGGGGGGACAGGAAAGGTCTTATCAAAGATATAAAAAAAAAACTACACAAAATAAGTCAGATACAGAAAGACTCTCTGAAGATGGCAGACTTTCTGGTCTGTCAATTCCATAGACGCACCAAGAAAATTTCACAGATATTTTACAGAAAATAACGACCTTGATCCTAAAGTCCATATGAGAGTGAGAAGACACAGAATAATCAATTTGGTATTGACAAAAAACTAAGTTAGAAAGTTGACACTACTTAGCTTTAAGAGTTATTATGAAACTTTAGTAATCAAGATAGTTTGGAATATTCAAATTGTTAAATTAAACAGAATAGAGGGACTAGAAATAAATAGATTATGTAAGTACAACCAACTGGTTCTTGACAAAATAATAGAAGAAATAACCTGGAGCAAAATTAGACTTTTCAACAGCAAATGATACTGAGACAACTGAGCAACTTCATGCAAAATACACAACAGAACACACACAGAGATCTTATATTCTACACAAAAAACAACATCAAAATGAATCGGCCTTAACGATAAAATACAAATCACAAAACTCACAGAAGATAACAGCAGAAAATGTTTATGTAAGTATGGATGTAGTGATGTTTTAAATACAAGACCAATTTTCTGAAGAACTGACAGATTGATTTCCAAAGTGGTTTTTACCTGAAGACCCAGCTATACCACTCCTAGGCATATACCCAAAAGATGCTTCAACATATAAGAAGGACACATGCTCCACTATATTTATAGCAGCCTTATTTGTAATAACCAGAAGCTGGAAACATCCTAGATGTCTCTCAATAGAAGAATGGATACAGAAATTGTGGTACATTTACACAATGGAGTACTACTACTCAGCTATTAAAAACAATGACTTCATGAAATTTGCAGGCAAATGGATGGGACTTGAAAATATCACCCTGAGTGAAGTAACCCAGTCACAAAAGAACACAAATAGTGTATACTCACTGGTAAATGGATTTTTGCCCAAAGCTCAGAATACCCAGGATACAACTCACAGACCATATGAAGCTCAAGAAGAAGGAAGATCAAAGTGTAAATGCTTCAATCTAACATAGAATGGGGAACAAAGTACTCACAGGAGATAACGGGTGGGAGAGACCTAGGAGAGAGACAAAAGCGTAAGGGAAAAAGGGGGGAGCAGGAATAGGGTTTGGAACAGATAAGAGAGAAGTACAGAAGGTCAGGAAATTGAATAGAAACATGTAGCAGTGGAGGATGGGGAACTGGGGATAGCCACTAGAAAGACCCAGACTCTAAGGAAGTGAGTGGCTCCCAGGAGTCAACAGCAATGACTTTAGCCAAAATACCCAACAAAGAGGAGAGAAAACTTATAGAGACCACCTCCAGTAGAGGAATGGGACCACGTATGCATCTCAAAATTTTTAACCCAGGAATGTTCCTGTCCAAAGGAAAGACAGGGGCAAAAAATGGAACAGAGACAGAAAGAAAAACCATCTAGAGACCGCTCCTCCTAGGGATCCATCCCATCTGCAGACACCAACCCCCCCATACTATTGCTGATGCCAAGAAGTTTGTGCTGACAGGAGCCTGATATAGCTGTCCCCTGAGAGGGTCTACCAGCACCTGACCAATACAGATGCAGATACTCACAGCCAACCATGGGACTGAGCCTAGGGAATTCAATGGACTATCAGGGGAAGGACTGAAGGAGCTGAAGATGATTGTAACTCCATAAGAATGATATCAACTAAGTAGACCACCCAGAGCTCCCAGGGACTAAACCACCAACCAAAGAGTGTACATGGAGGGAGCCAGGACTCCAGATATATATGAAGTGGAGGATGGCCTTATCTAATGTCAATGGGAGGGGAAGGAGGCTTGATAACCCAGCGAAGGGGAATGCTAGAGTGGGTGAGAGTGGGTAGTGGAGCACCCTCGTAGTGGCAAAAGGGAGTGGGGAGAAGGAGGATGGGATGGGGGTTTTGTGAAGGGGTAACTGGGAAAGGGGATATTATTTGAAATGTAGACACACAAAAAAACAACTCTTCATATACGGAACTAACTTCATAAGACTGTAAGCAGCCAAGTGAGAGAGTATAATGTCTAGTTCAGACTACAAAAGGAAGTTAATGCAAAGCAGGCAGCAAAGAAATTGATACTGCAAACTGCCTCCACGGTACCCCTGGAGGGTATGGTACTTATGAAGAGAGAAGTTCTAATTTTAGAACATGGCTGATGGACCAAGCTCAGCCATCATCTTGCTCCACCCCCTTCCCTTCTGGAATTCTCTCTCACACCTAATGAACAAAGCACACCACTGCTGTAGCTGATATCATTGCAGTGCTAGACAAACAGCACGGGAACTGCCAACACTGTGAGGACTCCAGCCACTACAAGAAGCACTTTTCAGAGTCTAGAAACATGTCGCACTTTCCATGGTTCATCAGCAGACATCCCTGTCTAGAGACTTCAAATACCTCCACATGGCTGTGCAGTACGCCAGTTTGATCTGTGGTTAAACTCATTTCTTCATTCTACCTGTCTTTCTTCTTTTCAGTTTAGCAACTGCTTTATTTAATTATGTTATACTTTTTGATAAAAGACATAATTTCTAGTTGCAATTACAAAGCAAAGTCATTAGGAAAGTTGAGCTTTGTTATCTATCCTCTTCATTCCTTCTTTTCCCCGGATGAATTTTTGTTAGGCCTTGGTTTATTATACATAGATGTGTATATTTATTAAACCTGTGAATATAAATTGTATGTATTTTATATAATACAAGCTTATCTATAGTCTATATAAATAGCACATACTCAAACACATACAATATATATATACATATGCAGTATTCTCCCTTCTCTCAAGATCAGAAGGTAGTTTCTTTGATTATTTTTATTGCTCTAATATATTTTTAGCTATTCTTAGAGAATTGCACACATACATATAATTATTTATATCAAAAGCTACTCTCATTCCCTCCCTCTCAACTTTTTTCAGAGTTCCCTGCCATGCATCCTTTAAGATATATATAGTTTTCAATAAACAACCTTGGGGGTTAATTCCTGGTAGTGTGTAAAGATATTTCTTGATCATGTTTGTGACTGTAATATCATTCATTAGACAGAGATATCACATATCAGGTCAGATGGTTCCCCTTGTGCTGATCGACATTTGAACTGTTAATGTCTTGGTATTGCTAACATCCCAGTGATCAAAACAAATCCCCCCCCTCCAGTTCTCTCTCTTCTCCCTCTCCCCCCTCTTCTTTTGCCTTTTTTGTGTATGTGTGCATATTTGTGCTTCTATGTGTACATATGTAAGGGTATACTGTCCATGCTGCTCTGTGAACAGTCCCTAGGCTCCTTCCATCTTTTGTTTGAGACAGGGTCTCACATTGGCTTGTGATTTTGCTATGTAGGCCAGGCTATCCAACTCATGAACTTCCAGGTATCCATGTGTCTCCACTTCCCATCTTGTCATTGCTAATCTTACAGACCTGTGTCATTGTAACCAGCTTTTCCATGTAGGGGACTGAACTCGGGACCTCATATCTATGTAGCAGGAGCTTTAGCAATGAGCTATTTTCTCAGTCTTTATTTTTTCCTCTATATTATAAACATTGCTATGCTTTTTCTAGAGTACAATGTTGTAGCAGATGAACTCTCTTCTGGGTGAGTTGGCTGCTCAGATGACTCAGAACACACATTCAACTACTTATTGAACTATTCTATGAACCCTCTTTCTTAGTATTGATGGACTTAGGCAGAATTCTAGCACTGGATACAGAGGAAGCACAGCACTGAAATTTGGGGGCAAAACTCACAGAGGAGACAAGAATTTGGAATTATACCTTGCCAGGGATTAAGGAACTAAAATGTACACAGTATGTGATTAGGTCATTATTGAGTGGCACAGAATTCACTGAACTCATTCTTCTCGGTTATCAGCAATCAAACTCTGGTCCTTTTGGTGACCACTCTGATTCTCACAGGTGCCCAGCATGAATTTGATGCTGAGATGTGGGCAGTCTGCTCCTCCTCAGTAGGTCCTGAGAGCCTCAGCACCTTGGTGCTGCACCTTCCTTTTCCTTACAGTGACATATAACTATGGAGCACAGCAAACACAGCAGTGGAGGAACCTGGATGAGTCATTCCCCCTTTTTAAAAGAACCCGCCCCCACCGCCCACATTCCACAATAGAACCACTCAGGCAAGAATACTTGAAAAGCAAGCCACTGCCTTTTATGAATGAATGACAGAGAAGATAAACAGGATTTTCAGTGATTAGAAAAGGAAAATTATAGTTAATTCTTCTTTCTTTATTCTATATTTCACCTTCAAGGTTTAAATACAACTTTTCCTAAGAAAAGTGCAGATGAGGACAAAGGATCAGCAGGTCTAGTTACCCCTTTCTGTCTCTGCATGAGATTAGAGGAGACTTAGAAATTCATCAAAACGGGGTTTCATCCAGGAATAATTACAGGGTGCCCAAGCAACAGAAAGAAAGGAGTGTGTACAATATGTATAAGGTAGTGCACAAAGAATTACAGTTAAGGCTGTAACCCAGGAGTAGTGAGGCATACCTGCAATCCCAGGACTTTGGAAATGGAAACAGTTTGGGGCAAGCCTTTGCTACATAGTAAGTTTCAAGCCCACCTAGGCTAGCAAATAAAAACAACACAGCGAAAAGGCTTTAAGCTAGGGGCAGAACAGAGCCCTCACCTTTGAGTTAGAGCAGTCACCAAGCCAGGCACCAGGCCTCTGTTCTCTACCATTTGGTTCCCTGCTCTCTGTCACTTCTATTTGCTTCTGATTCTGCCAATGTATGGACACTCTGCACTTTTTCTGAAATGTCTGTCTTTAAAGTCTATGGAATATTTCTCCTATGCAGTTGTCATGGCAACCTTCACATTATAAACTGGAGTGCTCAGGGGAAGGATTAGTTACATTTGAAAGGTGAAAAAGAGTCAAGTAGACAAGTCCAGGAGTCCAGGCAGAGTAGGTAGACCTGGCAGGATTAGAAAGGTGAAGGAACTGGAGAACGTGAGCAAACCAGCTCAGTGCCCTTTAAAAGACAGACATGTTTGCATCTCTTCTCTCCAGGAAAGCTATCTGTAAGCACTGACACACCTCTCTGCTGGCTATCTCTCCATCTCCAAGCCCCTCAGTCCATTTCCAGATTCACTGGCTTCCACAATCACCCATTCACTTTCCACTGGAGCATTTATTTTCAGTGCTTCAAACTCCTTCTGCTGCAAATGGGAAAAAATTAAGAGGCCAGAGCCAGACGTTATGAGGTGACAGAGACCTTGGAGCATACAACTCTAAATGTGATCTTGCCATCAAATGATCTCACACAGCTCCCTGGAGCTCAGGGAACCCTGTGGAAGAAGAAAAGGGGATGGAGGACACTAGGAATATATGACCCTGTAAAACAACTCAGCAAAGCTCATGTAAACTCACAGAGACTGAAGCAGCAGCGTGCACAGGGTGTCCACAGGTCTGTACCAGGTCCTCTGCATATATACTATGGCTTTCTCTTTAGTACTCTTATGATCTTAGGATGTATATACAAGTAGGTCTCTTATCTTGTGTCTTCTCTTCGGACTCTTATTTTTCTGTTGGCTTGGCTTGTTCAACTTCGATATGATGGATTTTATTTTATCTTATTGTATTTTATTTTGTTACGTTTTGTTGTTCAAAGCCTGTTCTTTTCTAATGACGAACAAATAAGAAATAGATCTGCATGGGAGAGGAGGAAAAATTGGAAGGAGTAGAGGGAGAGGAAATTGTAAGCAGGATATTTGTATGACAAAAGAATCTGTTTAATAAAAGGGAAAAAAACCAAACCAAACAAATAAACAAATCCCTCTGCTTCAGCCATGCCTATCTGCTAGATGGCCCCAGGATTTGTTTGAGAAATTTTTCCAGTAAGAGTTTACCTATGCTACTTCAGGTTTTCTCTTTTGCTTTTGCTACTAAAATTCCTTCCCTAGGAGAGATGTAAACAATTTACTCAGTCTTCCCAGGGTCCCAATGACAAACTGAGGTATGTTCCACCAAAGTTCACCCAGGGAATCACTGGGTTTATTGGTCTTTCTTACAGAACAATTCCTGAGAGATTATGGACAGGAGCAGAGGAGACCTTAAAACAGCAATAGCAGAAGGGCAGAGCCCAGAAGGGATGGCGAACTCCACATGGATGCATAGTTTTTAGCTTCTGAGACCTCAAAAACCACCATTAGTGACACACTTCCACCAACAAAGCCACAGCTCCCAATAGTGCTAGTCCCTCTGAGCCATTTTCATTCAAACTACCACGTGCATCATATCTACTGACATCTAAACACATGTCCAGTTTGGACTGAGAGCTAGAGCATCTAACTGCTGCCAATGGTTAGGCTGCTACCTCCACATTTCTTCAGCTGTAAAGTGCTGATAGAAAGGGAAGCTGGTTGTCATGGTACATACCTTTAATCTGAGAGCTCGGGAGGCAGAGGCAGGCAGATCTTTTAGTTTGAAGACAGTCTGGTCTACAAAATGAGTTGCAAGACACCCAGGGAAACAGAGAAACCCTGTCTCAAAACAAACAAACAAAAAGTAAAGAAATGGGCTGGGCCAGGGAGGCCCATTTGTTTGTTGTGCAGAGATTGCTCAGTCAGTGGAGTACTGGCTTTATAGCCATAAGGGCCTGAATCTAGTCCTTAGAACCCGCAGTAAAAGACCTGGGCACAGTAGCACATACCTATAATGGCAGCACTGGGGAGATAAAAACAGATAAAAACAGGTGGACCTCTGAGTCTTACTGATCAATTAGTCTGTCCTTATCAGTGACCTCCAAGTTTCCTGTGAGTTGCTATTTCAAAAAGAAGATAAACAACTCCTAACAAATGGTACCCAAGGTTAATCTCTAGCCTCCATATACATACTTGGGCACACATGTGTATTCTACATGTGCACGCACGTGCGCGCACGCACACACGAGTACACATGCACACGCACATGCCCACGCACATGCACATGCAAATTCAAGCAGTTGGGAATACACCTCCATAGAATAGTACTTGCCTGATATGCATGAGGCCATGGCATGAGTTCTGTTCTAGCCCTGGAAAATATCTTCAGGATTGTGAGACTCACTGTCCCCACGGCCTTCTCTGTTGGTTGTCATGAGTGTGGGAGGTAATAAGATCAGAGTGCAGTACTGTACAAATCCTGGCATTCAGAGGCCTTCTGTCTTGACTGATGGTCTTGATCCCAGCTTTATTCCATCTGCTGAAGGGAGGAAAGGGAGAATTGCAGGTAAGAAACTTAGACCCCCAGGTGTGACTAGACCAGATGAGAGGTATTTTCTGGAAGGAATGGTAAATACACAAGTGCCCCCCCACACACATACACACACAGCTCATGTGTTGAAAGTTTGGTTACCAGCTGTGGGACACCTGGAAAGTGAAAGACCCTTTTGAAGTGAATCCCAGATAATGGAAATGAGATTCCTGAGGGCATGATGCCTTTGAAGGGGATGTGGCTCCAGCCTCTTCTTCATATATCCTCCCAGCTGTCATGAAGTGGCCAGCCCTCTCCACCATCCCCATTCCTCCACCCTCTGCGGCACAATGTAATGTCATATCATACAGCACCACAGACCATGCAAGGGAGCCACATGACCAGGAGCAAAAGGCCAGAAACCATGAGCTAATGCAAGCCTCTCTTCCTATTAAAGTTCCAGGCATTTTGTCACAGCAGTAGGATGTTCTGTAGCACACCAGGTCCCACTACAACTTGAAGTAGTTCCCAGATTCCTCAGTCAGGCCTATAAATGTGGTTTGGTTTGGTTTGGTTTTGTTTGGCTCAGTTTGATTTGGGTTGGTTGGTATTGTTATCATTTTGGTTTTGCACTGAGAATAGTAGTTAAAGATGGAACCCTCAGACCAAAACATTTCATAAGTTTTAACATGACCTAGTTTAGAACTAGGATCCCATGACTGAGACAGTTTTCCACACAGCAAAGTGCTGGGGGCCATTCAGCTGAGCAGCTGGGGGTCACAGAGGATTTAGCTCTGCCAGGTGGTATGTGGCAGAGTTACCCTCACCCATGAAACTTTTAAAACAACCCACCCCCAATAAGCCTACACACACCCTTCTCTAGACCACAATCAAATTAAAGCAAGGGGAAACGTGATCATTCTCACTTGAGTCAAATAAAAATTTTTGCTATGCAGAAACAACATTCTCTTCCATATATTGCACTTTTCTTTTGAGCCAAAACATTGTTAAAATACAATTTTATTATCCTATCTTGAAGGGGCCTGAATAAATCTAAATTTTACATTATGATTGTTGAGTTATTTCACCTGAAGGAAGTGGCAAGCCTCTGAGATCTGTCAACTGTTCCGGGAAATTCTCACCATCAGAGCCTTTTTCTCATTATTTACAAAAGAGCTTCTTTGATTTTCGGTGTGTGATATGTTAGATTTCAAATCTGTTGGCTGCATTAATTAAAGAAAATAATGAGCTATTTTGCTTTTCCCCTTCTGTCCAGAAACATCTAACCAATATCCTTGCATGCAGACCATAGTGCAGGCCTGAGCCTGCCCAGTAGACTGGGTTCACTGGTATAATTGAGCTCAGCCACCAGCAACATACCCTGGTTAATTGAGTCTAACGAGCCATTCTAATTCAATCACCCAGCTCCAAATTGCAAGAGAAAAAAAATCTTTTCTGCCTACTTTCTAGACCTCTTCTCTCCTCCTGCCTCAATCAAATCATAGGACCACAATTAAAGAAATAGGATCCTGGGGCTGAATCCAGCATAATATTCTACACACAAATTACAGGTCAGGTACTATCTTGAGCTGGGGAGACAGCTCATTTGGTAAGTGCTTGTAAGCATAAAGGCCTGAGTTTGATGCCCAAGATCCACATTAAAAAGCTTGTAATCCTAGAACTGGGGAGACAAACATATCCCTGGAACATTCTGGCTAGCCAGTCTCATCTAAATGGTAAGTTCCTGTCCAATGAGAGACTCTATAAACAAGATAAATGGCTATCAAAGAATTATCTTCTGGCCTCCAACGAGATGTGCATACAAATGCACAGGTGCCTGCACACACAGAGATCCTATTTTCCCCTTCAATAAAAATGTACGTATCACTAAATGATGATATCTGTATAGAAATGACAGGTATGTAGGCTTTTAATGCAGTGTTACTCTATTTTTAACCACACAAACCCTAGTGAGGTTACTAGGGGACTTTATGTGTTAATTTAGTACATGTTCTTACTACGTAACCCTTGTACTCAAAACCTTCCTGCCTCAGGCTCTCTGAGTGCTAGCATTTCAAAGCATATTAATAGAAGCCTCACAATTCCAAGACTTAAAAAACATAGTAAGTTTGTCCTTGTAGGACAAAGAAAAGACGCAATACCTGACAGACTCTAGGTTTTCCTTCCGTCTTATAATCATCACTCTTACTCCTCCTACTTTTCCAAGTGAATAATTAGCATAAAGCAAGAAGGAGGAGGAGGAGGAGGAGGAGGAGGAGGAAGAGGAAGAAGAAGAAGAAGAAGAAGAAGAAGAAGAAGAAGAAGAAGAAGAAGAAGAAGAAGAAGAAGAAGAAGAAAATAAACAGCAAGCTTTAGTATGTGGGCAACAGTCCTGTGGCTTCTCAAAAAATTAAAAATAAATTAGCCACATGATTCTGCAATCAAAATTCTGGCTGTACATGCCAAAGAATTTAAAGCTGGATCATGAAAGGACATTTTAACACTTGTGTGTTGCAGTGTGGCTTACAAAGTGTGGAAGGAACCTGTGTATACCCGAGGATGAATGGAGGACATACATACAATGGAAAACTATCCCACCTCAAGAATGTGAAAAATTCTGACACATGCTGCTAGGTTCAGGAACCTTGAGTACTTTGTGCAAAGTAAAACCTGTCACAACAGGACAAATGCAATCCAATTCATATAGGTAAGGTGGTCACCAGGAATCTGGGTGAATTGCTGTTCCCCACGAGCAGGGCTTGTACTGTGAGAGGTAAAAAAATGTTGGAGATGGGTGCTGGGCATTTTTGCACCACAGTGTATATGTAATGTCATTGAAGATGGATATTAAAAAATTGCACAAACATTCTGCAAATATATATGTACTAGGTATATGGTGTTTTGAATGACAAACGTCCACCACAGTGTCAGGTATTTGAATGTTTGGTCCCCAACTAGTGTCACTGTTCAGGGAAGTGTAAAACACATAGCCTTTCTGGAGGAATTATGTCACTGAGGGAAGGGTGAGGTAGAGTTTGAGATTGCTAAAACTTTGAACCATTTCCTGTTTATATCTGCTTCCTGATCGCAATTTAGGATGTAAGATATCAGTTAATTGCTCCAACACTATACATGTCTGCTGCCACGATTTCCTGCCATGATGGTGATGGACTCTGATGGACACTTACCCATCTGGAGCTGTAAGTCTGAATGAACCTGTTCTCTGTAAATTGCTTGAGTCATGGTAATCACAGCAATAGAATCCTCACTAATAAGTGTCAAAATCATTTCATTGGTGAAACTACTGAGATATGCATATGTACATATGTGGGACTGCATACGGACTCTGAAGGCCAATCTTAGACTCTGCTCTGAAATTGTCATCTATCCTGTTTGTTCAAGGCAGGGTCTTTCTCTGGTCTGAAATCCACTAAGTTGTAAGGCTGGCTAGCCAAAAATCTCCAAGGATCTACCTTTCTCTGTCTCCCCAGTCCTGGGACTACAAGCAACTGTCTTATCTCCTCATGCTCCCCACTACTGAGTTTGAACTAGTACAAACATTTGAAAGTCTTTTTATGATGAAGTCAAAGGTGCTCGGAACATGTAACTTTGCTAAAACTGCTTAGAACATTCCTAGCTTCAAATAAACTGGACATAGGTGAGCATTGGTCCAGTACCAAGAACTGCTATGATGATTGGCCTAATCCTGGTCATGGGAGGGTATACTGGGACTTTAGTTCCTACCCAAACGTGCCATGGGGCATACTGTGGCAGAGCCTAGGGAATGGGAACACTCAGAGGCCAAGAGGTATGCTTCCCTTACTTAAGGAACACACAAATGCTATGTGTGGTGGGTGTGTGGTTTTTTGATGTTTCCTAAAGGGTGGTAGACAGGGCATAACCAAATTAGCAAACAGGCTGCTCTCTCCACTGCAAACATCTACCAGAGTTTAGCTAAAAACTCTGTAGAGACAGATTCAACAATGAAGATAATAATTTCTTTCAAAATCTCTCATTCCTGGGACCTCTCTTTGGTTCTAAATCTAAATTTTCAGATAATGCTCTGCAGGGTTTTTTTTTTTCACATTAAGTACATGTTTAGATCAAACAATCCTTGCCTGGACCCCTGGCTTCAGAATGGCGTCTCCTTAGCCAGTTTTCATGTGTATTATCTAGAAGCAGGGATTAGAGTGTATGGGGTTTTTCCCTTATTTACTTCTTCATTTGGACCCCAAAGACCATCACCCCCACTCTGGGGTCAGATTAAAAGAAAATAGAACTGAAGTTCCTGTTAAAGTTTTCTGCCTGGTTTGCTAGATTTCATGTCCAGACATGCCTGTGGAAGGGAGAATGAAGGAAAATGGCCACATGGAGGGGTCTTGGGGTACTCAGAGAAACAACACTCTGCCACCAAGACAGTGTGGGGAAGGGACACACCATAAAAGCCTCAGCTATCTGACAACTGAGTGATCTATTCCAACCTGGCTGCTGCTTTTAAAGCTGTGTGGCTTTGCTCAAATGTCTTACCTTCCTGGAGCCCACTGACGTTATTTATAAAGTGAGCACTTGCTTTTGACTGCAGTGAGAAACATTCTGTAATGTGCCTGACAGAATGCACGGTGCACACTCCCTGTCTCAGGTCTATTACCAACAATGTGCCAAGACAGATGTAGAGGTAACTACTTGCGATCCAACCACCTGACAGACTCAGGCAAGAAGATTGCAAGTTCAAGGTCAACCTGAGCTACTTAGGGAGGCCCTGTCTAAATAAAACTGAACAGAGTTTAATGAGCTTTTCGTGAGGTGACTGACATGCCAGCTCCTCCTGCTGCTGCTTTGACACCCACATGTGTTTCACTCTGCTATTACAGCCAGGGAACTATGCCTCACAAGCTCATACGGAGCAAGGGATGGGACATGAGAGACGGGGCCATGGAGTCAAAGAGAGGAATGGGCATTTCCATCCCTTGGTACCCAAACCTGCATTCCAAAATCACGGGCAAGTCCAGTAGCCTAAGTTAAACTGCAGAGGGCCTAGAAGCAGGCGTTCTTGCTATTCCTTCCCAGGCAGGGTGACCTTTGCTCTCTGATTAGCTCTCTGAAGTGACCTTTGTCTCCCTACGATCAGAGTCTCTCAGCATCTGCTCCGGGGAGTCACACTGAGGAGAAAGGGTTCATGTTTGAGCGCCCCTCTCCAGCCCTTGTGAGTTTTCTCTGTGTAGGTAGCAGAGTGCTTGACTGAAGAACACACGTTGAATTAGGGACCATTTTTAATTTTGGTTTGTTTAATTAATCTTCATTCATCAATTGATAGACTCTGCTTCCACAGTCAGCCAAAGAATTAAAAATAATGTCGGTCAGTTCTCTTCCACAAGTAGCACTCTCAAGCGCGGAAGGGTACTTTTTCCTACCCAGTGAAATTGAGACAGGAAGCTGTGAGCTCTCCAGATATGGTCCCTATTCTGTGCAGATGCCTGTCACACAAGCTTTGGTAAGTGGCAAGAGTGATCTCACTTCCTCTCCCTAAAGGCAACCGTCCTCATTACTCTCATTACTGAGCTGAGAGAACCTTGGGTACATAATAGAATTTTTCTTAAAATATTCATCATCTGACAGCTAATATTTCAGCCATATTTCACTTGAGGACCACATTCGAAAGGTAGCTGAGCAGCGGGACTCAATTAGTGGAGTATTTCCCTCACCTTCTGAAAGGACTTTTTAAATCTAAGTCATTAAAAATCCATGACACATATTACTCTCAGTCATCTCTCTTCACAGGACAGAGGTAGCCCTAGGTACACATGAAGCCCTTCCCATACCCACACCGGCAGCCTGAGAACCTGAAGAATAGGCTTCATCCTGCCGGGATATTGGAAATTCCCTCTTCCCTCTGTTCTCTATTACCTTCTTATTCCAAAAATGCATCTCCAAATGTAAAAAAATCCACACCAGTGCTTGTTGGGTCCCACATGGGTATTCTAGGTGGACTGTCAACTTTCCTATGGTTTTCAGATAAGAAGAGAAATCTCCAGGCACACATTGAAAGCACAGCAAGTGGAGAAGCCTGGAGACAAACATTTGCACTCACAGATTTGCCATTTTCTTCTTGGAGCCTTACTTTCCTCTTCTGTAACATACATGCATATGTGTGCTCTTAGTTTCCTCTTCTGTATACACACACAGAGAGAGAGAGAAGGGGGGAGGGAGGGGGAGAGGGAGAGGGAGAGGGAGAGGGAGAGGGAGAGAGAGAGAGAGAGAGAGAGAGAGAGAGAGAGAGAGAGAGAGAGAAATAGTGATCAGGATGAGGACTGCAGAAATATGTATTTAACAGCACCTACCATACCTCTCTTGCTCTCAGCAGTAATGGAGATCCCCAAACATTAGGAGTTCAGGCAATCAATTCCCTTCTTCCAATCATACTATAAAGTCCCTAAGGATAGAACCCATGACAGAATCACCACTGTCCCCAGTACTCAGTGCAAATCTGGAATATAAGAAAATCTTGATGCAATAATTCTGATTACATGGCATTCAATTATTCTAATCACCGATTAATTCATAAGATATTATTTGAAGCATATATGATAATTGGTAACTCTAAACTATTATAACTTTTGAATGTATAAGAAACATAGGCTGGAGATATGGCTCAATCAGTGAAGCTGACTGTAAGCTATACAAATGTTGGCAATGTGGTGAGGGTCTCTAATAGCAACAGGAGGATTTCTGGGCTCCCTGGCCTGCCAGAGAAGCCTAATTGATAAGTTTCATGCCCATGAGGAGCCTTTGTATGACAAAACAAGGGGGATGGCCCATAAAGAGCCATACCCAAGACTGTATACTTGCACATGTATGCTCACCCACACACGTACAAAAGAAGTATCATGAGTGAGCAGAGCTACCGAAAACCCATGCTAGCATTTCTAAGAAGCATCTTAACAGGAAACTGACAAAAACAAGTTTTTCTAATTGCTCCTACTGACAGACCCTAGGCAGGTGGAGACTACACTCCAGAGAAGAATAAGGTAAAACAAAACCTGGGCCTTTGGACTGAGGCTAAAAGTGAGCCTGGGGACTACATCCTTGTGGACTGGACTTCTCCTCATGATTCCTGAGCCATCCCATAATTTGAAAACCTTCAGTTTGTAATTTCTCAGTTTGCTGAGGTTCAGTTTTGTCTCTGCATTCAAACATCCAGAATCTTCTTGACCCTAGTCCAAACCACTCTGGTCTAGAAATGGGCCTTGAACCAGTCTTGGTTTTATGTAACGTTTCCAGTACTTCTGCTTTCAAAACATGGTGATAGAAACAAAAAAAGTACACAAGACTGACTGTCATTCCAGAACATTTCCAATTCAGCCTAGGCATTTTAGTCTTCTTCAGACAATTATAACACATGACCACAAAAAATAAAACCAACACGACTTCACTTGTGCTTAGCACTGTAAGGTAAGCTCATAGACCTGAGTTTGACATTGTAAGGTATATACCTGTTTAAATTCTCTTTGTTTCCATTCCCTGTCTATGAAAGGCAAATGCTATTACTACCTACCCAGGTAAGTGTTGTACTAATTTAATTAAGACATGCATCATCAGGGATGAAATCCAATCAGTGAAGTGCTTGTACAAGCATGGGCATCAGTGCTTGATCCCAATCACCCACAAACAAATGGCAAACCCAAAAACTGATGGCAATTGGTTAGCCTAATTGGTGAACCTGGGAGAGATTCTAACCTATAAAAACAAGGTGCCGGACTCCTAAGAAACAGCACATAAGTTCACATTTGGCTTCACACATACACACATGTACATGCACACAAAGATATGTACAGTTCTCAACTTGCTACATGGCAAGCACAATGTAAGCTTTACTATGATCACTGACCCCTAGTCCTCCAATTGTCCAATCACCTCCCTCCTGTTGCACAACATGAGTGGGCAGTGATCCTAGAGGTCATTTATGCATATCCTGTATACACAGTGAAACGAATCTTAACTTCTATCTTCAGCCTTCTCTCGTTCCAGTCTTAATTGTTGCTCAAAATAGTAAACCACATTTGTATGGTCACTCACTATCGCCTTAACAGCACATGAACTCTGGAAGGTCAAGAGCATGGTCACTCTTGCACACCATTTTGACTAGCACATGATATATATCAAATATTGAACATATTCGTTATGATATCACAAAAAAAATAACCACTTCCTACACTTGGCTGCAGAAAGCATAGTAATCACAAATCATAGGAACTGAGAACAGCCTGTGTGGTGGTTCTGGCACTGGCTCTCCCTTGAATGGCAGCAGATGCCAACTGGAACCATCAGGAATCTGAAAAAGCCACTGGGACTGGAGGAGCCATTTCCTTGGGACCTCACACTGCTGTTCATGCTGACTGCTTGTTGGGCCTTCCTGGAGGACTGTTAGAATGATCTCTCATGGAAAACTGGCTCTCTCTTTCCAAAAAGGGAGTTCAAAGGACCAACACAGAAACTACTATGATATTTATGACCATTTGGGAGAAGTCAAATAGTGTCTAGGAGTCTGGCTTTCACAATCAGTAGATAATCACTTTTCAGTTAACTGTCATCTTAAGGTTATACCAGTGGTAGAGAGGTGATTATGCATGTGCTCTTTATAAAATGCAAATTACTCTTCAGGTACTGTCCACCTTTTTTTTGAGTCAATCTCTCAGTGACCTCAAACATGAGCACACAGAGCAGGTAGCTAGCCTATAAGCTTCCAGGAATCTCTACCTGACTTAGATTCCCGTCTTTCCATGAGAATCATAACAGATGTGAATGTATTACACAGTGTATGTGTTACGTGGCTTTTTATACATGTTCTGAGGATTGAGCTCATGTACTCCTGTTTGTGAGACAAGCACCTTCCTGACAGGAACATCTCCCAAGTGTGTTTTCATGGGTTTATGTGCTTGAGGATTCTCCTGCACTTAGGACTTAGGCACTATCTTTTAGCTCTCTTACACCCACACACATAAATTAATGTACATACATGCATATATACACCTGCATACACATACTCATACATATGTGTACATATCATACACATGCATATGTACATTTACATCCCCACAAACATACATGGGACTATAGCAGGCTGGCCATGAACTCACAATTTTTTACCATCTTGATTTATCTAGTGCTGAGATTACATACGTGCATTCAACATGTGGCAAAATATTGTCAATAGATGTATGATCAGACAGTTTATGATTTAGATTTTAAGTTTTCATCAAATGACTATTTTATTCACATGAATAAATTTGAAGAAAAGAGAATCCCTGTCTTCAAAATTCTTTACACAACTTGGAAATGCTGATGCGTCCCACCAGGAACAAGTAGAAGATAACCTCCTGTCTTCACCGAGCAGAAATCTTGGTAATTTTCTTATTTATGCAGTATGTCTCCATGTTTGAGGTTTCCATCTGCTTTTGTTGGCAAAAACTCACTGCTTCTAGACCACCAGTACTCCAATAGACCTAAATTAATTGCTAGTTTTATAGTTTTATATGTCTGAATGATAGGGACGCCAGACAGCTTCAAAATGAAAACATGTCCAAATTTAATGAAGTTCAAAGGAAGAAATGTTTATTTATGGATTAAAGTATAAAATGACTCGCCACTTGTAGTTTTTCAAATTATGACAGCTCATCTTAGCAGGAGTTGGGAAACAAACAAATGGGAAGCATGAGGAAGTCCTCTGGTGCTCCTAAAAGAGTATTATTATCCAGATAAACAGACAGCCGCTGAGAACACAGAGGGCATGCAGTCTGGACAGGGAAGGCCTATGGGAAGAGGGAAGAGAGTTTAACTGACAGCTCCTCATACATCTACACAGGCGCTCACCCTATCAGGGTGCCTTGGGGGAAAAAAAGCACACTGTCCATTTGTGGCAAAGCTTGCTGTTTGCTCAACTTCAATGACAGCATCAAACATTCCCTAAGTGTTGGAGTGGAGAGCACAGAGATTTTAAAGGAAAGCCATCAAAGAGACTTCTTTTTGTATGGTTTATGACCACTGTGTTTCCTGCTTACCCACTCACTGGGCACCACGTTTATTGGAATAGCAACCAGAACTGAGTAGAGGTCTTGAAGCAAACCTTGAAGTGCTTCTTCCTGCCAAGACCCTCAGCAAATCTTTCTTTTTTAACCTTATATAGAAAAATCTGATTTTTTTCCTTGATGTATACTCTCACTACAAAGCACAAACTGGCCTCAAGTTCACCATCATCCTGCCACAGCCTCAGAAGTGGTAGGATAAGCTTTTAAATTTCCTTATTTTACATGACAAATAATCACTTTAAGTTACAGTGTGACACTTCAAAACATGTATACAATATGTTACAATCAGAAGTAGCTAAAAGGTATATCTGTAACTTTAGCCATTTTCATGTGTACTGGGAGTATTCAGAATTCTTTACAGCAGCTAAAATACCTCCCCATACAAATGAGATCAATGTCTAGTTACATTTGTTTCACTCCATTAGAAGATTTTTCTACTTTTATTGCATCTACACTTGAGCTAATTCAACAATCTATGAATGCTGCACAGTGTCTGGCAATAAGTATTTTCTCTTAATTTACTTTTAAATTCATCCAAGATCTCCCCCAACTTTTCAAAATCAGTTCCAGCTTCAGTGAAAAAACGAAAATTTGATCTGAAGGTGGAAATCCACACCTAAACTTCAAGTTTCCTCTTTATTTTCCACATGTTCATGAATATACCATGGAAGTTCTCAGTTCCCACGCTGTCACTGGTGAGTAGCCCTGTCGTAAATGTCTCTCTGCCTACTCTACTTAACAGCAGCTGAGAGATTCAAATATTTATGTGTTGTCTCCTCTTCGACAGAAGGTGTTTGCAGGAATGGGTTCTGTAAGTGTGTTTCTTTTACACGTATAACATCCAAGCACAATGCTTCAGCCACCGTGCCCTCTTTCACCTTATGGTATCAGTAGCAGCAGCACCACAAAGCTAACCTGTCATGTTAATTGATGAGTTGTAAGTTTCTAATTTCATAGATAGGACTTGTCACCAGGTGAGAGTGTGTAGTCCAACATGTATCCTTGGTTTATGGTGTCCCTTCACAGCTTGCTCATAATATACTGCTAGTGATATGAGTAGGCACCCAGGATTGTCAAACACATTCAGTTGTAATCCCAATGGTGGGAGTTGAGGCTCTTCCTTTTTTGCCTCCTGTTTCCTCTGTTTCTAAATAATGTCTACTTGTTGCTTGATGTGTGTGTGTGTGTGTGTGTGTGTGTGTATGTGTGTGTGTGTGTGTGTGTGTGTGTGTGTGTGTGTGTGTGTGTGTCTGTGTGTCTATATCTGTGTGTGTCTGTGTCTGTGTGTGTCTGCACCATCTCTGCCCATGGAATCCAGAGGTGGAATTCAGATACCTTCTTCTATTGCTTTCCGCCTTATTTTTGTGAGCAGCGTCTCCCACTGAACCTGAAACTTGCTGATATTCTGGGTCTTTCTGTTCCTACCCCACCCAGAGTTTGGTTTATAGACATGGGCTACCACACTCAACTTTTGCTGGGATAGAGAACATCTGAATTCAGGTCCTCGTGCTTGTACAGTAACCACTTTACCTCCTGACACTCTCCCAAGCCCACGTTGCTAAACAATGGAAATTTTAGGTGGATTACAGTTGTGATTTTACTACAATGAACACGAAATAGTTTCAAAAAAAGGTACTAGGCCTTACCTTTAATTACCATAAAACAAAAACAACAAAACTCAACCTAATGAAAACTATGATCATGCCATTTAGCCTATAAACCCAGTTAGAGGTTATTTTTGTTAAGTAATGGTGCAGGGTGTAGCTAATTCCTGTATAGTGAGGTATAGGTCTAAATACTCAAGATCAAATGCTTCACAGCAAGGTTCTTCAATAAGCAAGCTGGCCAGCTGGCACATGTCTGCTGTCCCATTTCCCAGCAAGTCACCTCCTCTGTGCTCCTTACCATGGATCACTGGGCTTTAAATGCAGAATCGAAGATAAAGACAATAGCTCTAGCAAAACCCAGACTAGAGCCAGAAGGATATCCCTAGCCTAGAAGTAGTAAACTAAGATTTCTTTGCCCTCACAAGGAAGGTCCAGTTTTGTTATTTAGATATCCAACGTATGATAAACTTCACGGAGTCTGTTGGGCAATCACCGAAACCATAACACCCTCAACTTGCCAAAAAACATCTTGCCAGGCTTGAAGTTCCCAGCCTTGTTGGTCAAAGCCCATGGAAACAGATATGATTCAGAAAATAATCACAGAAAATCTTTTAAACAGCAAATCCTTTGAGAATTTGGTATCCAGATTTTCTATGAAATGAATGACATCTGAAATGATCCCTGACCTCCACACCCATACACCCTCATGCACACAAGAAGGTGTGCAGACAGACACATACACACCCACACACATTTAGGAGGGGAAGCTTTGCAGCTAGCTCCCTATAATCTCAGCTTAGCTGCCAACCCTGACTAAATCTACAACAGACAGATCTCTAACCATGAGCTCTCCCTGCTGAGACCTGTGAGTTTCCTGAGGTCAGAGGCCATTCTCTTCTCTGTAAATCCATCTGTAAGCATAAGACCTTACACAGAATAAGGACACAGAATGTTGACAGTATGTACAGTAAAATACTTGCAGCACTTCTGCTATTTATAAGAATGGAATTTGTGAACATCAGAGACCAGAACTGAAAACCTGCTTTCAGGATCTAAACCATTGAGTTAATGCACACAGAAATGAACAAGCCATTTTTATAAGATGTTCACATACCAGTCTGGGTCTTTGGGCTCAGAAGACTTGACCTGAATAGTAAGCAGTACAGAGATGACCATAGTACTGTCCCCATTCAAACCTGCTAAAAAAGATAATCTAAGACCCCTCGAAGTAGAACATGCCTTTTTCTTTTATTACAGAATGTTGAGAAAATACTATAAAAACGAAAATATGTGAGGTTGGAGATGTAGCACAGTTGGCAGATGGTTTGCCCTCCACTGCATTAACTGAGCATGCTGGTGCACACCTGTGATCCCGGCACTCGGGAGATGGAAACAGGAAGATCAGAAGTTCAAGGTCATCTTTAGCTATATTGTGAGTTAAGAGACCATACTGTGAGTGAGCTAGCCTATCTCAAAATAAATAACCCTTCTCTATAAATTAGCTAAAATACTCAAGATAAGTTTCTTGAGACTAAAAGAGCCCACTTTATTGAGAGCTTTACAAATACCTCATATTGGCCAAGTTCATTCTAAAGTCCAAGATAGAACTACCCAACATCTCCACATTAACTAGACTATCACTGGGAACTTTTGACAAAAGTCTTTAAGACCTGACCACATGATTATGGCAGAAAGAGTTGACAGCCCCCATGGATAGGACCAAATGGCCTCTATGAAAGAAAAGGTCCACCCTTCCTGTGGTTTTTCTTTTTAATATTTTATTCTTTGAAAGTTTGATACATTTATATGATATAAATTTATCATATCTACTACCACTACCTTCCTATAACTCTTCTGAGTGTCCCTCAACGTGTCTCCCTCCTAACTTTGTTTTCTTTTTCTGTTATCCGTGATCTCTCAAGTCCAATCAGTGTTTTCCCTCTGTGCATGGCTGTGAAGCCCTCCATTCATGTTTCAGTAACATACCAGAATCCATGCCCCTAAAGGCAAGTAACTTTCCCTCTTTCTATAGCCATCAGTTGCCAATAGCTCATGCAACTGGTGCAAGACCCCATCCAATTCATGCTGACATTATGAATGACTTTATCTTGTATAGGTCTTGAGTAGGTACTCACAGCTGCAGTAATTCACAGTAGCCATGCAGTTTGATAGAATCGCTCTTTAGCAAACAACAAGAGTAGCTGCCACCACCCCTGCCAGGGCCAATAGCCTGTCCAGTCAAGAGCTTTGTACCAGATTACAGTACTGATCATAAAATTCCTCCTGTAGAATAGGTCCCAAATCCAATAAAAGAACAGTTAGTTATAACAGTTCTGCCACAATTGGACCAATAGGCACATCTAGCCTATTAAAGCATGCAGGATCCAGCACTGGGTGAGACTGTTGTTGCCTTCTCTACCCTTCATAGTTTTTATAGCACCTTTTGAGATTGTATTTGCAAGGTGCCTGGAGAGGATTTCCTGGTAAGTTTAAAGTTAATTTCTCTATGCTCTCCATCTGAAGTTACCAGTATCTATAGTAATAGAGTCTTACGGTCTAGTTATGGTGGACAACTAAAAAACCATGGCAATTTCTTGTGTTGTTTTCAGTGCCTCTGGGTATCATTGACCAATATCTCATAGGGTATATTCCATGCCTAGCACTGATATTTTCCCTGAGCCAGCATTTTGGTAACAGCATTCTCTACCTACCTATAAAGGGTTCAAATTTGTTTATACTTTATATATTATATTTTTTAATTATCTTACTAACTAATCTATTTCCCTTAGGCTTTTTCAGGTATTCTTAGTTTTAGCTAAACCAACCACTAGCATCCCCTTATCCCAAATCCCTATCTCCAGTTAAACATTAACCTCAAGAATTCCATCATTCTCCTTTCAATTGAATTAATTCCTGGCTTGGAAGGTTTCCATATAGCTTATCTTCATTTTGGTTACACCTCTACCAACACTTCATTTCCCTATTCCACCCCTTTCCACTTTCACTCTCTGCCCTTTCGCCCTCGGTCACATGAGGGCCAAGCCTTTCTATTGCAAAATAAGGGTGCAGTGCTCAGAAGCCATCCTGGCATAAAGTACTTTGAACTTCACAGACTTCAGACCTGTCAGCAAATAAACTTCTTTTACTTACAAAGCACTGTGTATCTTGTTTCTGCTGTTATAGGATCAAGAACACTACAGTTTCTAGGTAACAAAGTGATGGAAAGGCTAAGAGTTTATTACCTAAACTTTTGAAATTAGAAAGCAGCATTTCAATAGAAACACACAAACACTCAAAGGACACCCACCCAAGAACACGCCCATTGACCATTGTTGAATTCTTACATCTAAAATGCTCCAGGGGTGTTCAATTCCACAAGTCTGAAATGGTTCTGTCACCTTAGTGACCCCATGTCATCAATGGATTGAAGCACTTGCTCACCGAAACAGAGTTTAGTCCTACTGGAATCCCTCTCATCTGAAGCCAGGTGCACCTGGAAGAGACCTAGGTCAATAATAAAGAGGGCAAGATGGGAGTGGTGACAGGAAGAAGATGCACATTTTACTCCTATAACACCCCAGCAGAGGGCCAAGTATATATTCATTTAGATACTTTATATGAGTGTACTCGAAACTCTGCACATATAAACATGTGCATGTGAACAGTGTCTCCAACACAAGCTTCTTCTACTTAACTGAGTAGAAGAGCAGCTAGTACTGGAGGACTAGGAGGTAGAGAAAGAGGGTGAGGAAGAGGAGAGGAATTTAGATGACATTTAGCCCAACAGGTTTAGGGTTTTTTGTTTTGTTTGTTTGCTTTTAGTTTTGGTTTTGATTTTTCTTTTTAATTTTTTGGTTGGGAGAGGGTCATCAAGACAGGCTTTCTCTCTGTAGTGCTGGCTATTTTGGAGTCCAGTCTGTAGACCAGGCTGTTCTTGAATTCACAGAACTCTGCCTCTCTTAGCCTCCAGAGTGCTTCGATCAAAGGCAGAAAGCCCTCACTAAGGCGAGGTTCAAACAGCTTTAAAGAATCTAGCATGGATATTTTCTTTAGCTTCTGCAGAAAACACAATTTTTATCAAGTTTTCTTAATTAAAAAAAGATCCATTCAAAATGGTATTTTTTTTTTCCTACTTAGGTCTTCAGTGTTCGTCTGTCACCAGTGTAGATGGGGCCAGTATTCTGATCAATTTAACAGAATTCTAAGACCATGTGGCACAGTCATGCTCTTCATCTTCCTGTTTCTCTACCTTCCCTTCCTTCTCCTTTTTCTTTTCTCACCCTCTCCTCCTAAATTTAAACTCTTATCTGAAATAAAATAGGGGAAATGCAGGAGTACCCTTGTACATTGTCACTGTGAGCATGAACTTTTCTCTTTTTCTCTCTATTTCTTGTACTTCCATCATACTCCCAGACCACATGCAAGCTCATACATTTTACCAGAGAGCAATTTCTCTTCTGTACAAATCCAGAATGTTCTATAAGCAGCATGCTGCTACCAGAGAAAGCCACAAGGCTTCGGAGAATGTACTTAGAAGAAGCAAATTGCTCAGTATGTACCTGTGTATGCATGCATGCCTACTTATGTATTGTGTATGTGTCTATGTGTGTGTGTATTTATGTATGTGTGTGTGCATGCATCTGTGTGCACATTGTGTATATGCCCACATGTATATGTCAGGAGGCTCTGCTCCTATGTGCATTTGTTAGGGACATAAAAAGAAAAGACAGGAGGAGGGAGGAAATAATAAGAGGCCATCTGTAGTCATACCTAAGCAACCAGTGACTGAAATGGAATAGCTTTTAATAACCCAGTGCCCAAACAAAAGCAAAGCAATCGGGCATAGAGGAATGCTTTTCTATCTGTGAGAGGATAGGAAGAATAAAACAAAAGATAAGCCTGCTAGAAAAATAGATCTCTACCTTTTTTTTTCTTTCTGTTTTTGCCAAATCCAAAATGTGCTGCCTATAACATTGGCAGTTTACAATGGCAATTAACATCAATCCCAGGGTCTAATTAACCTCAATCAACAAGTCTAAGTAGGTTAATTAAATAGGATTTGGCTATGCACTAAGTACAAAAATACAGCTGTCTCATTTAAATATGATTTACGAAAGGAAGTCACTATTTACCAAAGGGTTTCAATTCCCTTTCCTCCAGTGGGGCATTTGGAGGTGCAGGAGCTGCTGGAGGAGCTGGGGGGTGGGAGGTCACAGAGACTGCCTTTTGTGGATTCCATTTTACTCTTGGGGCACAAAAAATTGATGTAGCAGCAGGCAGCAGTCTTCTGCAGTTTCCTCAGCCTCACCTCACCCCTTCTTGTTTACTTGGTTCCCCTCCACTGCCTGCCCCACCCACTACACCACACATCCCACCAGGATACATGTCCATCTCATTCTATAGTCTCCTAAGCTCTGATGAGCCCAGTGTCATGTGAGCATGCTCCCAGCTAATTGTTTCTCTTATGGGATTTTCATCAGAATGATTTTTTTTTTCTCACCATCTCCTCAGTCATACTTGGATTCCTGGGTTCAGGATGAAAGTGTACTGTGCCTCTGTGGGAAGGCAGCAGACCAAGCTGTGCTCCCTTCCTCTTCACTTGTTGGTGTCTTCTTTACTAGCCACCATCACTCTATGTATGCCCCATGTCATCTACCATGGTGTCTTCTAAGCCAGCTTTGCCGACAGCTGTGTCCACACCCCTGATATACTGAAGTCAAATGGCCTCTTCCATCTCTAAAGTAGGAACCCCACATCTGTCGGAGAGAATAACCTTACCTTTAAATTTTGTGTGTGGGAGGGGAGGGGCATACATATTCAAGTGCACATGTGTACACACATACACATATATGAAGCCCAGAGGATAACTTCAGTTGTCATTCAAATGCTATCTATCTCGATTTTTAGACATGGTCCTTCCTGGGCTTGGGGCTTACTATGTAGATTATGCTGGATAGCTAGTGAGGGTCAATGATTCTGACTGTGCCTGCCTGGTGCTGGGATTAAAAGTGCACTGCCATGAATGGCTTCTTTATGTGGGCTCTGGGGATCTAATTCAGAACTTCATGCTTACGTAGCAGGCAGTTTATCCACTGAGCCATCTCTCCAGTCCCAGGATCTCTATTTAATTATTTAGTTGAAGCTCAAGGTACATTAGCATGGCAATTGTCATTATCTCAGGATCAAATCTGAGGGTCAATAACCTAGTTACCAATCTTCTAAAGGAGAACAGGAGAGTGTTCCTGGGCCTGAGTGCTAACATCTCAGCATCCAGATGGAAATGACCATAGAGTTAGTACAGCCTTCTCAGCCGACAGTTAGGAAAGGAGCAGGTGAACATCAGCTCAGCGAGGTGACAGAAGCCAGGCTCACTGGCCCTGGCTCACTGGCTCCAGCTCACACCCACCTTTCACTTAATATTATAACCACTAGTACTATCTCTTTTCCTATGAATGATCCATTTTCCCTCCTATGTCATTGAATGAAACCTCATTGTGTATGTAGACCATTGTTGTTGTTGTTGTTGTTTTTCCCATTCATAGTCCGATGGAAATGATCTTGGTATGTAGTCCAGCTGATGCCAAACGCACTATCCTCATGCCTTGGCACCCTGAGACCTAAGATTACAGACATATGTCACCAAGCCTGACCTTCTTTTGTTTTTAAATAGAACCCTCCCTAAAGCTATTCTTTCTCTATGTTGTACGACTTTTCTTATGCAGATTCGAACATCGTGTATTCATCCCAGATAGGGCACTGAAGATGCCTCAAAGAAAAAAATCTATTATGTCCAGCTTAGTGAACCAGTGAAGTTTTAGAGTTACCTACAAAGGGGCAACTGAGGGATTCTTACAAAGGCACCTGCATTCCTGAAAAGCCCACCTACCATAGAAACTGCATCCCTGTAGCTACTGTTTAACTTTCAGGGAGTAGTGTTTCAGCTTGCCTTCAGAATCTCTTCTTGTGGAAGGGTCTGTGGACATTGTAAGATTCACGAGCTTCCTAAGACTTGTAAATTTTGTTTGCTTCCTGGGTCTTAACTAGGAAGAAATAGCTATACAACTTCTGTCCTGGTTTTTATATAAAGTTTTCGTCATCAGCTCGTGTAGAATAAGTGCTGTTGAGAAGTTCAAAAACTAGGTTCGGGAGGTAGAGCCTAATTGGAAGAAGTAGATAATTAAAAACATGTTCTTATATTATACCTGGTCCTCTCTTCTCTTTTTCTTTCCCCTTAGCTTTCTCTCTCCTTCCATTCATCCTGTCAGAGGATAAAGATTCTTCCCTGCCACAAGCTCCTACCTCCATGATACTCTGTCCAATGCTGTGCCTGAGTAACCACTGATTAAAACCTCTGAAAGCATTAGACACAATTAATATCCCTTATCTTTCATCTGCTTATGTGAAGCATTTTGTCAAAGCAATGATAATCTAACACATCTTAATCTGTCTAAGATGACTTCATCCTCTGACCACTTGGATAGAGGACACAGTGATCACTACCTGTTCTTTCAAGTGACTGTCCATCCTTCCTACTACCTAAACTATTTGTCTTCCTATAGCCTCTGACTTGGCAAAGCTCTGTCACCTAGCCATTCATCTCTTTCTCCAAATCCAGATTGCAACTAGCTTATTCGTTAATCATTCTTAAAGAATGATTACAACCTAAATACTACTATCTGAGCCGGTACTGTCCAAAACTTTCTTCAATGATACAGTTCTGTGTCTGCAGTCTATTGTATAGCAACCATCAGAACCCATGGGCTCATGACCACATGAAATGCAGCTGACATAACTGAGAAACTATACAAATTTTTTTATTGTAAGAGTAACTTTTATTCACCAGATGTAGTTGTCATCTTCAAGGCTTACTGCTAAATACAGTCTTTCTAATTATTTCTGAACTCTAGCTGGCTGCTTCAACTCAGCTTTTCTGGTTCAAATTCCTATTCAAGCTGACTGATTCAAACTGGATTATCTTGGCTTCTGATTGAATTGTTCTGCTTGGCCTCAAACTAACTCTGGAAATCTTTTCTAATCTTGTGGTTCACTCTCATTCTCTGGCTTATTCTGTCTTCATCTACAACCAGTCTTTGTAAAACTGCCTGCTCTCTGCACTGCTCTCCTAAGTTGCCTCTCTTTCCTATGGTTTTGTGTGAGATGGGCGTATCCTATTTCTGACTCATTCTGTCAAATCTTTCTCTGATTTGTCACTTTGTCTGCCCCTCAATTAGACACTACTTACATCCATGGCTGATTCCTTCTACAAACTAACCTTGCCTACATTGTCTGGCATTAAAGATGTTTACTAAGGATGTGTCTGTATTCCAGTCAGAGGGATTAAAGGTATGTGTGTATTCCAGCCAGATCACACAGACCGAGAAGGTCTTTGGATATGATCTCTTTGCCAGGGTATCCATGTTGCTGGATTAAAATTTTTCTACATTTTCTATATTGTCTTATTTTATTGTTATTTTAATGGATACTTGGTTGCTACAATACTGTACAACACAGTCTTAGGCAAAGAATTCTGTTATTGGAATGGTACTTCCTCTTTCTTCATCCTTACCTTTCACAAAACCAGTAAGATGATTGGTTTGCTGTATATTGCTTTTACTATGTTTAGGTATGAGCCTTGAATTTTTTATTTTTCTAAGACTTTTACCATGAAGGGATATTGAATTTTTGTCAAATGCTTTCTCAGCATCTAGTGAGATGATCATGTGGTGCTTTTGTTTGAATTTGTTTATATAGTGGATTACATTAATGGATTTCTGAATATTGAACCATTCCTTCATTCCTGGGATAAAGCCTACTTGATCATGATGGATGATTATTTTGATGTGTTCTTAGATTCAGTTTGAAAGAATTTTATTGAGTGTTTTTGCATCAATATCCATAAGGGAGATTGGTCTGAAGTTTTCTTTCTTTGTTGCATCTTTGTGTGGTTTAGGTATAAGCATAATTGTGGCTTCATTGAACAAATTGGGTAGTGTTCCTTCTGTTTCTATTTTTTGGAATAGTTTGAAGAGAATTGGCATTAGGTCTTCCTTGAAGGTCTAATAGAATTCTGGACTAAAACCATCAATATAAAGCAAACCAGTAGCCAACATCAAACTAAATGGAGACAAACTCGAGGCAATCCCATTAAAATCAGGGACTAGACAAGGCTGCCCAATCTCTCCCTACCTATTCAATATAGTACTGGAAGTCCTAGCCAGAGCAATTAGACAACAAAAGGAAGTCAAAGGAATACAAATAGGAAAGGAAGAAGTCAAAATATCACTATTTGCAGATGATATGATAGTATAGTTAAGTGACTCCAAAACTTCCACCAGAGAACTCAAAAACCAGATAAACAACTTCAACAAAGTGGTTGGTTATAAAATCAACTCAAACAAATCAGTAGCCTTCCTCTACTCAAAGGATAAACAGACTAAGAAAAAAATTACGGAAATGACACCCTTCACAATAGTCACAAATAATATAAAATACCTTGGTGTGAATCTAACCAAGCAAGTGAAAGATCTGTATGACAAGAACTTCAAGTCTCTGAAGAAAGAAATCGAAGAAGATCTGAGAAGATGGAAAGATCTCCCATGCTCATGGATTGGCAGGATTAATATAGCAAAAATGACCATCTTGCCAAAAGCAATCTACAGATTCAATGCAATCCTCATTAAAATACCAACTCAATTCTTCATAGAGATAGAAATAGCAATTTGCAAATTCATTTGGAATAACAAAAAACAAAACAACAACAAAAAACAAAAAACAAAAACAAAAAACCCACAGGATAGTGAGAACTATTCATAACATTAAAAGAACTTCTGGGGGAATCACCATCCCTGACCTCGAGCTGTACTACAGAGAAATAGTATGGTATTAGTTCAGAGACAGACAGGAAGATCAATGGAATAGAATTGAAGACCCAGAAATTAATCCACACACCTATGGTCACTTGATCTTTGACAAAGGAACTAAAACCATCCAGTGAAAAAAGGACAGCATTTTCAACAAATGGTACTGGTTCAACTGGAGGTCAGCATGTAGAAGAATGCAAATTGATCCATTCTCATCTCTTTGTACAAAGCTCCAGTCCAAGTGGATAAAGGACCTTCACATAAAACCAAATACACTGAAACTAATAGATGAGAAGGTGGGGAAGAACATCGAATACCTGGGCACAGGGGAAAAGTTCCTGAACAGAACACCAATGGCTTATGCTCTAAGGTCAAAAGTTGACAAATGGTGTTGCGAGAGATATTTAAAACACCCGATCTGTCTTGTGATGCAGGGCTACCACGTTCCCAACTAGGCTGGGCCTGAGGCCACAAGGAGCGGCATCAAATTATCACTTCCACTCTGCTCAGGCAGCTGGCTCATACACTCAGCTCAGGTGGCCAGAGACACTGGCCCTGCTACCCACAAGCTGTCAGCATGGGAGATGGCTCTGCCAATCTTCCACGTTGTCTCCACAAGGCTGAGCTGAGCCCAGACCATCCCACCATCCATGTGGCACCAGATAGAAAATGAGACTCTAATGCTTAATGCTTATCCAAAGGCTTTATGTGTTTGGTAATGCTCATTAACAAGATGTCCACATAACTGGGGGTATTTACCAATTAACTAACCTAGATGTAAGTTGTTACCCAGAACTGCTCTCGGTACATGCGTGTTCATCCATGGTGCCTACAACTCTGCTCCTTAGTTCCTCCTCTTTCTTCTCCTCTTCCTCTTCTTACTCCTCCTCATCCTCTCCTCACTACTCCTACCTTAGCTCCTCCCAACTTGCAGGAAAAGTATGCCGCTACAAAACAGGGGCCTGATATACCTGTCTCCTTAGTGGTCTGCAAGAGTCTGACATATTCAGAGGCGGATGTTCACAGCTAACCATTGAACTGATCAAGGAGTTCCCAATGGAGGAGTTAGAGAGAAGACTGAAGGAGCTGAAAGGGTTTGCGGCCCCATGAGGAGAGCAACAATACCAACCAACCAGAGCTCCCAGAGTCTAAACCACCAGGTTCCTGGGAGCACATAAGGAGGGACCCATGGCTCCAGCTGTATGTGTAGGGGAGAATGGCCTTGTCGGGCATAGGTGGGGGAGGAGATCCTTGGTCCCATGAAGGCTGGATGCCAAGTGTGGGGAAATTCAAGGGTGGGGAGCTAGGTGGGGGCACATCCTCATAGAAGCAAGAGAAGAGGGGATGGGATGGGGGTTTCTGGGGGGGGAGAAATGGGGTAAGGGGATAACATCTGAAATGTAAATAAAATATTCAATTAAAAAAATGGGACCTCATTAAATTGCAAAGCTTCTGTAAGGCATAGGACACTGTCAATAAGACAAAACGGCAACTAACAAAAAAAAGTCTTTACCAGTCCTACATCTGATAGAGAGCTAATATCCAATATATACAAATAACTCAAGAAACTAGACTCTAGACAACCAAATAACCCTATTAAAAATAACCCAGAGCTAAACAAAGAATTCTCAACTGAGGAAACTGGAAAGGCTGAGAAGTACCTAAGGAAATATTGAACATCCTTAGTCATCAAGGAAATGCAGATCAAAACAACCCTGAGATTCCATCTCACACCAGTCAGAATGGCTAAGATCAAAAACTCAGGTGACAGTAGATGCTGGTGAGGATGCAGAGAAAGAAGAACACTCTTTCATTGTCGGTGGGATTGCAAGATGGTGCAACCACTCTGGAAATCAGTCTGGTGGTTCCTCAGAAAACTGGAAATAGTTCTACCTGAGGATCCAGCTATACCACTCTTGAGCATATACCCAGAAGATGCTCCAACATATAACAAGGACATATGCTCCACTGTGTTCATAGCAGCCTTATTTATAATATCCAGAAGCTGGAAAAAACCCAGATGTCCTTCAACAGATGAATGGATACAAAAAATGTGGTACATTTACACATGGAGTATTACTCAGCTATTAAAAACAATGAATTTGTGAAACTCTTAGGCAAAAGGATAGAACTAGAAAAAATCATCCTGAGTGAAGTAACCCAATCACAAAAGAGCACTCATGGTATACACTCACTGATAATTGGATATTGGCCCAAAAGCTCGAAATACCCAAGATACAACTCACAGACTACATGAAGCTCATGAAGAAGGAAGACAAAAGTGTGGGTGCTTTGATCCTTCTTAGAAAAATAACAAAATACTCATGGGAGCAGATATAGAAACAAAGTGTGGTACAGAAACTGAAGGAGAGGTCATCTGGAGACCACTCCACCTGGGTATCCATCCCATGTGCAGTCACCAAAGGTGGACTCTGATATGGATGCTAGGAACTGCATGCTGATAGGAGCCTGATACAGCTGTCTCCCTAGAGATCTGCCAGAGCCTGAAATATACAGAGGCAGATGCTCACAGCTAACCATTGAACTGATCATGAGGTTCCCAATGGAGGAGTTAGAGAGAAGACTGAAGGAGCTGAAAGTATTTGTGGCCCCATGGGGAGAGCAACAATACCAACCAACCAGAGTTGGTATTCCTCCACTAGCCTGGGAGCACATAAGGAAGGACCCATGGCTCCAGCTGTATATTTAGGGGAGGATGGCCTTGTAGGGCATAGGTGGGAGAGGAAGTCCTTGGTTCTGTGTAAGATGGATGCCCCAGTGTGGGGGAATTCGAGGGTGGGGAGGTGGGAGTTGGTGGGTGGGGGCACATCCTCATAGAAGCAGGAGGAAGGGGGATGGGATAGGGAGTTCCTGGGTGAGGGGAAAATGGGGAAAAATGTAAATAAAATATCCAATAAAAATAACAGTTAAAAAAAAGAATATATTCTCACATGGCTTTATTTATACTTTTCACACAGAAAGGATTGTTTGTCTTTCTTTGGATCTCACACCACAAAATGGCAGTTATCACCTCTAACAGATGCCAGGTTACAGTGGGGTTGATGGACACTTTTTCTCACATTGACTCTCTTACTTGGACATCAACACACCACTATCTAGTTCCTCGTCTCCAGCTCTGGCCTATCTTGATTTCTACTCTGTGGAAACCATGTATATTTCCCAGCTCATCTGTCTCTCAGCTCAAAGTTGAATCTCACCTGGTTTTTACCCATTGGGGTCTTCTTTGTCACATGTGCTTTGGTCACACTTTATCTCCATACATGAGAAAACATGACAGTGGTAGAGAATAGAAATCAGAGAAGCAAGCAGCAGGAGCCTCTGTTTCTTTAATGTTAGTTATTCTACCTGGGCTTCTCTGGGTGCACATTAAAAAATAAAATAGACTTTCTGTAGCCATGTCTTGGGATGTGACAAGTAGATATGTCTGAAAGTATCTTCAAAATAAAAAATTGTGGACAAATGTAAAATTTTAAGTTGGTGCATAATTGAGTCACTAAGGCGTTATGCTAATTATTAGTGGAAAATGCTGTATTCAAGCTGGGCATAGTGGTACACAGCTGTTATCCTAATACTCAGAGATTGAGGTAGGAAGATCATGAGTTTCTGTCCAGCCTTGGATATATAGTAAAACTTCATTTCAAAAAATCCCAAAGAATATAGTTTTGTGTGTGTGTGTGTGTGTATGTGTGTGTGTGTGTGTTAAATTTATTAATTATATAGTAGTAAGCAAAAGGTCCATGCTAGACAGGAAAGATAAAATAATGAATTAATTAATGAGACTCACAGGGTTCTAGATTCCAAGACCTTATTCTATGTATCTGTAAACAATAGTTTTAATCAATACAACATATTACATGGTGATTTGCAAATTACAAGTTTTTATACATATGTATGAAAGCCAGGAAAAGAATTAAATGATGGGACTGACAAGACAGCCTGTGCAAAGATGATGAAAATCGACTGAAACTCTGAACCTATAAGTCAGCCCCAAATACATTGTCCTTTACAAGAGTTGCCTTGGTCATAGTGTCTGTTCACAGCAGTAAAACCCAAACTAAGACAGCAGGTCAAAAAAACAAACTTAATTTCCTGGAAGAGTCATCTGGGATCTCTGTGGAGAGTGGATTGAAAGAAAAAATGAGCACATCAGAGCCTCATGCAGGGAAAGAAGTGGTCTTAATCCAACCTATAACATTGGCAAAGAAATCAAAGAAAATGGGCCCACTTAAGAGCTACCTAATTGGCAGGATAAATGAATCAGTGGTTAAGAGCACATGTTAATCTTGCAAAGGACCCAGGTTCAATTTCTGGCACCTACATGATGATTCAAAACCATTCTTAACTTCAGTTCTAGGGTAGCTAATGCCATCTTCTTACCTCTGAGGTAACAGATATACATACACCTGCAAGCAAAACACTCATACACATAAAATTAATAAACAGAAAAATAAGAGGGATCTAGTAGGACAACTGCAAGGCCTCTGCATTGACTGTCCTAGTGGAAGGAAGAGAAATAATAACAACTGTAACATGGTACACAACAATTTATATAACACCAATCACTTGCCAAGCCAGTTCTAAGCATTTATCATAATGGCTAAGTTACAAGTATTCCCATTTTACTAATAAAGGATCAACACTTGATTTTACAAATACTAGAAATGCTGAGTGGGGGAGCCAATATTTCAATTCACATAGCCGTCTCCAGAGTCTGTATGAAGACCAGACTCCTGTGTTGGTCCTGAATAAAAAACAGTATGCCCTGTGTCTTTAATAATCCCAAATATTAAAGCTCTGTGAGGAGGCACATTGGTCTGCAGAAAAGTAGAATGCTATAATGCATAACTAAAACCAAGAACTAAAATTGGAATCCAGAACTGTGTCCTGCAAGCCCAATCCAGCCCCGCCTTTTTTTTAAAATAAATAAAGTTTATGGGAATACAGATAAAACTCATTAATTTTTCCACCATCCACTGCTGTTTTCATGCCACTGTATCAAAGATGAGTGGTGAGAACAGGAACCACACACCCCACACAGCTATAACACTAACTTATCTAGCCATTGCCAGAAAATATCAAACAATCCTAGTTGAGATATAGTCATTTCAAGATAGATTGTGGAGAAGGTCATCACCATGACAAAGGCAAGAAAGAGAAGAAATACTAGCGACATCAGACAAGTTCTTGGAAAATGAAAAGGGGAAATAAAGATGGAGGAAATGAAGAACAAAGCTACCTCAGGAATCAAAGGAAGAAAGTCCCAAGAAGAAATTTGTTGTACTAAAATCTACCCAGTGAGCACATAAGACCATTTTAAAATGTCTCTAGATTGGAGAGTGGGAGAGAAACCCCATGCCATGTAAAGGCTGAAAGCTAGGCTGAGCATCTGGAGGAGAAAGAAGAAAGTGGTGAAGAAACAGTACCACAGCATCACGACTCCTGGACTGACAGCAGAAAAAGAGAGCATAGCCACTACTAAAGTATTAAGTGTCTCCAGAAGGAGCTCAAGGCTGGTGGTGGTATAAGCAAAAGGCCTGGTTAACCTGCCTAAATAGAAGTGGGGAAGGGAAACCGCTCAGGAATATAGTTGTGAATGCTACTATGTGAATTTCTTTGAATGAGAATGTGGCTCTAAAGAATGTGACCATAAATGTTCAGTAGTAACCCACTTGAAACACTGAAAGACCATATCTGAGAAGACTAGGAAAATCCCATCATAAATATGATCTCAGTCTATAACAACCTAAAGACAGGAAGCCAAGAGTAATTTACATTCTACTATTATGATGTAGTCCTTGTAGAGCTATAGCAAAATGAGACACAGACATGTATGTAATTTCTAGACATATTGATTAATGAAAAATTACCACCAAGAATCATCACATAATGTAAATGCAACATGGTAACATTTATATGGTGAAGGACACAATTTGAAGCAGTTTTATCTACAGGAAGTGTGTGGTTAGGACAAATGTCTCCTAAACATACATATGATGAAGGCTTTGTCTGTAGGTTGTGGTAGTATTGGGAAATGGTACAAATCTCAAGAGGTGATATTACTGGGAAGAAATTAAGACCTGAGGTCATACCTTTATATTAAAACCTCAGCTCCCTGTTCCCAGAAACCATGAGGTGAACATCTCCAGCTATACACTCCTTGACATGATGTTCCTCCTCAGCAAAACCCAGTGGCATCAAGAACAGCAACCACGGATTCAAGTCTTTCAGGTATTCTGACACAGTAACGGAAAGCTGGAAAACAGTAAGTATGTCTTTGATGAAAAGTCCAGATGCATCATTGTTTTTTCTAGAGAGGGGAACCAGGGTATGAGAAACAGTAGCAAAAGAACTTCATTGAAAATTTGACCCAGTTAGGTATAGTAATTTATAAAACCATTGACTACATTTTTCTGAGATATGGGCACATGCATCCCAGGCTGGCTTCAAGACGACAGTGTAGCTGTGTGTGAACTTAAACTTTGGATCCTCCTGCCTCCACCTCCCCAGTGCTGTGAGTACTAGTGTGTTACCATGTCCATCTTTTGAAGGCCTGACAATGTCAGGCTTCAGACATGCTAGACAAGCATTCTACCGACTGAGATATGTCTAGACTCTGGTTTAAATTTTAAAAAAAGAGTTAATGCCCATGCTTTATTTTTTCAGCATTTAGAAAGAAACTAAAGTTTTTTTTTTCCAATCTTAAAAAAAGTATCTTAACATAATTGTTCAGGATTTTTAAAAGTTCTTCTCCATCTCAAAAGTATCTACATAATCCTGTGTATTTTATCCAGATCATTTTAGACTTAGTTGCTAAAACTTTGGTCCACAAAATTATTTATGTATGGAAAAAAACTAAAAGCAAAACAACTTCACTATGTATGTGTGACTACTGGTTGAACGCTTATCTCTTAACGTTCCCTTACTTTAAAGATACAACCTTATATTTATAATTGCTTAGCAACTTTTTATTCATTATTCTTCAAAACACTCACAAGAGTTAGTATATTGGAAGAGTGAAAAGAAGGTATCAGGAACTAAGTGAATTCTGTATCAGAATGACTAGGTAACACATCATTAGAATCTGAAGATTTGGTTCCCTGTCAATAGCATTAAATTGAGAGTCAGGATTACGACCAGAGCTTTCTGTGTATTAGGCTGCCAGCAAATGCTCGTTAACCATCTATTGCATGGTGAGAAGCACAGGAGAAATGAATTTGCAGTGTGCCTTCTCATTCCCGATGATAAATGTCTGCTGGGAGAAATGAGACATGTACAGTCATGGATATCATTATGTAGGCTGTAGCTCTCTAGGCAATTAGCTTCAGGTAAATAATATGGTCAAAAAATGCAAAGAAAACAAGATATTTCTAGTTGCAGTACTTAGAAAAGTGTTATCTGGGAGGACTTAAGATACTATGAAAAAGTAGAGGAGATGTTTTTATGAAACAGATGGCTCCAGAAACCAACAAATTTCCAGTAGTAAACTATGTGCCAGAGTTCATCTTGACCATGTTGTGTAAAAACCAAACTGCATCATTTTGTTTGTCTTTGTAGCTAAGAATTGTTCCATCAGCCTCCTTCCCTCCAATGCAGTATTCGCTCCCTACTTCTACTCCCTCGCCCATCAAAGTCCCCCAACACAAGCTCCACGGTGATGCAGAAAGACGTCACTAGTCAAAGTTCCTCGGATATCCATCAGTCCTAAAGACATCACTGATAGGAAGCCTTCTGTGCCATCCCAATCCTAAGCAGAACCTCACAAATTCCTCAGGCCTTTCAAATACATTGGGTTCTCTTTATTTCCATATCCCTACCCTAGAGTGAAATTTCATTCATTTTCATTTGGAATTAGCTTGCTGCCAGATTCAGGGACAGTTTTCTATGGTACACACATAGGCTAAATCAGACCATGTGGGTTGTTTTATCCCAATTTAGTCAAGTCAACTTACCACAAGCTGTCTGCTGTTACTTGTGTGTTGTCAAATTAACTAGGGATTACATGACCCTGTCACCTCAAGAAGAGAAGACTCCAATGTGCTATTCTTTTCATTTGCATGGCTAAATACCTGACAAGAATAAATTTAGGGAAGCTTATTTTGGTGTAGAGTTTAAGGGAAACAATCTGTCATGGAGGGGAAGCATGGCAGCAAGGGCAGAAGACAATTTGTCTCATTGCATCTTCCCTCAGGAAGCAGAGAGAGTGATCAGGAAGTAGAGCCGGGCTATAAAACCTCGAGGCCCACTCTAAGGACAACATCCTCCAATGAGGATCCACCTGCTAAAGTTTTCACAACCACTCTAAAAGGGAGCCAAGAGTTCAACTACATGAACCTGTGGGGGACACTTTATATTCAAACAATACATGGGTATATCAGTCTGGCTTTGACTAATGCTGAAGACATTTTTCCTGGTTTATCTGCAAATTCTAGAGGTTCTCAAATCTGTGGCCTTTTGCTTGCCTCACCAGTGTTTGTACAATCTAAACCACTTTCATCATTATAACTCAACTAAGCTTAGAGGAATGGAGGCGAAAGTATGATGACTTGACCACTTTCATATTTTAAAAATGTGATTTTGTGTACAAATGACTATCAGAATTAAAATAGTCTTCTCTATCATTTTATTCATGTAAAATGAAAAATATTCAGACTCTAAAGAAGGTAATTATCTTGGAGTAATTTTTCAGTTTCTCTTCTCTCTTGATTTTTTTGGAAGTTTTGTTGTTGTTGCTGCTGCTGCTGTTGCTGTTGTTGTTGTTTTGGAATTAGGAAAAGTAAATGGCAAAAAACACTGGTAAACCTGAGACTTGACTGTAAGCTGCTCTCTCACAGGCCACAGAACTTCATAAATACCAAATTAACTTGCACCTTTGCTGAAGTTATTAAACATGGTCAGTTTATTCTATTCATTTGGAGAAACTTGCACTTAACAAATATACTTACTTATATCTGGTAGACTCAGTAAATTTAGTCTGGAAAAGATCAAAAATGCCCTTTCTAATATCAAACCAACAGATGATAAGTGGTATTTACTCCAAATGAATTTTAGGTCAGGAGATTCAATGTACAGCAAAAGTATCTAGCCTCCTTGAGTGTGTGTGTGTGTGTGTGTGTGTGTGTGTGTGTGTGTGTCCTAAATATGGTGCAGTCAAGTCATCAGGTGGTGAGTGAGATGTGGTAGGAGTCAACAAGTTTTGCTTGCAGCTGCTGGAGCCACTGACTTTGACATCTGTCACACATTTCCATCATTGCTTCGAGAAAAAATCCTGATATACCGTTCACAGAGACTCCAGGAAGTGTAATGTGACAGCAGAGTGAACAAACACTGTCACTTCAGACCCTGAAAGGCAGCAAGCTCTGCAGGGTGGAGGAGTTCCAGCAAATTCTCTGCCTTTTAGTGGCATGCAAGCCATTTCTTAGAGGCATTGCACTACTGGGAATCGACTCACTTCCACAGCTGCTCTGCTCCTTCAGGCCACAATACTGTTGGGAGATTATTTTTAATTCAGCAGCAAGCTCAGTAGAAGTGACTATGTAAAAAACAGTAACTTTCTCTAAAGCCTGCAGAATAAAGAGGAAACATGGAATGCAGGTACAGGGCTACTGCAGAGAATGTGCATACAAAGAGTACAGAGATGATGTCAGACACCGATTAGAGGAATAACCGGGTCAGGAAAAGAAAATGAGAAGTTTAAGTAAGATAGTCCATGGGAAATGGCTGGGCCCCTTCAAAAGAAGGTCAATAAACTGATATGAGGAATCTTCCTGTCTCTGCCTCCCCAAGGCTAGAATTACTAGCACATTCCAACTTGTATTTTTCTGTATGTTCTGAGGATTGAGTACAATTCTTCTTGTTTACATGGAACACATTGTATTCACTGAGCTACCTCTCCAGCCCAGAAAGTAGAGATCTCATGCTTTCTGAGGCAGTTTCCCTGTCTATCATAATGGCCATAAGCTATCTTTCAGGTCTAAAGGACATTGAAGATAAAGACTTTTTAAGCCAAGAGCAGCAATTACCATCTATAGATTCAATCACAGGGTGAGTATAGAGCTTTTGTGAGGCTAGTGGCATTTTCCTTGAAGAAGTTCTCTGGTAATGTGAACAGGTTTCCTATTTGAATACTAGAAGCTAGTACATGCTGGCATCAAGCACTACCAAGGACCATGTGTCTGGACAACTCTCTCTCCTTTCCCCCATTCAGTATTTGTTCTGTACAGTACACATAACTACTACCTTTATGGTGAGTCATGATAACACAACATCAGAGAGAAAAGAGACATAACAGAAACTTTTGGCCTCATTCATTTCCTTCTGTGGAGGACATTAAGAGCCAGGTAATGTGGACCGAATGAATACCATTCAAGAAGAAACCATTCATGCTGAATGTCATTCATAGGCTACCCAACCTCTAACAAACTGCCCAAGCACAGGTTGTTCTTTACTCAATGACTTGAACTGAACTTTTGAATGAGTGTGGCAAGGAGCCACTGTGGAGTCTGGGCCACTGCCCTGAGGCATTCTTCCACTGTAAACCGTGTTTGTATCTTAAGATTCTCCTTCATCCATGTGGAAGCCACCTTGGCAAGACCAGAGTCTGTGCTGACTGTCTGGGTAACAGGCAGACCTTCCCTGTAAAACTACCAATTTTGCCAGAGCTTGTGTTCTAATTTGTTTTCTGCTGCTGTTACAAACACCATGACCAAAAGAAACTTAGCAAGAACCAGTTCATGTTATTTACATTCCAGGTAACAGCCATGATCCAGAAAAGTCATAGCAAGAAAGTGGAGCAGAAGCCATGAAGGAAGCCTTCTTATTGGTGTGTCCTCTCTGGCGTATTCAGCTTGCATTCTTTTCTTTTTTTTTTTTGTTCCTTTTTCCTTTTCTTTCTTTCTTTCTTTTTAGAATTTATGTATTTATTTACTTTATTTCCCAATTGAAGCCCCACTCTCCTCCCAGTCTCCCTCATACTACCCCTTTCCCCTCCCCTTCTTCTCTGAGAAGAGGGACACCTCTCACCCCCCATTCTACCCCATCTACCATGTACCAACCCTCTCTGGCACATCAAGCCACTACAGGACTAGGCACATCCTCCACTACTGAGGCCAGACAGAGCACCTCAGTTAGAGGAACAGGATTCACAAACAGGCAACAGAGTCAGGGACAGCCCTTGCCCTAGTTGTTGGGAGACCTACATGAAGACCAAGCTGCACATCTGATATATATGTGGAGGGCAGGCTAGGTTCAGCTCTTGTATGCTCTTTGGTTTGTGGTTCTGTCTCTGTGAGCCACCAAGGAACAAGATAGTTGACTCTGTTGGTCTTCCATATGGAATTCTTATCCTTTCCACGTCATTTAACCCTTCCCCTAACACTTCCACAAGACTACCTGAACTCCAGCTCATGTTTGGCTTTGGGTCTCTGGATTGGTTTCAGTCTGCTGCTGGGGGGAGCCACTCAGAAGAGAGTAAAGCTAGGCTTCTGTTTGCAAGCATAACATAGTACCATTAATAGTGTCAGGTATTGGTTCTTGCCCATAGGATGGGTCTCAAGTTAGGCCAGTTATCAGGTGGCCATTCCCTGAGTCTCTGCTCCATCTTTGTCCCTGCACATCTTGTAGGGAGGACAAATTTTGAGTTGAAGGTTTTGTGGGTGGGTTGGTGTCCTTACCTCTCCACTGGGAGTCCTGCCTGACTTTGGGAGGTGGCCACTTTAGGCTCCATATCCCCCATTATTATAAGTCTCAGCTAGAGTCACCCTCATAGACGTCCTTGAACTTCTCCCATCCCAGGTCTCTGACATGTCCTAGAGATGACCCCACCCACTGCCAATTTCTGTTCACTCTCCTGGCCCTCTTTTCAAATCAAATAACTCAGCTAGTTTTCTTATATAGCCCAGGCCCACCTGCCTAGGGATAGTATGCCTACAATAGGCTGAACCCTCCTACATCAATTATTAATTAAGAAAATGCCCATAGGCCAGTTTTATTGAGGCAATTCTTCAATTGAGGTTCCCTCTTCCCAAAGGACTTTGGGTTCTATCAAGTTGACAGCTAAAACTAAGATACCTTGCACCACAGAGCTTGAAACTGAGAACAACTCTGCCACTGAAAAGGGCCTCTGTCCAGTTTAGAAGAAGCAAAGAACACTGGCCATGCAACCAAGCTGAGTTTATTTGCAAACAATCCCCCCTACAACAATCAGAGTCCCCAAGCATAATATCTTCCAGGGACTGAAGGACCCAGACCTGGTGCAAGAGGGCACAGACCTGACTCTTCCACCTGCTACTTACCTGCCAAGAATGATTTGGATGGGTTTTGTACTATGCACCACCTAGCCTGGTGGCGTTTTCCAGATACATAAGGATGTTCAGTCCCAACAGCCCCCAACCTTTGCCTTTCAGACAGGACTTTTAGAGAACACTGCTCACAGCTATAGCTACCTCCTCACCTTCATCACTTAAAGTTTTTCCTGAGTCCCCAGATGTGTTATATGTCCTCTTCAAAACTCTATCTCTCCCTTCCTCCCTACCTCCTCTCCCTCTCTCCCCCTCTCCCCCGCA
>NW_021604598.1:11213029-11216146 GCF_004785775.1 Grammomys surdaster | reverse complement strand
CCCCCTCCTCCCTCTCTTTCTCTCCCTCCCATCCCTGCCACTATCACAATGTGCCTTAGTGTTTGAGACCTAAATCACACCTTCTTTAGCCTTTGGACCTCATGTATATATTGGGTTCAATTGTAAAACTTACTGAGAAATCAGAAATAGTAGTCCAGACCTGCAATCCATCACTCTGGAGGCAGAGGCAACAGCACTCTCTCTCATGTTCTAAGCCAGCCAGGGATACTTACCGAGACCAATCTGTCCCAAATAAATTAAACCAAAGCTTATTATCTAACATATAATTGATATCTTATGTTTAAAATATCAAATTCTTATGATACTTTTAGTAAGTCATCACCATTTTATAACCCAAGAGGACGCAAAGCCACTTGTGTAAAAGCACATCGCTATTCCTAGCTGAGCTTGGAACAGGATGGTTTTGTGAATAGCCATAACTACACAGAGAAGACACTCAGTAAATTAATTTTAATTTAAAGAATGGAAGCACAGATGTGTTGAAATGCTGCCCATTGGAACACACCCTGAAGTTTAATTGGTATACCCCATCTTGATTTGGGGGAACAAGAAAACAGGAAAGGGATTTCTCAGAGTGATTACATTGTGCATTTTCATCATGCCAAATAGAAGAATGTGCTTTGGGACTGACAAACAGCCCCTAGCCCTCACAAAATAAACAGGTGGGGAAAATGTCAATTAAAGCCAATAAACAAACAAACAAGCAAAGAAACAAACAAAAATATAGCTAGCAAGATGAACCACTATGAAGAGACATCATGCTTGTAGGTTCAACCTCTAGAGATTGTCCATACATAGGACTGAAGAACTACCTCTCTTGGGCAGGTCAGCCATAGAGAAAGTTGTCTGGTGTTCATGGAGTTTCTGGTGAATAACCTCTTGAAGAGTCACCCATTCCTCATTTTTATTGGTGCCCAACTCAAAGTCACAAGTCTCTCATTTAAAGATTACACCTTTTACTATTGAGTAGCACTTTCCTTTGAAGTGGCTGCCTGCCACTTACAAAGAGTACCCAAGTGTGCAGACTCTTTTGTGGGTCATCACCCATGCTGGGGTGGTCTTTCCAGATATATAGAACCTTTGAGTCATCCACACTCATTGGTTCACTGAGCTCAACTTTGAGATCATTACCTTGGTCTGTCTGCTCACAATCTGCGATGCATAGATATGTTTTCATATCTCCAAAAGAATAGTCACAGAATACTTAATAATGAATGTTTCCAGTTGGAATTGCAGTATGGGGATGCCTAATTGTCAGTATGCACACTGGCTTCACACACACTTGAGAATACCTCGGGATTTCACCTTGAGCTGCTGGCCAACACTTTATTCTCAGGTCTATCCTTAGGCTCTCCTCTCATTTGCCTCTTCCCTCATTCCTTCCTTCACTGAATTTGTCATCACAAGAAGTTTTTGCTTCATTTATAGACTTATAAGGTAGGGAATTTGCCACAATATCTGCTTGTTAAATATCTGTTTTCTAAAGCCCTGAGACTTTCAACTACCAGCCTTTTCCTATGACTTGGCATCCTAATATGGACACATCCTTGACCTTTCTAATCATTTTGCAGTTGGTGTCTATGTGATATGGTGACAGCAGCTTCATGCCTCACACATAGAAGCTGGAGTCTTCTTGTCACTCTTTAGAAAAACAAAACCACACACTCTCTAGAAATAACTTCACTTTTCATGTATTTAATCATTGATGTAATCTTGACTCTTTGAAAGAGTGTCTTGCAGAAGCTCTTGTTGGACACAGCAATCAGATTCATTATAGAACATACAAAGACAACAGGACCTTTTATGCTGCGTGGAGACCCTGGCTAAGCACCATGACAGAAGCAAGGGGTTTCAGTCTGATCAGCGAACCTTGCATTTCCCAGTGTGAAGTAAACAGTTCTCCAAATGAGTAACTTTAAGGCCAAAGTGATGAAGGAAAGGCAGAGTTCTACTTGCCCTGATGATAAACATGTTTATTCATATGGTACAGGACCTCACTGGAATATAAATCAGTGTAAGTTATGAACAGTCTTTCCATGACTAGTGTGTTCACTGGCAGTGATGAAAAATCCCTGAATGGTCTCTGGCCTCTTGGGTCTCCCTGTCTACTTCAATGGGTTCAGTGACTACCAACAATTCCAGAATTCAGAAAAGAAAGAGCCCCCACTGTACTCATTGCACAGTCACTTGCTGCAGCCCCTGGTTCAACTTTGGGGTCCTAGCATCTCTATGCAGACAAATCTCAGCTAGGATAAGCTTAATTATTTACAGCTCATGCTGGGTTCAGTTTTTATAAGGCTTGAGTATGTGAACAAGTGAATAAGAAATCATTCAGGTAAATATAACAAATTTAGTTTATATTACAGTTTAGAAAGAAAGGAGCTCTATATTTAGTCAAAGCCCACCAACTGCTTTGAGCTACTGAGTCTTCCATACACCTTCCTTTCAAGTGTGAACCAGGAATAGAAAGGCATCTGATGGATATCCACATGAATGCAAAGTGCAGAATTAAGCTAAGCAGGATAAGAACACTGCAGTAGTTTAAATAAAAATGATCCCATATGCTCAGAGGGACTGGCACTATTTGAAGGTATAGCCTTGTTTGTACAGGTTTGTCACTAGGAACAGGCTTTGAGGTCTTATAAGCTCAAGCCAGGCTTAGTGTATCTCAGTCTCTTTCTGCTGTCTGCAGATCCAGATGTGGATGTAGATCCTCAGCTACTCTCCAGCACCATGTTTGCCTGCTGTGCCACTATGCTTCCCACCATGCTAATAATGGACTAAACCTCTGAATTGTAATCCAGCTCCAAACAAATGTGTTTCTTTTGAAGACTTGCTGTGGTCATGGTGTTTCTTCACAGCAATAAAACCCTAACTAAGACAGATACCACCAAGTTTCAATGGTTGCCTGAGATAGTGATTTTCAGCTCTACAAATGTGTAATCCCTTTCCATTTGTTAACATACTGAAAAGCACAACTAACCAGAAAAGGAAAGAGAGAAAGAAAGAAAGAAAGAAAGAAAGAAAGAAAGAAAGAAAGAAAGAAAGGAAGGAAGGAAGGAAGGAAGGAAGGAAGGAAGGAAGGAAGGAAGGAAG
>NW_021604598.1:11180977-11213019 GCF_004785775.1 Grammomys surdaster | reverse complement strand
AAGGAAGGAAGGAAGGAAGGAAGGAAGGAAGGAAGGAAGGAAGGAAGAGGAAAAGAACCTTTGTGTTGCTAGTGGTCAGCCAATATTCCTGACTGAACACTAGAATTCCAAATATGTTGCTGTGGTAGTTTGAATAAAAATGACGCCCATTTGCTCATATATTTGAATGTTTGGTCATTAGGGAGTAGCATTACTTTATAGGGATTAGGAAGTGTGGCCAGGTTGGAGTAGGTGTGGTCTTGTTGGAGGAAGTATATCAGTTGGAGTGAGTTTGAGGGTTCCAAAAGTTCAAGCTAGGTTCAGTGTCTTTCTTTTTCTGCTGCCTCCAATCCAGATGTAGAACTCTCAGCTACTTCTCCAGCACCATGGCTGCCTGCATGCCACTGTGCTTCCCACCATGATAGTAATGGACTAAACCTCTAAAACTGTAAGCAACTCCCAATTAAATGCTTTTCTTTAAAAGATTTGTCATGGTCATGGTGTTTCTTCACAGGAAAAGAACTCCAACTAAGACAACTTTTGTTACCAAAATCAATTTGCTATGAAATACAGGAGACCACAGTTAAACAAGTAGAAGCCCTTAAAGAGGAAGCACATAAATCTCTTAAAGAAATACAGGAAAACAAACAGGTGAAGGAATTGAACAAAACTGTCCAGGATCTGAAAACGGAAATAGAAACATTAGAGAAAGCACAAAGGGAGATGACCCTGGAAATGGAAAACCTAGGAAAGAGATCAGGAGTCACAAATGCAAGCATCACCAACAAAATACAGGAAACAGAAGAGAGAATCTCAGGTATAGAAGATATCATAAAAGACATTGACACAACAGTCAAAGAAAATACAAAAGGCAAAAAATTCCTAACTCAAAATTTTCAAGAAATCTAGGACACAAGGAAAACACAGAACCTATGAATAATAGGTATAAAAGAGAGTGAAGATTCCCAACTCAAAGAGCTTGCAAACATCTTCAACAAAATTTTAGAAGAACACTTCCCTAACCTAAAGAAGGACATACCCATAAACATACAATAAGTCTACAGAACACCAAACAGACAGGACAAGAAAAGAAATTTCTCTTGTCACATAATAATTAAAATATCAAATGCACAGAAGTAAGAAAGGATATTGAAAGCAGTAAGGGGGAAAAGGTCAAGTAATATATAAAGGGAAACCCATCAGAATCACACAAGGCTTCTCAGCAGAGACTCTAAAAGCCAGAAGTTCTTGGGCAGATGTCATACAGACCCTAAGAGAACAAAAATGCCAACCCAGGCTACTATACCCAGAAAAACTCTCAATTACCATAGAAGGAGAAACCAAGATATTCCATGACAAAACCAAATTTAAACAATATCTTTCCACCAATACAGCCCTACAGAGGATAATAGAAGGAAAACTCCAACACAATGAGGGAAATTACACCCAAGAAAAAGCAAGAAAATAATCTTCTCACAACAAACCCAAAAGAAGAAAACCACACAAGCATAATTCTGTCTCTACAATGAAAATAACAGAAAGTAACAATCACTGGTACTTCATATTTCTCAAAAACAATGGATTCCATTCCCCAATTTAAAAAAAAAAAACATAGGCTAACAGATTCGATATGTAAACAGGACCCAGTATTTTGCTACATACAGGAAACAACCTTCAGTGACAAAAACAGATACTACCTAAAAGTAAAAGGCTGAAAAAAAAAAAACTTTCCAGGCGAATAGTTCCAAGAAACAAGCTGGAATAGCAATTATAGTATCTAATAGGATGGACTTTCAACCAAAAGTTATCAAAAAAGATGGAGAAGGATACTTCATACTCATCAAAGGAAAAGTCCACCAAAAAGAACTCTCAACTCTGAACACCTATGCCCCAAATGCAAGGGTACATACATTTGTAAAAGAAACATTACTGAAGTTCAAAACACACATTGAACTTCACATAGTAAGAGTAGAAGAGTTTAATACCCCACTTTCACCAACAGACCAATCATGGAAACAAAAACTAAACAGAGGCATAGTAAAACAAACAGAAGTTATGAACCAAATAGATGTAACAGATATCTACAAAACTTTTCACTCTAAAACAAAAAATATACCTTCTTCTCAGCACCTTATGGTACCTTCTCCAAAATTGACCATACAATTGAACACAAAAGAAGCCTCAACAGTTACAAGAACTTTGAATTAATACCATGTATCTTATCAGATCACCACGAACTAAAGCTGATCAACAACAACAAAATCAACAGAAAGTCCATATACACATGGAAGCTGAACAACTATCTACTCAATGATAACTTGGTCAGGGAACAAATAAAGAAGTGAAAGACTTTTTAGAATTTAATGAAAATGAAGACACAACATACCCAAACTTATGGGAAACAATGAAAGGAGTACTAAGTGGAAAACTCATAGCTCTGAGTGATTCCATAAAGAAATTATAGAGACCATACACTGGTAGCTTAACAGCACATTTAAAGCTCTAGAACAAGAAGAAGCAAATACACATAAGAGGAGTAGAGGGCAGGAAATAATTAAACACAGGGCTGAAATCAACCAGGTAGAAACAAAGAGAACTATAAAAAGAATCAACAAAACTAGGAGCTTGTTCTTTGAGAAAATCAACAAAATAGATGAACCCTTAGCCACCTTAATCAGAAGGCACAGAGACAGTATCCAAACAAAATTAGAAATGAAAATGGAGTCATAACACAGAAACTGAAGAAATTCAAAAAATTATCAGATCCTACTACAAAAGCCTATACTTAACAAAACTAGAAAACCTAGATAACATGGATGATATTTCTATGCCATGGACCAAAGTTAAATCAGAATCAGATAAACCATCTAAACCATCCCATTACCCCTAAGGAAATACAAGCAGTCATTAAAAGTCTCCCAACCAAAAACTCCCCAGAACGAGATTGTTTTAGCACAAAATTCTATCAGACCTTCAAAGAGGACCTAATATGAATAGTTCTCAAACTGTTTCATAAAATAGAAACAGAAGGAACACTACCCAATTCATTTTATAAAGTCACATTTACTCTGATACCTAAGCCACACAAAGACCTAACAAAGAAAGAGAATTTCAGACCAATTTTCCTCATGAATATCAATGGAGAAAATACTCAATAAAATTCTTCCAATTCGAATCTAAGAATACATCAAAATGATCATTCACCAGGATCAAGTAGGCTTCATTTCAAGGATGCAGGGATGGTTCAATACATGGAAATCCATCAATGTGATCCTCTATATAAACAAACTCAAGGGAAAAAAACCCACATGATCATCTCATTAGATCCTGAAGAAGCCTTTGACAAAATACAACACCCCTTCATGCTAAAAAGTATTGTAGCGATCAGAAATTCAAGGTCCATACCTAAACATAATAAAAGCAATATAGAGCAAGCCAATAGCCAATATCAAACTAAGTGGAGAGAAACTTGAAGCAATCTCACTAAAATCAGGGACAAGACAAGGCTGCCCATTCTTCTCTTATCTATTCAATATAGTACTTGAAGTTCTAGCCAGGGCAAATAGATAACAAAAGGAGAACAAAGGGATGCAAATTAGAAAAATGAAGTCAAGATATCACTACTTGGGGATGATATGATAGTATACAAGAGTGATCCCAAAAATTCTACCAGAGAGTGCCTACAGCTGATAAACAACTTCAACAAAGTGCTTGGATATAAAATTAACTCTAACAAATCAGTAGCTTTCCTCTACTCAAAGGATAACTGGGCTGAGAATGAGGTTAGGGAAATGGCACCCTTCACAATAGTCACAAATAATATAAAATATCTTGATGTGAGTCTAACCAAGATCTTTATGACAAGAACTTCAAGTCTCTGAAGAAAAAAATTAAAGTAGATCTCAGAAGATGGAAAGATCCCTCATACTCATGGATCAGCAGGATTAACATAGTAAAAGTGGCCATCTTACCAAAAGCAATCTAAAGATTCAATGCAATCCTCATCAAAATTTGAACTCAATTCTTCACAGAGTTAGAAAGAGCAATGCTCAAATTTATCTGGAATAACTTAAAACCCAGGATATCAAAGAAACATTCTCAACAATAAAAGAATTTCTGGAGGAAATCACCATTCCTGACCTTAAGCTACACTATAGAGCAATAGTGATAAATGATTCATGGTATTGGTACAGAGACAGACAGGTAGATCAATGGAATAGAATTGAAGACCCAGAAATGAACCTACATACCTTTGGTCACTTGATCTTTGACAAAGGAGCCAAGATCATAAAGTGGAAAAAAGACAGTATTTTCAACGTACAGTGCTGGTTCAACTGGCAGTCAGTATATAGAAAAATGCAAATTGATATATTCTTATCTCCTTATACAAAGCTCAAGTCCAAGTGGATCAAGGACCTCTACATTAAACCAGATATGATGAATATAATAGAATAGAAAGTGGGAAAAACCCTCAAACACATTGGCACAGGAGGAAATTTCATGAACAGAACACCAATGGCTTATGTTCCAAGATCAAGAATTGACAAATGGGACCTTATAAAATTTAAAAGCTTCTGTAAGGCAAAAAAAAAAAAAAAATTCAATAGGACAAACCGTCAAACCACAGATTGGGAAAAGATCTCTGCCAACCATCCATCTGATAGAATGCTAACATCCAAAATATACAAAGAACTCAAGAAGTTAGACTCCAGAGAACCAAATAACTCTATTAAAATTGGAGTGCAGAGCTAAACACAGAATTCTCAACTGAAAAATCTCAAATGGCTGAGAAGCACTTAAAGTAATGTTCAACATTCTTAGTCATCAGGGAAATGCAAATCAAAACAACCCTGAGATTCCACCTTACAACAGTCAGAATGGCTAAAATCAAAAACTCAGGTGACAGCAGATGCTGGTGAGGATGTGGAGAAAGAGGAACACTCCTCCACTGGTGGTGGGACTTCAAGCTGGTAACAACCACTCTGGAAACCAGTCTGGTGGCTCCTCAGAAAACTGGAAATATTTCTACCTGAGGACCCAACTATATCACTCCTGGGCATATACCCAAAATATATTCCAATATATAACAAGGACACATGCTTCACTATGTTCATAAGAGTCTTATTTATAATAGCCAGAAGCTGGAAACAACACAGACATCCCTTAACAGAGTCATGGATACCGAAAATGTGGTACATTTACACAGTGGAGTACTACTCAACTATTAAAACAATGACTTCATGAAAGTCACAGGCAAACGGATGGAACTTAAAAATATCATCCTGAGTGAGATAACCCAGTCATAAAAAATACACACAAGATATGTACTCACTGGTAAGTGGATATTAGCCAAAAAGAAGCTGGGAATACCCAGGATACAACTCACAACCCATATGAAACCCAAGAGGAAAGAAGACTACACCAAAATGTGGATGCTACAGTCCTACTCAGAAGGGGGAAGAATAAAATTTTGGGAAGTAGAGGGAAAGATGGATCTGGTAGGGAGAGAGGAGGGGGAGGAGAAAAGGAGGCCTGATTCAGAAACAGAAAGAGATGGGGAAGAAATACAGAGGTTCAGGAATTTGAAAGGTGGTGTGTAGCAGTGGGTGAGGGGCAGCTGGGGGTGCAACTAGAAAATCCCAAATGCCAGGGACCCAAGAGGTTCCTAGGACCTAACAGGAAAGATATTAGCTGAAATACACAACAAAGGGGAGATAGAATCTGTAGAGCCTATATCCAGTGGATAGGCATGGCCTCCAGTTGTGGGATGGGGACAACCACTCACCTCAAAAATATTAATCCATGATTCCTCCTGTCAAAAGGAAATGCAGGGACAAAGAGTGGAACAGAGACTGAAGGAAAGGCCATCTAGAGACAGTTCCACCTAAGGATCCATCTCCTGACACCAAACCAAGACACTATTGATGATGCCAAGAAGCACTTGCTGACAAAGCCTGACCAATACAGATGTGGATGTATGCAGCTAAACATTGGACTGAGCGTGGAGACCCCAATGGAGGAGTTAGGGCAAGGGCTGAAAGAGCTGAAGGGGTTTGCAACCCCATAGGAAGAACAACAATATCAACGAACCAGATCCCCCAAAGCTCCCAGGGACTAAATCACCAACCAAAGAGTACATACAAGAGGCTCCAGCTGAATATGTAACAGAGGATTGCCTTTTCGGGTATCACTGGGAGGGAAGCCTCTTGGTTCTCTGGAGGCCAGATGACCCAGTGTAGGCAAATGCTAGGGTGCTGAAGTAAGAGTAGGTGAACAAGTGGAGGAGCACCCTCTTAGAGACAGAGGAGGCAGAGGGGATAGAGGATTTTGTGGAGAGGATACTGGGAAGGGAGATAACGTTTGAAATGTAAATAAGCAAAATAACCAATTGAAAAAGAAAAAAATCAACTTGCTAAAAAGAGAAAACACTTGAGAGTTCTAGCTGAAAAATGACAGGGAAGCCTAGTGAGCATGACATGATCTCAGAAGGATGAGGCAAGAAGATCGGTGTGAATTTGAGATCAGCCTAGTCTATACAATGAATTCCTGTGTCAAAACAGTCAAGGGACTGGAGGGACAGGTCAGCTGGTAAATGCCTGCTATAAAAGTATAAGGCCCCATGTAAAAACCCATTCATGTCCCTATAAAACCATCACTAGGAACTTGGGAGAAGACATGTCCCTTGGGCTTGCTGACCAACAGTATAACATAATTCATGTGCTCTATGCCAAGGAAAAAATGGTATTCTTGAAACATCATATGTATAGCCATGGAGTAGATAAGCTAGGTGCAAAAGATGTGGTACCAGTCACTAAAGTATTAGTACATATAATTCTTGACACTTCAGTCTTGACCCTAAACACAAGGAAGAAATTTTACTAGGCTGCCAACAAAGGACCAGATGTTATAAAACTCCAAATTCAGCCACTGGAAAACCTAGTACTAATATCATTGCATTAGGAAGTGGATCTTGAGGAGACAATCTAGTCAGGAGGGTTGGACTCTTAGGAAAGGGATTGGTGCCTTTAAGAAATAGACTCACAAGGCTACTTCACTCCTTGTAGCATACAAAGACTCAGAAGGCAGGAAGTAATTGTCCTGCCCACAGTTCTGAATTTACTCTACTCTTGGACAATGAAAATTAAAAGCCACTAGATTTGTGATAGCGCCACTCTTGGAATAAGACAAATGTCCTCTACTGAGCTGGGCTGACAGGAGGTGCAAGGCAGAGAACAGAAGAAGCTTCACAGTGGCTATGGAAGGCACCCAAGTAGAGGCAGAGGATAGGATAACCTTAGGCCCAGGAAGAAGCAGCTCAAGGAGTGGCAGAACTGGTGACTTGTCACCTTCTTCACTGTGACAGGAAGGAAGCCTTTGTTCTTTTTCATAACTCACAAGTCCTCCTATGCCAACAGGAAAACATACTCCCTACTTACAAAGAACATAATATATCACAGTTCCACTGTTCTTTAGCTCATACAAGACTAAACATCTAGCCTATGTGATGGCACATATACTACAATATAGCACTCAGGAGATCGAGGTAGGAGAACTTCAGATTCATATCAGTCAGGGTTAGAAAGAAAACCTTGCTAAGAAATAAACAGTAGGGGTTGTGATCAGGATGTAAAGTGAATAGATAAATTAATGGGGAAAAAAGAAATAAACAGTAAAACCCGTTTCCCTTCTGGTCCTGGTCTTTGTTTTCTCTCTCTGATGATAACATGCTTTGGGATAAAAGTAATTAAAAGGAATTTAATAAGATCTGGACAGATGAGATGGATCTTAGCAGGAACTAGAAGTGTTAACACCCAACCTGTCCTGCCTCTGTTGGGGTGTGGCTCAGTAGGTCTCAGTCCTAGGCCCATCTGGTTTCTAAGACATCCTACTTCCTAGGACTCAGGAGTCCACCAGTTGTTTATTCTAACAAGAGGAAAGATGTACGGCAATACATTTTTAGAATGCCAATACATTATAATAAAGAGGAAAGTATGCCAATTATCATACAGCAGGTAGTAGATAAGTCAAGAACACAGTGGACTCAATTGCTTTCTGTTGCCTTTACTTTCTCAGTGAAATATAACACAAGGTCACCAAATAGAAAAAGTTCTTGTAGGAAGAAAGAGAAGGGGCCATGAACAAGGGCCAGGAAGATTCAGTGAAAAAGAGAAATGTGCTCCCACCATACCCTAAATGCAAGCAATGAGAATTTCAAACTAGGTTACATAAATAAATGCAACTACAATGTTTAAAAATATAAAATGATTAAAATGTTAAAAAACATAAAAGTTTAAAAATCTAAAAAGGAAACATAGTCTGCTACCATTGAATTCTTTGGCCATAAGCCAGTACAGGCCCAGCTAGGCTTATGGCTTTCTCTGTGTAAGGAGCAGGCCCTTAAACAGGACCAACTCCATTTTGTAATAGGAAACTTGCAAGACATGTCTGGACAGGTCTGGTACTTGTAAAGACATGTCTGGAAATGAAGCTGTGCTGAGATAACCATATACGAGTGGTTATCTGCCATGTAAGTCAAGAGTAACTCCAAATTTCAGCATAAAAGAGGAGCCTGTCCAGAGCACTTCATCACACTTGTAGCCATGACTGGCCAACGTGATCCTCTGAACAAAGCCTCCTCAGCACCAGGTCATCAAAGAGTTAACTGAGAGACCTATGCCTCCAATTTCATGGCCAAGCTCAGACTTCAATCCGAGAGACCAATGCCTCCAGCTTCTTCGTGGTCAAGCACCCTACGAGGTCAAATTATCTGGAAGCCACATCCTGACCCCGCCTTACCGGACTCCGGACCTGTAACCTAAAACCAACATAAGGACTCAGGTCGTATAATCCATGAATGAATCATGTGTTTATTGCTATGCTTATTTCTTTGGTAATTAGCAACTTATTAGCAACTTATTATTTGTGTTAATTGTGCATATTGTTAGAGGCAACCTATAGGAAATGTGACAATATCTTGTTGTAGCAATAGCCTTAGCATTTGTGTTTGTGTTTGCTTGCTGTGCATTATCATTAAAGAAGTAACTGAATTCCACAAACTCTGTCTCTTGGCATACTCTCTTCCCTCTCGAGGAGTTGATCTCACAGTCAAATCCAGTATATGATCTCTGAGTGGAGCAGGACCTGTCGCTCCTCTCCCCTCGGGGGATTCAAACCCTTTGCTCATAATAGATAAGAGTCCCTGCTCGAGACACTCTGATTATGTAATGCAGGCACAGGGCAGGTGGGGTAGACTTTACCAGCATTCAGTTTTGCAAGTGAAGTTGAATAAAGAGAGGTAGGAGAAGGAAGGAAACACAACTCAAGAACGTAGATATAATGTGACTGTGGGTTTGTAGAGATGGCTCATCTGGTAATGCGCTTACCTCACAGCCATCACAGTCTGGATGTAATCTCCGGATCCATGTGAGAAGACATGCATGAAAGAATGCACCTAGAATCGCTGCACTGGAAGGCAGAGGGGGGAGTACTCCTGGTGCTAGCTGATCTACCTGAATAGGCAAGCTCTAGGTTTAGCAAGATGGCCTATTTCAAAAATAAGAAAATGAAGAAGACAATCAGTATGGACCCATGGCCCCCATATGCACACACTCACACTGAAATATGTACACATGTGAACATGCAAATTTGTAAATTTTTAAAACCGGCCTCCAAGCTGAGTAGACAGATAAAAAAGGTAAGAGGAGAAGCCAGTAAAAGGACAGCAGAGCAAAGGTGCTGTCAGCACTCAGTGCTGTTGAGGACAGGGTAGCAGAACGGGGAATGGAGGCCAACGCAGGAGGCAGCAATTCTTGGTGTGCCTAACAAACCATGTGCTTATTATAGACTGTGACCATGGGAGGAGAGTATAACAGAGTCTAGATGGAGATCTTTGGAAAAGTCAAGGAGCTGAGAGATTAGCCTATGCATATGTTAGCAGTGAGTTGGAAAGACCAAAGAGGGCAGTCTGGGCAGAGTATAACCAAAAGAAGCCTGAGAATGGTTAGACCTACGTGACATTCAGAACTAGGTGTTCTGGAAGGGAGGAGGAGGAAAGAAGCGGGGGTTGGGGGGGTAGTGGCTGGAAATGACACCAGAAGGAAGAATAGAGCACCATCCATAGGCACACCTATCTGAAGCAAGTGGGAGTATAAAAGCTGAGTTTGATGAGGCAGCAGAAGAAATGATGCAAGAAACTTGGTCCCATTTGACACAGTGCTGCCTGCTCAACAGACTGCTGTATTCACTATTTGTAAGGATATAAAAAGAAGCAAAGGAAAAAGACATGACATGTTAACTATTGGCTCTATGGAGAGGGCCTCTACCCCAGCTCAGGGCTGATGTGAGATTCCATTTAACATGGAACTGTGCTTACTGTTTTCAGCTGAGGAGGCTAGAAATCCAGAGCAATGGGCCTGGGGCTCACATTACCACTAGCTCCCGCCTTTGTTCCTAGGAAACGTAATAGGCAGCTCAGAACAGTGTGCTATTGTTCACATGATATGGGTGGGAGGATTAATCCCTTAATTAATCAGGGAATGGGTAATTGATCATTGTTAAGTCCCTGCAAGTAGTCACGATTACATGTGGGCCCATGAAACTGATCATTGTCTTTTTTTACTGCAAGTGGCCATGGCTGCTCATGAGTCATTTTGCAATGAATGCTGATTCATTGTTTTCTGGCCTGGGAATGGAGATTAGGGGCTTGGTGGAGCCCAGGGTTTGCTGTGTAGAAGCCTTCCCTTTCTTCAAATCAGTTGCTTTAGAAGGGGGAAATTTCCAGATTTAAATACACCTGGAGGAATAAAGGAGCAAGAGAGGAGAAAGGCCTACTTTCCAAAGGTTTTTGAACAAGGGTAGTTTCAATTTAAAAACCAAGAAAGCCTGGCTGCAAAGTTATGTTACAGAGAATTCTGAACTGCAGTATTAAACCATTTTCTTGGCTCTTCCCCCAGTGGTGCCATCTTTGTGGAGACAAAGAAAATGGAGAGGACAGGAAGGAATTATAAAAATTATAGAGTGGCAGTCAGCAAAACTTTCAATTTCACCTTTGTTTCCTGGCTTTAATGGTCTCAAGTTAAAGATTAGCTCTCAACACCTTCAAGCTATTATCTGCACCCCCACCCCCACACAGAGCACATGCATGCACACACTCAAGTGCATACCAAAAATAAAAATAAGAATAAAAAAAAATACCCTTTCTCAGCAGTGTTGAGTCCAAGAAAGAATCAAGGGAGCTCTTTCAAGTCACAGCATCTGCCCTGTTTCTTCCACACTGTTACTGTGGTGCAAGAGCATCCACATTAGAAACAGGAATAGATGCAGGCCTGGTACTGCCCTATGCACAATGCAGTGTGTCCAGAAGTATCAATGAGTGAGGTCGCAAACAATAGTAGTTCCCCTAAGAATCTTCCCTATAGTTTACGTAAATTGTCAGAACTGTACTTGGCAGATAACACAGGGTGCTTCACCAAGCCCTGTGTGCTTTCTCACATAGAATGGGGGTAGATTATTTACTATGCCTGCTGCACTTGCCTATTGGGTCAGGCAGCAATTACCTGTGATTATTTAAGAAACTGGAGAACAGTTCGGCTTTCTTAGACCTGCTAACTGGAGTGTAAGTTACCACACCCAGCACGTTCACAACACTCCAAAGGAGCCAGGCAATGTAGGTGTCAGGTGTACTAAGCAAAGGTGCCAGAGATTGGGAGTTAGCAGCAAATGAATAAAGCTATCCAGTAATATGAGTGGTGGGGATGGGGGAGAGGGCACTTGCTTGGGCTCAGCTGGGCTCAGATGGTAAGTATTCACCTTAGTAATTCTTGAAGCCCCAAATCCATCCCCAACACTGCATAAACCTGGTGTGGTAGGGCATGCCTACAATCCTGCCATCCAGAAGAAACAGAATGTCCAAGTTGAAAGGACAGAAACCAATGGTGGAAGTGGATGTCTCAGCGGGCTCATGCCGAGGCATCCCTTCCATCTGAGGGACCAGCCATAGGACAGTATAGCACAGAATAGAGTTTATTCAGGGCATGGGGAGAGGAGTCAGGAGGGTAGTAGAGGCAGAGAGATAGAGAGAGCAGAGAGGTAGAGGCTGGCCATGACCACGTGGAGAGCGGGAGAAGGGAAGGGGGGAGGGGCAGAGGGGGCAGAGAACCTGCAGGCGCGGGTTCAAGAAACCAAGAGGGAGAGGAGGGGGCAGACAGCCCCTTTTATAGTGGGCAGGCGTACCTGCCTGTTGCCAGGTAACTGTGGGGAGGAGCATACCTGGCTGTTGTCAGGTGACTGTGGAGGTGGAGTTTAGACAGAATACTAACACAAGTCATCTTCAACTATAGAAAGAGTTTAGGATTTGCCTGTAATATATGAGACCATGCCAAAATATAATACTAATAATGGTGCACTCATCTGATAGTTCTGTAAGCCAGAATATATCCTAAGGAATTTTAAAATAAGCTTTTTTGTTTTGGAGATTGTATTGACTATTACACAAAAAAGCATCTTTGTGGAGAAGGACCACACCCTACAGCAAGGCAATCAGGAAAGTTCAGTTGAAATAGTTTCCTCTTTATTTCTCCTGTGTGTTTTGATGATTATATTCCTAGGGGAGATATGAACAATGTCTATCCCACCTCTTAAAGTTCTAATTAGACAAAACAAAGTGTGATTCTACCACAGTTTCCACTGGAAAACCAATAGATTTATTGGGCTTGCCTACACCACTGGCAGAAGCATGGAGAAGCCCCAGGCATCTGCATTGTAAAGTCTGAACTCAGCATGAATGTTGCCTCTTCATAGTCATGTAGATGAAGCCCCCTTTCCTTAGTCTTCTCCTGCATATATACTACTTCCCTAACAACAAGAACACAAATCTGCATGCAAATTTGCATACAAAACTATACAAAACAGAGGGGATAGGCTGGGAAAAAACTAGGAAGAGAGGATTGACTGAGGGAAAACTGTGGTCAGAATGTAATAATAATGATAATAATAATAATAAATAACAATAATAGTGGAAAAATTTGGGCCCAGTTAACAGCACCAGGTATGAATTCTGTCTTGTGAAGTAGGCTTTAAATCCAATCAGAAAGTGTTCAGTTACTGTCATAATATTCATGCCAGTGGGCATATATCGCCAGGGTATTTTAATTCACACGTTTACATTTGGATTAGATTGTTGAATATTTTTCTTCTTTAGAATAATAGATATAACCTCCATTGCTGGGAAAGTTAGTTAGATGCAGATTCATAAGGATTTTCTCTCCTTATAGAGATACATATTTCTTTTTTTTTCAAATTTTTAATTTCATTTATTTATTTTTGCAATTGGGTGGATGTGCACATGCATGCTTTTTTGTAAGTGTGTTCATTCACACATATGTCAGAGGACAGCTTGCAGGGATTGAACTCAGATTGACAGGCTTGGCTAAAGATGGCTTTGCCCACTGAGCTATCTAGTCAGTCCTATAAAAATATATTATTATTCCAGGCTGCACTTTTATGCAAAGGAAGACAGTAATGAAAAGTAAATATATATTATAATATTGAGGATTAAATTTACAGGAGATATTAGACATGAATCAATGTGGGATAATAGTAGGCAAGAGTGGGAGAACTTTTATAAAGAAAAACTATTCAAATTATTCCCTCTGAAGTGAAAGAAAACACTATCTAGGATACAAGGGTCTCCTGACTGAAGATAACATCAAGAACAGAGACAAGGAATCATCACAAAATACAATTACTTAGCAAAGTTATTTACAAAATCTTTGGTGTGTGTGCAAACCTGACATTACCCATAGAAAGTTGACAATATAGCATATATATATATATATATATATATATATATATATATATATATATTTAAAATTGTAATTAATACTCATTCACACAGGGTTATAAACACAAGAAGGCAGGACATGGGGAAGGGGATGACACTGGAGCATGGGTGTTCAGGGGGAATACAGATATCTTTCAGGACAAGGTATCAGCTGGGTGAGGGTTCAGAGGATAGGTCACTATGATTCTGCCTATGATTCACTTGTCCTTATCTAAGTTGGTATTATCTGCCAAGGCTACATATTTACAAGATCTATGACTACTCAGGCTGGTAAATTGTCACAAAAATTGCTTGTTCACAATAGCTTATAGCCATCTGTTTCAGTGTTTATACACAGAGACCCAAGACTTGGTGTTAGTATACATGTATGACAGGCCTATTGCTGATTTTAGGCCTATGGCTGATTTTAGGCCTTCAGTGTGTAAGCAGGGATGCCCCTGACATCTCCTCCCTTCTCTAAATATAGAAGGGCTGTGGCAAATCTAATCTTGCAAAGGCGGGGATAGAAGCCTGACCTCCAGTAATTGAAGGGGACCTTGTAATGGCTCCTGTCCCCCTGTCTTTGTCCAGTGAGGCATGAGGGCCATACCCATCCCAATGTCTTTTTCCTGGAGAGGGGATACTTTTGACATCAACCCCTATGCAGTCAGGCTTCTCCCTCAGGGAACCCAGAGAGATATTTTTAACTTTTATTGATATTCCCTTGCAGTGCTTAGCCTCACAGCCTAAGCAAAAATTCAAGTCACCTGTCAGAGGGGGTTCTGGGTGGCCCCTCTCTGCTTGGCCTAGGGGTGGAAGTCCCCTCTTTTAGGTTGGGTGGAGATGGGTTTTACCCTGGATAAAGTAACAACCTCATCTTGAGTCTCGTGGTCCTCCATAGCTAACTTATGATAATGTATCAGAATAGGTTTTGCTACCAAATTATTTATCTGTTGTTTCACAGAGTTAGTCAGCCTATTTGAGGCCCAGGGACCAGAAGAAATAAGAAAAAGAACCCAAATAATGGTCCCAAGATGAGAGGAGGTAGGGTTAACAACCCTGGAGAGGTTGAAAACCAATTCTTGTACCAGCATTCATCTGTCTACTTCCCTCTCTGACTTTTCTCAGGGCCTTCTCTGACCTTTTTCATGCTCTGTTTAACCATCCCTGTCTTGTCTATGTAAAGGCAATATTCTTCTGTAAGTGCTGTACACAGTCAAGAGCTGTACACAGCCTTTTCTATTATGATAGAGTAAATCAAGTCCAATAAAGATCTTTGTGATTTTTGGAGGTCTCTTTAGACAGTGAAATGAGGGATTTCTTCAGATTAGTGATGTCAATCTCTAGTTCTTTGATGTTCTTGTCAATGGCCGTTCGAAGGTCTGAGTAGTATACGTTCAGAGGCCAGCATCTGGTTGAAACTTTTGATACGCCTAGAAAGGACCAAAGCACCCACACTTTGGTCTTCCTTCTTCTTCTTGACTTTCATGTGGTCTATGCATTGTGTCTTAGGTATTGTGAGGTTTTGGGCTGATATCCACTTATCATTGAGTGCATACCATGTATGTTCTTTTGAGATTGGGTCACCTCACTCAGGATGATATTTTCCAGCTCAATCCATTTGCCTAAGAATTTCATGAACTCATTGTTTTTAATAGCTGAGTAGTACTCCATTGTACGAATGTACCACATTTTCTGCATCCATTCTTCTGTTGAAGGACATCTGGGTTCTTTCCAACTTCTGGCTATTATAAATAAGGCTGCTATGAACATAGTGGAGCATGTGTCCCTGTTGTATGTTGAAACATCTTTTGGGTATATACCCAGGAGTGGTATAGCTGAGTCCTCAGGTAACACTATGTTCAATTTTCTGAGATACCACCAGACTTCTTTCCATAGTGGTTGTACCAGTTTACAAACCCACCAACAGTGGAGGAGTGTTCCTCTTTCTCCACATCCTCGCCAACATCTGCTGTCATCTGTGTTTTTGATCTTAGCCATTCTGACTGGTGCGAGGTGGAATCTCAGGGTTGTTTTCATTTGCATTTCCCTGATGACTAGGGATGCTGAACTCTTGTTTAGGTGCTTCTCAAACATTTGAGCTTCCTCAGTTGAAAATTCTTTGTTCAGCTCTGTGCTCCATTTTTTAATAGGATCCTTTGATTATCTAGAGTCTAATTTCTTCAGTTCTTTGTACACCTTGGATATTAGCCCTTTATCAGATGTAGGAATGGTAAAGATCTTTTCCCAATCTGTTGGTTGTCACTTTGTCCTATTGACTGTGTCCTTTGCTTTACAGAAGCTTTGCAGTTTTATGAGGTCCCATTTGTCAATTCTTGGTCTTAGAGCAAAAGCCATTGGTGTTCTGCTCAGGAACTTTCTTCCTGTGCCCATGTGTTCGAGGCTTTTTGCCAATTTCTCTTCTATTAGTTTCAGTGTAGCTAGTTTTAGGTGGAGGTCCTTGATCCACTTGGGATTGAGCTTTGTACAAGGAGATAAGTATGGATCAATTTGCATTCTTCTACATCCTGACCTCCAATTGGATCAGCACCATTTGTTGAAAATGCTTTGTTTTTTCCACTGGATGGTTTTAGCTCCTTTGTCTAAATCAAGTGACCATAGGTATGGGGGTTCATTTCTGGGTCTTCTATTCTATTCCACTGATCCTCCTGCCTGTCTCTGTTCCAATACCATGCAGCTTTTATCACTAGTGCTTTGCAGTACAGCTTGAAATCAGGGATGGTGATTCCTCCAGAAGTTCTTTTATTGCTGAGAGTAGTTTTCGCTATCCTGTATTTTTTGTTATTCCAAATGAATTTTAAGATTGCTCTTTCTATCTCTGTGAAGAATTGAGTGGGAATTTTGATGGGGATTGCATTAAATCTGTAAATTGCTTTTGGCAAGATGGCCACTTTTACTATATTAATTCTTCCAATCCATGAGCATGGGAGATCTTTCCATCTTCTGAGATCTGTTTTGGTTTCTTTCTTCAGGGGCTTGAAGTTCTTGTCATACAGATCTTTTACTTGCTTGGTTAGGTTCACACCAAGATATTTTATATTATCTGTGACTGTTGTGAAGGGTGTCATTTCCATAATTTCTTTCTCAGCCAGTTTATCTTTTGAGTAGAGGAAGGCTACTGATTTGCTTGAGTTAATTTTATATCCAGCCACTTTGCTAAAGTTGTTTATCAGGTTTAGGAGTTCTCTGGTGGAAGTTTTGGGGTCACTTAAGCATGCTATCATATCATCTGCAAATAGTGAGATTTTTGACTTCTTCCTTTCCAATTTGTATCCCTTTGACCTCCTTGTGTTGCCTAATTGCTCTGGCTAGGACTTCCGGTACTATATTGAATAGGTAGGGGGAGAGTGGGCAGCCTTGCCTAGCCCCTGATTTTAGTGGGGTTGCTCCAAGTTTCTCTCCATTTAGCTTGATGTTGGCTGCTGGTTTGCTGTATATTGCTTTTACTATGTTTAGGTATGGACCTTGAATTTCTGATCTTCCCAAGACTTTTATCATGAAGGGGTGTTGAATTTTGTCAAATGCTTTCTCAGCATCTAGTGAGATGATCATGTGGTTTTTTTCTTTGAGTTTGTTTATATAGTGGATTACATTGATGGATTTCCGTATATTGAACCAACCCTGCATTCCTGGGATAAAGCCCACTTGATCATGATGGATAATTGTTTTGATGTGTTCTTGGATTTGGTTCGCTAGAATTTTATTGAGTATTTTTGCATCGATGTTCATAAGGGAGATTGGTCTGAAGTTCTCTTTCTTTGTTGAGTCTTTGTGTGGTTTAGGTATGAGCATAATTGGGCTTTATAGAATGAACTGGGTAGTGTTCCTTCTGTTTCTGTTTTGTGGGATAGTTTGAAGAGAATTGGTATTAGGTCTTCCTTGAAGGTCTGATAGAAGTCTGCACTAAAACCATCTGGTCCCGGAGTTTTTTTTGTGGGGAGACTTTTAATGACTACTTCTATTTCTTGTGGGGTTATGGGACTATTTAGGTGGTTTATCTGCTCTTCATTTAACATTGGTAACTGGTATTTGCCTAGAAAATTGTCCATTTCATCCAGATTTTCCAATTTTGTTGAGTATAGGCTTTTGTAGTAGGATCTGATGATTTTTTGAATTTCCTCGGTTTCTGTTGTTATGTCGCCCTTTTCAGTTCTGATTTTATTAATTTGGATACTGTCTCTCTGTTCTCTGATTAGTCTGTCTAAGGGTTTATCTATCTTGTTGATTTTCTCAAAGAACCAGCTCCTAGTTTTATTAATTCTTTGTATAGTTCTTTTTGTTTCTATTTGGTTGATTTCAGCCCTGAGTTTGATTATTTCCTGCCTTCTACTCTTCTTGGGTGTATTAGCTTCTTTTTGTTCTAGGGCTTTCAGGTGTATTGTCAAGCTGCTAAAGTAAACTCCCTCCAGTTTCTTTTTGTATGCACTTAGAGCTATGAATTTTCCTCTTAGCACTGCTTTCATTGTATCCCATAGGTTTTGGTATGATGTGTCATCATTTTCATTAAATTCTAAAAAGTTTTTAATTTCTTTCTTTATTTCTTCCCTGACCAGATTATCAATGAGTAGGGTGTTGTTCAGTTTCCATGTGAATGTGGACTTTCCATTGTCTTTGTCATTATTGAAGACCAGCCTTAGACCATGGTGATCTGATAGGATGCAAGGGATTATTTCAATTTTTTTTTAATCTGTTGAGGCCTGTTTTGTGTCCAATTATATGGTCTATTTTGGAGAAGGTACCATGAGGTGCTGAGAAAAAGGTATATTCTTTTGCTTTAGGATGAAATGTTCTATAGATATCTGTTAGGTCCATTTGGTTCATAACTTCTGCTAGTTTCACTGTATCTCTGTTTAGTTTCTGTTTCCATGATCTATCCATTGCTGAGAGTGGGGTGTTGAAGTCTCCCACTATTATTGTATGAGATACAATGTGTGCTTTGAGCTTTAGTAAGGTTTCTTTTATGAAGGTGGGTGCTCTTGCATTTGGAGCATAAATATTGAGAATTGAGAGTTCATGTTGGTTGACTTTTCCTTTAACAAGTATGAAATGACCTTCCTTATCCTTTTTGATAGCTTTAAGTTGAAAATTGATTTTATTCGATATTAGAATGGCTACTCCAGCTTGTTTCTTAAGGCCATTTGCTTGAAAACTTGTTTTCCAACCTTTTACTCTAAGGTAGTATCTGTCTTTGTGGCTGAGGTGGGTTTCCTGTATGCAGCAAAAAGCTGGGTCCTGTTTGCTTATCCAGTCTGTTAACCTATGCCTTTTTATTGGGGAATTGAGTCCACTGATGTTAAGAGATATTAAGGAGAGGGTGTTGTTGCTTCCTGTCATTTTTGCTAATAGTGGAGGCATTGTTTGTGTGGTTATCTTCTTTTGGGTTTGTTGGAAGGGGATTATTTTTTTGCTCTTTCTATGGTATAGTTGCCCTCCTTGTATTGGAGCTTTCCTGCTATTATCCTTTGTAGTGCTGGGTTTGTGGAAAGATACTGTGTAAATTTGGTTTTGTCGTGGAATATCTTGGTTTCTCCATCTACGATAATTGAGAGTTTTGCTGGGTACAGTAGCCTGGGCTGGCATTTATGTTCTCTTAGGGTCTGTATGATATTTGTCCAGGATCTTCTGGCTTTTATAGTATCTGGTGAGAAGTCAGGTGTAATTCTGATAGGTTTGCCTTTATATGTTACTTGGCCTTTTTCCCTTACTGCTTTTAAAATTCTTTTTTTGTTTTGTGCATTTTGCGTTTTGACTATTATGTGATGGGAGGTATTTCTTTTCTGATCTAGTCTATTTGGTGCTCTGTAGGCTTCTTGTATGATTATAGGATTATGGTTATTCTCATTCCTTAGGTTAGGGAAGTTTTCTTCTATAATTTTGTTGAAGATATTTATTGGCCCTTTAAGTTGGGGATCTTCACTCTCTTCTATACCTATTTTCCTTAGCTTTGGTCTTCTCATTGTGTCCTGGATTTCCTGGATGTTTTATGTTAACAACTTTTTGAATTTTGTATTTTCTTTGACAGTTGTGTCAATATTTTCTATGGTAGCTTCTGCACCTGAGATTCTTTCTTCTATCTCTTGTATTCTGTTGGTGATGCTTGTGTCTATGACTCCTGATTTCTTTCTTAGGTTTTCTATCTCCAGCATAGTCTCCCTTTGTGATTTCTTAATTGTTTCTACTTCAATTTTTATGTCCTGGATGGTTTTGTTCAATTCCTTCACCTGTTTGTTTGGGTTTTTTTGTAATTCTTTAAGGGATTTTTGTGTTTCCTCTTTAAGGGCTTCTACCTGTTTACCTGTGTTCTCAAATTTTTTGAGATTGTTATATATGTCCTTCTTAAAGTCCTCTATCATCATCATTAGAAGTGATTTTAGATCTGGTTCTTGCTTTCCTGGTGATATGGGGAGTTCAGGACTTTCTAACGTGGGAGAGCTAGGTTCTGATGATGGCAAGAGCCTTGGGTTACTGGTGCTTGTGTTCTTGCGCTTGCCTTCACCATCTGGATCTCCTTTGTGCTATCTGCGCTGTCTCTGACTGGAGCCTGTCTTTCCTATTATCTAGGTTGTGTCAGAACTGTTTGAGATGGGTTTTGCTGCTGCAGTTAGAGCTGAGGCTCAAGATTGCTCAGTGCTCAGGTGGAGACCGGAAGCAAACCTTGCTCCTGGCCAGGAGTGAATTTCTGGGTCCCAGTGGGTTCCAGTTACCCCTGTTTGGGGCGGGTGTTGCTGTCTCTTTACCTGAGATGCTGCCCGAGTTAAAGCTCCTGGAAGGCCCTCTTCCTCTGGGTTTTGTGTAGTTGGGTACAGAGCTGCTGCCTGAGATCTGCCTCGGGCCCCTAGATACATAGTTCTATATACACCTTGACTGCATGGTTCTATACACACCTTGATTGCATGGTTCTTGAGTACAAACTTTATAGATAGAAATGTGTTGTGCTTCAGGATCAGAGGGTTTGGGCATGCTTGTGTCCATTTACTTATTTTACTCAAAAAAAAAAAAATCATTAGTCTCAAGGAACCTCCCTGCTGTCCTGGGGTGTAAGTAGTTCACCTTCCTCTAGCTTCAATACTGTAAGTCACATTAGCTATCAAACCTCAAATCTTTCTCTCTCTCTCTCTCTCTCTCTCTCTCTCTCTCTCTCTCTCACACACACACACACACACACACACACACACACACACAAATCCGCTGCTTTTTAACTGATATTCTGCCCTTCATCTGCTCCTCAAATTAATTTTTTCTATCTTCCGAGTAAAATTTGCTGAACATCACCCACACAAAGCACCATCTCACACAGCTAACAAAGGTGTACCATAGATCTTCTTGTTATTGAAAAAAAAATCTCTTTGGGTACAAAAACTATCTTTTCCAGAGTCATTTTCCTCTCATCATGAAATTTTCAATATATTTTTTTTAACATGGCTAAATAAAAAAGTGAAAAAATAAACATATTGAAGTCAAACTGTTGGAATTGAGTAACAGGACCTACAACTCTGCCTGATTTCCTGTAGGCCACACTGTCACTAGAGACCCCAGGTAAGACCCTGTCCTATGCCCCAGCCTTACTAATTTCATTTAAATCATACTCAATAGCTACAAATGACACTCTATTACCTGGGTTCCATATCTTACCACATAACTTAAGCAGAAAACATCTGTTTTCCTGGAGGCCAAGCCAGTTCAAGTAAGTCCAAAGGCAACATTGACACCTAAAACTCCAAAACACAGGTCACAACAAAACCAGCACAGATGCCTTACACAACCTGAAAACTTCCTTGTCACCAGAACCCCAGACCACTAAGGCAGAAGACCAGAGGGTGAAGAATAACCAAGGGAAATAAACATTTAAAATCATCAATCAAACTCACAAAGATAAACTCAGAAATCAGAACCTAAACCTATAATAACACCAAAACTCAGATGACTAGAGGTCAGCATAAAAAATATAATCAGTGACAGCCAGGGCAATATAACACCACCAGAACACCCCTATCCTGCTAAGGCAAGCCTTCAATACGCCAACACACACATGAAGCACAAGAAAATGCACTTAAATACAATCATATGAGGATGATAGAAGCCTTTAAAAAGGAAATGGATATAGCGCTTAAAGATATACAGTGAAATACAATTAAACAGGTAAAGGAAATGAATAAAGCCATTCAAGACTTGAAAATGGAAGTAGAAACAACAAAGAAAACCCAAACTATAGGAATCCTGGAGGTGGAAAAATCTAGGTAATTGAACGAGCACTACAGACACAAATATCACCAACAGAATACATGAGATGGAAGAGAGAATCTCAGATGTAGACAATAAAAATAGAAGGAATTGATACATAGGTCAAAGAAAATGCCAAATCAAAACAAGTTTCTGATTCCAAATATCCAGGAAATCTGGGACACTATGAAAAGATACAAACCTAACAGTAATATGAATAGAAAAAGAAGGTTTCCAATTTAAAGGCCAAGAAAATACTTTCAACAAAATCATAGAAAAAAAATTTTCCCAACCTAATAAAGAGGTATCTATAAATGTATGAGAGTTACAGAACACCAAATAGATTAGACTAGAAAAGAAAATTTCACTGCCACATAACCAAAACGCTGTACAGAACAAAGAAATAATATTAAAAGCTTCAAGGCAAAACTGCAAGTAACCTATTAAGGCAGATATATTAGAATTACCCACAACTTCTCAACAGAAACTCTAAAAGCCAGAAGGCCTTACAGACTATAAGAGAGGACAGATGTCATCCCAGATTACTATACCCAGCAAAACTTTCAATCACGGAGAAAGCTAGATGTTCCATGATAAAACCAAATTTAAAATTTTTTTTAAAAAATATATTCAAAAATTGAGCCCTACAGAAAATACTAGAGGAAAACTCTAATCCAAAGAGGTTAACTACCTCCCACCCCCTCCCAAAAAAATACCCACAGAAAATAAATAATAATTTCGAAGCAGCAAAATCAAAAGAAGGAAAGCACACAGACACACTATCAACTACATCAAAATAACAGGGATTAACAATCATTGGCCATGACCTGGGGGCCAAGAGGGAAACATAAAGCCACAGAGGCAGCGGCAGCTGAGTTTGCAGGTCTGGCCCCGGTGTCCCTGCCAAGCTGGCCAGCAGGCGGGGAGCTGCAGCCGCCTCAAGCCCATGGAGGCCATTGGGGTAGCGATGGCAAAGCAGACAACCGCGACTGGCCAGAACTCAGGCCGCAGCTCCGGTGCCACTGGCCTGGGAGATGATCCAGCCATCTGTAAGCGAGCTGTCCAGGTCTGTGAGCACAGATATTCTGTGCACTGTGAGCGGCTGTGGCAAGATCCTGCCCAATAGTCCTGTGCTCAACATGCACCTAGTCAAGGGCCACCAACTGCAGGATGGCATAGTAAACCCAACAATAAGAAAAGATTTGAAAACTATACCGAAATTCTACTGTTGTCCAATCAAAGGATGTCCTCGAGGCCCTGACAAACCATTTTCTTAGTTTTCTCTGGTTAAACAGCACTTTATAAAAACGCACGCAGAGAAGAAGCACAAATGCAGTAAGTGCAATAATTCCTAAGGCACCATGTGGTACCTGAAAAGACACGAGGAGGATTAAGGCAAGTCCCTACACCAGCAGAACAACACTGCACTCTCACATCGACCAAACTGGCCCCAAACTGGGGACATTTTTGAAAGCGTCCATTGGTCATACAGTAGTCAGACAGTAACTCATGGTTTGTTACCTCAGAGTGATCCTAAGATCTTAACACAGAAACCCACCTAGCAAAAAAAAAAAAGAAAAGAAAAGAAAGAAAAAGAAAAAAGAAAATGGAAAATGGAAAGCTACCTGGAAACCAAAAGTTGTCCAGTAAAACCACTGAACCACTGAGCGACCAACCAGCCCCCCCTCTCCCGCCAAGACGCTCATGAACCAGATGCTTCAGAAGTAAAGTTAACAGCATCCCTTGAAGACTCTTGTAGCTCCCACACCAAAAAACAGAGCATCTCAAGGCCTCCCAGGTGCCCCCAGAAGTTGAAGTTGCTTCTACCAAAGCCCAAGGTGGCTCTGGTTAAACTTTCCGTCACGCAGTTTTCCCCTGTGCCTGTCTTTGTGCTTACAGCGGACTCCTTGGCCCAGCCTGTGGTGTTATGCATGGATCACAGTTCTGCAGCAGGTGCTGTGTGCTTAGCACCCTTGTCAGTAGGAACCTTGATCCTCAGCCTGGATTCAGAGGCCTGCTCTAGGAGAGGTACCTAGAGAGTCTACCTCTCTTAAAAGTCATCAGTCTGTTGTCGAGCCAATGAATACAGGTGTTCAAGTGAACTTGAGTAAAAGTCTGTGTAGTCCTTTACAAGAGGTAGGGAGTGTGTGTCAGAACAACATTTCCTCAACCAACTTGCAGACGGATCTGTCATATGACTCGGCGAACTTGATACCATCTGCACAGTGGCTTGGCCCTGATTCTTCTGTGTCATTGTGTTCTCAGACTGACATGTCGTTTGATTCTCAAATGTCCCTTCCTGTTAGTGTCCACACCCAGACATTGGTACCCAACTCTAAGGTCACTTCATCCATAGCTGCTCAGACAGATGCATTTACGGCCTGGTGGGGGTCTCTAAAGAAACCCAGACCAGCAGGACGCAAAACTGCACAGATGACTCAGTGACAGTGGGCCACAACGGCCTGTGTGAGGACATTTTTGAAAGTGTCCATTCATCATGCAGTGTTCACACTGACACCATCGTGAGTAGCAGTTTAGTTGCAGAGACAGTAACTCATAGTCTGTTACATCAGAGTGATCCTAAGATCTTAAGCCAAGTCATCAAAAAGTCTGCACCCGTGTTAAATTTCAGTGCCAAGAACAACATGCTTCCTTCACAAAACATGACAGATAATCAGATCCAAGCCATATATCTACTGAGTGACTTAGAAAACATCTTGTCAAGTAATCTCCAGGTCAAACACGGGATAACCAGTCTCTTGTCCGACACAAACTCTAGGCCTGACACCCAACTCCCATTAGGCTCAGTGCCGAATTGTGGAATTGATTTTGATACTGAAGAGTTCCTCTCAGCTTCAAATATCCAGACTCAGACTAGGAGAGTGAACTCAGCTCCATGAGCACTGAGTCGGTCTTGGAGTCCCTGGACATCAAGACATAGACCATGAGCTCTGGCTTTGAGCCCCTGGGGAACTTGTTCCTCACCAGCAACAAAACTCAGACAGCAATAGATGATTTCCTTCTAGCAGATTTGGTCTAGAATATGATGGAGTCCCAGATCAGCTCTGTGGAATCTCCAGCATGCACAGAGCTGCACGCTGTCTCCAGCTTCTAAAGGTGCATCCAGGCATCCCCCCTCCTTGTGGGTTTAGAACATGGGGTCAAGGACAGAAGCATCGACAGGTGATGTAGTCAGTGGGGCAGCTGTTTAGATTCTCTACAGTTCTTGGTGTTTTGTACTCATGAACACAAGATTGGTATACAAATGTGAGCATTATAAAGTGTAAAGTGTTGAACTAAAAAAAAGATCATTGCTCATTAATATCTCTCAACATCAATGGACTCCAATAAAAATACCCAAGCCAAAAACAGGATTCAACATTCTGCTGCATACAAAAAAAAAAAAAATCCTCAACAACTAAGATAGACATTACTTCAGAGTAAAGGGTGGGAAAAAGATTTCCCAAGCAAGTCATCCAAGAAGGAAGCTGATGTAGTCATTTTAATATCTAACAAAATAGACTTTCAACCAAAAGTAATCAAAAGAGATGGAGGAGGGCATTTCATACTCATCAAAGGAAAAATCCACCAAGATGACATGCCAATTCTGAACATTTGTGCCACAAATCTAAGGGCATTCACATCATAAAAGAAACATTACTAAAGTATAAATCACACATTGAACCCCACACATTACTATTGGAAGACTACAACACTACACTCCCACCACTGGCCAGGTCATCCAGAAAGAAACTAAACAAAGAAATAATGAAAGTAACAGAAGCTATGACTCAAATGGACCTAATGGAGATGTACAGAACATTTCACTAAACACAAAAGAATATACCTTCTTCTCATTACTTCACAGACCCTCCCTTAAAAATGACTATGTACTCAGTCACAAAATAAGTCTCAACAGATATAAGAACAATGAAACAACCACTATATCTTATCAGATCACCATGGATTAAAGCTGGAATTCAACTAATAACAGAAACAACAGAAGCCTACAAACTCATGGACACTGAACAACTTTCTATTCAATGACCACTGAGTCAGAGGAAAAAAAAAAAGAAAGAAAGAAATGACTTTCTAGAATCCCATGAAAATGAATGTACAACATAACTAAACTTATGGGGCACAATAAAAGCAGTGCTAGAAGAAAGTTCATAAAACTTTGTATCTTCATAATGAAATTAGTGAGATTTCATATTAGCAACTTTTAACAGCATATCTGAAAGCTCTACAACAACAACAACAACAAAAACCACATATAAGAATAGTAGATGGCAGGAAATAAACTCAGGGTTGAAATAATAAAGTAGTAAAAAGAGAAATATATATATAAAAAAAATCAATGAAACCCAGTGTTAGTTCTCTGAGAAAAAATCAACAAGTTAAACAAACACTTACCCAAACTAAGTAAAATACAAAGAGAGAATATCCAAATTTAAAAGTCAGAAATAAAAAAGGAGACATAACAATATACAACAAGGAAATACAAAGAATCATTAGATCTTACTTCAAAAACTTATATTCCAATAGACTGGAAAATCTAAAAGAAATGGACAATTTTCTCAATAGGCACCACTTACTAAAGTTAAATCAAGACCAGACAAACATCTAAACAGAATTATAAACCCTAAGGAAATGGAAGCAATTATTAAAAATCTTGGAAAAAAAAGCCTAGGGTTAGTTGATTTTACCAAACAACTCTAGAGACTTTGGAAGAAGAACTAATACCAATACTTCTAAAACTATTCCACAAAATGCAAACAAAAGGAACATTGTCAAATTCATTTTATGAGTCCATAATCACCTTGACACCTACACCACACAGAGATTTGACAAAGAAAGAGAATTTCAGACCAATTTCCATCAAGAACATTGATACAAAAATCCTCAATAAAATACTCAGAAACTGAATCCAAGAACATATCCTATTGGATTATCCAACATGATGAAGTAGTCTTCATCCCAGAAATGCAGGGATGGTTCAATGTACAAAAGTCTATCCGTGTAATGTACCATACAAACAAGCTGAAAGAAAACAAAACACATGGACATCTTATTAGATGCTGAAAAAGCTTTTGACAAAATCCAATATCCTGTCTTGATAAAAGCCTTGGGTAGATCAGGTTATACAGACACATACCAAAACTAAGTAAAGGCACTATACAACAAGGTACTAGCCAATATCAAATTGAATGGAGAGAAACTTACAGCAATTCCTCTAAATTACCTCTAAATTCAGAAACAAGAAAAGGGTGTCCACTATCTTCTTATCTATTCAATATAGTATTTGAAGTTTTGGTTTGAGCAGTAAGACAACTGAAAGAAATCAAGGGGATACAAATTGGAAAGGGAGAAGTCAAAGTAGCATTATTCACAGATGATAGGATAGAATATATATATGACTTCAAACATTCTAGCAGGAAACTCCCACAACTGATAAATATCTTCAGCAAAGTGGGCTAGATTCAAAATTGACTAAAAAAATCTGTAGCCCTCTATATACAAATGATATATGGGCTGAGAAAAAAAATGGGGAAACAACATCCTTCACAATAGCCACAAATAATACAAAATATCTTGGTATAATGCTAACCAAACAAGTGAAATGACATGAACTTCAAGTATTTGAAGAAAGAAATCAAAGACCCCAGAAGATTGAGAGATCTTCCATGTTCATGGATTAGTAGGATTAACATAGTAAAAATGTTTAAAAATAAAAATACCTTACCAAAAGCAGTCTATAGATTCAACACAATTAACATCAAAATTTTAACACAATTCTTTACAGATCTTGAGAGAACAATTCTCAACTTTATATAGAAAACAAATTAGGGAAAGATAGCTCAAACAATCCTGTACAATAAAACAACCCTGGGGTTATCACCATTCCTTATATCAAGATGTACCCCAGAGCAATAGTAATAAAACCAAATGGTTTTGACATAAAAACAGACAGGTTGATCGATGGAACTAAACCTAAGACCCAGAAGTAAATCCACATACCTATAGACGCTTGATTTTTGACAAAGAAGCCAAAATTATACAATGAATAAAAGAGAGCATTTTCAACAAATGTTGCTGCTCTAACAGGATGTCTGCAGGCAGAAGAATGCAAGTGGATCCATATCTATCACCCTGCACAAAACTCAAGGCCAAGTGGATCAAAGAACTTAACATAAAACTAGATCTACTAAACCTGACAGAAGAGAAAGTGGGGAACAGCTTTGAACACATTGGCACAAGAGACAACTTCCTGAAGGAACACCAATAGTTTGGCCACTAAAATCAACAATTAATAAATGGGACCTTATGAAACTGAAAAACTTCTGTAAATCAAAGGAGACCGTCAAAAGGACAAATGGCACCCTAGAGAATGAGAAAAGAGCTTCACCAACCTCACAGAGGGATGATATCCAAAATACATAAAGAACTCAAGAAACTAGACATTAACAAACCAACTAACCTTATTAAAAGGTGAGGTACAGAACTAAACAGAATTCTTGACAAAGGAATCTCTAATGGCCGAACAGCACTTAAAGAAATGTTCAACATCTTTGGTCACCAGGGAAATCCAAATTGAAAGAACTCTGAGGTTTCATCTTACACCAGTAAGAATTTACATTACAGCATGATCTGGAGATAGGCAGATCTTTGTGGATTGCTGGCAAACCTACCTAGCCAAATCTGAGGTTTCTGGATAACACCTGAGAGAGACAGTGTGGTGGTTTCAGTAAGTTTGGCCCTGATAGATTCATGTGTTTGGATGCTTGGCCATAGAGAGTGGCACTATTAGTAGGTATTGCCATGTTGGAGGAGGTGTGGCCGTGTTAGAGGAATTGTATCACTATGTAGATAAGCTTTTCCCAATGCAGAAGATCGTCACCTCTTGGCTGCCTACAGGACACTGTCCTCTTCTACTGCCTGTGGATAAAGATGTAGAACTCTTGTCTCCTCTAACATCATGTTTGCCTGAATACTGCCATGCTTCCTGCAATGATGATAATGGAGTAAACCCATGAAAGCATAATCCATCTCCAGTTAAATGTTTTTCTTTATAAGAGTTGCCTTGATCATGATGTCATTTCACAGTAACAAAACACAAACTAAGACAGACACTATTCAAAAAAAGTAAATTGGATGGTGTTTTGAGGAGTGACATTCAAGATTGACCTCTGTCTTCCATACCATGTGCATATCATACATATAGATATATAGAGATATAGAGATATATGTGCATACACACACACACACACACATCCACAAATATAAAAAGAGGGCTTTAGATGGAGTGCTGTAGTGGAGTGATTAACTAGCATATTCAAAACTCTGAGTTCTATCCCTAATGCTACAGAAGGAAAAGGTGGATGGAGAGAAGGTAATAGAAAAGAAACACTTGTTTGTTCTACTATTTGGGAATATTTAATCTTGTGAAAGAGAACATGTGTAATTATTTAAAGAAATTGACTTCATATCCATCACTACTTACAGTCAGTTTGGGGAGAACCAAAAGAGGCCTACTGATTTTGTGACCATAGCTCCTTAGCTGTCAGCTGCCTCCATGCAGAGCCTGCAATAGATGATAGCTCATCTTCAAAATGACCCAGTAAAGAAGTGATACATGCTAAAATCATCCAGATCTGGGTTTGAGTCAGCCTCTGCCACCTGTGAAATGTTTGCTGTCATAGTGAAGCTTTCCAATTTCCAATTTATTCTTCCATAGAATATAAATCATAATATGCTCCTCTAGGAATTATTCTGAACTTAAACAAGGTGTGAGTTATCCACCTACCCTTTTGTGAGCCAGAAAATGGAGCACATGCTCACTCAGGAACAACTGTTTTTATCACCCTGACACAAACCTAGACAAATCTGGGAAGAGAAAAATCTCAACTGAGGAATAGCTTCCATGAAATAGGGCTGAAGGCACATCTGCAGGGCATTTTATTAATTGTCACTTAATGTAGAAGGGTCTAGCCCACTGACCATAGTGCTGTGTCTAGACAGGTAGGTCTGGACAATATAAGAAAGATGACTGAGCAAGCCAAAGTAGCAACCCAGTAAGCAGCACGTCTTCATGGTCTCTGCTTCAGCTCCTATCTCCAAGTTTCTGCCTGGGCTTCCTTCAGGGATTATTAACTGCCCCCTGCAAGATGAAGTTCAGCACATTCACATTATTGATGCTGGTGAGGGTTAAAACAATGAGGAGCACAGCACACCTACCAGCATGTCCACAACCCAGCTCACCTGTATCATTGATGCTGGTCAGGGCGTGAAACAAGAGCAACCTTCATCACAGCTGGTGGGAACACAAAACAGTACATCAGTCTGTCGGGTTCTTACAAAATTAAACAGGATCTAACACATCACCCAGAGATCTCATTACTTTCTATTTATATATTTAATAGTTAAAAACTATGTCTAGATGTGTGTGCGTGCGTGTGCGTGTGAAACTTAAAGGCAATCAAAATGTTCTCCAGTCAATAAGGGTAATCTTCACTACTGTGTCAACCAGCTTCCCACCAATTGTGACGACCTGAGTTCATCACGCACAGAGGGAAATGTACTTTGGCTCACTGTTTCATCCATTTAAATCCATGATGAATTAACATTGTTTTTCTGGAGCCAGTGGTAAAAGAAGGACACTATGACATGAAGGCATGAGTGTGTGACAAAACAAAGCACAGACTGCAGGGTTTCACTGTGGCTTTCATGGCCTGGGTTGCAGGGGGGATTTCATGACAAGGTGTCTAGCCTCAGGTTAGAAGTAGCCCCCAAGACACACACACAAATAAGTAATCACTACACAAAACACATATAAGTACACATACACACATATATAAACTCATGTGAAAACATGCACATGGAAATACATAGTCATACACAAATTCACAAATATGCATATTCAGACAGAAACACACAGGGTTAATCCTTGTTAATGTCTCACTATTTCTTTAGCTCTTGAAGGCTTCCTGGCCTTTTAAAATGCCACAGAAGGCATTAAGCCTTATCAATTTCTATCTCTGTTATCAGATCACATCTCAGCTGACAGTCAGATGAAAAGCTATCCAGGAATGCTCCAGTAGAAGTGCCAGGCCTGTGAAAGGGCAGGAGTGACCCAGGACAGCCCAGGGACTATCAGCACTGGATGCAGCTGCTATTAGGTAGAGGAGTTTCAAACTTAGTTTGTGAGACTTCAGCATCCAGAGAAAAAGGAAGAAGGAAGGAAGACTTTCCCACCTTTCTTGGATGTTCTGGAAAATGGAGCCTTCAGCCAAGGAGAAGAACACAAATCCGAGGCTAGGCATGTGGCTATGAAGAGCCTCATCCACAGGCCAATGCTACAGTTTTTACCACTAATATAAACTACCTTGGGGTATGTAATCCATGGATCTCAAATGCCTTTCTGAGTGTGCACATCATCTGACCCTCTCTGAGACAGTGCAAGCAGTTGACACACTGAGTTTCTTCCATGGACGAGAAATCAGTCAGGAAAAGCAAAGCAGGGATGTGTGGTGAGACTCCAGCCCTCAGCAGGTTGGGGGAAGGCTTTGAGGTGGGGGTCAACCTGGACTACACATTAAGAGCCTTCCTGAGAGAGAGGCAGGTCAAACCAAAAAGAGAGAAAGCTCTGGGGGAGGGAAAAGGAAGGAAAACAACTTCCTGAAACCATAATTGACAAGTGGAAGGAATTCCGCTGAACAGGTTCATATTAGTGTCTCTAATTGCAGAGGGGAAGATTTTAAACATTGTACAGTGTTCTGTCTTTATATGTATGAAGTGCTTCTTTTGAAAACTTGTGTTTAACTTTCATTTTGGAAATGAAACAGCAAAGAGATAAAGCTTACAGCCTTGCTACTACTTCAGTCACAGAGCAGAGTCAGAAACCTGCCCGTAGGAGTCATGTAGAATTTCTCAGAGAAGGTCCCTTCCTTCTTTTCTTTCTTCCTTCCTTCCTTCCTTCCTTCCTTCCTTCCTTCCTTCCTTCCTT
>NW_021604598.1:11177410-11180967 GCF_004785775.1 Grammomys surdaster | reverse complement strand
CTTCCTTCCTTCCTTCCTTCCTTCCTTCCTTCCTTCCTTCCTTCCTTCCCTCCCTCTTTCCTTCCTTCTTCCCTTCCTGCTTCTTTTCTTTCTCTTTCTTCCTTCCTTCCTTTTCTTTCTTTTCTTCTTTCTTTCTTTGTCTCAATAATACAAGTTGCATTTTTATTCATTTTTTTACTTTAATATCTACTACACACTCCATCACTCACACATATTGAAAACAGTCTTTGAAGAGAATCCCACCACATCATGACTGGATCAGTCTGAGAATGTTAGTGTAAGTCTGTTATTCAGGAGAATGTCAATGAGTTTGAGGCCATTCTAGGCTAATCTTGTGAGACACTGTTGTTTGTTTTAATAAAAAGTGAAAGAAAAGGGTCAAGAAATACGACAGGTAAGAACACTTTCTATTCTTCCAGTGGACTACAATTCTGTTCCCAGTACACATATCAGGAAGCTCAAAACTACCTGTAACTCCAGCTCCAGGGATTCATATAGCCTCTTCTAACCTCCACAGGCATGAGGGCACATAGATCATACACAGACAGATGCACACACACATGCATACACAGAGAGAGACTCACAGGCACATACACACAGGCATACATGTCCACACATGAACAGACATGCACATATACACATGCATAGGAATATACACAGATACACATGCACACACGTATATGCACACACACATATATGCACACACATATATGCGCGCACACACACACATACACATAAAAGTAAATCTTTTTGTAAAATGAAAGGAAGGGATAAATTTATACCTTTAACAAAAAAGTAAAATGACTAGATCTGTTCAGTCCAGTCGTGGGTCTACTCCAGATTTGCATCATACTATTCTAAACAGCACAAACAGCTTATGCAAATGGATCCCCTGAGCATTCCTGAGAAAGGTCCCCCATGATCATGTATGCTCAGAATAGTCTACTGAAACAATAAAAGACAGGACCCACAACATATTTCTCAAAAGCCTTCTACAAGGTTTAATGGGCAGGTTTAGTTTTATTGTCTGAAAAGGAAGCTCTAATCAAACTGGAGGTGAGTCAAAGGTTTATTTCTGCTTCCATGGATCAGCTCTCATGCACATTTCCTGTCAGTAGACTCTATTTTGCCAATGTGTAATTATAACTGCAACCCACCATTAACCATTCGGAATACTAAAGTCTATTTCCTGATAAACTTGAGAAAGGTCAGAGGTTAACTGGGCCATGCCTAGTCAAAATACTGCAGGCTTAGAATGTAGCTACTCTCCTTCAGGCAGAAACCCCACATCACTGTCAGAAGCAGGAACCATCTACAGTTTAGGAAATGTGGACACAGAGGGGTGACTTAGTTACACAGAAACCAGTCTGAACTGCCCGACTACGTAAAACTGCCACAGCTTCCTGAAGCCTCAGGAAACACAAAGGTTCTTAGTCTAGAGTCTGACCCTTCCCAGAATGACCATACCTCCTTGTCCTCACAAAAAAAAAAAAAAAAAAAAAAAAAAAAAAAAAACCAGAAGCAGCTGAATGCAGACTCCTCATCAATCACAGAGTCAGATCTGTCACCAGGCTGCAAGGGTTCCTGTGGAAAATGAGTAACATATATTAACAAAGTGTCCCAAAGGGACTGTGGCAGGCAGAGAACTGTAGAGAAAACCTAGAGAGGGTTCCACGTGTGACCCCAGAAGAAAGCTGTAACTCAGACTCTGCCTTGATGCCTGGAAAGCTGGTCTGAGGAATCTCCAGAATCAATGTTTCTCTAAAATGAGGTTATTGATTTCCACTTATGATTCCAATGGGCCACTATTAGTTGTCACCAGTCACTGAGTAGTAAGAGATGAAGGGGACACTCAGACTCTACAGTTTTTTTTCCAGACTTCCTGATGCCCAGATTGAAATAGGAAAGCAACTACTGGCCTGGCGTGTTTCAGCATGAATAACAACTGGTAAACCTTGACAGTGGTTACACAGTCTTTAAATTATATTTCTGTTTCAACTAATTACACACGTTCTTTTAAAATTTCTCTTGTTGATTAATGTTATTTGAACATTTTATACATTAATAGAATGTGTTCTGATTATCCCCCTTCTCTCATCTCCCCAACCCTACCAACACCCGCCTCTCTCTTCTCCCTTTCCTTTCTCAGAAATCATGACTTTTGAGTTGAGTTTGTGACATATTTAGTTTAGTCAGGATCACCTGTGTGGTCATTGGATTGGAACTCTTCCTGGAGCCTGGTGGACTGATAAAATACAACTAAAAGCGATGGTTTCCCCACTCCACTCCCCAAGTCAATCAGTAGCCAGTAACTGAACAGAGATGGGCAGGGCCTCCAGAGCACAGCATCCACACACAATTCATGCCTGACTGTTGAAGAGTCAATTCTCTTGCAGACGCTCACTAATTACTTAAGTTCTTTATTTTTACTATAATTAAAAACAAACACTAACATTTTCCTGGAAGCACTTGAGATGCTGAAAATTCCTCAACCTCCCTGGAGTCAGCTCAGCATATTGCTGAGATGCACATTCCCAGACGAGAGAAGACTATGTCAACACAGCAACTGTGAGTTAACTTCTCACAGGGACAAGCTAATGAAATGTCTAACACAGGAGCCCCTCAGCTGAAGAAAGACTTGCTCAATTTCTGCCACATATCGTTACCACAGATTCAAAGGTTTGGAGACAATCTTTCAGACATCTGGCTTCTTTACAAATATTTTAAACCTATTGAATTGTCCAGTCTTAAAAAGACTTCTAGCTTGACTAGACAGTTTTGCAAACACTTTATTTTAGAGGGAAAGAAGGTGGGTGGTAATATTTTTCATACTTGGGAACATAATCCAAAAGGTAAACATCAAATTTTCTTGTCCTATATTTTTACATGTTTTAATCCTAAAAACATGTATCTCAGACCCTGGGAAGCAGAATAATGTTTTTTTAATTTTCTTTAAGTAAGGCTTAAAAAATGAGTTTATGACGTCACTGTGCACGTATATCATTCCACTTTGTTTATACACTCCTTTCCTCTGGACACTCCTGCTTGTCTACAGCCTTGCGCCAAGTAGTCCTTCTGCTCTCATGCCATATGCACATTCAAACCTAAGTTCTGCTAATGAGAAAGAACACACCATACTTATATTTTTTTTTCTCCTCTTATTGTCCTCTCTTGTTTCTCCCTTTCTTTCTTTCTTTTTTTTTTTTTTCGAGACAGGGTTTCTCTGTGTAGTCCTGGCTGTCCTGGAACTCACTCTGTAGACCAGGCTGGTCTCGAACTCAGAAATCTGCCTGCCTCTGCCTCCCAAGTGCTGGGATTAAAGGCGTGCGCCACCACCGCCCGGCTGCTTCTCCCTTTCTTTAAATACCTTCTTCTAACCAGGATCATGCTACCAACCTGATAACCTATGTTCAATCTCTGAAACACAGTGGACAGGAAGAATTGACTTCCAATGGCTGTCCTCTGATCTCTACAATTTTGCTATGGCAAGTGTGTACCTAGACATGCATTAAATAAATAAATAAATAAATAAATAAATAAATAAATAAATAAATAAA
>NW_021604598.1:11139526-11177400 GCF_004785775.1 Grammomys surdaster | reverse complement strand
AAATAAATAAATAAATAAATAAATAAATAAATAAATAAATAAATAAAAAGTTTTAACATTTGCGAAGAATAAATAGAGTAATAAGGACCAATGTATTTTGCTCTGTGTATTTCTTCCCAAATGCTGCTACTCCAGAACAAGAATAGGAAGAGTGAGCTTTCTTTCTCTGACAAAATGCCTCTATAAATAAAAATGCACTGAAACAGAAATAAAAAGTAGCCTATGTCCATTAGTTTAAATAACAAAAAAGATATAAAAAATGCATCACGAACAAACAAAAACAGATGAAAATTGGAATAAATAGGAAAGGTATGCCTAAATTTATCAGTAATTGTTCCAAGGATAGGCAGGTTCTCTTGTCTGTAACTCCTGACTTTCATATAATAAATTGTCTCATATTAGAATACCTAACAAACATGGGCCAAAGAACAAACTCAGAACTTCTAGTGAGGGTGCCCTTGCAAGCTTGACTTGAAAACATGTACTCTTTATCTATGCGGCAAGTACAGACATTCATTTTAAAAGGAGAAATATATTAAAATAATAATATACTTAAAGAATACAAGATTAGTAAGACAAAGTGATGCTGGTCACTAATCCCATCACTTAGACAGAAGAGTTGTGGGTTCAGCACCAGCCTAGGCTATGTAGACACTTTAAATCAAAAGAAAGAACAGGGAGAATGGTAGAGAGAAATAAAGAAATGAAGGTAAGAAAATGGGATAGAGGCAAGAAGGGAAAGAGGAGTGAAGCAAAAAAGGGAGGAAAGGAGAAAGAGAAAAGAGAAATGAGAAGATGGAAAAGGAGGACAAGAAATGAGAAAAGGAAGGTGAAAGAAAAAAGAGAAAGTTTTAAGTAACACATAAAGACTTACACTAAAGAGAAATAGCTTGTAAATTAGTTCATAAACAATTAATACTGCGGTAACTGCAAACTGAAATAATGTGCTATTTCCTATTCATGGCACTAAGAAAACTGCATACTAGTAGGATGCCACTTCTTGGCAAGGTGTGAGGAGAGAGAAAGAGCCCTGCTGTGGGGCTGTGACTCGAGTGTGGGCATGGGTTCTGTTGGGCTGAGTTGTGGGTCCCACGTGTTTGCCGCCCCAGGCAGCTGAAACCATGGCTCAGAGGGTAGAAGTGCAGGAATTCGACTGAGTTCACTCCGTGCAGTGCCAGGCAGATGCTGGATTATGGGAAGCCACAGAGCTCCACTCAGGGCATGGTGAGATCCCAGTCTGAGGTCCTGTGGGGGTGGAACTCTTGAGTTGGGGATCCTCGGTCAAGGAAGCGGATGAGGATCAGCTGGTCTCAAGCACTTGGGCTTCCAGGTGCTGTTGAGAGGTCACAGTATAACCTAGAAGTGGCAAGCAGGAAAAGATGAGCTCCAGAAATGCCGACTCTTGGTCATGGCTACTCACTTTGCTAGGTCATGGCTGGCTAGGCTAGTTCTGCTTAGGTTGGTGACCTCTCTGTGGTTGGAACGTTGAGAAGTCCTTGGCAGGAGATTAGACTGTGGCTTGGTAGTTTAAGACCTTCTCCATGATCCCCCACGGTGGGCCCCAAAGACAAGAGGTAGTCCATGGTATTAAAAGATTTATTGTCATGGCAGAAAGTGGATGAAGCTGTACCCTGTGTCCTCAAGGTAGGCCTGAGATTAAATACATTTGCAAGTAGGAGGAGGGTCTGGGAAGTCATGTTTAATTGGCTACACCTTCTGGCCTTTAGGCAACTCATGAATATGGAAATCTCTTGAGGCTCTGCAGCCTGTAGTCACACCCTCTACCTGTGCTACGTGACACAAAACTCTTTTTGGGAGGGGCTGTAGAGGGCTATCCTAAATGAAAGGAACCAGGGCCCAGGAGCAAGGCTGAACACCTACCATCCCTTTAGGGTCTCTAGAGTTCAAGACCTGCCTCTCACAGCCTATCGTCTCACACCCTGAGGCCAAAGCTGGTAATACCTGTGACCCTCCTAGAAGACAACTTTGTGGCATCTAGCAAAGGGCACCTAGGCAGTTCAGGGATTCATGGAGATGGTGACAAAGCACAGAGACTTAGACCAGAGCCTTTCCATCAGCAATGTGAAATATGAGCCACCTGGAAACAACCCAAAGTTCCCCAGTAGAAAAGAAAAAAAATAGAATTACAATGTCTCATCAAGTAGGTCCACTGACAAATATCTAAATAAGATACAATTGTATGGCTCTAAATAAATGTTGGAATATTAATTAGAGTAAAAACATAAATTACATAAACAAGCTACTATTAGTATACCAATGTGGAATGTTCCTTTTCTGTAAGTCTATTGCTATTTGTAGAGATTTGTTTGTTTGCTTGAAATAGGGTTTCATGTAACCCAAACTGGTCTCAAACTTTCTATATAGCTGAAGTGGTCTGAATGAGAAATGTACCCCCATAAGCTTACATATTAAAACACTTGGTCTCTAGTTGGTGGTCCTGTTGGGGGACAGAGTATGGAACTTTCAGGAGGTAGAGGCTTGCTGAAAGAAGAATGTCAGTTTGTGAGAGCTTAGAGTTCATAGTCTCACCCCACTTCTAGTATGCTTTCTCTCCATCTTGTGTGCAGTTGAGATGTGATCTCTCAGCTTCCTGTTTCTGCCACCATGCCTTCCCTGATAATATGGATTTCTAGTCCTCTAGAAGCATTGGCCAAACTGAATTATTTTTAAGTTGCTTTTGGTTATGATTTTTATCACAGCAACAGAAAAGTAGCCATGGATAACCTTGAACTTCTGATCTTCCTCTCACCACCTTCACATTTCACCAATTGCTGGGTTCATCAATTATGTGCCAACATGCCCAACTTCTGTTGAATTTTCAAAGCACATAGAATAATGACACATAGTAAATGAATGCCAATTTCAAAACAGCCCATTAAACAACTTTATATATTATGAAAAATTCAGAATTTTCATTTCTGGCTGTGAGATACAGAAGGTATACCTTATTGTTGTCTATATTTTTAAAGTGCCTGATATGCTTCAAAATTTAATGAACTGTTCATCTAATTTTTCATTTAAGAGCTTATTGCTACTTTAGCAAGAATAAGGCTTGAAGTGCTAGGAAAAAATCCACCTCTAGACAGAGCTAGGTAGAAGAACATGGTTAACAGTATGGCACAGTGAGTTGTGAACAGATACAGGAAGTCATGAGGGCTATGTGAGACATATGGAATGAGTGGGAAGGAAGCAATAATTGACCTGAAACCTCTGAAGGAGAACTAGACTTAGAGGCCAGAAAGAGTTCCCAAGAGTGACCCAGTTGGGATGATTAAGACCTAAGTGCATCTAAAAGTGTGAAGTAAAAGGGCTCAACATCACAGTATCTCCTACAATGTGACAAAAAACAACTATAGTGTTGGGAGAAACAGCTCAGTTGCTAAAGTCCATACTGTGCAAGCACAAAGGCCTAAGTTTCTCAACACCTGGGTAAAAAGCTAGTCATTTTGGCATTCACTACTAATCCCAGGCTTGTTGAGGCAAAAATAGATAGATACTTGAATTTTCATGGACAAACAGTATGCGTCTCATTGAGAAACTTTTTCTCAAAAATGATAGACAGCTTCCCTGGTACAACAGCAGATGCTGACCACTGGCCACCACACACATGCACACATATGCACATATACACATACACACATACCCTAGTGTGTACACACAAAAGAACAAACTACAGTATAGTAAAAGGGAAAATACAGGAAACTGTGGTTAGTTTCCAGAAGTCGAAAGAATATCTGCATCCAGGAGAAACCAAAAAGAAACAAAACAAAAACCCATACAGTAAGTGTGCTTGGCATATGAGGTCACGCCTGTACTACATTAGGGAAGTACCAACTAGAAGTCCTTAAAATTGATCTGGGAGAGGAAGAAGGCAGGGAAAAAATAGATGTTTAAAGTCAAATGCTGGAAAGGAGAAGGACACAGATGACCTTCACAGAAGAAAACAGTCATTAAAATAAGTAAATGTCTAGCAGAAATGGCTTGGTTCCAGAAAGACCCTCAGTCATGCAGGCACAGACTCTATACAGAAAGGTATTTTAAATGCAATCAATTGATTTCTCTTCTCACTCCAGCTTCCCATACTGTTTGGCAGAGTTTCAGGGACCCCAGACTTTTACTGAATCTAATTGAAGAAATAAGCTGAGTGTACATGTTTCTTTGGGTTCACAAAAACATGTTTACACAGCATGGAGTCATTTCCATGTATGGTTATTGCTGGCCATAGAGCAGTGGGCAGAGCTTCCAGGAATAATATGACTGTCCATCCTGGCCAACTCACTTGGCATTGTGATAGATGTTTCCAGGCTAGCAGAATGAGTCTTCTGGAGCAAAATGATAGAAGAGGTAGTGTTTAAAATAGAGGGCGGCAGAACCTAGGCTGTGGAGAATCCTTCAAAGCACCCAGTGTGAAAAACTATAAAAAGAGCAAATACAGGGAATTTACAGATAGCCTAGAAGGTGCTACAGCTTCTGCACTTGGTGATGTTTAGGGAGTTTGTTAGCATTTGTGAATCGTTGCCACTTTCTTTTCACTCCCTGTAAATATTTCATATTTAATCATACTTTAAAGAAAACCTCTAAAGCTATATGACTTCAGTGTCCACAAAACTTAGATCTCTCTCTAGTTGTTAGATGTTCGACTCAGAGCAGTGTGAATGATGAGAAATTTGTGTCTCCTTTTCTCTAAAGAATGCAAATTGCAATGTAGCTAAGCAGCATTTATTTTGTTAAAATTTATGTAATCACTGTTTTCCTAAATTTAATCCCAAAACCCAGGAATGAGGCCAAAATTGTGAAGACTGCCTTTTTGCCAAATTTAGTGACCTCTAAATGGTATAAGTTTCCATGAATTTTTATTCTTAATTTCTGCTTTTATTACACTTTAGGCAAAACTGTAAAAAATGTCTGATAATCACAGTCTTTTAAAAATGAAGATGACAGAAGTCTACTGACTGTATTAAGACTGAAACAATTCTGAAAAGCTACTTGGAAACAATCCAGAAGTCACAAGATGCCACAGAGTCCACTGAGAATGGTTGTGGAAGGACTTCCATCCATTTAAAAAAATGGCTGCAGGCCCACAGTGGAAAACCACTGTAAGTTTGTCTACTCTTCAATCAATATGAAAGAAAGGCCAGCTTGATCACCAACTACTGCTGTTGATGGCTTCTACTAGGACACTCTCTGCTCACATCCATTGACTTCTACTGAGCCACTTAGTGGCCTCCTTCTCCTCCTAGAGGTGGTCCTTCATGCTTCACAGGAACCTCTAAAGACCCTTGCCCTCACTTCTGTCTTCCATTATATTTGGTTTGAAGAGGAAGAAGGACTTGCTTACTTAAGAGAGATGTTGACTCTTCCTGGCTCTTTTCCATCAATTCTCCTACATGTCTCATGAAAAGCGTGAGAACAGACAAGCACCTAGCCTTTCCAGTCCTCTTCCCTGGCTGCAAGGGAACTGATCATCCAGCATCTACCCCAGGACAGAGCACATTAGAAAAGTAAATTAAGAGGAGTATGTTTTGTTACAGTTCACCAATAGTATGTAAAAAATTCATTCATCAAATGTACTTTTTGAGACAAAGAAAGTTTCTGGCAAGACCTCAAACTCAGTAGGTAGCCATGGATGATATTTAACTTCTAATTCTTCTGCCCCCACCTCTTGAGTGCTGAGATTATAGATGTATACCATCATTCTCAGTTTATGTGGCTCTGGGGATCAAATTCAGGCTTCATGCATGCTAGGTAAGCAATCTGTGCATTGAGCTGTACTCCCAGCTCGATTATTAGCAGTTCTGTTTCCTTTTTGCTCATCCATAACCATGTAAAAATGTAGATCATTACTCTCTACTTCTTTCTTCTTATTAGCAGGTACATAGTAGTTTTATGATGGTGCTTTCATACATATGTAAGGGATATTCATCATATTCACTTCAGCTATTCTAATCTCTTGATTCAAAGATTGCAAAGGAAGACTGTGTGCCATACTGGGCATAGCTTGACATGGACCTCAAAGCATGTCTCCACTGTGACATACTTCCTCCAACAAGGCCACACCCCCAAATAGTACCACTCCCTATGGCCAAACATTCAAACACATGAATCTGTGGGGGGTCATTGCTATTAAAAACATTATAGTGTATTAATTTCTTTTTTAAATTTTTTAAAAATTTCATTACCATGTATAGGTGTTTTGCCTGTATATATGCCTATGCACCAAATGTGTGCCTGGAACCCTCAAAAGTTAGAAGTGAACTTGGATCCCCAGGGACTGGAGTATAGATGGTTGTAAGTTGCCATATGGGTACTGGGAATCAAAGAGCAGCCAGTGCTCTTAACCACTGGGTCTTTTCTCCAGTCTCTGTCTCAATTGGTAACTAGGTTGGGCAACTTTTAAAGTAAGTTCCATTGACATAATTCTCTGAGTTTACTATAAAAACATTTTCTTGTTTTATGATATATTTAATAAATATTAACTAGTTAACCTAGTTTGTAGAATAGCTAGATTGGTGGAGGGCAGCCGTAGTCCAAACTATTTCCTTTCTGTGATCTACAACTAGCAAAGCAGAGTCATACAAAAGACAAAGTCAGTATATTCAGCATGTTCCAGAATCAGTAGCAGGCAAGGTCTCTCATGACTGGTGAGTCCACATTACTCTATAAAAGGGGATAGGATGAACCTTACCTGTTGTTTTGTTTTGTTTTGTTTTGCCATTTAGTCTTCTGATGCACAGGAGATACAGACCCTGTGCAAAACAAGTAAAGCACAAGCAGATTCTCCATGACAGTGCCCAGTTCATTGGAAAAGAGACACATGCTGACAGATCAAAGGGAACCCAGAACTAAGGGATACCAGTACAAGGAGTAGGAAGGGAAAGTTTGTCCTTCCTGATGGAGAAAACAACAGTCTTCCCTAAGGGAATGAGACTTTGAGCAAAATTCCACTGAACCCACTGTGTTAGAATGAGAGTAGAGAGAGTATTTGAGAAGAGGCAACAGATACATGTATTAAAGAAAGAAAAAAAGAAAGAAAGAAAGAAAGAAAGAAAGAAAGAAAGAAAGAAAGAAAGGAAGGAAGGAAGGAAGGAAGGAAGAGAAAAAGGAAAAAATAAAAAGGCTTGACAAAATCAGGAAGAAATTAAGTTTCTGTTACTCCAAATAAACAATAAGGGTCTCAGGACTGGCTGTTATGGATACATAACAGTTACCTTCAAATATTTTGGAAGCTGCCAAGATACACCACCCCCTCTCTCTCTCTCTCTCTCTCTCTCTCTCTCTCTCTCTCTCTCCCTCTCTGTGTGTGTGTGTGTGTGTGTCTCATGTGTGTGCATGTGTGTGTGTAAGACAAACTTAGTGAAAGAAAAACATATTATAAAAATAACAACAAGAAGGATGAATTTAAGAGAAATGGACTATGCAGTGTTCCATTACTTGAGCTTCTCAGAAATGGCTTACTTTCTTTTCATCTGATTTTCTGTGATGTTTCCTGAGCCTTGGAAGTGGTGGTATGAGTGTCCTATATAATAATAAGCACTTGACAGTTATATGTTCTCAGAACTTAGGCCAGCTACAAAGCTACATGAACTAAGGAGCTAATTAACAGGCACTTTGACAACATATTTCTCTACCAAAACTAAAGTCATAGGTCTGCCACTAGTACCTATAAACTCCCTATCACAAGCCTTTAACCAGATCCATAATACCCAGTGTGTAACTCCCTCCTGCAGATCAGGCCTTCTGTGCAACCAGAAATAAGATGGTTACTTCCATAACAGCCATACCAGTATTATATGTGTGAGGACTTCTTGCCTGGGAAGATCTAAAGCTGAAAAAGACCATTGCTGACTTTCCTCCCCAGATGCCTGCCTGGCACCTTCTGGCACTGTGAAAGCTGGCCAGTAGGAAGGAAGCTGCTGTCTCAGGGTAAAATGTGGTTTCTCTTCTACTTTAGTCTCCTTCAGAACCTGAAGATTCCTGATTCAGCTAGGCAAGCAGGCCAGCATATCTCAAAGGTTATTCTAACTCTCCATCTCTAGCACAGAGGTTTAAAATACACCCCTCCACATAGTGATTTTTTTATGTTAATCTTAAACTAAGGTCCTCATGCAAGGTAAACACACTACTAAGAAAGCCAGCTCATGACCCAGCTCACAGGTCAGTCAGTGGGGTCTGCAAGTGAGAGAGAGAGTGTGGATAGAGTGTCAAGAGACTCGAAGAATAGAGCCAAGACAAAGTTTTCTGATGAAGGCTCGTTTATTGAAAGAAAATCATGGGTATATAAGCACAAGCCAGGGAGTACAGCTGGAGACTCTTCACTACCACGAGTGCCTTGCAGCTGGGGACACTAAACAAGTCCAGGATATGTCTGAGAATAAGAAGATATTTATCAGAATGTGCTCAGCTATTGTGGGCTGTTTGCAAAAACATCATGCTAGAAAAACAAGTCTCTTATCAGGGTAGAAAAGTATCAATCTGCAAATATATGGCCCAAGATGGCTGCAAAGATATTCTGCTAGGAGATGGCTTTCAACATGTCCCCATTTTTAATTTTTTCAAAAGGGAAGCCTGGGAAAACTTATGGAAACTGTGCCTGTCTTAGGTTGGAACAGAAGACCCTAGCCTCCCTTTCCTGTCTCTGAATACTCAACAGCCATTTGATTGAGCTTCTGTCTTAGGAGTGTGAGGCATCCCAGTTAGGGGCAGGGATCTTGAAGTATTCTCTTGCCCATCATTGACTATCCAGCTTAGCACATAAGATAGGGGCTAGTCCTCATCAGTCTCAATGACAGAGAGTTTAGAGTCCTCTACTTCCAGCCTGTGATAATGGACCTGTATGGGTTTCATTTGAATAGTGTATCTGTTGTACAAAAGGCATCAGTTTGCTGAACAGCATGGGACTGAGAGACAAGAGAATAAGTAGCCATAATAGGGCTCCCAAGATGGATGGGAGTAAAGTGGTGAGCCATGGCGAGGTACTGAACCAAGCCTTGAACCAGCCCTGTTCCTGATCACACTGGCATTTGCAGTTTTTCTAAGCCTTCTCTGACCTTTTTCATTGAATCTTCAACAATGCCCATACAAGAGCAGCACTCTTCTTTAAAAGCAGCACACAGCCCCCCTTCTGTTGGAGAAGTAAAAAGTCTAAGCCTCTTCTATTGTGTAGCACTACTTCAGCTAAGGAGGATAATGAACTTTGCAAATGCAATTTAATGGATTTCATTCTTTCTAGATATAAATCTATAGAAGAACAGAGCTGATCATAGCTTTAATCTTGCAAAACAAGTGGGGAGATCCTCATCCCTGCCCTAGTCAACCCCAACCCAAAAGGACAGCTATAGTAACTGTGGTAATGGATTCTCTCCTGGTTCTAAACAATGTACCCCATTAAATCACAAGTCAGGGAATCAAGAGTTCAGTGGAGCCACCTTGGAGGCACTGGTGATGATGTCTTCTTCAGCACTGAGGACTTTCCAAGTCAGGTTATATGGCATATGCTGGTTTATCTGTTTTGATTTGAAGGCAATTGTGAAGGATCTTCATGTGACCTCCTAAGAAAAAACAGTGTTCTCAGGGGGCTTCTCCTTCCTGGATTGTTATTATTGTGTATTTGTTTAATCAGTCTCTCTGGCAGTCAGCATGCAGCATTTGCTGTTTGGGAATATATGCAGACAGAACCTCTTTCCCAGATAAGCACTGGATCTGGCCCATGCCAGGTTCCAGTTAATGAATCTTTTCAGAGGACTGTTGCAAGATTCTTTTTGGTATCAGGATCAGCAGATTTTCCTTCAGAATACATAGTTAAAAAATTTACTTCTGGGGGATCCCTTGGTAGGGTACCATTCCCCATTTTTAATGTTTTCACATTGATGTTTAATGGCTCTATCATACCTTGGCCCTGTGGATTATATGAAATACCCATCTTACATATTATTCCTAATTTTGCACAGAATTGGTGGAAATTGGAGCTTGTATAACCTGGACCATTGTCAGTCTTTATCTGTTTAGGCATACCGAATATTGTGATTATAGCGAGCATATGAGTGATCATATATTTGCTTGCTTCTCCAGTTTGTAATGTCACATAACTGAAACCACTGTATGTATCTACACATGCATATATATTTTTTTGATTTCCAAAATCATTATAATGAATAACATCCATTTGCCAGAGAGTATTCGGTATCAGGCCCTTTGGATTTGTGCCCAAATGAGGAACTGGTAAAAGTGTCATACATGATCGACATTGTTTGACAATTTGTCTAGTTTGTTCTCTGGTAATTTTATACATGATCTTTAAAGTTTGGGAATTAAGGTGATGTAACTCATGAGCCTTTATGGCCTGATACAAGTTAGACAGTGGATCTGATAAAGTCACTGCAGCTACATGAGTAGTTAGATCTGCCTTGTTGTTTCCCTCAGAGAGAAGGCCTGGTAGTCCAGTGTGGGCTCTGTTATCCTATAAAAAATTTACACTTTCTCCTCAAAATTAATTGTTGGCACTATAAAAACAAATCAGCTGCTTCTGAGGAATGCTTTATTTGTGCAGCAGTTTATAACAGAAAGATAGACTGAGCTAAATATGACCTATCTGAATAAATATTAATGACTTGATTCTGAAATGCTTGGAACACAGCAATAACAGCATGTAATTCAACCAATTGAGCTGACACAGATGATGTAGCAAAGGAGATTACTTGATCTTTAAAGGCATTAGTGGCTGTTCCTAATAAGGAAGCACCAGTGAAAACTAGCAATGCTTTTTCTATAGGTGCATGTGCAGTACAAAATGGAAAAACAATTGCATGGCAATTACAAAACTGAACCAATTTACTGGCGGATAATGATTATCTACCTGGCCAGCAAATGAGGAATATGTGATAGGCCAAACTTCAGAGCTCTACATAACCCAATCAACCTGATGCCTTGTATAGGATTGTACTATGATATCATGGTCTTTTACAAAATATTTTTGGCTATTATCTCTGCCTAACATAATCATATCAGCTCCAGCTGCATAGTGTGGATAAAGAACCTTCTTAGGGGATGAGAGAAGATGAACCAATAATATGGGCACAGTTTACCAAAAAACTTCAGTAGGAGTTAATTTGGTGTTAAAAATAGAAAAATATAAAGACTTAGAATAATTAATATGAGCTACAAATTGGGATGAAATAGCACTCTCAACCTTCTGTAAGGCTTTTCTATCCTCCTCTGTTAGAGCCCTGTTAGACTTAGGGTCAGAATCTCCTTTGAGAATATCAAACAGAGGCTTCAACTCTCCTGCTGTAAGTTTTAAATATGGTCGTAGCTAATTAATGTCTCCCACTAGCTTTTGAAAATCATTAAGTGTCTTAAGGGAATCAGTTCTAAAGGTGGCCTTATTATTAATAATATGTGGACCATTAATCTGAAATCCTATATAAGTAAATGGATCTTGTATCTTTTCTGGTGCTATTCGCAACCCTGCAGTCTGTAAAGCTGTTTTAAGATCATCAAAGCACTGAACCACCTGATTTTCACCTTTTCCCACTATTAAGATATCATCCATGTAATGAATCATGTAGATTTGCTTCCATGTGGTTCTCATATCATCTATGGCAAAGGCCACAAACTTTTGGCACAAGGTAGGAATGTTAGCCATACCCTCCACAGATATTGCTTCATGGGCTCTCCAAAATGACAAACAAATGCACTGAATGCAAACTTCCAACCTTCACCACGATGCAAAGGATGCATTTCCTGAGACGGTAGCTAGAGTAGGCAAGCCAGGTTGTAATGCCCTACAAGTTTCTAGGTTCTTTAATCTTTTATAAATCTTAAGTTTGAACTTTGTTTTGGGTTAATGGAATAACCAATCCCTTGTAGCTGAGTGAGAGTATCATATAATGGCCAAGTTGAAGGCCAATCTTATTCTCTCTTACTCTTTGAGCAATTCTTTTGTTAGCAGGTACAGTTATAATGGTATGGGGCAAAGTAGCCATAATTTTAATTTCTCCTGCAAAATCATTATAACTCCTTTCCCATAAGCTGCCTGTGTGAATGTCTTTGAGTCTGAAGCAGACCCCTCCTCCCCAAGGAAGGCAATCTGCTGAGCCCACTCTGAGCTTTGTATTAACTATTACCCTCGCAATCATCTCCACCTGCTTGATCCTCTTCTCAACCATAACCATGAGTGAGTCAAAAATCCCAAGCTTGCCATTGAACTGCAAACTGCAGCCAATGAAACACTGGCAATTCAATCATACCTCTAAGTTTTTCTTGTAACACCAGACCAACCATAACTTTGGAAAACAACACAAGCAACACTCAATTTTAAACAATCCATTCTCTTTAAAATCAATATCAAAAATATTACTTTCACATTACAAAGCTTGGCTGCCAATTCTTATATATGAAATGCATGACAGTGAAGCTTTTTAACACCTCATTATAGAGACATTGTTTTAATTCCTATCCTTTGTAAGTCTAGTTTCTAGGATCTTTAGAGATCTGTTTTCCCAGGTTGGCTCATGCCACATGTTGTTGTCTGATTGACTCGAACCCAGAGTTACCAGCTTTAAGCTAACTTTCTGTTACCAATGTTGCAAATTTTTAATCATATCCAATAATTTATAGGCCAATAATCTATAACCAAGACATGCAGAATATACTTATACTTTTAAAACCAGTCAGAAACAAAAATGAAGTAGATACATATGTTTAAAGTATAAAAAAATTTTTTACTCCTTTTTTTTTTTACTTTTTCTAGCTATAATTCCAAGAGAAAAGCACCTTGTCGCTTGGTGAACCCAATAAACACTGTCACAGAGACTTTTCTAGGAAAACCAACTATCAGCTTTCTTATCATAGAAGACAAAAAGCTGCTTGCCCCTTTAAGAGCAGCTTATGCAGACAATCAGCTCCTGGAAAGGCTTCTGCTCACCTTGACTCCTAGCTACAGGTTCAGGGTAACTTACCAGTTTCTGCTGTGCACATTAAGACTGCCTTTTAAACAAGTTAAACTAAACCAAGGGATGGATAGCTAGCAGATAAAGTTTTAATCATTTTTTTCTTTTGAATATGAAACATAGAACAACATTCATTCAAACAATGAAACAAAAACAGACAATTGACACATGTGGACAGATTGGCTTACCAAAGACAGACAATACTAAAGATTTCTCTAGTAGGAGCCAGAGAGGAAACAGGACATCTCCTGATTTCCTCCTCTTCCTAGGAGAGCTCTGAAATAGTTTCTCTTTTGCTATCGCATCCCAGACAAAGGACAATTGCTTTTCTGAAACTTTTTCTCTTTTCCCTTCCTTTCCTCTTTCTTCCCTTTCACTGTCTTTAATTTTTTCACCCTCTTCAATGACCACTGCTATCGATGGACACTTTATTGAGTGCATCTCCAATTCCATGCCACCTTTTTTCATCAATGGTTCCTTCTTGAGGAGACCAAGGACGTAACTCTTTACAAATGACAACAAATGCTGAATTTCTACCTTTACTCCTCATGTCTTTAAAGCCTTTCTCATCTGTTCCACATATAATTAATGCTGACTTATTTCTTGCTCCATTTTCATTATTATGACTTACCTGGTCTCCAAGCTGCAGGTTCCCACAGCGATCACCTTCATTTCTCTTTTGAATTTTCAATTGACCCTTCTTCCACTAACATCCCTAACTGGGTCTCTCAATCTCACTACCTCTCATTGGGTGCCAGGTGACCTGGCTCGCAGGTCAATCAATGGGGTCTATAAGAGGGAGAGTGGGGATAGAATGGCAAGAGACTCGAAGAATGAAGACAAGACAAAGTTTTCTGATTAAGGCTTGTTTATTGAAAGACACAAGCAGGGAGTGCAGATGGAGACACTTTACCACCATGAGTGTCTTGCAGCTGGGGACACTAAACAACAAGTCCAGGATATGTCTGATTAAAACAAGATGTTTATCAGACTGTGCTCAGTTGTGGTAGGCTGCTTGCAAAAACATCATGCTAGAAAAACAAGTCTCTTGTCAGGGTGGATAAGTATCACTATGCAAATATACGGCCCTAGATGGCTGCAAAGATGATAGCTGCTTTCTGCTAAGAGTTGGCTTTCAACAAGATACCTCCACAGCTTACTCTGAACTCTTTTAGAAGGATTTCAAATGGCTTCTCTAAATTATTGCCTGTCTTTGGGAAAGTCTTTTCTCCCAAAAGATATAATCCAAAAGCTGGTCACAGACCAAAAAGTCTTGCACCCCTTCATTCTACTTTACTAGAAACTTTGATAGCAACTTATCCATGGGGTGCAAAACACAACGTAGGCCACTTTGCTTAAACCAGAATCCAAACTTCAGCAGGGAAAATTGACACCAACATCCTGTGTTTGCTTGACCTAATAATGTGTGGATGTGAATTTGGGAGTCTACTAAAATGCCCCCAAGCCATCCATTCCCTTAAATATTTACTTCATGTATAGAACTATCAGGTGTACATCAACTTAACACTATGCCCCAGGGCTTATTTATGATGTGCACCAGATAGCTTTGAAGGAAATGCTCATTACAAAAAAGTGGGAGTAACTCAAAATAGTAAAGCAGAGCCAGGACCAAGGGAAAGCAGTGCAGACTTTTCCTTAAAATACTAGCCTTTTGACCCTTTACTATTCTCTTTCCGCTATGGAATACTATACTAAGCAGATTGTTTAATGCTTTCCTATTTTACCATATCCTCCAGTTGTCCAAAATATTTTTTAGTTATATGATATATCATGGGTGATTAAGAAATGTGCAGTCATGTGGCATTGGCTATTCTTTGTCCTTATACTGTTAGGATCACAGAGGTATCAGAGCCTCACAAGGTCAGGGGGTGCCAAAGGAAGGCTAGAAAAAGGGACTATTGCCCCTAAAGGGAGAGACTGTAGTGATAAAGAGTATTCACTAGTGGCATGCTTTCTACCCTAAACTCTCTACACCAAGGATTCCCAGGATGCCAGGCAATGACTTGCTGAGATGATGTGCTAGAGTCACTTGGAGACAAAAAACAAAAACAAAAAAACAAAAAATAGGTGTTCAGGGAAAAAATCACAGACATCAAAAAAATGTAGGTATAGCTTGTTTCAGGCGTTTCAACTACAAATATCCAGCATCCTGTATTATTCAAATGCAAGGATGATAGAATTCAATATACATACACACAAACAATTCCAAAGGATGACATATAAAGAATAAAGTAAAGCCATTTCAGATTAGAAAAACTTGTAGCAAAAAAAGTGGGGACAAATATAAAATATCTCGTGAATAGAAATGTTGGCTGAAGGGATAGGTTAGTGGCATGAACTGCTTCTCACACAACTAGGACCAGAGTTCATATCAGAGAACTCACAAATAAAACTCAAGAAGTTGTGGCAGGAAACTCAATCTTAGCAAGCTAGAGGGAGAAACAAGGGACTCCAAAAGCAAACTGGACTTGCTCAAATCAAGAGACTTTGCCTTAAAAGAATAAATGAAGAGCAAGTAACAGAGATATCCAGTGAAGCCTTGGTGATTGCACATCCCACAGACATGCATGTGTACATACATCTACACACACATGGGCCCCATACAAACACATATTAACACACACACAAAAGAAAAAAACTACTGTAAAAAATCAAATAAAAAAGATGAATTTTAATTGTAGCTTATGTGGCCATAGACTGCAACGTTCAACAATAATTCCTGACCTTAAGTGCATGATGTTGAAGTAAGTAAAAATCCTCAGCTCCCAGAATTCCATTTTGTCAAAAAAGAACTAGAAAAAGAGGAGAGAGGAATAGTCTCCTCCATCTTGTCCTTGTGTGTTAAAGAAATATTTCATTCGAGGTACTGATGCTTTCAAATATGGTTTTTAAATTTAACAACAACAAAAGGAAAGTAGAATTAAAAGCTATTATGCTATTTGAGAGAAAAGCTACAAGGAAACAATTATCACAGTAAAAATCCTAAGCACAAAACTCAAAATATTGGGGCTGGAGAGACGGCTCAGAAGTTAAGAGCACAGAGTGCTCGTACAGAGGTCCTGAGTTCAATTCCCAGCAACCACATGGTAGTTGACAACCATCTAAAATAAAATAAATAAATCTTTTTAAACAAAACAACAACAACAAAAAACCTCCTAGCCAGATGGTGGTGGCACACGCCTTTAATCCCAGCACTTGGGAGGCAGAGGCAGGTGGATTTCTGAGTTCGAGGCCAGCCTGGTCTACAGAGTGAGTTCCAGGACAGCCAGGACTACACAGAGAAACCCTGTCTCGAAAAAAAAAAAAGAAAACAAACAAACAAACAAAACAATACAAAAACAAACAAACAAACAAACAAAAACCTCCTTTTAAAAAATCACAACTATCTAGTCTTGTTTGGTGTTTTCATTCATAATGTTTTCACTTCTGCTATGATGCAAAGGGCTTGCTTCAGCATCATTGTTCTTCTCCACAAAAATTTAGTGTGGATGTTAGCAATCTTTCCATATAATATGTTAATATTTCATAGAATTATTTTCCTAAACTACAACCTTATGAACGGAAGTTTCTGTCATAGATTGAGAAGATCATCATCAAAGCAGAAATCGCTGTATAAGATAGTTCAGTTGGGAGGGGGGGATTCAGATTCGAGTTTAAGTTTTAACTATCAACTTGACACTACTTACAACTACCTGGGAAGAGAGTCTTAATTGAGGAATTTTTTAGATCAGGTATGTTGATGAACATATCTATGAGGGATTGTCTTGACTATTAACTGACATAGCCACTGCTGGCAGCACCATTCCCTATATAGGGGATCCGGAACTATATAAGAGAGGAGCAAGCAAGTAGGGTTGCGTGTATTTAAATGCCTCTGCTCTTGATTGTGGGTGTTGTCTGACTAGCTGTTTGAAGTTCCTCCACTTGTTCCACCCTCCAGTGATGAGCTGTGATATGGAATAATTGTAAGATGAAGTAAAGCCCTTTGTCCCCTAAGTCTATGTCGAGTAGTTTATTAGAGCAACAAAAGTGAAAGAGAAAAGCATGTGCAGAAACATATGGTTCAAATCCCAGCTTATACCTGGAACTCGTTAACCATCCAGACTACTCTAACTGGTAAGCTTCAGGTCTCAATGAGAGAACTTTTCTCAAACAAAAATAAGGTCCACACACATTCAAGTACCATGTGTGAATGCAAGGGAACTTGCATACACATACACGCATACAAGGAAAGAAAAAAAAAGATGTCTATGAATTCCTTTTCCTCTATAATAGCTCTTAACTTAATATTTTCTGGTTTATGTATTTTCCCTTTCCAACCCATCACTGAAACTAGGAATTCTAAGTTTTCTTGCTCTTTAAAAAGAACCATGGTTTGTTGGTGGCTCTTTCTCTATTTCATTCATACCATGAAGTAAAAACTATATGGCACTATATAAAAATCCCCAATGCCAGGTGATCAAAAAATCTTTTCACAACTGCTAGTTCACAAGCTCAAACAAAGGCAGAAATGTAGCTGTGGTGCCTAACTGGTATTTTTTCATTATCTATTTGAGTTAGGTTTGTTTGTTTGTTTGTTTGTTTGTTGATACAATGTAGATCATCCGGGAAGAGGAGACCTCAAATAAGAAAATGCCACCATCAGACTGGCATGTAGGCAAGCCTGTGGCCATTTTTTTTTTGTCTTTGTTTTGTTTTGTTTTGTTTTGTTTTGTTTTTGTTTTTGGGGTTTTTTTGTGGTTTTTCTAGACAGGGTTTCTCTGTGTAACCCTGGCTGTCCTGGAACTCACTCTGTAGACCAGGCTGGCCTCGAATTTAGAAATCCGCCTGTCTCTGCCTCCCAAGTGCTGGGATTAAAGGCGTGCGCCACCACCGCCCCGCAAACTAAATGATTTTTTTTTTTTTTTTTTTTTTTTTTGGTTTTTCGAGACAGGGTTTCTCTGTGTAGCCCTTGCTGTCCTGAAACTCACTCTGCAGACCAGGCTGGCCTCGAACTCAGAAATCTGCCTGCCTCTCCCTCCCAAGTGCTGGGATTAAAGGCGTGTGCCACCACCACCCTTTTTTTGTATTAATAATTGTTGTGGAAGGGCCTAGCTCACTGTAGGCAGTTCCATTCCTAGACAGGTGGTCCTAGGGTGCAAGAAAGCAAACTGACCAAGTCAGGAGGAACAAGTCAGTAAGCAGCACTCCTCCATGGCCTCTGCTTTAGTTTCTGCCTCCAGGTTCCTAACTTAAGTTACTGCCCCAATTTTCCTCAAGACTGTGGTCAAGACTTATAAGCCAAATAAACTGTGTCTTCCCATCACAGCAATAGAAACCTAAGACACTGGTGAATAGGGAAGAGTTCAGAGCTAATTCCAAATCTCTGATATTTGAAAACTGACTTCTTGGTTAAGTGCCTTGATTCTAGAGCTTGAGGGGGCCCTACAAAGGAATCTCTTAGCTTTGTTATGTGACACTCGTTAAAGACAGCAAGATAGACACCTTGAATCAGCTAAGAATTGTTCTGAGTCTTATTGTCACTCGCAACAGAAAACTTTCTTACAAAAGCTGAGAATATTTTAATACTCTACACATGTTGCACAAGAAGCATTTCTAAGCTAGTGGAAATACATCTTGAATTAAGAAAATGTAAACATCTTCTTATTTTAATAGTAATTGATCTAAGTTTTTTGAAAATGGTGCTTTGCTCATGTGGGAATCTGTCCATATTCATGTGTGTGAGCTTGAGTGTGTATGCAGGGGTTACACATAAAAATATTACTAATGATATTTACTTGTTAGGTGAGTTCAAATTCAAAATAAACAAACAAACAAATATCCAAAATTCGGTTAAAAATTCTACATTGTGACAAATTATCCAAGAAAGAGCTATTCTAATTTTATTTAAATTCTAACCCTTATTGGAACCATCTTTTTTATTACTTCCTTGGAGATTTAAAAATAAACAAAAAACAAAACAAACAAACAAAAAATCCACAGGGCTAAAAGCAAAACAAGCCACAGCAATGTGTTTACAAAGTTCACCTTCCCTCACCCTGGCATTTAGAAATGTATTCCCTGATACTTCTGAAAGTCATTCATTCAGGCTGGAGACAGTGGTGATTTAATGCACAGGATTAGGACTCTGTCTGCCCCAATCTATCTTTTTAGGTCTTCAGGTCACTGTCCCAAAGCCAGACAGATTTAGATATAACCACACTGCTTATATCTGCCAGGATTACTGGCACACATTGCCACAGCAACAGATGTTGCCAGTACCTTGGACACAGAGTAATGGAAGCTGAAGTGTTCACTGTGTGTGGCACTGTGGGATCTGGTTTGAGTCTTGTAAAATTTTGAGAGTGAGGTAATTTGGGTATCGCCTGGAGGAAGATAGAAACAATGTGTAACTTCTCTTATTAAAAATGCTTTTTGAATACTTGAGTTCCTGGGCTGTTAATCAACATGACTATTCTTTCCCAAAATTCATCCTTCTCTCTGGTGAGACCACAGTACATTAACTGCATACATACTGTTTAATAGGTACATCTGAGAACCTGACTTGTGGGCATCAGTATTCAGCATGTCTTCATGTTCTTTCCTTCTTGGATATGTCATTTCTTGGACCTTCCCTTATTCTTATAATATTCCTTGGTCATTTCTCTTTTATACTTATGTTGTTCCAAAAAGGAATGTAAAGGATAGAGAGCTGGTTCCAGGGAGAAAATTCCTATGGTGTCAGCATGAGACCTGATCCCCATCACCCGTGAAAAAGATAAGCATGCAGCACCTCTGTAATCCCAGTGCTGGCTCCAGGGCGGAGAGAGGCAGGTCTCTGGTCTCATGGGCCAGTCAATCTAGGCAGGTGTGGTGAAGTCCAGATTTAATGTAAGACTCTGTTGCACCTGATCTAAGAAAACACCAAAATCCAAACCCTAGACTGTGTATACACATGAATACACATATCACACATCAAAAAAGTCAAAAGTGAAAAGAGAGGAAAAAGAATCTCACCTTAGTCTTCAATGAGTTTATTGTTCATTTATCAGCATCCAAGATGTGAAGAAACAGGCCAATAAGGTTTGAGAGAGAAAACTGAAACTAAACTTCATCATCAGGCAGCCAGCCACTGGAACAGGATTGAGGAGAGCTTTCAGGAATCAGAGTTGGTGTTTAGTAAGGTGGGACAGACAATATCAAAGTGGAAACTGGAGTCAACCTCCATTAGAATTGGATTGCACACATTGTGAGAAAAGTTCAAGTTCAGATTCTGCCAGGGAACAATTACATGTGTCCCTTGGGAGGTGGTGCAACTAGAAAAACTGGCTGGGCTGTTTCCTGAGACCACTCATTGGTGCCTGAAGAGTTAGGCTTCTCTTAGAGCAAAGCAGCCAGCAGGCGCAGCTGCTAGGAGCAGCTGAAAGTTCCTCTGCTCTCAACAGTTTCAACCAAGTAATTTTAACTTTTATTCAAACTGCAGTTTCTGGAAAGTAACTCCAAACAAAAACAGACGTAACTAGTCTGTAAACAGAGAATAACTGAAGCTCTGTGTGACGTGCAGGAGACAAGGCATGGTGGTGCCTACACAGCCCTTCCTGACCTGAAGAACTGGGTCCCAAGGGGGCTAGAAATTCTAGAGGACAAAGGGACAGTTCTGGGCACTGGGGGATTTGTTTTTGTTTTGTGTATGGTGTATGTGTGCCTCTGCGTGTGCGCACGTGTGTGTGTGTGTGTGCACATGTGTGCATATATATATATATATATATATATATATATATATATATATATATATATATATATCTGGGATTACATACACCCACCACCAGGCCTAGCTTTTTGATGTGGATCTGGGGTTGAACTCATGTTCCTCATGCCTTCAAGGAAAGCACCTTAATGGCTGAACAATCTCTCCACTCTCTAGGCATAGGGTTTGTTCTAAGATTTCTATTTTATTAAAATCTCATGCTAATCCAAAACTAAGTTAAGCTTAAAAGTCTATATCTGAATAATAATAATAATAATAATAATAATAATAATAATAATATTAATGGTAACCTGTTTCTATATTTAAGAAGACTATGAGAAGCCACAGAAGGAAAGAAGGAAGGAAGGAAGGAAGGAAGGAAGGAAGGAAGGAAGGAAGGAAGGAAGGAAGGAAGGAAGGGTGGGAAGGAGGGAAGGAGAAAGGGAGGGAAGGAGAAAGGGAGGGAGGAAGGGAAGGAAAGGAAGGAGGGAGGGAGGGAGGAAGGGAAGGAGGGAGAGAGAAGGTAGTGAGAGAGAGAGAACACTACTCTTTGGTCCAGGCTTACATATAAATCTGGCATGAAGGTTTTGTCACATTTCTAATGACACCTGTGTGGGAGAAATATTTCAAGACTTTATCTGGCCTCAAACATGTTGAAAAAGACTGCTAATACATTATTTACCACAGAAAAAAATAGGCAAATAAGATTAAAAAATCTTTTCACACAGCAAAGGAAACAGCAGACAGAACAAACAATCTACAGAACTGAAAGAGACCTGCAAACTATTAACCTGACAAGGAACCAATATCCAGAATACATAAGTAATTCAGGCAGCAAAATATGAACAAAATAATCCAATTAAAACATGCAAACAATCTGAGTAGACATACTCATAACATATGCAACAGATAGATAAAAACATTTAGGAAACCAGCAAATGCAAATCAACTTGGTTAGGAAGGAATATGGGTCGGGAGAGCAGAAGAGAGAATGCAGACAGCTTGTATGCAGGGTGAGGAAATACTAATGAGGGGGTTAAATCCAATTGTTTCATGATCCAATGGGCTGACTACCATTTACATCAATTTATTACGTATTTATATATTTCAATATAGCTAGAAAAAAGCTTCAGGGTTTCGAGCACAAAAACTACTATAAGCCTTGAACTGGTGTCTATTTTAACTACTATAGATGGATTGTAAGCTTCTTGAATGTGAGATATAGTGACATGATCCCCATAAATATGAATAACTATCATTTTTTTTCAATATATACATAGACATTGCTTTTTAATTTCTCCAACCCCCTTTTCACTTTTTATTTTAGGACACTGTCTCACTGAGCTATCAGGCTGCCTTTGAAATCATAATCCTCCTGCCTTGGTCTCTCAAATAGGATTACTAGCCTATGCCACTGGCCTAAGGTAAAAGAAAAAAATCTGACTTGTTAAATTTGGTAGACAAAACTATAGAATGTAATAGCTACCCTTCACCATGCTACATAAAAAGATAACCAGGAGACTGGAACATTGAGAAGCCAGGACAGTGGCCCAAAAACCTAAGAACACTGGATTTTGAACATGGAATTTAATACAGTGATCTAATTTACAAAATTACTGTAAAGGTGGAAGAAATAACAAAATCAAAGTAAATCACACAGACAATAGTAACTTAGGAAGCTCTTAGACATCCTTCGTATAACACTGTCTTTGAATGCCAACCCCACTGACGAATGTTCAAGTCTACTGTAAACTTCAATCCGAAGTTCTCTGTCATACTGTGCCCATGTCTTTCTATTGCTGTGCTAAGATATCATGACCAAGACTAATTATACAAGAGACAGTCTTTAGTTGCCTTACAATTTCTGAGGGTAAGACCATGGCCATCATGTCAGGAAGCATGGCAGCAAGTAGGCAGGCATGATGCTGAAGCAGTAGCTCAAAGCTTACATCCTTATCTGCAAGTTAGAGAAAGAGAGAGAAAGGGGGGGAGAGAGAGAGGGAGAGAAGAGGAGAGGAAGGGAGAAGGGAGAGGGAGAGGGAGAGAGAAAGAGAAAGAGAAGAGGAAGGGAAGAGAGAAAGGAGAAGGGGGAAAGAGAGGGAGAGGGAGAATGGCATAGACTTTTGAAACCTCAAAGTCTACCCCTGCAGTGACACATGTCTCCCAGCAAGGCCACATATACTTGTCTACTAGTGTGTTCCAAACAGTTCCACCAACTGGGGACCAAGTATTCAAATATATGGTCCTGTGGGGCCATTCAGATTCAAGCCACCACATTTAATACACACAATATGACAACATAATTGATCAAGACAAAATCAATGTAGTCAGTCCACATGATGTGAGTTTCTTCTGTGTGGAAAGACAGTGGAAAAATACATAGTTGACCATTATGAAGTTAGTTCATATTTGTATAACTCTAACATTTTAGTGTCACCAATTAGAAGGCACGAGAAGGGAAAAGCCAAGGATGATGGGACTCTGAAGCTGGATAAAACAACAGGGGAGGGAAAATTCCAGAAGGCTGAGTGAGATACTACTGATATACTTAAAAAAAAACACAAACAAACAAACAATGAGTACTGGCAAGTATCTAAATAGTATACACTTATCTCAAAAACGAATGATGAATCTTCCATGTAACCCAACTCTTCTGACTATTTAGCTGAAAGAACCAAACTCAGTTTATCAGACATAAATGCACATGTACATCTTGGAAGCAGTAGTCACAGTAGCTAAGTCATGGGGCCAACCTATGTGTCCAAAAACAGAGAAATGGATAAAGAAAATGTTGTGAATGTACACAATGACATTTTTATTGCTTCTATTACATTTGTTCTTTGACAGTTGTATATGTGTGTCTAGTACACTCTGATTGTTACTATCCCTACTTCTTAACATTCCCACATCATTGTCACATCACCAAACATTTACATACGTCCTGCTGTGACAGTCATCCCTCTCTGTTTTATTTTGTGACTCATTGAGTTTAATCAGGACTCTCTAGGTGAACATGGGTTTGGAATCATCCACTGGACCCTAGTGTTTATCAGTGGCTTCTCAAATGAAGGAAATAGCTGACTTCAGAATTCATCAGTAGTCAATAATTTAGCAGGGAAGGGGTAAAAGCCCTGTATTAGTTGGGGTTTCCATTGCTGTGAAGAGACAACATGACCAAGGCAAATTTTATAAAGGATAACATTTAATTAGGGATGGCTTACAGGTTCAGATGTTTAGTTCATTATTATCGTGGCAGGAAACATGGCAGCATCAAAGCAGACACAGTATTAAAGAAGGAACTAAGAGTTCTACATCTTGATCCAAAGGCAGACAGGAGACTCTCTTCCACCCTGGGTGGAGCTTAAGCATAGGACCTCAAAGCCCACCCCCACAGTGGCACATTTCCCTTAGCAAAGCCACAGTGCTCTAACAAGGCCATGCCTCTTAATAGTGCCATTCCCTGTGGGCCAAGCACATTCAAAAGACCACACGCTCCTAATCCATGATCAACAGTTGGCAGGCCTAGAACTGTGTAATCCCACTTCAGGCAGCTGCAGTTGCTCTGAGGTCAGGACCACATTGACTGTGTCATTCCCAAATGATAGCATTTCAGAGCTTGTCCCCCTAACTTCTGGCTCTTATATTCTTTCAGCCAGTCTTCTGTAATGATGCAGAAGACTTACAATGAATGGTATGTCTTAAGCACTCAAGTGTCACTCTCAGCACCTTGAGAAATCATGTGACTCTGTATTCACACAGTGCCTGTTTTTCAGAAGAATGAAGTCATGCCATTTGTGGAGAAATGGAGTCAACTGGAGACAACATTAAGAACACTAAGGCAGTCTTGTGTTTTCCTAGATTTTTTATATAATCATATAAAATCATACATATGTATGAGATAAAAATAGACAGATGAAATTGTCCAAGAGAACCAAGGGGTCTGTGGCTGGGGGGTTCTGAAGAGCTGGGGTGTAATATGCTCCATATACAATGCATACCCTTAAGATATTTCTAGAAGAAATGATAAGGCTGGGGAACAGTAGTAAAAGAGCACAGGGGTTGAGGGAGTCTGAGTGCCCTACAAAGCTCATCAAGAGGATAGAGGTATGGCCCTTATTGATTTTACCTCAAAAAGGTACTCTTAGTCACTATGAAGAAACACCATGACCATAACAAGTCTTACTAAAAAAAGCATTTGGTGGTGGCTTGGTTTGATTTTCAGAGGTTTAGTCCAACATCACTGAGGTAGGAAGGATGACATCAAACAGATAGACATGATGCTGGAGAAGGAGGTGAGAGTTCTACTTCTGGACCCACAGGAAACAGGAGGATAGAAAGACTGGGTCTGAATTGGGTATTCGAAACCCCAAAGCCCACCCCCAGTGACATGTATCCTCCAATGAGGCCATGGCTCCTAATCCCTGTCAAGTAGTACCATTTCCTAATAACCAACCATTTAAATCTATAAGCCTACGGAGGCCATTGCTGTTCAAGTCATCCCAGGTAGCAGCTAGATGTTTCATATTTGTGTGTTGTTTGGGTTTATATTTTGACATTTGAGAAATCAGATTCAAATTCTTTCCCTGTTCCCATGAGCCTTCCCATAAGCACTCCCTGCTACACACACACACACACACACACACACACACACACACACACACACACTTCACCTCCCAAAACTCTAGGGCAGGGTTCCCAAGGTGGATGAGGGATGTTCTATGTCAGATCTCATGACACATTTGTGATCTCACTCCTTGGCTTTGTAAATGTTTATCTTGTATATGTAAAGACAACAGGTCTGGGAATTTAACCTTTTAGTCACAATAAGAAGTCAAATCTTGCCACATACAGTGATATACACCTGTTACCCCAGCTCCTAGCACTCAGGTGGCTGATGCAGGAAGCTTATAAGTTCAACGTCACTGTGCTGCACAGTGAGATACTGATTCTTAAAAATGGCAAACTGATAAAACCTTGATATCCCAGCAGGCTAGATACTTTATTTTATAACAATTATTCATTTGATCCCCTTGACATCTTGAAGTTTATTCTCTATCAGGAGACACAAACTGAGTGTCAACTATACAGAGTCATTCCAAATACCATTGCCATTGCTATCAGGAAACAAACTGAATCCTAAATAAAACACAGGACAGCATAAGTGCTCCTCTGTTTTAATTTTACTTATTCTAATTCTATTTAGTTCCTTTTTTTTTTTTTTTTGGCTATGTATCCCAGGCAGCACTAGAACTTCCAACAGTCCTTCTACCTCAGTCTCTATGATTATAGGAATTAGCTACTGTACTCTCCCTTACTCTGTTTTATTAATATAAGGTTTCATATAGTCCGGGATGGCCTTGAAGTGGCTCAATAGCAGAGAATATTATGCTGGCTAGTCTTATGTCAATCTGACACACAAACTAGAGTTATTTGAAAGGAGAGAACCTTAATCAAGAAAATATTTCCATAAGATCTGGACTTAAAGGCATTTTCTTAACTAGTGATTGATGGGGAAGGGCCCAGCCCATCATAAGTGGTGCCACCCCGGGGCTTCTATAAGAAACCAGGCTGAGCAAGCCATGAGAAGCAAGCCAGTAAGCAGCATCCTTTCATGGCAGCTGCATCAGTTCCTGTCTCCAGATTCCTGCCCTGCGTGAGTTCCTGTCCCAACTACCTTCAGTGATAACCAGTGCTGTGGAAGTGTAAGTCGAAAAGGCCCTTTCCTCCCCAAGTTTCTTTTGATCATGATGTACTTTTCATAGCAATAGAATCCTAACTAAGACAGATGGCCTTAAATTCTGGTCTTCCTGCCTCTACTTCAGGAGTGTTAAAATTACAGAAATCACCAACATAGCTGGTTTGTGAACCCAGAGCTCCCTGCATATGAGCTATGTAGTCACCCCTCTAAGACAGCTTTTAGTAGTTTAATGACTGAGTAAGGCATGGGGTTCTAGAGGCTGCAGGAGAGAGATCACTGAGTGCCTCAGAGGCTTCCTGCCAAGACTCTCTGTGCCCTATGATCTCTTCATCAATGCCTCTGGTATTAGACAGAGTCCATCAGAGCCCATCAGACTCCTCATAGACATCAGCCGACATGTGTAGAATTCCTGATGCTCTTATCCTGAAAGGTGGAGACCACACAGGTTATAGAAAGTGAGGAAAGAGAAGCTTATGTTCCTACAGTCTATAATGCCTCAGAGGATTCCTGCCATGATTCTCTGTGTCCTATGGCTCATTGGTTCCATGTACTGAGAGACCTGAATTTTAAATTATGCTTTTTGTTGTTTCAATATTCCTGCAAGCTATGATTCTTCGTCAGAATTACTAAGTGTAATGTATTTTATTAAACCACAATGTTAGCTATTCAAATATTAGAGTGTGGGGATTGTTAGAAGTATGTTTAACAAACATACCATTTTGAAAATTCTGAGAATCCCTAGAAATACTGATTAATTGTCCCTGAATCTCAGAGTAACATGCTGGGGAGTTACAAGAATTCAAAATTTGTTTGTGTGTTTTTTCACTGTATATGGCCATTCAAAAATGTATAATTGCTGGTGGATAAATGTATTTTTAGAATAATTTTTAAAGAATTAAATTCAAATCTCACCTCCCTAGAAAATTCTTGATCAATGGCCTTTTGTCAAAGCAGTGTGTCCCACTTGGAATTCTGGCAGCTTTGAGTCTGTCCTGCTTGGCATAGGTAAAGAAAGGTACCCCCACACTTGTCCATGTGCTTCCTCCTTCCCTAAGTACAAAGGCAGAAGCATGCAGCTCCCTTTCTTGTACTTGTGGCAGTAATTATTCTGCAAGCATGATGATTCTACCGTGTTTGCCACAAACTACCTAAAGTGGTTCTCCAAAGTTCCTAGATACATTTTATTCCCCACTTTTCCTGATGCTGTTTCAAAATCCTAACAAAAGCAACCTAAGGAAGGAAGGATTAATTTGGCTCATAGATGCAGAGCTCAGCATGGTAGGAAAGCCATGACTTTAAGAGAGCAGCTGTCACATTGCATACATACACAGTCAGGAAGCAGAAAGTGGAGAATGCTGGCAGTTGTTGGCTTTCTCCTTTACTGATGCTGCCCATATGTAGAATGCCTCTTCTCACCTCAATTAACTTAATCTAGAGGCTCTCTCACAGATACTCCCAGAGGTTTGTTTCCATGGTGATTCCAAATCAAAGCAAGTTACCAACCAAGATTTACCATCACACCATAACTTGTCAAAGGAGAGAACTATTGTCTGACACTCCAATGTTTCAGGCATACTTAACAACATCCGTGAAGGTCCAACATTTGATTGATTGACAGTCACTTTCATCTGGCTATCAAATTTTCTTGTTCTATAGATGCCCTGAGTTGCAGTAGAATAGGGTTTGAGCAGACTCAGCTTCTCTATTTTCTTATCTGAAACCTAAAAGTTCTAAGGCATTGTGGTACTTAGTACTGACTATTGAACTCACAGAACAGAGAACTAAATACTCAGGAGATTAGTAGTTGGGTGTTCTGTGATACTTTTTTCTGTTCAAATCTAATCAATGAGTAGTCCTAGATTAATAATAAGAGTATGATTGAGAGTAGAGAAGATGGGCAGTGGGGCCTAGATGGAGTATGTAGCTCACTGAAACCATATCTTCTTCTGGCCCTTTTTTATAGTACGTTTCCATGTCCCCTAACAGAATCTCACATCTCTGTCATGTGCTTGCTTCCAAAGATGGACTAAATACTCTGAAACAGTAAAGCAAACTAAGACCTTCTAATTGTTACTGTCAAGTAGTTGTCATAGCTACATAAAAATAATTAATGATGTGAAAATCAAACACCTAATCTTAAAACCAGTGGGCTACAGTCTGGCAGTTTCTGAAGAAATATTGCCTCACAGCAAACTGAGATCTGTGCTTTTTGTATTTTATTTCATAGTCTGAGGCAATGAAAACCCATATAATTGGGCTAGAGATGTTTTAAAGTGTTTATCATGCAAGCACAGGGACCTTGGTTCAATCTCCAGAACTCGTGCTTTAAAACACTGGTGTGCCAGCACTTGTTTGTAGTCCCAGTGCTGATGAGGTAGTGACAGACATACCCTAAGATTCAATGATCGGCCACTCTTCCTAGCCTACTGAGCAGCCCTAGGCTAGTGAGAGACCCTTTCTCATAAAGATGGACAGAACCTGAGGAATGTCCTAAAGTTGTGTTCTGATTTCCACATGCACGTGCATACACACATATATCCATCCTCATACATACACACACGCATTGTACATACACCTTACACACACACACATGCACACACACAAACATCTTGAACACACATATGCACGCACACACATATGTACACAAACCTACACATTTGCACACATACACACAAACACACATAAAAAAGCCTAAGGCTGATAATTCAAAGAGGTATTAAGGGGAGAAAGGGAAGGTACAAATGTCTCAGGAGAATAATTTCAGTCTTCTGCTGTGGGCAATGTGAAATCAATTCCCTAATTACATATGTAATGAATCACTTTCCTCTCAGCAAGAAGCTAATTAACAAGCCAAGTACAAGCTGAGTATCTCTATTACCCACAGACACAAGGCAGTTGGGAGTCAGGGTAGGGGTGGGCAGGTAGGGGTAGAGAGAGGAGGGCAGTGGGGGAATAGCTGACAGGATACCAGCAGAGGTTGTTTTCAGAATGAATAAATTCCAGTTCTTTCTATTTCCAGGTTTCCTGCTCTAGGTAATAACTGCTCTTTTGAAAGCCAAGATTCCACAGAATGAATGTGCCTACAAATCCAGGCACAGTTAAGGGAGACTCCAGAGCTGTGAGTGAATGAGCACTTCTCTCTGTGTGCTCTTTACTCAGCAATATCTCTATGGGCCCTGGTGTGCCCTGGTCTCTTGAAAAAGTTTCCACAATTGCAACTGGAGATGTGTCTTTAGGAGGAAGTGAGGCAGAGAGACCAGATAGGCTCCACAGAAATGACCTCCAAACAAAGTCCTGTCACTTCTCAGCCACACCTTTAATTTCAATAACAAAACCACTTCAGTGTTCTTGAGAGGCTCTGTGATTCACTGACTCATCCCAGGCCTCCTGTCTGCTCACAGCTTGCTGCTCAGAAGCTCACCCCAGAAGTTACAGCAACAACTCAGCCATAATCCTGACTCTGCCCCATATGAGCTCTCCACTCTCTCTCTCTACCAGTCAAGGCTGCAGCATTGCTTGTTTTCTAAATTCAGACTTCTCATCTGCCAACTCTCAGGATCCTTTCTAATGATCAGGCTCTATTCTTTCCTTGATAAATCTGTTTCTATTGAGATTCAGGGCAACATGCAAGAGAACATGACATCCACATCTGTGGGGCCCTCTAAAAAAAACCTTGCTTCTAAAGGTAAGGTTGTGAATTCAGACCCCTGTAAAAGTCCATGCCCCTGATTCTTGTTCTTGCCAACATACTCACAATCTTGGTTAATAAACAGAATTGGTCATCCTTCTTGCTGCTAGGAAGAAGGAAAAGAAAATCTTAAAAAGCAGCTCACATATAGCCCAGTTAACACACATGTTCTCCAGTCTGACAGCTCATAGGTATCACCGTCCAGCATGTTCAGTGGCTCCAGTAGAAGCATCTCAGTCTTTTTTATTTTTATTTTTATTTTAAAATGTTAATCAAAGGCTTTATAAGTTTGGCAATACTCAATAACAAGATGCCCATACAATCAGAAGTGTAACCCAATACCCAACCCAGCTATACCAACTATCTTTGACTGGTGGAGACACGCCAACATCCGCCTCCATGCTCCCCTCCCCCCATCCCTCACCCCCACCTCTCTCAGTCTCTCTCTCTCTCTCTCCCTCTCTCTCTCTCTCTCTCTCTCTCTCTCATCTCCTAGCTCCTCCTCCTCCTCTCCTTACTCCTCCTCTTCTTCTCCTTACTCCTCCCACCATTGCTCCTCCTACATATCACTCTTCCTGTTAAGATAAAACTTTTCTCTCAAAATACAATTAGAGCATAACTATACCAATTTGTATCAGTAAGGTACAAGATAGACCTAATACTCAGTCCATCATTTTGTTGACTAACCAGAACCTCTGTCATCTCTCCTAACTAAAAGACTTAGTTCTGAACCTGGCTTTTTTCTTGGCTTTAGAATGAATGTCAGCTGAAAACCATCCTCTCAAGTCTTTTCTCTCAAAGTAAATAGCCGGGATTGGTTTTGAGACTACAAGTCTTCAACCCCATCAGAAATCCAGAATGACTGAATTAACTGAAATTATGGGAAGCACAAAGCATAGCTTCTAAAACTTATCCAATTTATAGAGACTGCTGAACACCTGGACAGTTCCTATACTACAAAATGTTGGAGCATTTGATCTTTAGCCTTCTGGCCCAGGATCATCTGACAGACCTAGTGATGTGGAATTATTAAGGGCTGATTACTCTGTCTTGGCAGATATGATCAGTCAACTATTCCGAAAGTGTGTCCTTTTTCAGGGCAGTAATTTGTCTGTAGATGAAAAGAGGCCATTCTTGCCTAGTGGCTGTCTCACCACAACTCAAGTAACTCCAAAGACGCTCAATTTCTTCTTAGAATCCAAGACAGGAAACTCTCAGGAGCAGATAGGTCTCAAATCAAAATGAACCTTAATGCCGAAATGTTTGTAATGTCAATTCTGTGGACTTCTGACATTTTAAAAACCAACTATCCATGTAAGGCAATCTGGACTGTTGTCTGTTAACTCCTCTCAGCTATTTCTAAGAAGCATCTCATTCTTATACTCATCTCTGTTTCAGGGCAGAGGTAAATGTACACATGGCCATGAAACGACTGCCACGCTGGGTGTGCAGAATCAGAGTCCAGCCCAGAAGTCAGACCGCAGTTTTCACTTCTCCAGCAAGCCACCCTTTCTCCACTTGTATCTCAGTACTAAGAACTTTTTCTATTACTCTTTATCCTAACTTTTTTTTAATGTTTAAAGAGTACAAAAGCATCTCACTAAGAATCTTTGTGTCACTATTTCCATTTTAGCCAACAATATGTAGTTTGAAGTATCTGTATACTATGCTTATAGATTACCAGAAGAAATAGTAGAATTATTTTTTAAGCTTATTGATAAAACATCTATTCTGAATTCACACTTCAAAGTGTCTTCTCCATTTTAAGAACAAAACAATGGTTAATAAAATATATTGGTCCATTTTGTATTGCTACAACAAAACACCCAGAGGTACAAAATAAAGGAAAAGGTTCAAATAGCTCACAGTTTGACAGACTGAAAGTCTCAGGTCAGATTGCTGAAAATGAGAAAATACACAGTGAAACAGAGAGATACTGGGATAAGACTTGCTACTTTATAACAATTCACGCTCCTTTATAACAATTCACACTCCACCTTGAAGCCTATACTCAGCATTCTGGTATCCAGAATTTGGACCTTCAATACACAAACTACATCCATACCCTACCAGACTTCAGAAAGAACAGGCAATGTACTTTATAAAGGAGGGTGAAGTCCACAGGAAAGAGACATAACAGCAAGTTGAAGCCAAACCATGTGGCTGCTGGTGATAGACAATGGAGGCTCACTATAGCTGTTCAGTGGAGCAATGTTCTGTGACACATGGCTGACCTGCATTAACCTTGAGGCCTAAGATGTGGAAGTACACTGTGTGGAAGAGGACAGCGCTGAGGTTCCCCTCAATTCACAGGGATCTGAGCCAGCTGCAGGCTGAAAAAGAAGGAAAATCAAGGGACATCTGAATGGCCTGAAATTAAGCAAGCCACCTGTGAATTCAAGAACCTCAGATGCAGCATTCTTAATACGGACTGGGATGGAAACTCTCAGGACAGCATTATGTAGCCTGGCTTGGACTAGTTCCCAAAAATCCCAGAGGAAAACACTAGAGGAGAAATGCACAAAGAGAGGAAAAAGAACAGAAAAAGAATTGGGGGAAGATGATCTAAAACTTAGCACTTAAAATGAGCTAAAAAAAAAACTAAATTTGAAAAATTATCTCTAAATATCAAAAATAAATAAGATAGCTTTCAGTATTTTTCAGTGGAGATGTACTAAATGTGTTTTTCAAATTTTAAATGTTAAAATGAACAGTGTGATGATATTTACAGATGGGAGTCCTTTGAAAATCATTCACAAACCTTGAAAGTTAGGATAATCAAGAAAACTTCAGGAAGAAAATTCAGGGTGGCAAGATGGTCAGTCAGTAAGATTGCCTGCTGCCTGATGTGAGCCTGAAGGCCCGAGATTACACTTCAGAAGGTAGGTAAAGGGAGAAATGAGAAACCATCTGCATATATGACCTCTACATACCTGCTATCATATGTACATATAAGTACACGCACACACACACACACACACACACACACACACACCAGTAGTAAATACAAATTTAGAAACAGAAGTAATTAGATAACAGATGCTAATTGAAAAAAGGTTTGGATACAGTGCTAAGGACGGTCCTAGAATACAGTGTGAAGAGACAGAGGGCACAGGGTGGGTGGGTGGGTGGTAAAGACATGTCATTTGCTGTTGGGTTTAATGCTAAGCACCTCTTCCTGCAGGCACAGCTACAGCTCATTCTTTCCAGTTTTTATTTTGAGACAGGTTCTCTGGAGTCTGAGGGAAGAAGGCTAGATGAGTTCCAGACCAGTCTGCTACATAGAGTGAGATCTTGACTTGGGTAAACAAGAAAAAGAAGGTCCAGAAGAATGAAGAAAGATGTGGGAGAGAGCGATGAAGGAAGGGCAGGAGGAATAAAGGAAGGAGGAAAAAAGGAAGAGATGGGAAAAGGGAAGAGAAAGGAGAAGGGAAGGAGAGGGAGGAATGAAGGGAGAGAGGAAGAAATACTGTTTTTAGACAGTATCTGAAAAAGATCAGGGCTAAAGGGAAAGTGCAGTGGTAGAGCTCTCTCTTCCTCATGTGTGTGCATATACATGTGTGTGACATCTGAGATGGCTTTTAGATGACCTCAGCAAGTGTGCACTGTTGGCATGTTGGACAATGGATATTTTCTTTATTTACATTTCAAATGTTATCCCTTTTCCAGGTTTCCCCTCCAGAACTCCCCTATCCCATCTCCCCTCCCCCTGCTTCTATGAGGGTGCTCCTCCACCCACCCACCCGCCCCCTCCTCCCAGCCCTGGCATTCCCTTACATTGGAGCATCAAGCATTCACAGGACTAAGGGCCTCTCCTCCCACTGATGCCCAACAAGGCCATCCCTCTGCTACATATGCTGCTGGAGCCATGGGTCGCTCCATGTGTACTCTTTGGTTGGTGGTTTAGTCCCTGGGAGCTCTTGGGGAATCCGGTTGGTTGATATTGGATAATGTGTGTCCTTTGTGTCTGGAGCTGCCCTGGGCTTTTGAGGTTTTCCTCAGCATACCTGATCTCTGTTCTCTAGATGTCGGTAGCGAGTTTGAGTTGTCAGAACCAAAGATGATGTTTGCAGACTATGCCAATGTCACCTGGAGAGTAAAACTGTTCCCTGCTAAGCATGTGTTCTAGACATATTGAAGTACAACTGCAGAAAGGAAGGGGGGCACAAGGCAGTGATGGCCGAGAATCTCCCAGAAATTAACACTTAATAGGAGGAAGTAGAGAAGCTAGACACTGAAATACATTTTAATGGACAATAGTAATGAAAATTCTGAAGGCCACAAACAAGAAAAGGCAAATCATGGAGAGGAAAAATAACTAGATAGCAAGTAGACTTCAAAGTAATTTAATAAATGAGCTTGGAGGAAGAAAAGCCCCAAACTAGAATTGTCTACCAAACAATCCCTTAAGAATAAGGACCAAGCACAATTATTTCCATACATTTAGAAAAATTGGTGTCCTTTAGTGTGTGTGTGTCTGTCTGGTTGTGTATGTATGTGTGTGTTTATGTGTGTATATATAAGTATGTGTCTGTGTAGCTATGTGTGCCTCTATGTGTGTCTGTATGTATATCTGTGTGTGTGTCCATATGTGTGTCTATATATGTGTGTATCTCTATGTGTGTGTGTGTGTCTGTATGTGTGTTTGTTTACCTGTATGTGTATCTGTATGTGTGTGTGTATACCTGTATGCATCTGTATGTGTTCTTGTGAATGAGTCTGTGTACATGTCTGTGTGTGTGATCACTGAAGGTTCTGTTCCCCAATTGGTTCTTTATCGATCAATAAAGATGCTAGAGGCCAGTAAGCTGGAAGGAATAGGCAGGACTTTCAGTTTTTCCGAAGGCAGGCCAGCAGATGCAGGAGAGGAGAAAACATCTACCATGCTTCAAAGGAAAAAAAGAGCCACCAGCCATGTGAGATCTAGGACAGAGTGGCCATTGACCACTTCCCTGACTAGGCATGGGGAAGCAGGTAGGAGGTTAGAAATACAACTTAGCTGAGGGCAGATTTGGGGTGCTGAGGTAGAATTAAAGGTAACTGAGCCACTAAAGTTAGGAGCAGATTCAGAGATGCTAAGCTGGGAGTAAAAAGAAGGTGTGATAGCCGAGGAAGGCTTAGAAGAGCCCACTCATTGAACTAAAGCATATAAAAATAAAGTGTGTGTGTGTCTTTCATTCATGGACCCAAGGAACCTGGGTGGAGCTGGTAGTGTGGTCCACCCGGAGCTTAAGGCAGGGTAGTAAAAAACAACACACTACATCTGTATGTATAACTGTGTGTCTACATGTAGCTGTGTGTTTGTGCATCTGTATGCCTGTGTAGCTGTGTGTCTATGTGTATATTTGTGTGTGTTGGGGGGGTGTCTGTCTGTCTGTCTGTTTACAGAGGAGAACCTCAGGAATGGCTTTTCAGCTGTGCACCACCTTTTTTAAAACAAAATCTCGCACTAACCTGTCAGTCTGGCTAGTCATCAAACCCCAGGGATCCTTCTGATCTTGAACTCACAGAGACATGCCTGACTCTGCCTCTGGAGTGCTGGGATTAATGTGTCCTCCAACATGGCAAGCATGCCCATCTCTTTGATGTGAATTCCGTGGATAGAAGTCAAGACCTTATGCTTGGAATGCTGTATCATCTGAACCATCTCCCCAACCCTTCATCTCTCTGCTTAATAATTTAATGAACATTTGAGGGATACAAAAAGTTAAGGTAAGCTCAGAAAATAATGAAAGTGTTTTGGTTGATTTAATTAAAAGTTACTTTAAATTTTTAAATTACTTTTGTTTTAAAAGATCACATCAAACAAAACTGCAAATGTCAATCATAAAGTAAAAGCTAGGGGGTAAAGGGAAGAATGTGCTGAAGTTCTTGTCATGCTAAGAAGTAGAAAAAAAACACAGATTAACTTTAAGCCTTCTTAGATAAATAGATGATTTCAGGGCTCAGGATATAACTTCATTGATGCAGTACTTGCCTCATATGCAAGAAGCAATCAAAACACTATATAAACTAGGTGTGGTACACTTGTAACCCCAGCATCAGGAGATGGGAAGTAAAAGGATCAGGAGTTCAAGGTCATCCTCAGCTATATATCATGTTCAAAGTCAACTTGGGATATATGAAACCCTGTCTGAAAATCATAAAGAGAAAAATAATGAGTTGGATATGCTTGTGCTAAGGTGTAGCAATATAACCTATAGCTTCTAAACCAGCCAACATGAAAGACATGGTCAATTATCATTATGTGCTAAGCCTTAAGAATTATCCAGCTGGCCGTTAGTAACAAGTATAGAGGCTCTGCTCACTGGAAGACGCAGTCATAGTTGAGGGCACTAGTTAACCAGCAGAACGTTCAGAACTTAACAGGGAATTCTGGAAGGTGAATGTGTCATAGAAAGATAATAAGTTTTATCCCTGTGTCCTACACTGTTTCCAGGTTTTGTAGGGCCTAACAGAAAGGAGGGAGAAGGTCCTGAGCTGATTGCCTCAGGGAACCTCTAAGGTTCCTAATGCCACAAAATAAAACCCAGGGTGAATTGCCAGTGAGATGTGCTCAGTGACTGGAAAGGAAACTTAACTAGTCTAGCCAGTTTGTACAGAACTTCCAATTCTGATTAAACACTAAGGAAGGCAGAGGCTGGGGAAAAGCCCAGGAAACAAGAGTTAAAAATGAACAAGTGAGCAGAGACACCAGCCAGTCTCATGTTTTAAGGAGATGTGTCTCATGCGTAATCCAGAGGAGTTATGATGCAACACGCATCATCTAAACATGTAGAATTCAACTGCAAAATGAACACACATACAAGGGAACAGAGAAGTGTTTCTCAAGGAAAGAAGTAAGTCAATGGAGACCTCTGTTTCTGTTTTTGGATGGTGGATTCAGTAGGCACAATCTTCACAACGGCTCTTGTAAATATATGCATGGAAAAAGGACAGGTTTCAAATGAAAATATAATGACAATGATTAATTAAATAAAAACCTGTGGAAAGTGAGAGGTTTTTGTTGTTGCTGCTGCTGCTGTGTTTTTTCTAGAAAACAGCCAAGTGGGACCTCTAAAAATGAAGCTTACAGTAAGTGACATAAACATCCATAAAGCAGTACTGTGACAGATTTGCCACTGGTGAGGCTGGGCTGTAACTCAGTGGGCCAAGTGCATGTCCAGTACTCTGGCTACCCTGGGCTCCATGCCCAGCACTGCTCAGCATAACTGTCTTCAGCATGTGGGAGGTGGACATAGAAGGTTCAGATGCTCAAGGAGTCTATACATATCAGGTTTGAAGCCAGCTTGCATATATAAAGCCCTGTGTCTCAAAACATACTGGTAAATTTTTTAAAAAGAGAGTATAAGAAATTATCCAGTGTGGCCAAATGAGAACAAATGATGGAAGGAAGTCATCACAGCCTGTGAGTGCATGAGTCATCACTGACAGCATGAGCACACTGGTGACTAGTTCAGAAAAAAAGGGAGAAAAAGAAATCTAAAGAAATACAGTCTAAGTTTCTAAATGGATGAAATGGAAACCTATATATAGGCCAAGAAGCTCAAAAAACTACAACTGGACAAAGAAGGTTAACTTACAATCAGACTCTTAGCAGTTTCTCCCTAGTTGATTAACAGAGCCACTACAACTGCTGCTACTGCAGCATCACCAGTACCACCAACCACACCTCACCCCTTACCCTCCTCTCCACCTCCACTACAGCACACTCCCCACCACTCCTCTCCACCTCCACTACAGCACACTCCCCACCACTCCACCTCCACCCTC
>NW_021604598.1:11039943-11139516 GCF_004785775.1 Grammomys surdaster | reverse complement strand
CCACCTCCACCCTCACCACAGCACACTCCCCACCACTCCACCTCCACCCTCACCACAGCACACCCCCTCCTTACCTTACTACCACCACCAGCACACCACCCCACTACCAACAACCCTAACACTGCCTCCACTTCACTCCCTACCACCTCTTCTAAAGAATTTGACAACTTCCTGTAATATGTGCATGGCACCACTAAAAGGTAAAAACCCACTGAAGCATTGAAGAAAAGAAAGTTGGAAGACAGACAACACCAGTTTCCAAACTTAATACAAAACCAGAATCATGAAGTTGCTTTGATATTGACCTAGGATAGAGATCAGTAAAATAGAATTTAGGTTCAGAGCTGAGGAAGTAACTATGTCATTAAAGTATTTGCCTGTCAAATACAAGGACCTGGGTTTGAATCCTTGAACCCACATTACAAAAAGAAAAAAAATGTTTTTTAAAAAGCTGGACAAGGCAAGGTAGTATTAATGCTTAAAAACCCGGTGCTGGAGAGGTGAAGAGTGGATCCGCCAGGCTCATTGGTGAGTTCTAGGTAAAAGTGAGAAACCATGTCTAAAAAACCAAAGTAGATGACACCTGAATTAACACACACACACAATTTAAAAAGAGAGAGAGAGAGAGAGAGAGAGAGAGAGAGAGAGAGAGAGAGAGAGAGAGAATGATTTCTGTAACCAGAGTAGGCAAAGATTCTTAAAACCCAACTCTAAAATACAAGTCATTGAAAACACTCAACTTGGCTGCACTAAAATTAAAAAGGTCTCAGTTCTAAAGATCAAAGTGAATAGAAAGAGAAGCTAAAGACTATGGGAAAGTCTTCTAACAACACACAATAGAATGATTAGAGATGAGGAGTTGGCTGACCAGAATGTGCTGCACACATTTAGAAACATCATTAAAATATAACTAATAATAATTATTAATCACAAATAAAAACTCTTAGAACTACATCTAAAAATAATGAAACCTTCCAACCCAATGTAGAACTATCTGAAATAGCCAAGCCTTCAGAAAACATCTCACCAAAAAGACATGACTGACTAAGAAGCACATTAAAAAGGTTGACCACAACATGGATCATTGAGAAATACAAATGGAGCACAGAAAAAGTGACCTGAGCGTATATAATGTCATGAGCATGCTGAAAAACTGTATGGCAATTTATAGAAACTGATTACCAATCGCTATATTATCTAGCAATTCCACAAAGAAATGCAAGAAAATACCCAGTATAAATAAATACAGGCTCACACAAAATCCTATATGCCCATGTCCACATCAGCCTAATAAGCTGAACATTGGAAAACAGTCAAACCACTCTTGTGTAGCAAAGGGAGGAAAACACAATTTATCTACACAGTGATTTTTTAAAAGGCGGCCTGGATTCAGTTCCTAGTCATTCACAACTATCAAGTACCAGGGATCCAATGCCTCCTCTAAACTCTTTGGATTCCTCCACATACAGTGGACACTCATATACCCAGACACACATGTATACACATTAAATTAGATTTTAAAAAGAAATTTTAAAAGAATATAATACCAATACCTAAACAACATAAATGAATTTCAAAAACATACTAAATAAAAGAAACCAGAAACTCAAAAGCCATATATTATCTGACATAGTGGACCAGTGTCCAGAACACGCAAATCTATAGGACATGGAAAGTACATCAACAGCTCTCCAAGATGTAGGAGGGAACAGTGACAGCAGGGAAGACACTAGAGGGAAAGTATCAGAAAGACAGAAAAGGTCCAGGATGATATCAAGGCAATGATAACACAACTCTGTAAGTCTCCTAAGTTCTGCACGGTGCATGTCACAGTTATGAACATCATGGTTCATAATTTAAAATTCATTTACCACTTAAAATATTAAGGATAAAGGCAACTATTAAAAGACTACAGAAAAAAAAAGAGACCAAAGGAAGAAGATCATACAAGCCCAGATAGAAATCCATTTTTAAAACCAAGAACAATATCTACAATGAAAACTAACAGAAGTGAAGATCAATTCTTAGGGGAAATGTTCAAAACACTAAGCTATTGCTTTCCCTATCTCATGGGCCATGGAGGACATGGTTCCCTCTTAGGCCCCCAGCCCTATGAAGAAAGCTGATGCAGAGATGAATGCTCAGCTTCCAGCTGCATGAAGATATGTGTGGAGGGAACCCTTAACATAATAATGATGGCCTCTGGGAGATGACAAAGATGATTTCTAAGATGGCCACTGGGTGAGTCGAAGGGCCAAAGCTCAGAAAGTGGATCTGTCAAACGTCAATATGAGGTAGGAGTTGTGGGGAGTCAGGGCCAGGCTCAGGGCTCAGAAGCAAGGAGAGCAAGAGCTGGAGAGGCAGCCTAGAGAGCAGAAGAATTTGAAGAGCAAACAGAAAAGGTCTCTGCAAGTGGCATGTCATCCAAAGGGTCCCCAGGGGATACAATGTCTGTGCCTGGGATGGGAGTTCTGGCAGGAGTTTCACCAGAGCTTCTGTGATGATCTTGGCAGGTGGGGCTTGGCTTCAACAGAACAGTGAGCACACACAGCAAGCCACCTGGACTCTGAACCACAAACCCCTCTGAGATACATTGCTTCTCAAGGAGCATAATTTTTGTTCATTTAGATAAAAAATTTGAGGTTCCTGAAAGATGACTCAGTGAGTAAACACACACACAGGAACACATACACACAAATGCACACATACACACATACATACATATACACAGAATTCTTGTCTGCATAGTGTTATAGACTGATGTCCTCCTTCATCCTGGTTCAAAATTGAAAATTCCACATCCAAATTCACACATCAGAGTCCCCATGCCCCAGAACTCAGGATTTGACTGTATTAAGAAACTGATCTTTAAAGAGCTGATGATGGTAGAATGCCTAGATGAGCCTCATACAACTTGACCAGTATACTTATAAAAAGAGAAAATTCAAATACACAGTGACATGTACCTATAATCCCAGGTAGTTCTAGGGCATCCATGACTAAATAGTAAATAAATAAAGCAAACAACAACACAAGTAACTATCTAAATAACTAACTGGGCTCAGGAAACTAAATAAGTAAGTAAAAAAATAAGAATATTTGAGCCTAAAAAGTAAACAAGACCACATGAATTAGAAGTAGAAAGTGGCCCTATATAAGGTAGACAAGGCTGAGAACAAAGGAACCTGTTGATACTCTGCCATAGGTAGACTTCTAGTTTCTGAAACTGTGAGAACATAAATATTTTCCATGTAAGCCACCCAGTCTGCCAGCTGGCAGCTCTGGAAAACATTCAATGTCTCTGTTCCTTTAAATCTGTGAAGCCCCTTATACATCCTTATATTTTTTTTTTATTTTCTTTTTTTTTTATTTTCTTTTTTTTATTTTCTTTTTTTTATTTTCTTTTTTTTTATTTTCTTTTTTTTACTTTCTTTTTTTTTATTTTCTTTTTTTTTTTTATTGGATGATTTATTTACATTTCCTATGTTGTCCCCTTACCCCATCCCCCACCACCCCCTCGGAACCCCCAATCCCCTCGCCCCTCCTCCTTCTTCTCTGTGGGTGTAACCTCTATCTACACCCCCCCACTCCCACCTCCCCACCCTCAAAATTCCCACCCCCTGGGGCATCCAGCCTTCATGAGGTCAAGGTTCTCTTCTTCCACCTATGCCCAGCAGGGCCCTCCACTTTTACATATTCAGCTGAAGCCCTGGATCCCCCCCTAAGTACTCCCAGGCTGGTGGTTTAGACCCTGGGAGCTGTGGTTGGTTAGTATTGTTGCTCTCCTCATGGTGCCACAAACCCTTTCAGCTCCTTCAGTCTTCACTCTAACTCCTCTATTGAGAACCCCATGATCAGTTCAATGGCTAGTTATGAGCATCTGCCTCTGAATATGTCTGACTCTTGAAGGCCTCTGAGGAGATATCCATATCAGGCTCTTATCAGCATGCACTTCCTGTCTTCCACATCAGCATCTACCTTTCGTGATTGCACATGGGATAGATACTCAGGTGGGGTGGTCTTGAGACGGCCCCTCCTTCAGTTTCTGTCCCTCACTTTGTCTCCATATTTGCTCCCTTGAGTATTTTGTTGCTCCTTCTAAGAAGGACCGAATCACCCTCACTTGGTCTTCCTTCTTTATGGGCTTCATGTGGCCTGTGAGTTGCATCTTGGGCATTTCAAGGTTCTAGGCTAATATCCAATAATCAGTGAGTGAATACCATGTGTCTTCTTTTGTGATTGGCTTACCTCACTCAGGATGATAATTTCTAGTTCCATCCATTTACCAAGGAACCTCTCGAATTCATTGTTTTTAATAGCTGAGTAATACTCCATTGTGTAAATATACCACATTTTTTGAATCCATTCCTCAGTTGAAGGACATCTGGGTTCTTTCCAGCTCCTGGCTATTATAAATAAGGCTGCTATGAACATAGTTGAGCATATGTCCTTGTTATATGTTCGAGCATCTTCTGGGTATATGCCTAGGAGTGGTATAGCTGGATCCTCGGGTAATGCTATGTCCAATTTTCTGAGGAACCGCCAGACTGATTTCCAAAGTCGTTGCACCATCTTGCAGTCCCACCAACAATGGAGGAGTGTTCCTCTTTCTCCACACCCTCGCCAGCATCTACTATCACCTGAGTTTTTAATCTTAGCCATTCTGACTGGTGTGAGATGGAATCTCAGGGTTGTTTTGATTTGCATTTCCCTGACGACTAAGGATGCTGAACATTTCTTTAGATGCTTCTCGGCCATTCGAGTTTCTTCCGTTGAAAATTCTTTGTTAAGCTCTATACCCCATTTTTTAATAGGGTAATTTGGTTGTCTGGAGTCTAATTTCTTGAGTTCTTTGTATATATTGGATATTAGCCCTCTATCAGATGAAGGATTGGTAAAGATCTTTTCCCAATTTGTTGGTTGTCGTTTTGTCCTATTGACAGTGTCCTTTGCCTTACAGAAACTTTGCAATTTTATGAAGTCCCATTTGTCAATTCTCGATCTTAGAGCATATGCCATTGGAGTTCTGTTCAGGAACTTTTCCCCTGTGCCCAAGTATTCGAGGCTTTTCCCCACCTTCTCTTCTATTAGTTTCAGTGTATCTGGTTTTATGTGGAGGTCCTTTATCCACATAGACTTGATCTTTGTACAAGGGGATAAGAATGGATCAATTTTCATTCTTCTACATGTTGTCTTCCAGTTGAACCAGCACCATTTGTTGAAAATGCTGTCCTTTTTCCACTGGACAGTTTTAGCTCCTTTGTCAAAGATCAAGTGACCATAGGAGTGTGGGTTCATTTCTGGGTCTTCAATTCTATTCCATTGATCTTCCTGCCTGTCTCTGTACCAATACCAGGTACTTTTTATCACTATTGCTCTGTAGTACAGCTTGAGGTCAGGGATGGTAATTCCTCCAGAAGTTCTTTTATTGTTGAGAATAGTTTTCGCTATCCTGGGTTTTTTGTTATTCCATATGAATTTGAGAATTTCCTTTTCTAACTCTGTGAAGAATTGAGTTGGGATTTTAATGGGGATTGCATTGAATCTGTAGATTGCTTTTGGCAAGATGGCCATTTTTATTATATTAATCCTGCCAATCCATGAGCATGGGAGATCTTTCCATCTTCTGAGATCTTCTTCAATTTCTTTCTTCAGAGACTTGAAGTTCTTGTCATACAGGTCTTTCACTTGCTTGGTTAGATTCACACCAAGGTATTTTATATTATTTGCAACTATTGTGAAGGGTGTCATTTCCCTAATTTCTTTTTCAGTCTGTTTATCTTTCATGTAGAGGAAGGCTACTGATTTGTTTGAGTTGATTTTATAACCAGCCACTTTGCTGAAGTTGTTTATCAGGTTTAGGAGTTCTCTGGTGGAAGTTTGGGGGTCACTTAAGTATACTATCATATCATCTGCAAATAGCGATATTTTGACTTCTTCCTTTCCTATTTGTATCCCTTTGACTTCTTTTTGCTGTCTAATTGCTCTGGCTAAGACTTCCAGTACTATATTGAATAGGTAGGGGGAGAGTGGGCAACCTTGTCTAGTCCCTGATCTTAGTGGGATTGCTTCAAGTTTCTCTCCATTTAGCTTGATGTTGGCTACTGGTTTGCTGTAAATTGCTTTTACTATGTTTAGGTAGGGGGCCTTGAATTCCTGATCTTTCCAAGACTTTTATCATGAAGGGATGTTGAATTTTGTCAAATGCTTTCTCAGCATCTAGTGAGATGATCATGTGGTTTTTTTCTTTAAGTTTGTTTATATAGTGGATTACATTGATGGATTTCCGAATATTGAACCATCCCTGTATTCCTGGGATAAAACCTACTTGATCATGATGGATGATTGTTTTGATGTGGTCTTGGATTCGGTTTGCTAGAATTTTATTGAGTATTTTTGCATCGATGTTCATAAGGGAGATTGGTCTGAAGTTCTCTTTCTTTGTCGGGTCCTTGTGGGGTTTGGGTATGAGTGTAATTGTAGCTTCATAGAACGAATTGGGTAGTGTTCCTTCTGTCTCTATTTTGTGGAATAGTTTGAAGAGAATTGGTATTAGGTCTTCCTTGAAGGTCTGATAGAATTCAGCACTAAAACCATCTGGTCCTGGGCTTTTTTTAGTGGGGAGGCTTTTGATGACTGCTGCTATTTCCTGAGGGGTTATGGGACTATTTAGATGGTTTATCTGCTCCTGGTTAAACTTCGGTACCTGGTATCTGTCTAGGAAATTGTCCATTTCATCCAGGTTTTCCAGTTTTGTTGAGTATAGGCCTTTGTAGTAGGATCTGATGATTTTTTGAATTTCTTCAGTTTCTGTTGTTATGTCTCCCTTTTCAGTTCTGATTTTATTAATTTGGATACTGTCTCTGTGCCCTCTGGTTAATCTGGCTAAGGGTTTATCTATCTTGTTGATTTTCTCAAAGAACCAACTCCTGGTTTTATTGATATTTTGTATTGTTCTTTCTGTTTCTATTTGGTTGATTTCAGCCCTGAGTTTGATTATTTCCTGCCTTCTACTCCTCCTGGGTGTATTTGCTTCTTTTTGTTCTAGAGCTTTTAGTTGTGCAGTCAACTTGTTAGTGTGTGCTCTTTCCAGTTTCTTTTTGTAGGCACTTAGAGCTATGAGCTTTCCTCTTAGCACTGCCTTCATGGAGTCCCACAAGTTTTGGTATGATGTGTCCTCATTTTCATTGAATTCTAAAAAGTCTTTTATTTCTTTCTTTATTTCTTCCTTGACCAAGTCATCATTGAGTAGAGAGTTGTTCAGTTTCCATGTGTACGTGGGTTTTCCATTGTTTTTGTCATTATTAAAGACCAGTCTTAGTCCGTGGTGATCTGATAAGATGCAAGGGATTATTTCAATCTTTTTGTATCTGTAGAGGCTTGTTTTGTGACCAATTATATGGTCTATTTTGGAGAAGGTACCATGAGGTGCTGAGAAAAAGGTATATTCTTTTGGTTTAGGATGAAATGTTCTATAGATGTCTGTTAAGTCCATTTGGTTCATAACTTCTGTTAATTTCAAAGTGTCTCTGTTTAGTTTCTGTTTCCATGATCTGTCCATTGCTGACAGTGGGGTGTTGAAATCCCCCACTATTATTGTGTGAGGTGTAATGTGTGTTTTGAGCTTTAGTAAAGTTTCTTTTATGTATGTAGGTGCCCTTGCATTTGGAGCATAGATGTTCAGAATTGAGAGTTCACCTTGGTAGATTTTTCCTTTGATGAGTATGAAGTGTCCTTCCTTATCTTTTATGATTAATTTTGGATGAAAGTCGATTTTATTTGATATTAGAATGGCTACTCCAGCTTGTTTCTTGGGACCATTGGCTTGAAAAATTGTTTTCCACCCTTTTATTCTGAGGTAGTGTCTGTCTTTGTCACTGAGGTGCGTTTCTTGTATGCAGCAAAATTCTGGGTCTTGTTTGTGTATCCAGTCTTATAGTCTGCGTCTTTTTATTGGGGAATTGAGACCATTGATGTTAAGAGATATTAAGGAAAAATGATTGTTGCTTCCTGTTATTTTTTTTATTAGAGGTAAAGTTATGTTTGTATCTTTTTTGGGGGTTGTTGGAAGATTACTTACTTGCTTTTCCTAGGTTGTAGTTTCCCTCCTTGTGTTGGCATTTTCCATCAATTATCCTTTGAAGTGCTGGGTTTGTGGGAAGATATTGTGCAAATTTGGTTTTGTCATGGAATATCTTGGTTTCACCATCTATAATGATTGAGAGTTTTGCTGGGTATAGTAATCTGGGCTGGCAATTGTGTTCTCTTAGTGTCTGTATGATGTCAGTCCAGGCTCTTCTGGCTTTTATAGTCTCTGGTGAGAAGTCTGGTGTAATTCTTATAGGTCTGCCTTTATATGTTACTTGACCTTTTTCCCTTACTGCTTTTAGTATTTTTTCTTTGTTTTGTGCATCTGATGTTTTGATTATTATGTGACGGGAGGTATTTCTTTTCTGGTCTAGTCTATTTGGTGTTCTGTAGGCTTCTTGTATGTTTATGGGCATCTTGTTCTTTAGGTTAGGGAAGTTTTCCTCAATAATTTTGTTGAAGATATTTACTGGCCCTTTAAGTTGGGAATCTTCATTCTCATCTATACCTATTATCCTTAGGTTTGGTCTTCTCATTGTGTCCTGGATTTCCTGGATGTTTTGAGTTAGGAGTTTTTTGCATTTTGCATTTTCTTTGACAACTGTGTCAATATTTTCCACCGTATCTTCTGCATTTGAGATTCTCTCTTCTATCTCTTGTATTCGGTTGGTGATGCTTGCGTCTGTGACTCCTGATCTCTTTCTTAGGTTTTCTATCTCCATGGTTGTCTCCCTTTGAACTTTCTTTATTGTTTCTATTTCTAGTTTCAGATCCTGAATGTTTTTGTTTAATTCCTTCTTTGTGTTTTCTTCCATTTCTTTAAGGGATTTCTGTGATTCCTCTTTAAGGGCTTCTATCTGTTTACTTGTACTCTCCTGTATTTCTTTAAGGGAGTTACTTAATTCCTTCTTATAATCCTCTATCATCATCATGAGAAGTGATTTTAATTCTGAATCCTGCTTTTCAGGTGTGATGGGGTGTTCAGGGCTTGCTATATTGGGAGAATTGGGCACTGATGATGCCAAGAAACTTTGGTTTCCGTTGCTTATGTTCTTGCACTTGCCTTTCGCCATCTGGTTAACTCTAGTGGTACCTGCCCTCACTGTGTAAAACTGGAGTCTGTATTTCCAGTTATCTTGCTTATTGCAGAGCTCCTCAGAGTCCAGAGGTCTCTGTGGTCTTATGCTCCTAATCTCCTGGGTGGAATAACTCCTGGGACTCAGGCCACTTCTTGGATCTGGAAATCCTTCTGCTCTGAGTGCAGTGGGTCCTCGATGACTCAGGATTCAGTTTCAGCTGCTCTGAGTGCAGTGGCTCCAGCTGCTCTGAGTGCAGTGGCTCCTGGATGACTCAGGATTCAGTTTCTCAACAGGACAGGAGCAGACCGACTCTGTGTCAGCTGCTCTGAGTGCAGTGGCTCCTGGATGACTCAGGATTCAGTTTCTCCACAGGACAGGAGCAGACCAACTCTGTGTCTGCTCCAGCCCAGAGGACCAGGCAGGGGCAGAAGGGAAGTGGAATTCTGGAGGGGCGGGGTTTGGGTAGCTGCTGTGCCCTGGATGTCCCTGGCTCCCCGATCTATCTCTGGGGTTTAGGGAGTGAGATGGAGTTCTTACCAGCTGCTCTGAGTGCAGTGGCTCCTGGATGACTCAGGATTCAGTTTCTCAACAGGACGGGAGCAGACCGACTCTGTGTCTGCTCCAGCCCAGAGGACCAGGCAGGGGCAGAAGGCCATCCTTATATTTTTACGTAGTTGAGAAATTATATATTTTTGAACTCACTTTTTTAGAGTTCTTTTCCACAGCCTTAAGGGCTGTCCTGAAGGTCCCAGTGTGTAACATTTGCTGAGACATTAGCCACACCTTTGTCTCTCAGACTCATACTGTCTATGATTATCATGGAGTCGTTGATCATTTTTTATTGGATATTTTATTTATTTACAATACAGATGTCATTCCCTTTCCCCATTTCTCCTCCCTAGAACCCCCTATCCCATCACCACTCCTCCTTTATGCTTTTATACCATTTTGATTACATGCATGTATTAAGGTCAGTTCTAGATTGAGGGTCTAGCAAAACAATAGATACAAACAATGGTCAAGGAACAAGCAATACAATAAACACAAATAGTCAAAGAAAAAGCAAGGCATTAAACACAATTACATGAACACTCCTGTGATCACTGTTTCTAAGGGCTTATCAGGATGCCCAAAGTATCTGAGCCTGCTTCCCTGTCCTAGCCCAAGGTCATTTTCATGTCTGAAGCCTACTGCCTTGTTCTAGCCTAAAATTTAGATTCCTGTCTGAAATTACTTCTTTGTTCTAGCCTAATATTTAGGTCCATGCTTAAGATTACTTCTTTGTTCTAGCCTAAGATTTAGATTCCTACATGAAATTACTTCTTTCTTCTAGCCTAATGTCAGATTATTGCCTGAAGCCTACTTCCTTGTCCTTGGTCAATGTCATATTTCTGACAAGCAGCCCAGTTCCTTGTCCTTGGCCCATGTCAGAATCTGACAAAGCACCCCACCAAGACTCTCTGCCTCTCCCACTTCTTTATTTCATTAACAAGACTGAGCCTGTTTTAGGTCATTCTGACGAGAATGCCTTCCTTACCCATCATGGAATATGCATTATCAAAAACAATGCACTTCTTTCTTAGGTTGGTAAGGCTCTGTGCAAAATCTTACCCATCCTTGGCTTGCCAGCCTGTTAATTTAATAACTCTGTCTGGGGGTCCATTTTCAGGTTCAAGTCATGTACTTGGCTCCCATCATGATGTTGTTGAAGAAAAGCTTTAACACAATGGGCAGGAATAAAAGTATTCCCAGGACAAAAAGGGCTAGCATGATCAAGCTATACATGCCATTTTTGAAGCTTGACCAAAGTAGAATACTGACCTTAGGCTATAGGTAATTTTATCTGTAATATCTACCATATCAACACTCAGCAGAGCGTTATTCTTGACATTCATAAGCTCCTTATGTATCGTTAAAACATCCAGAGAGGTGTTAGAATTATGCCAAATATACTGCACGTGCCATTAAACTTCTTCCTAATTATAATGAGTACCACTGTAAATTGCAGAACTAACATGAATCCAATGGTATTTGGCATGACACTCAAGATGGCTCCTTATACTTAAATTCTGAACCTCCTTCCAGTAATTTGAATAGGATAAAGACCATCAATCCATTCTTCCAAATGCCTATCTAAATCCTCTGGTATATTCCACACATTAGTAACATTTTTTGCTAAATGATTAACAAAAGTAGCTATCTTAACTTCTTGTGTCACAGCAATTGCAGAAGCAGTGGTGCTAGCAATTAATGTAATTAAAGCTGTTATACCAACAATAATCAAGCCCACTACTCTCTTCCTTCTGCTTAAAGCCTGACTCATTCCTTCCAGTACTTGCAAGCTGTTTTTAGAATACCAAGATTCTGTGATACTCAGGGCACTAAAACAAAAGCTGGTTGATAGACCTCTGTAACTGACATGCCAGATTTCAAAACACAAATACAATTAGATGTACAATCAATACGACTTACATTAAAAGTATTTTTAACTTGACAATTAAAGGAGCTTTAACACATGTGCTGAGACCTGTTTGAAACCAGATTCTGTCCCAACTTTATCTCTCACTAACATAACATCATAGAGAACTGCAGCTAATTTCCAAATATGTCTCTGAAAATGTCCAGAAACAAACTTCCAAATGAAGACTGTTATTTCCAATATTGGATTGATTTCTAGACCAGTCCATGATTGAGTCTGAATAACTGGTCACATTTAATAACAATGCAAGAATCATTATAACTTCTCTTTTTGATACTCTGTTCCACAAGGTCTAAGAACTTGAGGCAAGGCAGCTTATCCTATCAGGGTGTAGGTAAGCAATGGTGGGTCAGGAACATATGTCCAATTCAGCTTCCCAGTCACCATTGTCAGGGCACTCAGCAAGGTCATACGTCAGCATCATTCTTTGTCCTGGCATCAGCATGTCTCACCAATCACTCTGGTGGCCACCATGCTCCTTCAACATCCTGCAGAAAAAACACAAACATGCCCTCTTCCCTATATTTAATACCAGATCAGGATCATGCCTTATGCCAGTAAGTGGATTCTTCCCTTTCATCTATACATAAGTATGCCTAGTTGTAGAATGCCATAGACACTAGGCAGAAAGTTCCTTGGCATCCAAATTTAAAAATAAATAAATAAATAAATAAATAAATAAATAAATAAATAAATTTGTGGTGTAAAGGGGTATATCTCTCCCTTTTTTATTTTTATAAAGATATTGTTTTAAAGTTCTATAGGCCCATTCCACAGTTTCTTGTCCTTGACAATTATAAGGAATCCCCATAATATGGGTAATGTTAAATTGCTGCTAAAGAGTCTTAAATGTTCGACTACCATAGCCAGTTCCATTATTTGCTTGTTTGTTTTTCTTTTTCTTTTTTTTTTATTATTGGGTACTTTATTTATCTACATTTCAGGTGTAATCTCCTTTCCCCATTCTCCACCCCCAGAAACTCCTTAACCCATCCTCCCTCCTCTTATTTCTGTGAGAGTGTGCCTTCACCTACCCACCCACTTCCACCTCCCCTCCCTCAAATTTCCCTTCACTTGGGCATCCAGCCTTCAAGGGACCAAGGTCCTTCTCTCCTACTGATGCCCAACAAGTCCATGCTCCTCCACAAATACAGCTAGAGACATGGGTCACTCCATGTGTGTTTTCAGGCTAGCTCTTTAGACCCAGGGAGCTCTGGTGTGCTGTCTCTTATTATCATGGAGTCATTAATCTTAACAGAGATGACATTCCTCAAAACAGGGACATGAAAATATATATGTACATTATTATACAAACAACCCTTATACCCACAGCAGCCATTGACAGTTGTGGAGGCCTATGCCTGGTGGCCCTGTCTCCGGAGCAGGAATCATGTCATTCCACCCCTAGTAAGTCCATGCCAGACTCAGGAGTAGGGAATCCTAGTAAAAAAAAATTTTAAAAATGAAGTTTACTTTGCTCATGGGAACTAGAACTGAGGGCTTCTGAAAATGTGAATGTTCTGAGTGGTTTCTCTTTCCAAGCAGCTCACCTAAGTGGGCTTGATATTCATGGAGAACAGAAAACACCACCTTCCTTATGATTAAATCACACTGAACCAAGCCATGTAGCAACTGAAAACAAATTATTTAATTAAATGATATTTATCTTGTTGAACAACATGAAGAAACAGTTTGTGGAGATCAGGATTTTTTATGAAAATTAATAAAAAACTGCCACTAAGTAGCTACAATGATAAACATTTTAGTTCATTCTTATGTTCAAGGAGATGTTAAAGAATATGAAATCTTAAAATGGGTTCAATAACCAATAAAATGGTGGGAACATGTAACCTCATTTTTCTGTGCTCAGTACTGGCTCTAACTGGTTGTAGTTCCTAGCACATCACAAATAAGAGGAAGATAGTGAGAGAGAACCCCTCCCTTGCAGTTCTCTGAAGGGAAAGGAAGGTTTTTCCAGAAATCCCTCCCAGATTTGCTTTCAGGTATCAGAGACTGTGTTGGTTCACAAAACTTGTTTCAACCTAAAAAAAAAAAAAAAAGAAAGAAAGAAAAAAAAAAAGAATCAATCAGATTCACTTCAGTTTTCTTGTGGGGCTGATTTTAGTGATGAACAACAACCAGCCACTCTAGGTAAGACATGACTTCTTGCCAACATCTCAATACAGAGGGCTGTAAATTTTACCAGAAAACAGTTTTTGGATTCCTGGCTTTCCATGTAATGTGAACATCAAATCCAGCCAAGCATCTCGTTGGCTCATGGTATGTGAGTAAGTGTCTACATGTTAAGCCACTGGGTCTTGGATCTGTTGCAGCAGCTAATGGTTGATACAGGAAAGAATTATTGAGGAAACTCAAACTTGTTGAGAATCACTGGACTTATATTCAGGAACCTGGGCAAGATGAGGTATATTCCATTACGGTAGAGATATAACTAAATTGGTTGCCTAAAATGTGCTTGGTTTGAGCTCCAACACCACATAAATTGGATGTGGAGTAAAGACCTGAATTTTTAGCATTTTGGAGATAGACATGAGGGTCAGAAGTTTAAGATCATCCTCTTTTATTTAACAAGTTCAAAGCTACTGCTGGGCTACATCAGACTTTACATCAAAAAAACAAAAATAAAAGGCTGTGACAATTATGGTCAGGACACCCTAAAGAATCTTCCTCTAATACTTCTCTAGATATGCAAGGACAGGTTCTATATCTCATAGTCTTCTCAAAAAATCTAATTCTTGATCCAAGGAACCTAGTATTTGACACTGGGCTATGTGTGTGCTTGTGTATTGATTGTTGCAGAAGTCTAGCCATGGGCTCATATTGTGCATCTGAGATCTCCAACCAAGGTCTACAGCATACATATGCCTGCATTCCCTTTGCAACCAGATTCTGCCTGTGGAACATGGTAAGGACAAAGAAGGGGTTTGAGCTGGGAATGGACAACCAGCAGCTGGGTATATAGTTGTATAGAAACTACTTGCATGCTATTTGAGGTTTAGAACTAGAACTGGATCTCCAGTTTTTGCAGCCAGGATCTGTTTAATAGCATCAAACATCTCCCTGCAGAAAGCATTTGATGTGAGTATTACTTATTCACACCTGCTGAGCATTGCCTAGTTTAAGATTGCATGAAAAATTGAATCATTTCTTATCCTATAGGATGTATGTAAACTAAGGGTAGAGTGGGAACATAGCTTAGTTGGTGTGTGCTTGCCTAACATGCATGAACCCTTGACTTCCATGCCGAACACTTCATATGCTGTGTGTGCATGATTATGATCCTAGTACTTGGAACGTGTATCAGGAGAGCAAGCTCATCCTTTGGTATTAATGAGCTCAATTCGAGATGAGATCCTATCTCAAAAAACCCAAACAAACAATAGATAAAGGTTAAGTGTAGAATTAGAGTGATTTCTTTTGGAAAATAGGCATTTAAAAGTCAAATTAAAACATCAAAAATACTTTCCTCAATTGTAATGACTATATTCTGAATACAAATTGGCACAAACAAATTTTTTTTCTGAAATTTCTTTTAGATCTAACCCCGCTACCAGTCAGATCATACACAGCCTTGACAAGAGTAAAGCCACATGTATTCCTCTAATTTCTGTCTCTCTCTCTCTCTGTCTCTTTCTCTGTGTCTCTCTGTGGCTCTGTCTCTGTCTCTCTCTCACACACACACACACACACACACACACACACACACAACCATACACAGAGAGGTATGGTCCCTTGAGCAGACATTGGAAAGAGCAAATGTTGCAGGTTTTAATGAAAGCAAAAAGGTACAGTCTGTTTTAAAAGCTCTCCTCAGCATTTTAAAGGTTGGTTCAAGTATCTTTATGGGTGAACTGAAAACCCAAGGCTGAGGTCCACAATCTGATACTTGTAAAGGCATACTCAGCAAAGGGTTGACTCAGGAGCCCCAAATATCCACTCTCTTTTCAAGAGATGTTTTTAAAGTCACTGAAGGGTCTTTCCCTCTAATTTAGGTATAGTCAGTTTGAATGAGGATGGAATAGTTCGATTCCTTGGTCACTGTGGTACTCAAAATCAAAGTGGCCTAGACCTTCTCTCTGTTGCCTGTGGAGAGATCTGTGCCCTCCTTCAGGGACAGTGTGCTTCTAAAGAAACAAATCCACACTAGTTCAAGTGTTGTCCAGGGAATTCCTCAACAAGCTTCATTCTCTAGATGAGTTCTTGGTTCCCTACTATCTAGGCTCCTTCCCCTACCCTGTTTCTCCTAATTATCCTATTTACATTTTCACCCTGCCTTTTAAACTTTTTCAGAAGTTCTTCCTGGTTCAAGTTACTGCCATCACTCAGTCTACACAGGATGAAGTAAAAACAGTACAGAACTTCCAAATGATACCCTCTCTGCCAGTAAGAACTTGCCACACAAAAATCAATGACTCCTATCCTTTATCCATTAAGGGTCTGAAAAAAAAGACCCATATCCTAAACCTGGACCAAAATAAAGGCCCAAGGTTTCAAGAAACCTGCTGCCTATAGACTTCCAAAAACATTCAGTCCCCATCAGCCCTTCATCTGGGAAGTCATTCCAAAACCAGGCAATATGACTTATGTTTAAACCTGATGCCCAGAAGCTACAAGCAATCTGACTCATCTCCTATCCAGCAGATTTAGAAAACAATTTACCAAAATTAAGTTTCTAGACTTGGATTTCCCAGGCCCTCCTCATTCCATACTCTCAATTACAGAAGCTAATTCTGTAACCCTGCATGGTGCATTCTCCTGCATCTTCGGATACTGTGCTCTATACGATGCATTCTTCTGCATCTTTGGATAGTAAGCCCTGCCTGGTTCATTCCCCTGCATTTGTGGATAGTGAGCCCAAGGGTTTGGAGGCACCAATTTCTTGGACAAATGAAAGTTTTCTATGTTTTCAGGTCAAGAGAGAGAGAGAGAGAGAGAGAGAGAGAGAGAGAGAGAGAGAGAGATATCTGTTCTCTACAAGAAACCGATCTTAACTTTAAAGATGAGCAGGCACTGCCTGCGTGTGAAAAGATAGAAATATACTCCAAACAAATGAAACAAGCAGACATCACATGATATCCTAATATGAGACAAAACAGACACCAAACTAAACCAATCAGAAGAGATAAAGAAAGACACTTTATTTTAATCAAAGGAACAATTAACAAAGAAGATATTATCAAACTCTGGTTTACCCAGTTTATAAAAAGTATAGGGCTAGAATTAAAGACACAGATTAACATTAACTCATTAATAGAAGATGATTTAAATGCCTCAAATTCTCCAAAATAAAGTCATCTGGATAAAAATAATAAAGCAGAGAAATGTCAAAATTAAATGACATCATAAACAAATGGACTTAACAGATATCCACAGAATAGTTGACCCAAATACCAAATAACACACATTCTACTCAGCAGCATGGGAATTTCTCCAAAATAGACCACATCTGTGTCATAAAATGAATTGATAAAGTTTTAAGTAATTCCATGTATTGTGTTTTGACACAACAAAATAAATATAAACAGCAAACATATCTCTATTAAGTACACAAAGTTGTGAAGATTAAATAGTTCATTGCAGAATGACAAATGGGCTAAAAAATAAATTAAGAAAACATAAAAAATTCCCTGGATTAATTACAAAATTAATGAAACACAAAGACAAAAAAACAGTATAAGGATTCAATGAATCTAAAAACTGCTTCTTTGAGAAAATAAGCAAGATTGATGGAATCAAAGAGGTGACCCAAATGAAAAGAATCAGAAATCAACAGAGAGATATAACAGACACCAAAGAAATTCAGAATATTATATGAGAATACTTAAAAAAATGTGCTCCATTAAGCTGGAAAACCTAAAAGAAATAGATAGCTTTCTACATATAGCAAAACTACCAAAAGTAAACAGAAAAGATCAACAACCTAGGCAGAGGGTAACAGTGAGAAAATTGAAACTAATAAAAAGCTTCCCAAATAAAAAGGTCTAAACCCTGATGGTTTCACAGCAGAAGTCTACCAGACTTTCAAAGATCTACAGCCAATTTTTTTTGACTACTGCTAATATTCAACAAAGATGCCAAAAACTTACACTGGAGAAAAAAACCAACATATTTAACAGATTGTGCTTGGAAAGCTAGATATCCACACAAAAAAATACTGAAAGTAGGCCCATATCCACCACTTTGCATAACAACTAACTCTAAATGCGTCAAAAACCTAAATATGAAATCTGAAAGTTCTAGATGGGAACATAGGCAGTACGCTACAGGGTATAGATGTAGGAAAGGACTTTCTGAATTGGACCCTGTTTGCCCAGGAATTGAGGTCAACAATGGATAAGAACTTCATGAAGCTAAAAATCTTCTGTACAGCTAAAGAAATAATCAGGTAAAGGCAAAGTGGAAGAAAAATCTTTGCCAGTTCTAAATCTGACAGAGAATTAGCATCCAGATACATAAAGAATTTGAAACACAATGAAAATATGACCCATTAAAAAACTGGCCTTGGGATTTGATATAAGAGTTCTCAAAAGAAGAAATTTAAAAAGACTAAAAAAAACTTACTATTGATTGTTCCTAGCAATTGGGGAAATGAAAGTAAGAATAATTTTGATATTTCATGTAACTCCAGGCAGAGTGGTAAAGATAAACAAAAAATATTCAACAACAAACACTGGGGTAAATGGGGACTCTCAGTCACTGTTGATTGCAAACTGGTCCACGCATTTTCAAAATCTGTATGGAGAATTTTCAGAAGCTAAAACTAGATCTACCATATAACCCACCTATATCACTCTGTGGCATATGCTCAAAGAAATCCACGTCCTACCCCATAGATACTCTTGCTCAGCCATATTATTAAGTTCCTATTCATATTAGCTAGGAAATGAAAACAATCTAAATGCCCTTCAACTCATAAACGGATAATGAAAATGTGGTACATATATACTTTGGAATATTATTCTACTGTAAAAAAATTAAATCATAAAATTTGTAGTTAAATGTATGGAACTAGAAACCATCATATTGATGAGGTTATCTAGACCCTGAAAGACAAAGATCACATGTTCTCTCTCATCTGGAGTTTCAAGCTCCAAATCTGCAGGCATGAGTATATATTGGGGGGCACTATAAAGGGTACAAGTAGGGTACAAGTGATTTGAAGGGGAAGTAGGAAGGCTTTGATTTGTGATGGGGAAGGGAAATAAATGCGGTAAAAGGAAGAACAGGGTAAAATAACAGTAAAGATATCTGGAAAAAGTCATAAGGATGCATATTATTATCTATCTACCTATAATTACATATTATAAATATAAGTTTGTGTATACATAGACTAAATAAAATCTTCCAATCTGGGATTACAGTGCTCCCCTAAAGAACTATAGAACATTTAACAAAAACTCCAACACCATGCATGAGAAGCCCCCTTTTGAGTTTTTTATCAGGGTTGTCCAAGAAACTTCCAAAAAATTATAGACTATTCCTGTTGCCTTTGGTTGCCTTCCAGGGGTGATAGGTAAGGCCCTATTGCTGAAGACACCATGTACTTCACACATAGGACCCAGAGTGCCGTGAGCTGGATCTGACCTCAAAGTCTCCTCCCCAGGGCTAACTTTAATTGTACCAGAAGGTGCTTCACAAGGTTCCAAAGGAGGAGAACACCAATAGTACTACCCAGCCATGATACCTATGAAATACAACAACAATCAGCATGGTGCAATAACAATAAGGGTGCTGCAGTAGCATTCATACCTGGGCAGTAGGCAACAGCTCTCTAATTGTACTTGTGGTCCATTAAATAAGAGGGAAAACACGCCTGGTACTGGAAACCTAGACAATTACTTATGGCTAGAAAAGCCATGGAGCTTGGAGGAGAACCTACAGCCACCACTTTACTAAACTAGCATAATTCCTAACTACATTCTAAATATGTGATCTTATATCTATAAGTAAGTGTAGTTTTTATCCTTCATGAAGAAAAAATTCTATTTGTAACAGAGACTACTACAGAAAGCTACAACCAATCAAAAACACAAAACAAGAGACTGTGTGGTGCCCAGTTCCATCTCCATACATCTGCAACACAATTTCTGTACCTAAGGTTCAGGGATCATTGTGGAAGAGGGAGTGGAAAGATTTCAAGAGCTAGAGGAACAGGAAGCTTGCTGTGAAATTGTGCCTCCTAGAAACATTAAAGAGTCTATTCCCAAGCTGGGCAGTGGTGGAACAAGTCTTTAATCCCAGCACTTGGGAGGCAAAGGCAGGCAGATTTCTGAGTTCGAGGCCACCTTGGTCTACAGAGTGAGTTCCAGGACAGCCAGGACTATACAGAGAAACCCTGTCTCAAAAATCAAAAAAAAAAAAAGGGGGGGGCTATTCCCATGAAACATTACTGCTTAAACAAGACTGAGACAGTGATGACCCAAGTGGACATGTTAATATGAAAGGGGGGAAATCTCTCAGGGGTCTCTGCCCTAGTTAAGACCAAAAACAAAAAACATGAACAAAGAAAAAAGATAGGTAACTGGAGAATGCTGAGGTGAGAAAACTGGACCACACACACACACACACACACACACACACACACACACACACACACTGGTTATTCAATACCAAATGATCAGCAGGAGCATGCTTTTTAAATAATTATTGAAGTATTTTATTTAATACATACTTACATTTGCATATATGTTCAAATAGCAACAGTAGATAAAAATGCTTGCTATTTACCTCCAAACCCAGAAAGCAGCATTAAGCCCTCCTACCAACTATAGTAGTTCTAATAATGAGCTCCTCAGGGACAAAAAAAATCTATTTAACTAAAGAATATGCTTGGGACTGGAGAGTTTACTCTGTGATTATGAGAACTTAGTCATACAGAAGACTCAGGTTCAATGTCTAGAACCCACATAAAACTAAAGGATATTTTTGAAAAAGAAGGAATTTTTTATTAATTTGTTCAAATATCAATACTTCGGTATCTGTCTTTTGATATTATATGTGATTTTTCTATACAATGTGAGATAGGAGGTACATCAGCTGTGCAACATAGTAAAATGCTGTGTGAACCAAGACACATTGCCACTGAAGTGTGGGCTGAACCAGAAACCCTTTCAATAAAGTTCCTTAGCACACAGAAAATCAAGTACAACAATATTTTACAAAATAATGTTCTTACCAAATTCCCATTCGAATTATAATACATTGTCTTTGCTAGGGATTCTATTACTGTGATGAAACACCATTACCTAAAAGCAAGCTGAGGAGAAAAGGGTTTATTTAGCTTACCCTTCTAGATCATAGGTTATCATTGAAGGAAGTCAGGACAGGAATTCGGACAGGGAAGGATCCTGGAGGCAGAAGTTGATGCAGAGCCCATGGAGGGGTGTTGCTTACTGGCTTGCTTCCCATGGCTTTTTCAATTTGCATCCTTTTATAACCCAGGACTAGAAGCCTAGGTATGGCACCACCCTTAATGGGCAGGGCCCTCTACCATTGATCACTAATTGAAAGAATACCTTTCAGCTAGATCTTATGGAGGCATTTATTTCTTCAACTGAGGCTCCTTCCTCTCTGATAATGCTAGCTTGTGTCAATTCAAGTTGGCACACCAAACCAGACAGTATAGACATAGAATTGAATTTTGATATCCTAGGATGAAAAAAAATGTCAAATTTCTCTCTAGAACTGACCTCTGGGAAACAACTGATTGTACGTTTATTTCTAAGATCAGAAAACATAAGAATTATCTTCAAGGACTATTTAATTGCCCATATCAATCCCAAATACATATTCATGTGATACTAGGTATAATGTGTAGTTTTACAACAAAATTATATTGTAACAGACTGAATAAAGAAACAGATATGAATAATTATGTTAAAAAAGCTACTTAGTATCTTCAGTAACATTTAATCATATCATAATCAGCCTCCTGGGTCTGTATAATATTTTTATGTGTCTCTTCAGTGATAACAGTTTGCTATTACATATAAAAATAGACCTCCATTATCCACAAGCAGGTAGCTTTAGGTGCTTTCAACTCTATTTTTCCGGTTTCTTCCCAAACATTGTAGCTATAGATGTTCATAATTTGCTTACAACTCTCCTCCTGGTAGATAATTATACTTTTCAAATATGTATAGGCTACCATCATTCCTTCCTCAGCTCTTCACAAATCTGCACATATTTTATAGCTATAATAATTCTTATGAATCTAGTTATTAGTACTTTTATTACTATTTTTTAAAGTCCAGTTGTTGCCCCCCTCCCAGTCTGGCCTCCCAAAATCCTCATCCCATTCCTCCTCCTCCCTGTCTCCAAGAGGATGTCTCCCTCTCCACGCCTAGCCACCATGCCTACCAACTCCCTGGGGCCTCAAGTCTCTTGAAGGTTAAGAACATCTTCTCCCACTGAGGCTAGACCAGGTAGTCTTCTGCTGTATATGTGTCGGGTCCTCGAACCAGTACATGTATGCAGCCTGGTTAGTGGCTCAGTGTCTGAGAGATCTCAGGGGTCTGGATTAGTTGAGACTGCTGGTCTTCCTATAGGGCCACCCTCCTCCTCAGCTTCTTCCAGCCTTTTCCTAATTCAATTACAGGGGTCCTTGACTTCATCCAAGGGTTGGATGAAAGTATCCATCCGTGTCTGTCTCAGTCAGCTGCTTGTTTGGCCACTCAGAGGGCAGCCATGCTAAGCTCCTGTCTGTAAGCACACCATAGCATCAGTAATAGTGTCAGGCCTTGGAGCCTCCCCTTGAACTGGATCCTAATTTGGGCTGGTCACTGGACCACTTTTCCCTCAGTCTCTTCTCCATTTTTCTTTTAGACAGGAACAATTCTGGATCATAGATTTGACTGTGGGATGGCAACTCCATCCCTCCATTTGATGCCCTGTCTTTCTACTGGAGGCGAGCTTTATGAATTCCTTCTTTCCACTGTTGGGCATTTCATCTTAGGTCCTTCCCTTTGAGTCCTGAGAGTGTCTCACCTCTCTGATCTCTGGTACTTTCTAGAGGGTGCCCCCTACCTCGCACCCCCCAAGGTTGAATATTTCCATTCATTCTGCTGGCCCTTGTGGCTTCTCTCCTATCTCCCCACCCCCGACACCTGATCATTTTCTCCTTTCTGCCTGCCTCTCCCCTCCCCCACTCAGGTTCTTCTTTCCCTCTGCCTCAGGTGATTGTTTTCTTCACCCACCTCTGTGGAATTAAAACATTTTTACTTGGGCCCTTCTGCTTCTTACTTAACCTTCTCAAGTTCTGTGGATTGGATCTTATGTATTCTGTACTTTTCTGACTAATATCCACTTTTTAATGAATATATGCCATGCATGTCTTCTTGGGTCTGAGTTACCTTACTCAGGATGATATGTTCTAGTTCTATCCATTTGCCTGCAAAATTCATGATGTCCTCGTTTTTAATAGCTGAATAGTATTCCATTATGTAAATGAACCACATTTTCTGTATCCATTCTTCCCTTGTGAAACGTCTGGGTTGTTTCCAGCTTCTGGCCATCCCAGATAAGGTCACTATGAATATAATAAAACATGTGCCCCTGTGGTATGGTGGGGCATCTTTTGAGTATATGTCCAAGATTGATATAGCTGGGTCTTCAGGTCGATCTATTTCCAATTTTCTGAGGAGCCTCCAGATTGATTTCCAGAGTGGTTGTACCAGTTTGCAATCCCACTAGCAATGGAGGAGTGCTCCTCTTTCTCTGTGTTCTTGCCAACATATGATATCACCTGAGTTTTTGGTCTTAGCCATTCTGATTGCCATTCTGATAAACTGGAATCTCAGAATGATTTTGATTTACATTTCCCTTATGACTAAGGACTCTGAACATTTCTTTAAGTGTTTCTTGACCATTCAAGAGTCATTTGTTGTGAATTCTCTGTTTAGCTCTATATCCTGTTTTTTGATTGGGTTGTTTGGGGGTTTTTTTTTGGAGGTTAGCTTAAGTTCTTTATACATTTTTACATATTAGCCCTCTATCAGATGTGGGATTAGTGAAGATTGTTCCCAATCTGTAGGTTGCTGATTTGTCCTATTGACTATGTCCTTTGCCTTACAGAAGATTTTCAGTTTCATGAGGCCCCTTTTGTCAATTCTTGATCTTAGAGCCTGAGCCACTCTAGTTCTATTTAGAAAATCCACCCCACCCCATGCCAGTGAGTTTGAGGCTCTTTCCCACATTCTGTTCTTCAGTATATCTGGTTTGATATTGAGGTTTTCTTTTTTTATCTATTTTGACATGAGCTTTGTGTAAGGTGACAAATATGAACCTATTTAATTTTTCTACATATTGACTGGCAGTTAGACCAGCACTATTTATTAAAGGTTCTTTCTTTTTTCCATTATATATTTTTGGCTTTTTTTTTTTTTTTGGTCAAAGATCAAGTGCCTATAAGTGTGTGGGTTTATTGCTGGGTCTTCGATTCTATTTCACTGATCAATCTGTCTGTCTTTGGAGCTATACCATGTAGTTGTTTTTGTAGTTGTTGTTATTATTGTTTGGGGGTTTTGGGGGGTGGTTTCTGGTTGGTTTGGTTTGGTTTGGTTTGGTTTGGTTTGGTTTGGTTTGGTTTGGTTTTTCAATCACTATTGCTCTGTAGTGCAGCTTGAGATCAGGGTTGGTGATTTTCCAAGAAGTTCTTTTATTGTTAAGAATTGTTTTTGCTGTCCTGGGTTTTTTGTTTTTCCATATGAAATTGAGAATTGTTCTTTCCATGTCCATGAAGAATTGTGTTGGAATTTTGATGGGGATTGCTTTGAATCTGTGGATTGCTCTTTGGTAGGATGGCCATTTTTACTATGTTACTTCTACCAATTCAAGAGCACGGAAGATCTCTACATTTTCTGAGGTTTTCTTCGATTTCTTTCTTTAGAGACTTGAAGCTCTTGGCATACAGATATTTCATTTGTTTGGTTAGAGTTAAATTATTTGTGACTATAGTGAAGGGTTTTGTTTTCCTATTTTCTTTCTTAGTCCGTTTATCATTTGTATATATGAACGTTACTGATTTGAGTTAATTTTATATCCAACCACTTTGCTGAAGTTGCTTATCAGCTGCAGAACTTCTCTGGTAAATTTTGGGGGATTGCTTATCTATACTATCATATCATCTGCAAATAGTGATACCTTGACTTCTTTGACAATTTGTATCGCCTTGATTTGCTTTTGTTATCTTATTGCCCTAGCTAGAATTTTGAGTACTATACTGAATGGTATATGAGAGTGGGCAGCTTTGTCTTATCCTTGATTTTAGTGGCATTACTTCAAGTATCTCTCCATTTAATTTGATATTGGCTGTTGGTTTGCTGTATATTTCTTTGTGAGGGCACTTAATGATATGAATTTTCCTATCAGCACTGCTTTCATTGTATCCTATAAGTTTGGAAATGCTGTGCCTTCATTTTCATTAAATTCTAAAGTCTTTAATTTCTTTATTTCTTCCCTGCTCAAGTTATCATTGAGTATATAGTTGTTCAGCTTCCATCTGTACATAGGTTTTCTGTTGGTTTTGTTATTATTGAAGTCTAGCCTTAGTCAGTGGTGATCTGAGAGGATGCATGGGATTATTTCAATCTTTTTGTACCTGTTGAATCTTGCTTTGTGACCAATTATATGATCAGTTTTGGAGAGCATACAATGAAGTGCTCAGAGGAAGGTGTAGTCATTGTTTTAGGGTGAAATGTTCTATAGATATCTGTTAAATGCATTTGGTTCATAACCTCTATTAGTTTCACTCCGTCTCTTGTTTAGTTTCTGCTTAAATTATCTGTTCTATTGGTGAGAGTGGGATGTGAAAGTCTCCCACTATTATTGTGTGGGGTTCAATGTGTGTTTTAAGCTTTAGTAAACTTTCTTTTATGAGTGTGGTACCCTTGCATTTGGGGCATAGATGTTCAGAATTGAGACTTTCTCTTGGATGATTTCTCCTTGATGAATATAAAGTGTCCTTCCCTATCTCACTTGATGACTTTTGATTGAAAGTGTATTTATTGAATAATAGAATGGCAACTCCCACTTGTTTTTTGAGGCCATTTACTTAGAAGACTTTTTTCCAGCTATGAGGTAGTGTCTGCTTTGTTATTTATGTGTGTTTCTTATATGCAGCAAAATATTGGATCCTGCTTACATATCTAGTCTGTTAGCTTATGTCATTTTATTGGGGAATTGAGTCCATTAATATTGAGAGATATTTAAAAAATATTGAGAGATATTAAAGACAGATGATTGTTAATTACTGTTATATTTGTTGTTGTAGGTGGCATTATATGTCTGTGATCCTCTCCTTTTGGTTTTGTTGTGAGATGGCTAACATCTTTTTTTGTTGGTGGTGGTGGTGTATGTACCCTCCTTTTGTTGGAGTCTTTCTCCTAGAATCCACTTTAGGGCTGGATTGGTAGATATTGTTTAAATTTGGTTTTGTCATGGAATACTTTGGTTTCTCCAAATATGATGATTTATTTTTTGCAAGGTATAGTAGCCTGTATTGGCATTTGTATTCTCTTAGAGTCTGTATGACCTCTGTCCAGGCTCTTCTAGATTTTAGTGTCTCTGTTGAGAAGTCTAGTGTAATTCTGGTAGGTCTGTCTTTATATGTCACATGGTCTTTTTCTTGTACAGCTTTTAATAGTCTTTCTTCGTTATGTGCATTTAGTGTTTTGATTATTTATGTGACAAGAGGATTTTCTTTTCTGGTCCAATCTATTTGGTGTTCTAAAGACTTCTTGTATATGTATGGGCATCTCTTTCTTTAGGTTGGGGAAGTTTTCTTCTATGATTTTGTTGAAGATGTTTTCTGGTCCTTTGAGTTGAGAATCTTTGCTTTCTTCTATTCCTATTATTTTTAGGTTTGGTCTTTTCATTGTGTCCTGGATTTTCTGGATGTTTTGGGTTAGGACTTTTTTATGTCTTGTATTTTATTTGACCATTGTGTCAATATCTTCTAAGGTATCTTCAGTGCCTGAGAGTCTGTCTTCTGTCTCTTGTATTCTGTTGTTGATGCTTTTGCATCTATAGCTCTTGACTTTTTTCCTAGGTTTTCCATTTTCAGGTTTGCCTCCATTTGTGATTTCTTTATTGTTTCTACTTTCATTTTTAGGTCTTGGACTGCTTTCTTCAATTCCTTTTCCTGTTTGATCATGTTTTCCTGTGTTTTTTTTAAGGGATTTATTTATTTACTCTTTAAGGACTTCTATCTGTTTACTTGTGTTTTCCTGTATTTCTTTCAATGAGTTATTTACATCCTTCTTAAAGGAATCCATTATCTTCATGAGAAAAGATTTTAGGTGAGCATCCTGACTTTCAGGTGTTTTGGTGTATTCAGGGCTTGCTGTGGTGGGAGAACTGGGTTCTGATGATGTCAAAGTATATTGGCTTCTGTTGCTTATGGTCTTGTGCTTGCCTCTCAACATCTAGTTATCTCTGGTGTCAGCTAATCTGGGAGTCTCTGTCTGGAGCCTGCCTCCAGTGTCCATGGGTTGCTGCAGGTCTCCTGGGAGGTCATCAGACTGTGGGGTCTTCAGAGGGGCAGACACACTGATGATCTGCCCCAGTGGAAGGCACGGACCAGAAGGGAGGTAGAGTTCAAGTGAAGAGGATGGGTCCTGAGTCCACTGGTCTCTTTGGGGGTCCCAGTTGCTGTGGTTACTTGGAAAGGTTTCTTACCTGTTGCCCTGGGAGCAGCAAATCTCCCGGGAGGCTTTCAATCTGTAGATTCTTCAGAGGACTACACACACTGATGATCTGTTGAGCTGGGTGCAGCAGATCTCCTAGGCCTGCATAGCCTTCAGACTGCGGGGTCTTCAGAGGGGCAGAAATGTTGATGGTCTGCCCCAGGGGAAGGTACAGGCCAGAGGAAGGACCATGCTTTTTTAACCCTTTAGAAGGGCTGAGGTGAGTGAAATCCTTACTCATTATTATGTTTCTGAATAAAAACAGAAGGTGGGGGAAGGGATTTGGAAATGCCAATCTTCAACTATTTCATTTGGAAAGCTTTGAAATAGCTTGAGTGTTCAGGGCTTAGAGAATTATGTTGGAGATAACACTGAACTCCCTGAGGCTGAAGGGAGTCTCTTAGGAGAGAGCTGTCTTGATCTGGGCAAAGTTCAGAGATGAAAATCAATCAGTCAATAAACAGAACTGTCAGTATTACCTTCTCTCAGCCACTCAGGCACACACTTGGATTCATATCTAAACACGAATGCCTTTGTTTGAGCCTACAAATTCTATTTCATGCCAAAGTTCTGACGCCTGCCATGCCTTGCCACAAACTGTTTATCTCTTTAGCAACAAGCTCCAAGCTCTAGCACATTAGACTGGGTTTCCCACTTGCCTGTCCCTCTTCAGCAAGGTCTCATTTCTTTCCCTCTAAGACTGCATCTGAAGATCAAAGTTACAATTACTTCTGAGAATTTCAAGGACAAGGAAGATTCACATGTAAAGTAGATAGTCTGTTTTGTTAGGTTCTAAAACTATGACAAAGGAAGAAATTAATCCTGATAAAAACGTAGGTTCTTGTAGGAACAAAAATTATCATTATTATGTCTTTCTCACATGGAAGTTCAATTTTGCCATTTTCAGCCCACTTAAGGTGTGATCATGGAAAGGCAGAAGAGACTGTTTCAGGCTTTCAAACCTTTGGTCTTTCAAGTAAGAAACCAAGGGTCCAAACCCAGACCGACTTTCCTGAGAGTACATCAGAGATTTGACAGCATCTGAGCAAACCTGTGACTTGGGGTTTTTCAACCTCATTGTCCTTGGTTCAGCCCATAGATGTCCCCCAGGCAGAATGAGTGCCCAACTGATATCCTCAGGCCATTTCTTAAACCAACAGAGTTTAATCAAAACAGAAGCAGCTTTACCCAATAAATGTACCTTGGAAAACACTGTGGTTCTTTTAAGCAAAATAAGTAAGAATGTAAAGCAAAGTCCATTTTTATCCTCTTAACTAAACCATTCTCCCTCATTCTCTAAAATTCATAAGGTTGTGACCACTTCCTGCAGAAGTTACAGTGCAGGTGACACAAAACACTTAACTCCATCATTTCATTGATACTTCTAATAACTTCACTTCAGGCATCTGTGGTATATGGCTTGCCTTTAATTTTCTGCCTTTTTTAATTGTTCTGGATACAGAACTTACCATTCTAAGCAGTAAATGAAGGGGGATAATTGTGTGCTGAGGAATTCTGGGGATGTAAAGAGGAGGGAAAGTTTGTCCTTTATGGTTTCTGCATGTTGGAATTGTGGCTTCTGAACAAATATTTATGGAGACTTAATCAAGACTTTTTCAATCTTCCTGCTCCCTCTTAAGTGTTCTCATCAAGTTCTTAATAAGTGGATCATTACATTCATTTTTCCAGGTTGATTCCTTTTTTAACAACCATACAATTAAGCATAAAGCAAGATCAGATTCATAGTTTTGGGTTTTTTATATGTGTGAGCTAACTTTTTCTTTAAAAATTTCACTGTCTCAAGAAAATATGTGAAATTTGGATACCTTTTATTTTTAATTATGGAAATGTCAAACAACACAAACAAACCCTCAGCAAATATCTCAGATTGATACTGTATAAAAGATAAAAGATTGATACTGTATAAAAGTCCAGAGGCTGACACATGTTAAGATATCAAAAGATAATTATTAAGAGAAGCAAGAATCTCTCATTTCCTTTTAATCCAGAAAATATTTCAGTAAATACAAGGAGACTGCATAGGTTTGTTTAAAGCATAATTCCTTCCCAACTTCTGTCAGAAGTCTATTGTCTTGTTTCATTTATACCCCTCCACTCTACTGTTTGACTTTTTCTTTGTGTTCTTATTAAAAGAGAAAGGGGAAAATGCTGCTAGAAAAGCCTCACCACTCAAGCAAGAGGACCTAATTTGAGCATCAGAACTCCCCCAGACACAGTGGCACACACTCATAATGCTAGCACTGGGGACCAGAAGAAAGAAGAAGTAGGAGAGTCTCCAAGACCCACTGGATAGTCAGCTAGCCAAATGGGTAAGCTCTCAATAAAACAACAAAAATGGTACAGATTCCTGAGGAATGTGAATAGATTGTCCTAGAACCTGCCCACATGTGCACACAAATACATGTGGACTGCTACTTTCATGGTTACAAACCCATGTGCACACACATAAACATATACACACATATTCATAGCCATAAAAAGGGAAGAAGAAATCAATGAAACCTGAAAATGAAAGAGAAGAAATTACAGGGGAAAAGATCACTTAAGTAAGTGATATATAATCAGCCTTTGAGTTAATTTTTCACACTGCTATGGCAGTAACATATCTCATGTGGTCCTCTCAAACAATGATGATTACAGATCTAGAAGAGTTGGTTGACCATGCACATTGCTCGAGGGGGAAATGTCCTGTAATATAAAGGATTTCTAAGCTCAAGGTCTTAGAAGGCCACGGAAATACCTAGTTTCACTTTGCAATATTAAATGGAAAAATAATGTTTTTAAGATGGCCAGCAATTAAGCAACTTAATATCTTAAATTTTGACATCACTTGGCAACCACTTAACTCATTGTTTTCCTTCAAAGATACAGAAGTTTTATCTGAAAAAAAGCAAGGGGCCGGGAGTTTGGAGATATTGTGTGAGTGCTTGGCATGCAAGCATGGAGGCCTGAATTTGATCCCTAGCACCCATATTAAAACCAGGCAAGGTGCATACTTATACCTGAGCATTTAGGAAGCAGACAGGAGAATCTAGAACTTGCTGGCCGAACAATTTAGCTGAAACCAAGAGCTCCAGGTTCACTGAGAGACTCTGTCTCAAAAAGTAAGGTGGTAAAGCCAGGCATAATGGTGTGAGCCTTCAATCTCAGCATTCCAAAGGTAAGGATAGTTGGATCTCTATGAGTTTGAAGCCAGCCTTGTCTACATAGTGAGCTCCAGGTCAGCCAAGGTTACACAGCAAAGGTATTATCTCAAAAATATTGTGGAGAACAATTGAAGATTCCCAATGTTGACCTCTGGGGGTTGGAAGTGTGTCAGAGAGGGAGGGAGGCAGGGAAAGTAGTGATGGGGGGGGGGATCAGCTGGCTCCTTGGGAACATTGCTCCTTGAAGGGTATTTTGGTACCAGCTATACACTCAGAACAGGCCTCATTTCCAGTTACTGTAGAAGCTTCACTGTTTTAGTTAGGAAGAGTAGTTGAATAGTTGCTGAGTAGCTGCATGTTTAATCAAAAATTTTACAGTGCTCATTGTAGAGTCATCTGCATCTATAAGGAATAATACAAGGTAATTCTGTGTGTCTTTTCCAGGTTTCTCCAAGTGCTAATCTTTTGCAAAATGTATAGCATATTGCAATGAGGATGCAATGCACCAACCTTATGCCAGTGTCAAAAGCTTTTATTTGTGTCCACATATAAGCATATATGCACTCTACACAATTCTGTCACATATGGATTGTGTCACAGAACCCTCAGGCATCACGTTACCTTTTCTTTGTTTTTCAGAGGAAACTGGCATTAGAATAGATAAACAAAAATGAGCTGGGTAGTCACCATCCACTCCTCTGAGTGACTGAGAAGGTAAAACTGTAGACAGAATGCCCCCTCCTTTCATAAGTACTGGACATGGAAATGAATCATCTCCCACCTTTGGTATCTCTAGTTGTGGGGCCTTCAGATCTGCATCAGAATCTCTACCTGTTCTATAATACAGGAAAGTGGAGCAGAGGAGAGTGGATGAGTATGAAAGTACATCTGCTACTAGAGTTGTTTCTCTAGAGCACCAATTCTCAACCTGTGGGTCTCAACCCTTTTGGGGGCCAAACCCCTTTCACTGGGGTCGCCATCAGAAAATACTTACCTTATGGTTAATAAGAGTAGCAAAATTACAATTAAGAAGCAGCAACAAGAATAATTTTATGATAGGGGTCACCACAATGTGAGAAACTATATTAAAGGGTTGTGGTATTAGAAAGGCTGAGAACTATTGCTCTAGAGAATCCTGATTAATAAATACTAGTGAATGAGTGTATATTCTCCCTAACTACTAACATCAGTAATTTGTTCTTCATTTCTAAAATTTCCATACCACAAAAAAAAATTTTTGCGTATGTGAAATCATATAAATTTGGGGAAGAAGCTATTTATCATTGAGCATAATTCCCTAATGAGTGATTCAAACTGCAGTATGTACAAATAACTCGTCCTTTTTATTCCTGAGAAATATTCTGTTGTATGGATATACCACAGTGTATTTATCCATTTACCTATTAAAGTGCATCAGACTTGTCTCTAGCTGTTGGACTCAAAGCTGCTGTAAATATTGATATACATGTGCTTATATAAACACCCATGTTTGTTTTAGAATCACATATTTAGGTTTTAAAGAACTGTCAAGATGTATTCAAGAATGACTGTGCGTCATTTTGTGCTGTCACCACAATGTCAGAGAAAGTCAGTGCCTGCACAGCAGTGCTGAGCTCAGCGTTAGCAGTGTTTATTTTATTTTCTGGAGAGCATTGCTGCTCTGGCTTCACATTTTCTGTGACAAATATCCCAAAAAAGCCTCAACTCAGGAGAGAAAGGCTTTATCAGACTTAACAATCCCAAGGTACAGTTGCATTGTGGGAAAGTCACAGCAGGAACTCAGGCCAATAGTCACAGCACATTCACAGGAGCAGAAGCAACAAAGACACCTTTCCTTGCTTCCTGGCTAACTGCTTTCTCAGTGATATATAGTCTGTACTGTTAACCTGTAGTGCTGGTATATCAACGTACAGTGTGCTCAGACAACCAAAAGGATTGTTCCCTTACACTTAATAGTCTAAGAGAATGTTAACATAAAACACACAACTCTCATTTTTAAAGGGAATAAGCAGTAGTTTATTCTGAATGTCTATGGCCCAAAAACATGAATTTAGAATACTCTAAATTCTATGTCTCAGCATAGAAGAAGTTTGGTGACATTTCAGTTTTAGAGAATAAAGGAAGTCATAAATAAGTCAAGTTTAAAGTACAGTGGTGGATTTTAATGTATCAGAGAAGCAGGTTCAGCAAGGTAAAGGAAACTTTTCTAACCAAGATGCTGTATGATGACAGTCTTAGTTTGGAGTATGGTGGGAGAAGTAAGTCTGCTAAATTAATAGATTCCAAAAGTATTGTGTATTAATCACAGTGTGTTAGTTCAGACACAGAACTGGATGTAGAACGGCTGTTCCAAATGACTAGAGCTTGCCCTAGATAAAGTAATTAGCCTCTGGATTTATAAGATACCAATATCTCTACTGTTCTGCAATTCTAATCAATCAGTTTCTACAGACACATCTCAGAAGTTCTTGTTGACAAGAGCAATCAGAACATGCTAGGAAGCACCATGGCAGAGTCACCCTCTAACAACAGCCCCATTACACCCTCAGTGAAAGCTTCTCTACATGGTATGAGCTGATGTGAAACTCTGACCCCATCTCAGGAAAGAAAGGAGAGCTCCAGTCCAAGCAGTTTTACCCTCTAGGAAGGGATTTGAAATTGTTCATGTCAGACCCCTTCCCAGGGCTGCACAATGCCAGATGGCCTCACTGAAGTATGCACAAGACTGTGAAATGTGGTCTCTGCTGGGGGAAGGTTGTAGCCAAAGGCTTCTGTTGCTAAAAGGAAACATAGAAGAGGGTATGCTGGGGATAGGGAGTGCTCTCTGCCCTCCTCACCTTTCAGTGCTCTCTACAGAAGCCACGGGATCTTTAGGTACTGACTATTTTCAAGAAGCAACTGTTGTTCTGCCAACATTCCTTCCTAAGAACGCATGGCTTTTTCATCTTTAATGTTTCACCTGTAAGTTGTCAGTGGTATCTCTAGAAAAGCCTCCCTTTATTAATTTTATTTCAATAGCTTCAATTTAATTTATTTTAGTAATGGGAATTGAACCTAGTGTTTTGTGCATGCTAAGCACATGTGCTCCACACCCTCAGTGTGCAACATTTTTATTGCTGATTTCCTTTAGGTAAAGAGTATTTTCTTTAAAAAAAAAAAAAATGAGCCTGTTGACATTCCATCATAGAATAAGGAGAGATCCAAAAGACATAGCCCTTCACTGAAGACCTATAGGCAGTTAGTGGTTGCTGTCAAGAGACAGTTTCTTCAGTGGTATAGCCACTGGGAAGGTACCCTGCTCTTGTAAAGAACCTGTACCCATGCCCATATAAGTGACTCAATGAAACTGCCTGGGCCACACAAAAGGGAAGTAGAAAATGGGAAGAAATTTGTCAAAAAGAAACTGGGAATTATCAAGGGCAGGAGGGAACCTGAGAAATTGGGATAGTTTATGGTCAAAATACATTTATATACATATATGAAAATGTTATACTGAAATGCATTATCATGTATGCCTAACATGTACTAATTTTAACATTTTAAAACATAAAATTCTTTGAAAGAATTCTGAATTCTACTGAGGTGCCAAATATTTTAGAAAGCATGTCATTCTAGTTAGCTGCAATTTTCAACTTGACACAGCTTAAAGTCAACTAAAAAGTGAGTCTCAATTGAGAAATTGCCTAGATCAAACTGGCCTGTGAGCATGTTTGTGAGGAATTGTTTTGATTGTTAATTGTTAGAACAGGGCCCACTCTAAGTGGCACCATCCCTGGGGAGGTGGGCCTGAGTTATAGATGTTTAAGAAGCATCATGGGAGTCCTCTACAAGGAGAGCAAGTACTGTTAACCTCTAAGCCATCTCTAGCCCCAAATATGCATATTTCTAAAGTTAAAATGAACCAAAAAGATTTAAGATTAAATAAACTAAACAAAAACACAAAAAAGAAAGAAAGAAAGAAAGAAAGAAAGAAAGAAAGAAAGAAAGAAAGAAAGAAAGAAAGAGAGAGAGAAGGAGGGAGGGAGGGAAAGAAGGAAAGAGGGAGGGAAAGAGGGAGGGAGGGAGGGAGGGAGAGAGGGAAGGAGGGAGGGAAGGAGAGAGGGAAGGAGGGAGGGAAGGAGGGAGGGAAGGAGGGAGGGAAACCAGTTGAGCAAGCCAGGGTGAGCAAGCTGAAATGCAGCCTTCCAGTGGTTTCTGCTACAGATTCCAGTCTTGACTTCCTGCTCTGACTGCTGTACATGAGTACCAGAAGTGTAGGTCAACTGAATTCTTTCCTTCTTGAGTGACTTGGTCAGAGTATTTTATAGCAGCAACAGAAAAGAAAACTAGGAAGCATATCTATCATGACTTAAACGTGAGATACAGATGTACTGAAACAACACAATTCTGCATAAATATGACAATATAATTTGACAACTGAATGACAAAATAATAGAAAAAGATTTAAAAACAAGTTTGTTGTACTTCTTGTTGTTTTTGATCTTCCCCCACCTCTTCTACAAGACTTTCTGAACTCAGTCTAATGTTTGGCTGTGGGTCTTTGCATCTGTTTCAGTCAGCTGTTGGGGAAGGCTCTTGTCTGAATCTAGGCTGACAGATATAAACATAGCCTGAGGCTCCAAGGTTGCTTAAGGAGATAGGAAGGCCTGTAATGTGTCCCTATGAATCCCCTGAGAACAGCTTTGCACATCCCTCCCAAATTAGCAGGGGTTGCTACTGCATTCATTTATGTCCATCTCATAGAGGGCACATGTGTATCCAGGGCAAAAGTTATAAATATAGCTGTCAACAGTGTCTTCACATTTTGTACCATTGCTATAAGTTGACCAACAAAGAGGCATCAAGGTCTCACATGTGTCCCTGTGAATCCAATGCCCATGCACTCACAGTGGTCATTGTTTCCTCCACACAGATCTTCATGGAGACGGGGCTGACTATCACATTTATCGAGGTTGACAGTGGTCTCCAAGGAATCCAGGTGCATAATCACAAAAGGGAGCCCAAACAGCATCCTGGCACATGGCGCTATGTAGCTGAATCTGGGACCTACATTCATCAATTTCCAACTCAAAAGTTCACACCAGAATATTTTTTGAGGACAGATACGCATGTATCTTTCTTTCTTGTCTCTACTCTCTACCTTCGAATCCTGAAAAATTTGCCTCAAACTTACTACACCATTGATTTTGAACTTCTGATCTTCTTGCTATTGCCTGGTCACACAACTCTGATCTCACAGACATATGCCACCTCCACTTGCTTATTCAGTACTCTGATTTGAAGCCAAGGACTCCTGCATGGTACTTTAGCATTCTGCTAACCGAGCCACAGGCCAAGGCCCTAGTTAGTCATTTTAGAAAGGATTTCTAGAAAAGGGAGTAACATCTTTGTTCCTACCTTCCCAATTTACCCAAGTGTCCTGTCCTGCTTATAAAATGTTCAGGTATCCCTAGACTGTGATATACAAACTGTCACCTAGAACTGCACCAAGCATTGTTACTTCAGTTTCATCCCACAGCTCTTCACCCTTCACTCTCACTTTATTTTGTAGTTCCCAGTCCTGATGCAATCAAAACATGTATATCCTGGGAGCACATGCCATGTGGCTCATAGGCAGTCACTACTGTACCTCAGGCTCAGTCTGAGTTGGGCTGTGGACATTCCAAACTGCAATATGATACCTTGTCTGGTTTCTACAGAGCATGCGTGGTATGGTTATTCCCTTTAATGGAAAAACCAGTTTCAGAAATGATCCAAAGTAAGCAATTTACCATCGTTAGCTATTTTCTTTATACCACAGAAAAGTGTTCACACAGCAGACCTGCAGTCAGGAATCCAGAAATATAGCTCTCTCCACACCAGCCACCAGCTGGCCTAGGCTCACTCAGCACCTTCAGCTCACACCCTGATATCTTCAGTTATTTGGGAACTGTACTTCCTTCAGACTCAAGTCCCTATTAGAACACAGAGCCAAGCTTTGTGCTCCCATTGCAAAAAATAATCATACCAATTAGGCAGGAAAGGGAACTGTCCAGTTCAGGGTAGCCTGAGGCTTCTGGGAGCAGATCTGAGTTACTGCACATACGCATTGCATCCAGCAGGTTAGAGGCCAAAACTGAAACTTGAATATCCACAGTTTTATTCAAGAGGCTTTCTAAGCCCTGGACTATTATTCTCTAAATAACAAAATATTATTTGAATGTGCTTTTAGTACAAGTAGGTCCCCTCTATGTTGCATATCTTAATGAAGATTACCTTACACTCCTTATTTTCAGTTATGCAAAATACACACTGGACTCCAAATATCCAGATCCCAAATGTCTTTAATCCCATTACAATGTGGAGAAGGCTTTTGAGTGAGATCATTCTTTACTTTCACATCTACAAAGGCACAAGCTGTGTGACCAGGTGTTAAACTATTCAGGAAGTGCAACAGAAGTTCAGCGAAAGAAGAGGTCCCCAGGGCAGAAATGTTTTATGAAGAATTCAGGCTCTAAGTAAGACTCTGAAAGATAAGTGGGCTTTTGAGAGGGCTGGGGAATAAAAAAAGAAAAAAAAATATACCTAGAGGATGGGAATTGAGCAATCACATAAAATAGACACAAGGTACTGCCCTGGGCCCCATGAAATAAACAGTAAAATATGTCCCTGAGGAGTATGGAATTCAGTTGATAAATACACATAACATCAGCCAGCAGCAGAATGTAGAACAGTCAGAAAAAGCACTAACAATGGTAAGACGTGGGGGCAGGAACCAGAGGCATGGCTGCAAGAGAAACTGAGGCCAGAGAGGTTCTCAGAACGGTCTGGTGCAAAAGCAGAATGGAAGAGGAAAGTTAAGACCAGGCTTAAGGACTCTGAAGTCAGCCAGCTATGCATGTAGTGGTAAGAGAAGGAATAATGAATCAACATACATCCTCCGTGTTCCTGGTCCAGTGCTACCAGGAAGCCAGAGCTTGCTTACTCTGTGTCACATGCAGACACTGACCTCACCTCTGTCTTCTCATTGGGTCCCTACAACCACATTATAAAGAAGTGGGACAAATATTAAGATGACTTAAAGTTAGAGAAATCAAAGTACTGGACATACATAGCAAGGAGGCTAGGGAGATGGCTCAGTCAATGAAGTGCTTGTCTTGCAAACACAAGGATGTTGCATTCCTACTCCATAGCCCACATTAAAAAAAAAAAGCCATGTGTGATCGCAAACACTTATAATTCCAACACCAAGGAGTCAAGTTCAGGAGAAGCCATGGGGCTCTAAAGACAGACAACATAGGCTACTTGGTGAGCTTTAGGCCAGTGAGAGTTCTTGTCCCAGTAAAACAAGGAAGATGACTCCTAAGTAGCATGGCTGGCCTCTGGCCTACAAATGTACAATCACACACAAATGCGCACCCACATGTGTACCCTCGCACACATGAACACACACACACACGAATATAGTCTCTGTTCTTTTGACTTCAAGTCTAACCTTCTTTACTATTCCTTGCTTCTTTGAGAGCAAATTAGGCACACTTGGTTTTTAGCTGTCTAACTGGCTTACATATATTAATTACTCAGGGTTCTAAAGGCACTTGAAGTAGATAGAAAAGTGATGCAAGGAGAGGCTGCATTGGGGGACCACAGAAAAGAGATTGCTAGGGAGAGGGATTCATTCTGCAGAGGACGCAACACCTTGAGCATGACTGGTCACTGAGGGCCTGGCATCTCTGCCTTCACAGCCCCTTCAAACACACACACACACACACACGAGACACACTATTCATTTTATTTACTATGTTGATATAAATGCAGATATATTAACTCTATAATTTTTTTAAAAGACAAAGGTTTTTCCTTCCTACTTTACAAGGAATTAAAACATTTCTTGGGCTGCTGAGATTACACAGCCCCCAGGCATTGTTCTTGCTGTACCCAGTGGCTGAATCATCCCAAACTGAGAGACTAGGAGAAAGATAAATGGCAAAATTCCCTTTCAAGAGAACCTGGAAGGATGACATCGCTTCTGAATGCAGGGCAAAAGTTAAGAAGAGACATCAATTTGAAGCAGTAGATTATAAGTCTGATTGTGGACTTCTGAAGCTTGACATAACTTTTTTAAAAGACTTGGGTAAAGAACACAGTACATAATTTGCAATGTAACACTCAGCTTGAGGGATATCTGAAAGTCAATAGCACAAACATGTTACTAAAACTATGGAAATTGAGTTTAGCTGAAAGTAGTGCAGTTACCTAGGACCCGGGAGTCCTGGGACACCGTTCCCTGCAGTGCCAAGAGAAAAAGAAAATCATGAGAGAGAGTGATCTTCTGATCAGTCTGAATTCAAGAAAGAAACCCTGCACACTGGTATCCAGCCTTTTGATATGGCTATAGGTCAGGAGAAAAGAGGAATTCATAGTTCCCAAAGAGGTGGTAGTCCCTGTGCTCCTGAGAGTGATTGCGGATTATGAAATCTGATTATGTCTGTGTTTCAGTGTCTGCAAAATCAAAAAGATACAGATGAGCTCTTCATGACTTCCAGACAAAAGCATTTTCTGAATGAAGACACACAAATTTGACTGAAGGAAATATCCAAGCAACTGCAATCTGAGAGGAGCTCAGCACCTCCAAAAAGCAAAAACTATTGAAACTACATTTCTGCTCTGTGTGAGTGTTAGAAAACATGGAGTCCATCACTCTCCCAAGTTGTCCTCTGGCTTCTGTCTACATACACAATAATGATAAAAATTAATAAATATACTTTAATTTACTTCAGTATTTTAATTCATCATTTTAAATTTTTAATCTTCAGACAAATGTCCCGGTTCGATCATGTGCAACTCAAACACCCATAACAATGTCACTATTTTCACTAAGGGAAGTATAGAAATGACAATGACATGTGCAGCTGGCTGTGAAAGGCTTGTTTTTGTCCTGAGATTTCCTGAGAAAAAAATTACCACTGATGAGGATTGCAGCATGCTCCCTATGAGACTGGACACTGGATTTTTTGATGCAACTGTAGTAGCCTTCGTGGAAACAGCTGGATCTGTGGATGAACAGGGATGTGTCTCTGAAAAGCAGTTGTCTGAATTGTGTCCTGAGAGAGTTCCTGAGGAGCTACATAGGAAGGAGATTGGTCTAGTGTTTGCATGCCTGGATACTGAAGTAAGAACAGCTGTGTGTGTTTCCACATTCCCAGACTCACACATGCACTCATGCCAAGAAAGAAATCTCAACAGGATCATATGAAGCAGTGATATAAAAAAAAAAAAAGAACTACATCTCCTAGAAAATTAACCCTGTGCCCTAGATACCTCTGCATAAATGACCCTGCTAGAGTAAAGAGCAGGAAGACTGGCAGACAATAAAACAGATGAAGGAGAGCATAAGATACTCCAACCGTGGGTCTAATTGCAGCCTAGCAAGGAGTAATAGAGAGCAGAAAGTAAGCAAGCCGCTTTCAAGACTCCATGAATCCATAAATAAAAGGAAGACAGTAAAGCAAACAGGCAAGCAGGCAGGATATCAAAATTTTTCATTTTGAAATTAAGGACCAATGTTAGAATGGCAGGGACTTCAGAAGTACCCAGTGAGAAAACCCAGAGCATCAAGCAGAGAGCATGTGAGAGATGGCAGCCTTCTTGGCACAGTAACAGCAGGGAGTGCAGGCTGTCTGCACACAGTGGGACATTTCCCACCACTCCAGAGCTCACCATTGAGCAATGCCTTCCAGGGATAAAATGATAACCGAAACATTCTTAGACTCAGCATAGTGGCACACGCCTACAGTGAAGAAAAAAAGATGTGAACACAGCAATTAAAATAATAGATGAATTTCAAATTATGATGAAACTCAACAGTTGAGGTATACGAAATGGCCACAATGTCTGGACACTGGATCTAACTGTAGGGAGTGAGTTCTAGAAAACTTTCTCGTGTAGTGACCTTCATAAAATGCATGGGTTCAGTAATGTCTGTGATGTCTAGTACTTTCAAATGCCTTAACTGCTTGCGTATAATGAGATGTCTTGGGTAAAGAGATTCAAATCTAACCATGAAACTCATATATGTTTCATATTCATTTGCATACACATCCTGAAAGTAATTCCAAGCAGTATTTTTGGTGTGTCTGCATTTTGACTGTGAAAGTCCTATGAAATTGGATGTGGAGTTTTCCAATGCTGGAACCACGTCAGTGTTCCAAAATTGTCGGATAATGAAGCATGTTAAGGTAGAGACTTGAAGAGGCTCAATTTACACTCCTGAAAGTTAAAACACATGTCTTTATACAGAGTGTAAACCTGGGCAGAAGGAAGGGAAGACAGAGTGATGGTAAACTTTATGTAGAAGGGAGGTATTCTGATCAGTCTTTGTCACCTTGACACAAACCTAGACATACACAACTGAATTTCCTGAAAAGGAAATTTCAGTTGAGAAATTGCCTCCATCAGATGGCCTGTAGGTAAGCTAGGGCAACATTTTCTTGATTAATCATTGATGTGGAGGGTTCAACCCACTGTGAGTAGTGCAGTCCCTGGGAAGTGGTGCTGGATGGTATCAAAAAGGAAACTAAGACTTGAGTAGCAAGCCAGCAAGTAAGATTCCTCATTGGCCTCTGCATCAGCTCCTGCCTCCAGGCTCCTGCCCTGACTTTTTCTCATGATGGACTATATGCTAAAGTAAACCCTTTGCTTCTCGATTTGCTTTTGGTTATTGTATTTATCAGCGTAATCTAAAGCAAACTAATACAGATGAGAAGGCTAGATAATATTGTGACAGGAGATGAAGCCTGAGCAGAAGCTCCATTTTTCACTTAGGACTGATGCGCTTAAGCAAAGAGTTCACCTGAACATTATTTTCTGTACCAATCCAATTGAGATTTTAAAAAAAATTAGAGATATGACCCAGGCAGTACAATGCTTTTCATGCAAACATGAAGGCCTGACATTTCATTCCCAACTCCCATGTAAGAGTTGGGCATTGCAACACATATCTACAACAGCATTATGGTAGTAAAGATAGAAAAGGGTCCTTGGGACTCACTGTCCAGCCATCTGAGTCCATGAGCTCTAGGCTTATCAAAAGACTTTGTCTCAAAATGCAGGATAGAGGAGATGGAGGAAGACACCCCAAACCTCCATCTGGCCTCTGTACTCATGTACATACACATGTGTACAGACAATATGAATATGCACATACACCATGCATACAACTGAGAGATAAAGAGAATAACATTAATATTCATACCTATTTTCTAGCATCATGAGGTTCTCTCAAGAAAACACAAAGTACTTGGTGTAGGATTCCGTACTCTGATGGACACAGAGAAACCTTTCAGTGCAGACTGTATACAGGAATTATGCACAAATTTTGTCCAGAGAAAGCACTTAAACTTGAAGAGTCATGTGAATTATGGCAGGGGAAATATAAAGTATTACAAAAGCCAAAGAATAGAGACCCATGCTCTGAGCATAAGCGCCAAAATCACACAGATTACATACAACTGGCCTAGACTGAACAGGGGCAGGCTGACTGGGGATGGTTCATGCTTCCTGAGTATCCCATTTCCTCTTTAACCTTGACTCTCCAGGATGTCTTGCTGGAAGTCAATGGCCATCAGGAGAAAACACCTGTATCTGAAAACAGCTGTGTGTGCATTCATCACATTAAAATTTCTTTCTTGGGGTTTGGATGTTAATGTTGTGTTCCCAGAAATGTCATGAGAAATGGGGGGTGGGATGTAGTCCATGCAGTCAGGAGTTCCAGGTAACAGAGCTTCTACTTCTCAGCAAGATCAAACAGGCTCGGCCTATTGTCAGAGAAGCTGTGTGCACACAACACATGCTTTACACACACAAGCATCCATGAATGCATCAATCCACAGACATGCATACAATGCTTTGTGCACTCATGCATCATTCACTCATTATAGGAAGAGTTTACAGACACATACACACAACTGTGTGCATATACATGCACAAGAACACCTCGGAGCAATATAAATTATTTAAGGATTAAAACTAATAACAAGTAAATGGCCTGCTCTTTCTTTATTTCATTCTATATTTACATTCCATGCATTATTCTCAAAATTTCAATGAAAATAATCCCTATCAATATTAAACTTATTTTAAGATTAATTAAATATGTTCTCAGAGGCTTGTGTTATTCAAGTAGTAGTCTGTGCTTGATTCTGCCTCAAGTAAAAAATTTATTTTTGTACATTGAGAATAGAAGAATGATTATAAATTAATAGCTATAAAGTTCTCTCTAAACAGACAATAAAATGTTCTATTACATTACTGTTATTACATGCACGGTCAAATTATAGCTATATAATAGAAAACATTTATGTGTAGCCCATTGAATGAATAGTATTAAATCTGAACAGAAAATCTTCAGCACAGAAAAATCCAGGATTTATAGTACACATCATTCAGAGTGTCTACTTCTCTTCATGTCAATATATAAGAATTCTCTGTCTTTTCTAGAATTTTTTCAATTTAGGTATGAGTCTAAAATAGTTGAACATTTCACATATTTTCTTCATTAACACAGTAGAAAGCAAAGCTACTTAAAAGAGATTTAGAGATAATCCCCCCTGAACTTTGGGGAATTTTTCAAATTGTATATGTGTACATGTGTGTCTCTGTATGAATTGAGGAACTTGTGAGTAGTGTGTATACTCAAATATTGGAATTTCACGTAGATACATGTTGGAGTATAGGTGCTTGCTGATATATGTTTTTTGTCTGTGTGTTAGTATGCGTCTGTGTATATGTTGTTGTGTTTATTGCATGTGTGTCAGTGTGCTCACATGTGGGTGAGTCGGTGTGGATGTAATGAAAAGTAGTCCTAGCTCAGAAAAAAACACAATCTTAGCAATGTATTTGGATTTCTATACTATAGACTCTAATTTATGCACATGAGATTATATCCTCTGTCAAAGACGTATTAATATTTAATTGACATTCTTTATAGATTTATGAAATAAAAAGTCGTTCAACAAAAGCAGAATAAAGTTCAAGAATTTAACTCATGTCATCCTATTTTGAGGTTTACGAAAAGAAAAAAAAATTCCATCAAGAAATACACACTTATCTGACAAGCAAGACCAGGGAGTTCCTGTGTTCCAACCTTGAGCCACATTTCCTGAAATGTCAACCTGGAGCAAAGATGGAATTGTAGAAAGATCACATTAGGGAACCAAGAAAGCAGCCCTGAGCTCTAACTGACTTTGTCTAAGGGGCTACCAACGGTATTGTGACAAGGTTCTGCAAAGGGATCCAAAGACAAGAAGGTGCAAAAAAGGGGAACTACCTTGAGAAAGCCATCTCAAGGGTGCTGAGAACGTAAACTAAGATGACCCAAGATGCAGAGGTGCTGTTTCAGCAACTGTGGAGAGCTTTGGGGGCTGTCTTCTAAGAATTTGGCAGGAATTTGATATTGGACTAGGACACAGAAGTAGGCTCAGGCAGGAATTGGACATCGGGGCTAGGACACGGAAGTAGGCTCAAGATGAATACAGCTGAGGAATGTGTTCTTTGTATCTTGATGGGTTTTGTTAAGACACTGAATACAGTAATTGTGGGACCTTTCATCTATATCGTGTTTGCTCCTTACCTACTCCATCTGTGCTTTGTTTGTTCCTTAACTACTTTGTTTTTGACTTCGGACTGACCATATTCTTTGTATGTACCTAGAATGATATAAAAGCAGACTGGAAAAAAATAAACTGGCTTCAGCCTCAGCACTGGCTAGAGTCATGTTATAATGCTGTCTAACTGTCTTTTTCTTTCCAATCCTCACTCCCTCCCTTGAGATTCTGTTGACTGACTGAGCTGTCTTGGTCAAGCAACACTGATGAGGAGGGTCAGGAATGTTACTGCACTGATGTGGAAGGAAGTCTAGCAAAGATAGTCATCTGTATATTTCTATTACAGGATAGAGACTGGAGAAACATGGTGGAGTCTCTGGTTAAGGGTTTAGGACAGGAACTTGGTAATATAAACATGCCTACCTACTACCTCAGAATAGCCAAAGAGAGTGTCAACCTGAGAGTCTGTTTTCTAGAAGGGACATGTTTAGTGAGGCTACATTACGGTAGTAATGGGTACAGCATTGCCTCCAGGAGATAAAAGAATACCCTGACGTCTAGAGACAAATAGCCCAGTTATCACCTTCTACTTTTCACTGGACATAGCCAAATTTCCTCATGCCTTGACTGTATTTCTGTATATAACATGAGAATCATAGTCTAGTGTAAAGTCTTTATTTATACTGAGAACAGATGCAGAAAACACTTACTCAGAGTATGACTGTGTAGATTACATGATGTCATATATTATCTGTGGGAAGTGGTGGACAAAATGGCCAAATGAAACTAACGGCCCCCAGGAACACCCCTATGAACATCATTTATACTCTTAATAAAGATATGTTTCATCATCAAATGTGGCATGAAGTGGACCCTGTATTGTTTAAGTTCTGAGCCCAACAAGTAGACAGTAAGCAAGAATTCCTTACCCCAGACCTCAGCTTCCTCCTGTCTGCTCTATTTCTCTCAAGATTATTACATGAATGGAATGAAAATACATATTCCTACTTGTGATGGCTAACCTTGGTTGTCAACTTGACTATATCTGGAGCCAACTAAAACATAAGCTGCTGGCATTCCTGCAAGAGAGTTTTTTCGATCATCCTATTTGAAGCAGGAAGACCCACATTAAATGCACATAGCACTTTCTGGTGACAGCCCAGATAAAAAGACATGAAAGAATAAAACTTTGCTTTTTACCTTCTTTGCCCTCACTCTTGCTGACAAGTCCATCTATCCTTCATTTCTCCACCAACACTAGAATGAACTACTTTGATATTCTAATATAGATTTAGTCTCTACAATGTGAGGCCACTGTTAGACCACTCAAGACAAACCATATAAACCACTTTAATAATCCACATTTAATGTCTATGTTCATCCTGTTCTTCTCCTTTTGAGAACTCTAACACATCCATCACCCAGTACCATCTACTGTGCCCAGACTGTGGCAGCCCTCAAGGCACAGACAGACAGACCATCAAAAGGCAGAGAACAAAACACCCAAGCAGATGTCCTTCCTGCAAGTGGCAGTGCCACATAAGGCATACAGGGTGATACTGGTGTGAGAGCTTTCATGCAGATGACAATTCCTGGGGCATCATCACAAAGTGATAATAAACAGAGACCTCGTAAAGTGCTTGAACTTCAAAATATGTTCACTCAATACAAGGAGGTCAAGGGCCTAGCCACTGACTCGAGTTTACCTGAGAAAAGTGCTCTGAAAAACTCGTCAAGTGATGGTCTTCCTCAGGATTTCACAGGATGTGAAACCCTGAGAACTTTGAAAATTGAAAACCTCTAGAAAGTACAGGTCTTTAATATCCACCCTAATGTTTTCTTTCTAAATCTGTTATGGTACCGTTACTTCAGTCTTTCCTTCCAACTTTGTTCCCAGTCTTCACACATATGACCGGATAGATCCCACTGAGTGGAAAGCTTACCTTCCCTTCAAGACACAAATTTGACATACATGAACATACAGAGGCTCAGACTTGTCCCAAACCCATGTGGACAATATTCATTTCCTCAATGTTACTTCTTTAAAGGAATCTGTATTGATATAGCCACAAGACAGAAACCTCATAGGTTGTTGACAATTTATCAAATTTGATAAATATATTGATTCCCAGAGACTGCCAGAAGCAAACCAATGGATACTGTAAGGAAGCATGCTTGTCAATGATATTTTTTTTATCTCATTCAATTTTGCTCAAAAAAATCTATCACTTACCACATTGGCAGATTTATCCACTCATGAATAAACAGAATGCACTGCTGTGGAATATTAAAAGGCCCAGTCCTGAAGTACTTTAAACATATTCAATGACATATCAGAGCTTTATCAAACCCCTAGTTGTCAGAGAGTCATTAATATAGTGGGTAACTTGAGCAGAAAATCTGAACCATCATTGGTTTTGTCCATTTCTCTTCTGGAAAAAGAAGAAAGAGGAAATAAAAACGGATCACTTCAGCTCAAAATAGAGCTGTTCTGTTTCCCACTCCGAGGACTTCCCCGTTATTAATAAAGAAGGTACTATTTTTTCCCTGTTGATGTCTGTAGTTGCAGTGCAAGCCGACAGCAGTTGAGTGCCTAGTGGAATATTCCAGGGACATTTATCATAACTGGACACAGAGACCAGATGCCTGCTTAATGCCAGGGTTTAAATGTCAAACACCTGGAGAGGTAATTACTCAGCCTCAGAATCCAGCTGAGTTCCCTGCTCTGCCTCAGAGAAAGTCTACTGACAATTAACTTTAAGATACTGTTCAGGCTTGAAAAGTGGAGCTGTAGCAAGAAAGGATGTGAAGAGGTTAGCACAGTGGCCCCAGGCCCACAGGATGAAAAACCAGGTACCTTGCATGAGAAGGACCCAAATTCCCTCTATGTTTACAGAATCAGAGGTGCAAGCATTGAAAGTGTTCTTGCTGATAGTAAAAGATGTTTAAGTCTTTTCTGTGAAGAATTTTTTGTGGGGCAGGAAGTTTGTAAATGCATTTAAGTTTTTATACAAGATATGTTGTATGTTGAGGATATACTCCCTCTGTACCTCCCTAGCATTTTTTGTTTTGGCTTTTAGGCAGAGTCTTTTTCTTTTATATTCTAGACTGTCCTCAACATTGCTGTGTAGCCAAAAAATGACTTTGAACTGATCAGATTCCTGTTTCCACCTTCCAAGAGCTAGATTATGAGAGTATGCCACTGTGAAGTGCTGTGAATTGAACGTGGGGCTTTGTACATGCTAGGCAAGTATCCTACAAACTAAGCAAAAGCCCCACCCCAGTTTGTTTTGTCTTTGTGATGCTGAAAATGGAACCCAGGACCACAAGTGTTAGGTAGAAAAGCTTTCTACAACTGACTTGTACACTCTAGTCCTTAAAAAGTTCCATTGCCTTACATGTATGCAATAAAACCAGGAGAAGGTCAAGAGAAAAGCCATCATCAAACATATGTGCATATATGCACGTATATGCTCATGCATGTGTATACACACTTGAAGACAAAAAAAACCTTCTGCATGGATTACAGATATGCATTACCCCACCCAGTTTATTATGGTGCTGGGATAGAATTCAACATGGCTTCAGGCACACTAGACAAGTACTCTATCAACTGAGATACATCCAAAAGATGGAATGAAAAAGCGCCTTCTCTTTTTAAATAAGCTGCTTTCTCTAATGTCTTAGACCAGAGTGTTTAGACACAAAAGTCCATTTGCATCAAAAAACATCTACAGCAGAACACTGGTCCATTATTTGGGCATGTTGGCATCCTGATTTCTTTAATCTCTATACCCAATTTCCAAGTTCTATTTAGCTACTATGTGTTTTTATTCAGAGTGTGAATATGCTTGAAAGAACAAAATAATACTCACATTTAAGGACAGTCAGTTCCATGATATTTAGAAGCTCCTGAATCTGAAAGGGTTTCAGAGTACTGAAGGGCAGTACTTAAAGCAAGCAAGCACATGGAGGTAGTTTATTGACCTAAGACTCCATTCACATTGGGCTATGCATACATAAAGCATTTGGCAGCCTAAGATCCTTACCTTCACATATTACACACACACACACACACACACACACACACACACACACACACCACCTCTGATATAGTGCCACCTAGTAATCTAGAATCCCCATCAGCATTCAACAGCACATCCTACTCTGAAAATATGGTAGGTTATTCCTCCCCCAACAACCACCTAAATTGGACTAGATCTATTTAATACCTTGCTTCTCTCTAGGTACAAGAGTATGAGGGGTGATGCAGCTTAAACTGGTTTCAGGTGCATACCCAAGAAGGCAAACTGTGTCCTCTAAGTGAAAACTTTCAGGGAAAATTCCCTATTTTATGCCTACTTTCTGATTGAGCGTGCATATGCTTAAAATCAGATGCATTATGGGAAAAAGTAGAGAAATGAGTATATAGCTTAAGCTGTCAATCAAAATAAAGAACCACCCAAGCTATATCCCTTAGCAACTAAACTCTGCTTCTCATGAAAGGAAGCCCCAAAGATTGCTGGAGCCCTCAATCACACAACCTGCTGTCAATCTTTATATTTTATTCCGTTCTAATATACGCTGCCACTTTTCTTTTTTGTAAAGTTTCTTTGCTATTTTACAATCTGTGTGCCTCTCTAGTTTTTAATTGAATAAAGGTACAAATAACATTGAAACTAGCAGAGTTCTCAATTATCAGTAACACTTTCATACCTTTAATATACTCTTCTCAACTAGCCAGAGTCCACAATGAGCTAACGCTCAGAAAATATCATTTTCTATTCCCATAAGACATGCAGAAGAGACTCTTACCCTACTAATGCAAAAAAAAAAAAATCCTATCAGAAAAAACAGACCCCTAGCCACTAACCCACAGCAACCAGAAACTGTGTTCCTACCAAATAATGCTGTAGTTCCCCAAGCCTTACCATGCAACAGACCACTGCCGTGAGTGGTTATTTCAAGAATGGGAATGTTTGCACATGTGAAAAATCAAACCATTCTACCCAACACCAAAAACTTCTGGATTCTGATGTATTGTATACACAATGCTCATGGTTACACACAGATACACACACACAGACACAAACACACACACACACACACACACACACACACACACACACTAACCAAGCATAGTATTTTCTTTTCCTGAGCATCAAGTGGAAGCCTGTCTTGATACCCGAGTCGATCACAGGGAATAATAATAATAATAATAATAATAATGCTGAATCAGCAGTCTGACTGACCAGCTCAAAATGAAAGGAGTCAAAGGAGTTTTAGCTAATCAAATCCTCTTACGTATTTTGTGACAGTGGTCAGTGCTATATGCCCAATGATTAGAACATGAGGAAGCTGGGTATGAGGCATAGGCCTGTAACCTCAGCACTCAGAGGGTGAGGGCTGGGGTGGGAATAGAATCCCATCCCCAAAACCAATCTGAACTCAATGTTTAGGTCAGGACAACTTTAACAACAGCAAGAAGCTGCTTTTTATAGCCACCATCACAAAAACGCGCCATGGCATTCACACCATTCTCCAGATAGCCTATGAGTTGCCAGAATAGCCATGTTCATTGCAACTACTTTTCCCATGTTATAAACTGAAAAATTTGAAAACCTTGTATTACTAAAGGGCTTTTTTTTTAAATGTTCCTAAAACAAAACATTCTTTCAATTGCTCTCCATCACTGCTGAACCAAATCATATGTTTGATCATTAGACATCACATACATGTATACAAATGTCTCGCAGCGCTTGAAAGTATATGCATGCAACTATGCATCATAGAAATAAAAGTGCACTTACTAATATGTTTCAAAATTATAAAGAAGACTACTGTTTGCATAGAACGTGCATGCTGTTGGACAGTTTAAAGAACTATGAACTTGAACCTCCATGTGTATTCAAAGCAGTAGGTTTGCAAGCTACTAATGCTAGCAAGCGTCCAAGTCCACACTCACTTCCTAAAGCCACTGCTGACAGGATTTCAGTGTATGTCACTACAACATAGGAAAGTTTTCCTTCTAGATTCTACTGTTAGATTCTTTTTCCAAGGAATGTTTATTAAAAAGGGGTCTGTTGGAGAAAAAAAAAAAGTCAGCATTTGATTGATGAGAGTGGATTTCTCGGCTTAACCAGTAGGTTGATTTGAATGGTTCATCTACAAACATAGTAAAATACATGTTAAAGATTACAAATTGCTTAACGACTTCTGGACTTCTGACAAACAAGTATCCCAGTCTTCTTGAAGTTTCTGAGCAGCAGATGGAAGAGGTAGCTTCTACCCCTTTCCACTCCACTTCTCCACTTCCCCCACCCCATCTATACCAAGCCATAGAGGTCTGAAGCAGAATAGGAAGATGGGGACACTGTCAGAAGATGAAGAGACACAATTGCCTCTGTTAGCACAACAATTAATTTTGTTTGCAGAGTACCAGCCAGTCTATTTGTTACCAGGAACGTGCTAATTATTCTTGCTAATTACATGCAAAACATTCATTATCACCTGTAAGTGGAGTTGAACCCCTCAGGTTTCAGTGACAAATTAATTACTGTGTTTTCCTTCTCTGTGTATTTCCAGGCATCTTCTGGTATTATTTGAGAAAATAAATTGTTTTTGCAGCTTTCTTGTCTCTCAGAGTCACTCATTAAAATGGAACTCAGGTACACAGAACTCTGAGCCTTCCTTCCTCAATCCCTCCTAAAACACATGCAGCTGGATTTCACTAAGGAGAGGGTACACATTTGTACCAAAAACTGCAAGGAAGAAGACCAGCTGCGCCAGAGCCTGGAAAGAGGTTCCACACCCAGGATGCACATTAGCTCCACACACCTATCCTCTCCAAAGTTTGTCACATACTGTAAATTCGGTCAATCTATACATACATACATACATACACATATATACATATGTATATATGTATATATAGATATATACATACATATATATTAATGTAATATATATTCAATATGTGTATGTGTATATATGTTAAATACATATTAAATATGTGTATATATACATACACACACACACACACTCTGAACTCCCAGTTTACTCTTAAGGCCTTCTGTCCTGGGAATAGACAACATTGTTTGTTCCCTGTGTGATTATCAACTGAAAGCTTTACAGATCATAATGATAAGCATGCAGGTATTCAGATACAACGTATTGCTGACCCTCACTCAGTCCCTTGCCAATGTTGCCTTCTCACACCCTACACTGTCATCCAATAGATAGCACTTTAGGTGAACAGTTGACACCAGGAAGGGAAATGGAAGAAAGTCTCTGTGACACCATCAAATGTGCCATTTTCCATCCACCCCTACCCCAGGAACCCATGCTGGAAAATTCCAGCTTGGTGAACAAAAAGTTGTTAGCTCCTTAATCCTTGGAACTCAGACTAAATCAGCCTATTCTGCACACAGCACCTTGCTCGACCTAACCCCATTCGTCAATCTACCTGGCATCATGACATGGCTCTCTTTGCCAAGGCCCAGGCTCAGCTGCCTGCACCGCCTGCTCTTTCTACTTCTGGCTCCTCCATGTCCATTTTGCTTCAATTCTGGGAGGCATGCCTTTTGTCTGTCAACATTTGTTCTGTCTCTATAACAGCTCTGTAATGTAAATGCAAATAGCAGTTCTTGATCATAAATAAAACAGGAAGAAAGTTTGCAGTGTCATTTAACCCAGTGTTTCTAGCATTTTCAATCTAAAACAGTATTTAGAAACAGGAAATATGGAAGGGTAATTGTCACCAGCAAGAAGGTAGATACATGTAGTTACTTTTTAAAAAGTTATGTTGTATTATGCTGGGGGTCAAATGTAGCGGCTTACATTCTCATGCTAATTATAATACCCAAAAACCAGTTTGCAGTGTCCAGCCTGTAGGCTAAAGGAAGCCTGCCCCAAGTTGGCTCTGATTGAAAAATAAAGTTGCCAGTAACCAATGGCTGGGCATAGAAACAGAGGCAGAACTTTTAGGATTCCTGTACAAGAAATATGGGAGAAAAGAAGGATCTGCCATGATAAGAGAAGCATAGAACAGACCATGCTGGAAGGTGTAGGAGGGTAAGATAGGCAAGATGTAGGCACAAAGGGAAAGCAGCCCCAAGAAGAACTGCCCAGAAGGGTCCATGAGCAGCAAAGATTAAAATATAGATTTAGTAAGTATTAACTCAGGAATATTGAAAGGGAGAGTGTGCTAGCCTTTGGGAGGTTTGGAAGTGCCCAACCATTGAGCTAGTTAAGGCATATTAAAAGTAAGCCTCTCTTCTCTCTTCTGTCTTCTCTCTTCTGTCTTCTCTCTTCTGTCTTCTCTCTCTCTTTGTGTGTGTGTGTGTGTGTGTGTGTGTGTGTGTGTGTGTGTGTGTGTCGTTCATTCGTGAATCCAGAGCTCTTAGATGGGTGTAGAAGAAGCTTGGGCACCCATCAGGAGTATAAAGTGGGCTTAACAATTTACTGCTACAGTCATCACACAATATTCACACTCTAAATTTATACCTCCCCAAGGCTGCCCGCCTGTGTGACATATCTTAGCTGAAGGTCAGGTCCAGTCTCTAACAAAAGTCTCTGATTCGAGATGATCCTGGGGGAGACTTTTCAGCCACAGGTCAGATCAAGATATGTTTTTAACAAACCATACCATACTCCTTTCTTTAGTCTCCCTGTCTTTGCAATTCTCTTGACTGAAACATGTATGTTGATACTACAGAGGAAGCCTGTATGCCCCAACACAGTGGAAGGAGACTGTGAATGCAACAGCCAGCTCCTGGGTGGAGCTCTGCATGACTCTTGCTATGATGAGGAGAGGGCTTTCTCTGTGTCTGGAAGCCCAGGGTGGAGTCTGACCTCCTTGCAGACAGAGTTTATCTACCTCACCCTGCCTTCATCCCCCTACTTGCCCCTTTCTTGTGCCCTGCTCCCTCTCTAGCTGCATATCTAACTCATCCAGATTCTCATCTCTCACAGTCCTGTGTTTTATTCAATGAGCTGTGTTTGCTTTGCTGAGCACTAACATAGATTTTATAACTTATCCATTTGATCCCAAAATTTTGCTAATATTATCAAATACTATTACAGGATTCCAAATGGAGTTTTCATTTCAGCCCATTTCCCACCATTTTCAAATTATCCAGTGATGCCTACAGATAATTTTTAACCAAAGATGATGAGACTTTATGAGAGGACATGTCTCACAATATGACAGTAGAATGATGAAATCAGTTTGAGATACATAGCCATCTGTCTTCAACTATATGAAGTACATGATGGAAACAGTAGGCCTTATTCCAAGCACTTTTCCTCTTGAGAACTTCAGGTGATCAGATCTCCAGGACTACTTTAGAGGAAATGTCTGTACTTATTCTGAGATCAAACTTTCTGAGGTCTAGCTGAACCTCTATCCCATAGAATTCTTTTAAAGGAGCAGGAACCATGTGTGCACTCTGAGGGTGATCACCCAGTATGGAGCCTGGAAACTCAACCTGGAGAATATTCTGGATCTTGCACAAGGCTACCTCACAGAAGTAAGCTTTGGCATCCAGGAGGCTTTGAGGTCCAGCCAAGTTCTGCTACTTACCAATCCCACTTGGGGTTCTTTGAATGAGAAATGTCCCTCATAATCTCAGACACTTGAATACTTGGTACCTAATTAATGGTGCCATTTTGGGGTTAGGGGGTGTGACCTTGCAAGACTGACTAGAGAGTATGGCCTTGTGGAGCTGGAAGTTGTGGCCTTGCTGGAAAGTGCTTGTCATTAGAGGCAGCATGGAGAGCTCAGAGACTTGTACCATTTTCAGTTTACTGTTTCCCACTTAGGGTTCAAGACATGAATTCCGAGCTACTTCATCCACCGTACCTACTACTTCTGTACCATGATGGGCTTTTGCCATTTTGGAACCATAAGCCAAAGTTAACCTTGCTTTTTATGCTCTGGTCTCAACGTTTTATCCTAACAGTAGAAAAGTAAATAATATGCCTTGCTTTCTACATGAGTTTAAATATGAGAACATCTCAGGCTAGGTTGAAGATGAAAGAGAAAATGACCTGGCATTTCATCACTTTTCTCTCAACACCAAAGAATTAAAGAAGTAAGAAATCTAACCTGAGTATTTTAAAAACTGGACATCTCTTTTTACAGCTTCTTGTCCAAGAAACTAGAAAGAAAAAAATAGTGAGACTTTGATATGAATCATGGCACCTTAGCATAGGCCTGGGGCTCATAAACTTTAGAAGGTATCAAAAAGAAGCTAGTGACCCAACAGAAGGACCAGTTCACAGGTCACTTTGGAAGAGTGTGAGGGCAGAGAAATGCATTCTTGCACATTCCCCAATTACCAAAGATAGAGTCTCAACTGTGGAAGTATCCACAGTAGGCAAATGTGTCCCTCTATACGACTGATGCCCCAGGACACTCCAGTCTAAACCCCTCACGTGCCATTGGCAGCAGAAAAGACAGAGAGTGAGGCATGCTGACACAATTCCATCCCAGGACTGTGTTTTGTTTGAAACATTCAGCTTCTCTATCTTTCTGGAGCTAAACTACCTCTGAAGTTCTTCCCCTCCCACCTAGCCCAGCCCATCTCTACAGATTTCCCAAATGAAGACCATGAAATGTATCCTCCTCCAATACCAGTCTGTCACCGCTTTTTGGTCATTAGCCATCTTATCCAAGTTTATGGTGTCGGTGTTTCCAGTTGCCTACAATCAATGATAGTCTGAAAATATTGAAAACTTCCAGAAATAAGACAACCGTTTAACTGTGTGCCTTTCAAAATAGTTTGATGTCATCTCAGGCTATCTGCTTCATCCTACCTTGACATGAATCTCCCATTTGTCCAAAGTATTCATAATGTGTATTCTACTGTCCAGTAGTGGCTCAGCCTTCTCAGTGACTAGACATTATGGGTTTACATTAAAATGATATTATTTAATAATAGCCCCCCCCATATGACAAGAATAGTGGTGGTGGTAACTTTCTTTTAACTTATTCTCTTTATATTCTGCTTACTATCCACCTCCCGGTTATCTCCTCCCACAGTTTCCACCATTCCTCCCTCCTTTTCTCCTCTGAGCAGGTGGGGACCCTCTTGGGTATCCCCTAACCCTGGTACTTCAAGTCTCTGTGAGACTAGGCATTTTCTCTCCCACTGAGACCAGATAAGGTAGGCCAGCTAGAAGACCATATCCCACATACATCACCAGCTGTTAAGACAGCCCCTGCTCCAGTTATTTGGAACCCACACAAAGACATCTATTTCATATGTGTTGGGAGGCCTAAGTCCAGCCCATGTATGTTCTTTAGTTGGTGATTCAGTCTCCAAAGCCTCAAGGGTCCAGGTTAGTTGATTCTTTTGGTCTTCCTACGGAGTTCCTATCCCCTTAGGGGCTGCAATTTTTTCTCCTATTCATCCATAAGAATCCCCAAGCTCCATACACTGTCTGGCTGTGGGCATATGCCTCTGTCTAAGACAATTGGTGGGCCAGGGCTCTCAGAGGACAGCCATGCTAGATGCCTCTGTGCAAGCATAACAGAGTACCATTAATAATGTCAAGGATTGTTGCTTGCCCATGCTCAAGTTGAGCTGGTTATTGGTTGGCTATTCCCCCAGTCTCTTCTCATCCTCAATTCCTGTATTTCTTGTAGACAGGATAACTTTGGAGTCAAAAGTTTTGTGGATGATTTGATATTCCTATCACTCCACTGGGGTTCCTGCCTGACCACAGGAGGCAGCCTCCCCAGACTCCTTATTCCAAGTGTTGTAATTTACAGCCATTGATTCTTGGCCACCTCTCCTATTCCAGGTCTCTGTCTCTTCCTGAATATTCTTCCTACCTCTATCCACCCTCATCATCAGTTGCAGATTTCCATTCATTCTCATAGCCATCCAGCCATAACTTCTGCACCTCCTCATACCCAACCCTGAACCTCTTAATCCCCTCTTTCACTCAGTTCCCTTACTCCAACTGCCTTCCACAACCATTCCATACCCGCTTCCAAGTGAGGCTCAAGCACCTTTGCTTGTGCCCTCCTTCCTGTACAGTCTTCTTGGGTCTGTAGAGTATAGCACAAGCATCCTGTATTTTATGGCTAATATCCACTTATAAGTGAATATGTAATGTGAATATCCTATTGGGACTGGGTTACCTCACTCAGCATGATATTCTGAAAATCTATCCATTTGCCTGCAAATTCATGATGTCTTTGTTTTTTATATCTGAATACTATTCCATTGTGTAAATGTACCACATTTTCTTTATCCATTCTTCAGTTGAGGGACATCTATATTATTTCCAGTTTCTGGCTATAAAGCTGCTGGTGCTGGCAGTTTTATCTTAATACATAGTTTTGATTTATCTGCTATTCTTGCTATATTTATCTTTTGCTAGACTTAATTTCTAAATTAACTTTTATTATAGAAATATGTTGATAGGAAAGTACATACTACAAGTGGGGTTTGTTACTATTTGGAGTGTAAGTGTCCACTAAGGGCCTGGAGTACAGCCCTTGCTGACAAGGAGAGATAGAAGATATATTGACTCCACTCCAACATGAGAGCACTCACTGAGCCATGAGCTAGCAGTCAAGAATGAAGACTCTGATATATACTTCTGTCCCTCTCCAAATATCTTCACTGTGATACTGTGCTCTCTCGCTCTCTCTCTCTTTCTCTCTCGCTCTCTCTCTCTCTTCGCAACCTGTCAATATACTGACCATCATAATGGTCCCATATTTTGTCCTTTTTACATTTTATTACATTATATTTCTTTATTTTGTGGGTCCATGAATATGTATGTGTGTGCACACACACGTGCCCCAGCCATTGGGTGGAGGTCAGAAGACAACTTGCAGAACTGAGTTCTTTCCTTCTACTAGGTAGGTACCAGGGAGCAAATTTCAGTAATCAAGTTTGGCAGCTAGCATCTTTACCTTACAAGCCATCTCACTGTCCTGAAAAGACATATTTTCTATGATATATTTAATAATTCACTCCTATAGTAAAAGATCATACAAAAGTTAACCTAAATAACAATCCTAAGAAGCACTGTCAGCATGAAAGTCCTATACTCCTATCCCAGCCTGGATACCTCATCAAGATTATGAGTAAATTGGCATTCATTAGGCTACTATATCAAAAAAGAGACAATAATCAGTGCTGTCTTGGGCACTGTTTTCTTTTAGGATTTACAGCACAGCAGATTTAAATCTGTCAGATTTTCAACCATAATAGCAAGTCAATTAACTCTATTCAACCCTCTGGACAGTGTTCAACAAGTAACAGGCAATAATCCTAGGAGAATTAGGTTGATTGTCCTCTGGTAGGAAGTCCCTCTAGAGCTAAACCCCTTTCACCTGCCCTGGTGGTAATCAGAAAGTCACCTGATCCAGACTATAACATTGTAGTGATTAGTGACTCTTCTATCACCTGCCCTGGTGGTAATCAGAAAGTCACCTGATCCAGACTATAACATTGTAGCGATTAGTGACTCTTCTATCTGCTGTTACAAAATTCCTAAGAGAAGCAACCTAAGGGAAGAATTGATTGTGCTCACAAAATCCAGACATTTCAGTCAGTCTTACATGTTGTGGACAGAAAGGTGGAGCAAGCTAGTTTACATAATGTTGATTCAGAAGCAAAGACCAAAAACGGGACTACAAGAAGGGGCCACAGACACACCCACAGGGCTTAGCTCCAAGTGGGCCCCACCTCCTACTTTTCACTTCCTCCCAAGAAGGTTATCATATTGTGGCATGATAATATGACATCAAGGAAGTAAGATATTTATTAGGTCAGAACCACAGACACCCAGAAATGTGGCTTACAAACAAAAGTAGACATCACACAGTAAAGGCTAACTCAGTTAAGTCTGCATTTAAAAGGTAGGAGACAGCTCAGTGGATAGAAGTACATTCTGTACAAGCCTAATGACCTAAGTTCAATCCTTGTGAAAGGAGACAACTGACTTCCCAATTTGACTTCCTGTATACAAATGCTCCTATACACAAACACACATACATACACACACAAAATAAACACACGTGTACACACATATACACACCACAGAGCTCACACACATCACACACAACAACAACTGTAATAATGCATAACTTAAAAAATAAAATATGATTAAATTGGTTGCCTCCAGAATTGAGTATTGAAACTTCTTATGAATTAAATAATGTTATTTAGTAAAACAGACACAAATACATTAAGAACATGCATCTAAAAGGATGAATCAGCTTTCCAGATAATTTGTAATGAAAGGAAATGTCCCAGACAGTAATTGTCTGCTGCCAAGGTCATCAGCCTGCAGCCTGACATAGACATAATTTATTTGTTCAAGACAAGGTGTGGATTTTTTATGAAGCAATACTTTAAAAACATTGAGAAAATTTACATGAAACCTAAATTTCCAGCTTCTTTTACATTACCAAAAGCTTGTGGGGAGAGGGTGGGTACGGAGAAGAGGAGGAAATCAGGTGAGAACGACACAGTAGAGTATACATAGGAATCTATCCAAAGAGAATTATTTTATATATTCACTGAATTTTTTTTAAAAAAGCCTAATTGATTAAAGTAGAAGCTTTGACACTATCAAGACATTCTCAGAGAGACAGCTGTAACTGTCTGGGCTGGGTGTTAGCTGCTCCTTTTAGCACTGGCCTACCTTCCTCTGGGATCTCGAGCTTCCGTCACCTTCTGTGGTTTTCTATCCAACCCATCTGATATCTGTATTATCCACTTGTTTTATATTATCTACTGCTTTGGCCCATGTTGGTAGAAAAGTTTCTGACACTGAGCTTCAAATAAGAAACAAATATATTTATTACTTACTAATTTTCTTGTGTTTCTTAAAGGTCACTGTGATCCTGAAGAAAACTTTACCAGGAGAGAAAAAAAATAAGAAAGGTAAAAGAAGAACGAGTAAGAAAAGGAAAAAGAAAGAGAAGAGGAAAAGGAAGATGAGAGGAGAGATTTTGGTGCAATCTCTTGAGAAGATAAGCTCTCTAACAGTTTGACATTTTGTTAAAAGGAAAGTCTTGGGAGAAAAGCTGTGATAACAAGAGAAAAGGAAATCAATCTAAGGGTAGAGTTCAGGATCAAGGCCAAGCAGGACCAATTCAGCCAAGAGGCACAGGGATGAACCTGCTACATCCTGGGTAGCTAACACATGCCTGTGCTAGGTACAGTCAAATGACTTTTGACAAACTCCATGTGTTTGAGGTGTCTGAGACGTATTCAAGTGGATTACTGATAAAGCAAGGAAGACACTTATATCATCCAGTCTTACAGTATTAAAGCCAGTGTGTTGCTGACGTGAATGGCCCCCTAAGTGTGCCAATCAGGTTTCTGTTAATGTAACAAAAACTCTACAAAGTCAATTCATGATGAGGAATGTCTGCTTTGGCATACAAATTTGGAGGTTTCTCTCCATGAGTGATTGGCTCCACTGCAATTGGGCAAAGGAAGCCATTGACCTCATAACTATAAGAAAGACAAAGGAAGAGCAAGAGATGGTGTCCCATGGTTACCTCAAGGCATGGGTGCATAGACAAAGGTCCTCTGCACTAGGCTCCACCCTTTAAGCTTCCACCCTTAAGTGGTGATACCATGAGCTAGCTTTTAACACATTGGAAGAATATGTACAGTGCAATCTATAGCATCACAGAGCAGAGTAGGGGTGTACATAGGCAAATAATTCATCATTTAAAAAGACTAAGGGTATAAAGGGTTTTCCTTGAAAGTATGGGGACATGAATTCAGATTTCCAGTAGTCACATACATATGTCTGTTATCCTGATACTCTGGGCAGAAATATACAGATTCCCCAGAGCTTACTAGAAAACCTTTCAAGCCTACTGGGTGTGTTTCAGGTTCAGTAAGAGATCCTGCCTCAAACAACAAGGTGGAGAACAACTGAGAAAGGCACCCAGTGTTGTCCCTGGCCTTCACACAAAAGTACAAGTGTTCAGAACACAGACTCATACACACCAACCACAAAACCCAACAAATGTACAGATCCTGAGCCAAAGCCACAGCTTCAGCCTAAATCAAGACTGCCCGTGAGCTCATAAACCCCTTAAAATAACACCTGAAATCATTTTAGTGCAGCTCTGAAAGTTCATCCCATAGTACAGCTCAAAGGAAGCTTAGTAAAGCACTTAACATTAACTATCCCCCCTGTGGGACAGTGAACTTGATAAGGTTGAGTGGGTCTGAGATCCTCGCACCCAGGTACCCACCTGAGATGGTAGAACAGGTGCTATACTTCCCACATCGGAAACATGACCTATGGTCACATAGCCCAAAACAGAGTTCTCCATGCTAATGAGGTATCTAGATGTCCTGAGGGTTTAGTTAATAAGTTTCCCTTCCTGGACATTCCTCTCTGCAAAAGGTATTTAGTCTCTGGTCCACCTGAGGAGTTGGTATGCATCCATTTTACACCTTATGTTATGTATAAACATGGACTGTCTCTTTCATCAAGAACTGCCATGGGAAGCATGGAGAGGGCCTTAGACTACCGAGTGGCTGCCTAAAAAGCTAAGGACAATCACAAATGAGATAAGCCAGAGTTCCCCAATTCCCGCCCCTGGCTCATTGTCATTCTCAGTCTGCAAATCCCCAACTTTGTTCCCAACTCCTACTGTGAGGATTTTCAGCTTCCACTGGATAGCCAGAAGCTTGGGAACCCCAGCTTTAGCCTCCTACATCCTAGGCTATGTCTCCCTTCCAGTGGTGTCTCCGTGCTTCCCTAAAGCTTAGCACCTGCAGCTGCACAGTGTAAATGCAGTTTAACACTCTCTGAGCAGTATTTTCCACACCCCAGTGACAGGGCAAAATGTAGATCCACACCCCCTCATAGAAGAGGAAACTGGGGCACAGGTTCCTTTACCTCTGTAGATGAGTAGCCCAGGTAGTCTAGTCCATAGAGCATTGAGGTTTGTAAACAGCACACCTCTGTCTGCTACAGAACCAGGCTTAATGTTTCTGAAAGAGGGTATAACAAATGAGAAATTCAGAGATGCTTCATTATTATTATTATTATTATTATTATTATTATTACTTAGAGAAAATCTGAACAAGCCAGAAAGGAGCAAACCAAGCTAACTGGTTCTTACTAATTGCAAAGATGAAGTCTTCTAGAAGGCATGCAATACCTATGGCTCTCATTCTTCACTCTACTCTTCTTTGCCTCAGAGTAGAAACTGCTTCAAATATTTAGCAAATAGGCTAACTATTCAAATATAGCTGAATTTCTACTATAATGACTAAAAGAATTCCTTTCCTGAATCTTTGTTTCTAATGTAAATCCCTAAATGATACAACAGCAGACAGGGTCTAGAGAAAGAAAGAAGAAGCCCACCTTTATTTTGAGGCCTATACTTGACTCAGGAAATAAGTTAACTATTAAACTTGTTTCGTTTTTTTTAAAGGCAATGTAATCATTTCTTCTTTGTACCAAATACGTGTTTTCCTGAGCAGTGGAGATGTCGTTCCATTTGCTTAAGCTCAGAATTACCCCTGGGCAATATATTATTGATAAATTCATTTCCTTGTGTGTTTATTGCCCCACATTTGCACTCCTCAGGACCCATAACCTCCACCTAGTTTCCTAGGCAAGGGTGCTCCAGTCTGCCTTGCCCAAAGAAAGCAAGATTGTTCAACTGGGTGCACTCTATGGCATTACCAGTTCCAAGGCAATTTCACTGGACTTTCTCACAGCAAAGGCGTAATTGAGGTTACTTGTAGCTTTAAGGCTTGCAACATTTTAAAATTCTTATGCTTATCTGCATACATTTGCATGTGCTTAAAGCACCTCCATTCAGAAATAGAAAGGTCCACTCTGTGGAGATGAATTTGGAGTGTGGAAAAACACAATGGCTTATTTAAATGTTATTGGTCTCCACAGTCTCTGCTGACAGAAGGATCCGCTAAGGACCTTTATCTAGAATTCGCCTCAGTAAATTAGTGCTGTGCTTTTCTTCTTTTTATTGGGGGGAGGGGGGTTGGCTTGTTCCTGCTTTCTTGTGTGTGTGTGTCGGGGTTTATTTGCACAATGGGGTAAAGACCTTGGCCAGCTAGTGTGCAAGAAATGTGTGGTGTACTATTGCAAGTCCTTTAGGAATCTCTCAAGTGTTTGAATAAACACATACCACTACAATTTAAGAGGAGGAGGAGGAGTGGGAGAAAGAAGGAGAAGAAGAAGAGGAGGGAGAAAAGGAAGAGCTGTTTAGTAAAAAGCCAAACATAGACTACTGAGCAGATCCAACATGCAGGCACATCCAAACATTCCTGAAGACTGAGAAGGACCTTATTCTTCTCTCCGGCCTAATGGGTCCTGAGCCGCAGCCTTTGTCTGCTGATTAACTGCTCTGATCATTGACCAAGCCACTAATTGCATGTTCCTTATAGTTACCATACAGTACTGTAAGAATTAATGAGACACAATTACAGCTTCCAGAAACCTCAGGCCGGAGCCAAAACTGCTCAGCACTTCAAGAGAATTAGAACTCTGGAGGAAAAAAGAGGAGCCAACCGTTCACAGGAAGTAGAATGGTTTATGTTTAATTTTTTTTGTACTTGTCTGAAGCTGTTTCATAATTAGGCCCAAGTGGGTTAAGGTAAGAGAAAAAGAAGAATGGACTGATCCAAGAACTTACGAACTCAGCTTTCACCCAGACACAGTGATTGATGGCTGCAGGAAAATGCACTCTGCAGATGGTCCAGACACTGTGGAAACAATGAACACACCTCACTACTGCCGATATCCCATGAAGCAAATAACCAGTTGCCTTTTCCAAGGGGGAACCACTTTCTGGTCATTGTCTAGAGATGGGTTTCATGAACTGAAGTCAAGTTCCAGGTAATACAGACGTGCTTTGACTGTGGGATCTGACACACATGAGGAATCAGAGCATGGTTGTCACAATTTGCAGACAAATTGCAAATGGCCAAAAGGGTGTTGCTCTTTGAGTAGGCCCAAAGGGAGTATGGAATTTTTCCTGCACCAGTTTTTTAGGATGGAAAACTATTTTCTTCTAAACTTGTGAGTGTGGAAAAGCTCTAGGAAACTGTGTGTGCACTTATTAAAAGCAAGTTTCACTTTGTAGCTGAGGCTAGCCTGGACCATGTTATGTACCTCAGGCTAGCTTTAATCTTGGAATCCTTTTGCATTAGCCTCCCAGGGATTGCAGTCATGCACTACTGTGCCCAGTTCTCCAGGACACTTGGACTTGTAGGTTTTTTTTTTTTTTCAAAATTTTTCATCAAATTTCTTAATCTAGAAAAATTCCCCAGAGCCATAGGAAAGAATAGCTGTATGTGCATGTGTTGTAGGGTTTTTTTATATTTACCGGAAGACAGGAGAGAAAGTTGCTGTCTCCACAGAGAAGCAGCTTGTGGTTGAGCATTTGGTTAGTATATCTGGAGGCTTGGGCTTCATTGCAAGTTCTGAAAACAAAATAAACACAGTATAACAATATTAAATATTAAACAATCTTGCTATAGAAGCAAAATGAGGGCTCCATCTAACCATGGCCAGGCATTTTTGAGCATAGTTTGTTAGGCTCCAGGTCCAGAGAATCTCTGTATGCCATCCATCCCCTCTAGGACGAGCACTTGCTGTATCTCCTTCCTCTCTAGTGGAATTCCCTTCCTCTTCCCTGCTGTCTCCTCTATCCCATGCCTCCAGTCTGCCTTCTTCACATACCTACTACCTAACCCTTACTCTTATTAAAGGGGATTTTTCTTTCCCTTGATGTCTAAGACACATGTTACTTGTACCAACTTGTACCAAACATTTGTCAACTGACCACATACCACATGGACTTTTCAGACAATAAGTTCCTGGGTTTTAGCCTAGAATAGAAATTCCTTGTGGAATGATGAGATGATTTTATTCCCTCCCTCTAAGGCCCTGTGTCCTCCCCCCTACCACCACTTCATGGTCTTATGTACCCTGTGGGAGTTTAATCAACAGCTTAGGGATAAAAGAAGGCATGGACAAATGAATGATAACTGAAATGGGAAATGGAATGCAAGCATAGGCAAGGTCTGACAGTAGGTGAGTCAAACTTGATCCCTGGATTTTGTTACAAGTGGCATATACCTACAATCCCTGATCTTGAGAAAGGAGTCAAGACTAATGGATGACAAGTTCAAGGTCAACCACATCATTCTCCACTAGAAAACAAGTTTGAGGCCACCCTGAGCTACATGAGACCTTGCTGAAATAAAACCAAAATAATACCAACTTTTTTATACTTATACTACTTATTTCTATACTTACACTCTTTAATAACAACTACGAATATAGCATTTGCCTGGCTTAGGGTAATATGAGTTGTCCAAAGATGATTGAAGGCATTGAAAAGATGCACACAGATTAGATACAAATGCTGTGCTCTCATCTTGTAAGAACCTCACCCATCATGAGTTCTGATATCTGATGGAAGCCTGGTTCCAACTCCCTGTGAATACTGACAGATAAGGTCATTTGCTTGCTCCTAAAATATGCATGGCCTGAAAGAAAACGATACTGTGGCTATAGAGAACTCAAAGGACCTCACAAAAGTGAGTAGAGTCCCCCTCTCCACATCTCATTGACAGTGACTGATAGGACCCTGCAGAATCTGTGGTCATCACACATCTTGCTAGTTTTCACAGCAGTGACTTGTGGTTAAGCAGCACCAGAATGCTGTTAAGAAATTCACCTACAGGCTGGAATGCAACCCACCTCAATTATCCTTCACAGTGTAATGTGTAAAATACTCAATCTGGACAAGAAGCAATCAAGTCAACTAAGCCTGAAATCCAAAGATGTTTCAGAAAAACCCAAATTGTATATATCGTTCCCTGCCAAACACATAGAAAAGTGCAGCAGGTAGGGACCAGTAGATACAGAAAGAAGAAAAAGAATTTTTGGACAAGGGAATTTTTGGTGCTCTATAAATTCTTACAGTGAATTTATTTCCAGTGTTCATCTAGTTGTCCTGCATCTTGTGAGCACCATCAGAATCATCCATTTTATAACCACAGTGTGTCACCTAGATCATCAAGTGGGGTTTCAAGGAGACTCATTAGTTGTAGGTATTCATGGAGAGGTGACATCCCATACCAGGACAATTGTCTATGCTGACTTTAAACAATCAACTGAGGACTAGAAAGATGGCTCAGTCAGTGAATTGCATGTCCTGCAAGCACCTAAGTTGGGTCCCTAAAACTCACATAAAATGTCAAGTTAGGTGGCATGTACTTGTATTTCCAGGGCCAGGCAGATCCCTAGAGTTCACTGTTTAGCAAGTCTAGCCTGATCAGTGACCTCCACATCAGTGAGAGACCCTCTCTCAAAAAAAAAAAAAAAGTGAGAGACAGCTCCTAGGGAATGACACTTGGAGTTGACCTCTGCCCACTGCCTTCCACGTACACACATAGTATTAAACACAAACTCATACACAGAGAGAGAGAGAGTCAACCGACTTTACTTTTTAAAGTTTTGTTAAAGAAGAAAAATGGCAAATATAGCACCACTTTGAAGTAGTAGGATGGTAAATACATAACAACAAATCACAATATTAAACATTTTTACTAAAACATGAATCCCAGAAGTGTTCCATGGTATTACTGTTTTAAGTTTCTATAGTAGTGTCAGGACACAAGTAAATCTTAAAAATAAGGTGGATTTGTATCAGATTGATGTAAGCAGATAGACAACAGACGACTAATGAACAGATGCATCAACGTTTGTGCTGGCGTAAGCCTGTGGAGGTTAATTTGTAACTGCTACTAGCTCTGAAGATATACATATCTTTTAAGTTAGCAGTTCCACTTAGAGAGGTTCCCTCCCCCCGAGGAAATAATGGTCTGAGTGTACAAAGATATTCTTCTCAACATTGGTTCTGGACGTGAAAAAATCGTATCCCACACAGATATCCATCAGTAAGCGTAGTAAAATACCTTGTGGTTTGTTGGTAAAACCTGTCTTCACAAACATGTGTCTGTATAGATTAACCAGAAGTACACAGTATAACATCAGAGGAGAAGATTTTCCAGAATATTTATGATGTGTTAATATATGTCAATAATAATGGCAAGGTGACTAGTAGAGCATGTGACAAGTCTAAAGGAACACGCGTAGCCAGCAGTAGCTTCCCTGAAGGGATGGAAACAAAGGATCCAAGAACCTAACAGAACCTCCTGATTCTTATGCCATATATTTCTATGCTTCTTTTAGATTTCAGTAGCAAGCTTACGTTATCTATGAAATGGGGGTGGGGTGGGGTTGAGAGTACAGACTTCAATGTTCTTGAAGTTCCTTCCCAGTAAGATCAGGAGTTGTCCTTCTCGGGAACAGCAGCACATTCCCTCTTGCATAACACACTAAACTACATCACAGCCCCCAGCCATGGCTGGACAGGCACTAAACTCTCCAGACTTCAATTACCTGAGTCCACAAAGTCTTGCCAGTCTACTCCTGCATACTTCATTTTAAACTGTTGCAGGGGAGGTTTGTTACCAGACACAGAAAGAAGATGGTCAGCAATTGTAGAAATTATAGTTATGGAGAAGGTTCTAGAAACAACACTGTATCAGTTAGCTTCTCCTTACTATAGTGAAATTTCTGAGGAAGGGGAAGCAGCTTAGGGAGGAGGGTTTACTTTTGCTCATAGTTTAAGGGTAGAGTCCAACAACAGTGGCAGGCATTTGAGGTAGCTGATCACATGACAACAGCAGTCAGGAAGCAGGATGAAATGGATATTTCATTTCAACTCAGGTTCTCCTTTTCATTTAGTTCAGAGACACCAAACTATAAATACTTTCCCCCACATTTGCAATGAGTCTTCCTTCCTCAGCAATACCTCTCTAGAAAAACCTCAGAAATATCCAGAGCTGTGTGTCTCCATGGTGATTGGAAATCCTGTCAAGTCGACAAGATGAATCTTCACAATCACTAAAGGTAAACAATTCATTCAAGAATTATGTGATAAGCTGACCTACATACTGTGCTGTGTGAGAGGCCACCTGAGTAGAAGGAGATGATGGACAGCCTGGGAGGAAAAACGTCTAAAAGGCACATATGATAAAGGGCATTTATCCAAGGTATGTAAAGAATTCTTGAACATCAACAAGAAAAGGGAAAGCCCAAATTAAGACGAAGGAAAAACATGAACAGATAACTCACATCACAGGTGCACTCCAGGCATGCAGGAGAAGGTTCAACCATGCAAGCTGTCAGGAACAGTAAAGCAAACAGCACGGATATCATCACTCAGTGAGTACCACAGATAACAGCAAATTCGGATGCGGATGTGGAGCAAGATAAACTCCCAACCCCTGCTGGGGAAGCTGCAAATTAGTACAGCCCCTGAAATACAGTCAGCAATGTCCTACAAAACCAAAGTTCACTTTCCAGTCCTTACTCACAGCTGTCTTCCCTCTGAACATATCTCCTATTTTTACTACACTTCTCTCATAATTTCTTTCACTATCAATTTTGAATATTCTTACAATATTTCCATCTCCAAAACCAATTTATATGCCAGTGGATAAATAAAGGTGCTTTCTACCAAAACCTGATGATCAGATTTCAATCTTGTGGTAGAAAGACCCATGTGGTAGAAAGAGAGAAGCAAATCTCACAGGTCATCAACTGACCTCTACATGTATACATAAAATAAATAAATAAGTGTAATTTTTAATTTAGAAAAAAATTAAAGGATAGTTGATCTTGATTTTCCTGGATATGATCACTTCTAACCATATCTCAAGGCCAAGTCTTTCCAAAATATAGTCTGCATGTATAGTGTTTATTTCCAGTAAGTTGATGTCTTCCCCACACCATGGTAACTCTCCTGGCAAAGATCAGCAATGGCATGTGATCAAGTCAAATCACCATCTCCAGTGTCCTCCTCGATTCCAGCAGTACCTAACTGTGCTGACAGTTCTTTTCTGGAAATATATTCCTCACTATGGCTGTTTCTTCTGGCTCTCCTCTTTCATGTCTGAATTCAGGTTCAGCTTCATTTATAATCTTTTCCCCTCCTTATCTTCTTATATGTCTGATAGAATGACCTGCCTGTGAATATGTCACCTACACCAGAAGGTGAGTGCTTTAAAATAGTGATATTGCTATGAGAATATAGCAAACCCCATTCAGCGTGGTGATACATAGTGTGATCCCAAAATTCAAGAAGCTGCAAGAGAATGTTCAGGATTTCAAGGACTGCCTGAGCTACATAGAGAACCCCTGTCTTATAAAATATATATATCGATGATAGATAGATAGATAGATAGATAGATAGATAGATAGATAGATAGATGAGGAGTAACAGTACATCTATTGATTTGGTAAGTCATATGCAGTAATGAAATAATTCACTGTTAAAACAGTGAGTCCCTGGGGTTTGGAGAGATGACTCAGTGGTTAAGAGCACGTGCTTCTCTTGCAGAGAACCTCAATTCAATTCTCAACACTAAGTGTGGGGCTGTCAACTGCCTATAGCTGAAGTTTCAGGAGACCTGATACCCTCTTCTGGCATCTACAGTCACATAGTGCACGTTGAGTCATGCAGGCACATGCATGCACACACACACACACACACACACACACACACACACAAAGAGAGAGAGACAGAGAGAGAGAGAGTCATATAAGAAAATAAACAAATAAAACAAATAAAACTTAAAAAGCATGAAGTCTCTAAAATCTAAAAACAGAAAATCATGTAATTTTATATCTTTGCTATTTCAATAACTATAATATTGACATTATTTCTACTTTTTCTGCTAGTTTCTACACCTGATCTATAGTCTACAGGAGAATCAGAATCCACTTAAATTTTGCTGTGGCTGCTAATTTACTTCATTAATGTGGGCATCAGGATTGTGTGGCTACTAGATAGGGTTGCATTGTATTTTGAATCTTTTGTTACTTTATCCACGATAAGAATAGCATCACCTGCACCTGTGTACAGATGTGCTTTAGTTACACTATTGCACAGTAATCAACTCTGACAGGTGTTTAGGTCAGTGTCAGAAGCATGTACGCAATCATACAACAACATAACCACAAAACACAGGGGGCCTAAAAGAGGCATTGTCTTTTGTATAGAGAAGCCTGACACTTGGTTAAATACTCTGGTGCCTGGCCTGCTCTCAAGGACACCTCTGAGAGTGACTGTGGCTGGCTTATCTGTGATGGTCTTAACATGGACAGTGTTCCTTTCCAAGGAGCTTCTCCTTCTCCACAACCTGACTAAGGGTAGCAAGAGACCAGGCAGACCAGAAGAGTTTCCCAGGGTCAGACCAGGAGTGAGAGCTGTCAACGCTGTCTCTGCTCGTCAGAAGTCACAAAGCCAGACCAGGTATAGAAAAGCAGAGATCTCATGCTTAGAGTAGCTGCTAGACCACTGTGCCAAGGTCTTGCAGACAGGGGAAGGTAATACTGAGGTCACTTATGGAACAAATTTAATCACTATTTCATTTTATATGCTATCACTACAGGTACTCAGTGAGTGTTTTAAATATGTAAATATTTAAGGTTGCAAATATAAACCAGTAAATATATTATATTGTTTTTACTACAGACACACAACAGATACCTATTACATGCTTAAAATCATATATATATATAAATGTGGGATTAAGCCCAGAAGTTTTTTTTTTTTTCCAGAGAGATCATTTCTGCATGTCCGCCAAACCTGTGACACACACGGTAGTGGTTCAGTGTTTTTCCTGTTTATTCACTTTGAAGTTACTGTTTTGTTTGGAGTTTGTTGTTGTTGTTGTTGTTTCAGAAAAGGACTCAGAATGTATTCTGTCACTAATTCATCCTATAGTAGGGTCTGGTTTTTCAGTAAGCTATGTAAGTAGATAAACACCATTTTAACATTTTTTTTAATATTCTAAATTATTCAAACATTTTAAATTATCTTAATATGTGTATGTGCCTCTGTGTGTGTGTGTGTGTGTGTGTGTGTGTGTGTGTGAGAGAGAGAGAGAGAGAGAGAGAGAGAGAGAGAGAGAGAGAGTGTGTGTGTGTGCATGCATTCTTGTGAGAGTGTGCGGTTCGTATGTTCCCCAGAATGCATGAAAGGTTCAGCTTTACGTACCGTTCCTTACCTTCCACCTTGCGTGACACAACATCTTTTTGTTGTTTATTTCTGTGTAAACCACAACCTTATGGAGAGTTTCCTGTATCTGCCTGCCTTGTCAAAGGAGCTGTCAAATTACAAACATGCACTAACACATCTAGATTTACAAGAATGTTGAAAATCCAAAGTTAAATTTCTTAACCCTTGCATAGCAAACACTTTGCCATTGAATCTTCTATGCAAATAACTGTATTTTGAACAGATCAAAAATATAATTTAATACAACAAAAATAGGCAGAGATAATGCTTGATCTCAAACGTATTTATTAGAGTACAATACACATTACTAATGCGATTTGCACATGCCTTTAAAACACACAGTAATTTTGAGAACACAATGAACAACAACAAAAATGAAGAGCAAACAAACACTCAACAGTTATGGTCCTGCCTCAATAAGTTGTGTGTGTTTCAAAACTACCATCTTGTAGAGACAATATAAGGTGGGAAGACTGTCACCATATAGTAATTGGATAAACAAAGATTATTGAAACAGATTTTGTGGAGGCTAGTATTTGATGATAAATACCTAAGCTCATGTGAGCTGCCTGTGCAAGCGTTAAGTGGCTTCTGGAATCTTAAAGAGACCTCAGTTTATCTCTAAGTGGGTTGTATATGATATTATTCTGTGTCTCTGCATACATAAATAAATATAGTAATATATATCCAAATTTTATGAATGCTATGTTTAACTGCACATAAGCGTTCTAAAAAATAGATGTGGGGGGGGTGCCTAAAGAGATGGCTCCGTGGTTAAGAACACACACCACTCTTACAGAGAAATTGAGTTTGGTTCCCAGCATACAACAACCTGTAGCTCCAGCTTCAGGTGATCCAATACCTTCACTGGGCTTTGTGAGTACTGCACTAATTTGTATAAACCTGCATACATGCACATACACACAACTAAAAATAAAAACAAATATTTAGAAAAAAAGAATATCTTCCCTACATGGGAATAAAATTGAAAGCTTTGTTTGAACTATATTATTGCCTTACCCCAGATTATATGTAATAGAAGTACATTCATGACATACATATTCATTAACAAATACAAAGCTACACAAAAACACGAGGGCAAAGCCCTGGGTTGAAGCCTTTGGCAACAAATCATAAAAGCTATCTTTTATCTAGAAAATTAAAAATTGGTGGCATCTGTTTAAACAGCACTGAGTTCCAGCATCAGTCAAGGCTCTTTCTGTCACTTGTATAACTCAGATGACACAGAGACATGCTAAAAGCTTTTCCTCCTGTCAGAGTAGCACAAATGTAAACAATGAGAAAGGCCTGTCAGTTGGTTTAATCTAAACAAACAAAAAAAATAAGAATTCAGTCTTGTTTTACTTTTCCCCTGAAGATAGACTCATAATTAAACTTTTCACCTTTCCAAATTACTCAGTCTGTTTCCTGCACAGTGGGTGGTTTTACTAGACATTTTGACCAGAACAATATAAGAAGTCTCTTTCTGAGTAGAATTTACAACTAAATTTAACCAGGCATATTTTAATAAGATTAGCATATCTTTTTCTTTCACTACCAAGTACCTCATAATTAACTGAATTTAGCAGCATATTATTTCATCAGAAGTGGAATTTGATGTCCTCATTTTCATATTTATTGATGTCACATGTAGGGGTAAGTCTAAGTAAACCTAACATGTTGACCTGGACAGATCTCAAATACAAGGCTTTGCTGACATAACTAGGAAGCTGCAGCACACACTGCAGCTTTAAGCAAGGTCACCACAGCTTTTGCTGGGGACAGATGAAGGTAGGAATGTCTTTTAACAACTGTGGGTAGTCCACCAGTTAGTCTCAATATTTGAAAGAACCATGGCAGCCCCTCCTCAAAATGTCTAGAATGAAAAGATTCTTCAGAGACCAATAGCCAAATGAAAACTGTCAAAGTAAGCAAATCAATAGATCTTGTTTTCAAATAGTTTAAAATTAGCCCCAAATCTTTAAGGACATCTCAAAAATGAGTTTTTACTTTGTTTTGTTTGTATGTAAGTTTGTGTGTATCTCCATCCACCACATAAATTCCAGGTAGCAGGCTCCTTTACTAAATAAATAATGGCTTTAGTAAAGCCATTCATTGGATCCAAGAACGGGTTTTAATAGACTCAATCCCAAGAGACCAAAAAGATGACCCTTTTTCATCATGGAAAAAGGTTACTCAATGACTGAGAACTACATTGGAGTGGAAAATACTAACTTGGTAAATTGGTAAGTTTCTCACAAGCTGTTAATGCAGCCAAGGGTGGCTGAATGGGTGGACAGTGTTTGCTAAAGGAAATGAAAGACAAAGCCCCAAGCAGGGACTTCTCTTTTTTGGGCCAACACTACAAAGACTCATAAAAATCTTCTCCCCTTTTTCTCAAAGCTAATTAGCAGTGTGCTACATCTAAATAAGCCCACAAAGAGGTAAGTGGAAGTGAAGATATTAGAAGAACCTGAAAGCTCTCATTTATAACTAGTTGTGTCAACAACACAGTTTATAGGACAATGAAAGGAGATTAGAGAGGTCAAAATCAGTGTTTCCTATAGTCCTTCAACGTCACATTATTAGATGAAATGGCCATGCAGATGTGGAACCAAAGTTTGCCAAAATAAAGTAGAAAATCATCTATGCTGAATAAAAATCCACACCCATTTACAGCAAGAAACCTCTCAGAAACAAGTCAATATTTATTGAACCATCCAGTGACAGAATGGCTGGAATCATTAAACCATGTTCATTTACTTGAAATAAAAATGCAGCTATGATATAAATCCCATTCACTTTGAAAAAAAACTTGTACTTATTAGTTAGGAATGTAGTGTGTGTGTGTGTGTGTGTGTGTGTGTGTTAATCTAGAAAATATTTTGAGAAATTCTACTGTCTGGACCTTACATATCCAGGATGTTCTGTCAGAAAAAAAAAATTCTGTTTTCTGCTCCTGTCACAATCATCTATGTGAAGATCATACTGGGTCACATGCATCTCCTTCAAGTAGTACTACCCACCACCTTGACCCCAGCCTTGCCCCTTGGGGACCACTGTAAGACCCTGTGACCTTCCACAGATTTCTGAGGATTTTCAGCTAGAACCAGCTCTACAGAAGGTGTGGTGGTTTGAATACATTTGGCCCTCATAGATTCATGTTTTTGAATTCTTGGCCCATGAAGAGTGGCACTATTAGGGGATGTGGCCTTCTTGGGGTATGTGTAGACTTTTTGAAGGAAGTGTTATCACTGTGTGAGTGAGCTTTGAGGTCTTTCTACTCAAGCTCTACCAAGTAGGGAAGAGACCCTCTTCCTAGCTGTCTGAAGAAACCAGTCTCTCCTGATTGCCTTTGGATCAAGATGTAGAACTCTCAGTTCCTTCTCCAGTACTATGTCTGCCTGGAGGATGTCATGCTTCCCACCATAATGATAATAGACTGAATCTCTGAAACTGTAAATCAGCCTCAATTAGATTTCATCTTTTATAAGAGTTGCCTTGGTCATGGTGTCTCTTGATAGCAATAAAACCCTAATTTAAGACAAAAGTTGGTACCAGGTACTAGGGTACTGCTAGGATAAGTCTGACCATGGTTTTGTTTGGAGGAATGTATATTTTAGAATTTGGATTAGTAAAGCAGTGGAATGCTTTATGCTAATGGACCATGTTAGTAAGAAAATGGAAGACATTGGTACTGAGGGTGATTTGAAGTTTTGGGGTCTAGCTCAAGAGATATCTGAGGAGAAGAATTTTAGTACATTGCCTAGAGATTATTCTTGTGATATTTGAAGGGAAGAGATTAGCTGCCTTTTGCCCTTGTCTGAAGAGTCCAAGGCTAAATCTGAAGAACCTGAGACTAAAGAGATTTAGATAATTACATTGGCCAAATAGTCCCCAAAGTCTATTTTGTGGTTCACTCTTATGAAGAGCATTTTGACTAAGTGTACAAACTGCGAAAAGAAAAATAAAAATGGTGTGGTTAAAAGATTAAAGGGGCACCAGGAAGTAGAATGGAGCTAAATCCTGTGTTCAAGGATATTAAAATGAATTAAGGGACTGATGACCTCTAGACAAGACCCCACCCAGATAAGCTTATTGTTTATGGGTTTTCACTTGAACAGGGGATGGTTATATGATGTTAGGCAATAATAAGATCTGGTTATTGTTCTCATTTGGACATAAGGAGATATGATGAAATGTCAAATTGACAAAAGATGGATTGTGATGGCTATTCTAGGTTTTCAGCTTCACTATATATGGAATGAACTATAACACAAAACTTATAAAGATCTTGTGAAAAGAAATTTTTAGAAATGTAAGTTTAAGTCCACTCAAGATACAGAGGCATTCAATCTCTGAGTTCAAGGTCAGCCTGGTCCAGAATGGCTAAGTTTAGTCATTGAAGGAAGTGGTTGAAAAAGAAAACTGGTGATGATATAATAGAATAAGTGTGTCATGGTCTAGCTCCAATAAGTAGAACTCAGCAGCTTTGGCCACAATGGCTCTGACTTAGGATCATGAATAGAAGGAGTTGCTGGGACAACTGATGCCAGTTAGCTGGAGCTAAGACATTACTGGTAATTGAGTGGTGATCGAGGATTAGTAGTGTTTTCTGAGAGAACAGAGAAGCTGTGTTCCAGAGATAGACATTGTGCTAGCAGCCAGACTTGGTAATGTATAAGAATCACCTAAATGGTATTGGTTTTGAAGACATTAAGGGGTCATGGATAGCAGCTGAAGCTTGATGCTGTGAGATTGGTAAAAGTGCAGCCTCAATGTCAGTTACTGAGGCCCAGTACTGAAGAGATCATACAAAGAAGTTGAGGGATGGCACCATGATGAAAGTGCAGCCTAGTTGCACCAGAAGACCTCACTGCATTGGAGATGCTAGATCCATGGGATGACCTTCAAGAACAGTCACAACAGTGGAATAGAGTCACCCAAATCCTACAGTACTACAGATGGTAGAGCTGGAGAAGTGACCCAAGCCCTTTGGAAGAGCCCAGAAGATCATGTGTGGATCTCAAACATTGAAACAAGAAGCTATGAAATTGAAGCTCCTTTGGATACCCCAAGATGTAAGAGATGCCAGAGACATGGGATACCTGCTGAGGAAAGCTGCTAATAGGTAGTAAAACCAGCCCAAGAGAAAGAGCTGTGTTGCAATCAACAAAGCTAAAAGGGATTGGACATCAGATATGGAGATGAAGAGATTATAGTTTTTCCACCTTATTTTCCATCTTGCTTTGGTCCAGTATGACATTTGGGAATGGTAATATATATCCTGTGTGATGTTGGAAGTATGTGATCTGCTTTCTTATTTTGACTTTATAAAGAATTATCATTAAGAGCCAGCATGAATCTCAAGAGACATTGAACATTGGACTTTTGAACATTATTAAGACTGACTGTAATAGACTTTGGGGACTTTTGAAGTTGGACTAAATGTACTTTGTATTTTATTAAGGCTCCAAGCCTATGGAGGCTAGGGAGTGCATCGTGGTGGAGTGAATAGATTTGGCACCATAGATTCATGTGTTTGAATCATTGGCCAATGGAAAGTGGCACTATTAGGAGGTGTAGCCTTATTGGAGTAGGTGTGGCCTTGTTAGAGGAAGTGTATCATTGTAGGGGTAGGCTTTGAGTTCTATATGCTCAAACTCTGCTCAATGTGGAAAGATACCCTCCTTCTCGCTACCTGCAGAAGATAGTCTTCTTGCTGCCTTTGGATCAAGGTATAGAACTCTCAGTTCCCGCTCCAGTATCACTTCTTCCTGGATGCTGCCATGTTTCCCACCATGATGATAATGGGCTGAACATCTGAAACTGTTAGCCTGCTCCAAAACAATGTTGTCCTTTATAAGTGTTTCCTTGGTCATGGTGTCTCTTTACAGCAATGAAACCCTAACTAAGACAGAAGGTTTGCAACCAATCAAAATGCACAGAATTTGAGTCTATAGAGTACTCAGCTCTAAATGGAGCATCTATATTATATCTCTTTCTCACAAGGCTCAAGGATCATCATCATGGAAGAGCGGATGGAAACATTAAGACCCAGGGGTAGTAAACAACTACAACAAAGAATGTTGCCCATACAGTCTAGAGATGGTATACATATGAATTCACAGTGACTGTGACTGCTTGCAAAGACCTATGCAAATTCAAGCTAGCTAAAATTCTACCATGGATGAAACAAGGGATCACATAGTCCCAACTCAAACTGAGGAGCTATTGAATATTAATGGCTTCAGCTTTCTCCAGAGATGTGACCCCTGAGGCGACACCTATATCCCTAATGAATAGCTCTACACCCATGCATGTGTGAGCACCACCAAGTAGACATGTAGGGAAAAATTTCAGAAGAGGGAATGGGTGATGGATTTAATCAAAACACATTATATACATTATCTCAGTGTTCTATTGCTGTGAAAAGACACCATGACCATGGCAACACTTATAAAAGAAAGCATTTAATTAGGGTTTGTTTACATTCAGAGGTTCGGTTCATTATTGTCATGATGGTAAGCATGGCGGCATGCAAACACACATGGTGCTGGAGAGGTAGCTGAGAGATCCTGCATCCAGATCAGCAGGCAAGGGGAAGAGAGAGAGACTGGGCCTGGCTTGAACATTTGAAATCTCAAAGCCCCTACTTCCTCCAACAAGGCCACAGCTACTCCAACAAGGCCACAGCTCCTAATCTTTGTCAAACAGCACCACTTACTAATGGCCAAGTTCTCAAATCTGTGAGCCTATGGGGGCCTTTCTTATTCAAACCACCGCATACACATATAAAGTTCTCAAACAATAAAGATGAAGTTGTTAAATCTGCAGTTTGCACATGAAAGAGGATATGTTGTGTTTCTAAAGCTTTTATATTAAACTTTACTTTGTCACAGCAGTTTTAGACTTTTCCCTTTGAAGTAGCGATATAATAATATACTTTCCATAAGCACGACAACTTGGTTCAGATATCAAGCATCAACAAGACAAACCATCAGGTCATCTTCAGTTGGTGTCAGTGTCTTTTGCCTCTGTTTCTGTAAATCACATGGACATAGCAAAGAGATATCTGTAGCATTTTTCCTGGCCTTACTCCTTTCTCATGAGCCACAAAATGTTGGGACAAACAGAAAATATAATAATTAAACTGTCAGTCAGTTCCCATATTGAATCTTTTGAAAGATGATGATTTAAGCTGGAATGAACATGAAAAAGCAATGATTTTATCTGCATAGGTCTCAACTATAAATTTCAGAATCTGAGTTTTCACAAAAGAGAGGGTGCTAATAAACTCATACTGTATTAAAACTACTGAGGAGGGAGGATACCACTCTTTTAAACTATTGAGGAGGGAGAATATCACACCTTTAAACTCTTGTGGAGGGAGGATGCCACACCTTTAAGCACAGTGCTTATGGGCAGGACACTGATGCTGATGTTTGAATTCTGCTGGTTGGCCTTCTGGGCCTCTTTGTGTCTGAACTAAATGATGTGTTTTTATGAGGCTAAATTCCAGAAGTCTACCCTTATTTGGACCCACTTTACTAAACTTTGAAAACTCTTTCAAGCAGTACATGTAACTGCAAGCTTGTGTCTTCCTGCTCAAGCACAATGTGGTCTCCAGTTTGCTAAAGAAAAGACTGAAACCAGAGCCCGAGAAATAAACCAAGTTCTTCCTTTACTGTAGTTTGAATTTAAATTTTATTTAAGTACATGACATGTCATTGCATCTATTTTAGTAAAAAAAAAAAAACTCAAACAGCTTTCCAGTTGGCAATCACTTAACACAGAACCTTCATCTTGTGTGTTTTTATTTTTATTTGTGTGTGTTTGTGTGTGTGTGTGTGTGTGTGTGTGTGTGTGTGTGTGTGTGAAAGGCTTTCACTATGTAACCTTGGCTGCCTTGGTATTCATTGTGTAAACCAGGCTAATCTCAAATTTACAGTGATTCCCTTACCTCTGCTTCCGAAATTCTAGGATTAAAAGTATACATGACCATACCAAACTCTACCCAGCACTATCTATGAAGGAAATGCTTATATGCCCTCATATAACATACCATATGCCTGGGGAGTCCTAAGCATTTACGTTTTGCATATGTGTTGCCATCTATGGAATGTACAGAATCTAAAATGAACTATTTTTATGTTAAAAAAAAAAGTTAAAGTCAGGATAGAGAGATGGCTCAGCAGCCAAGCTGTTCTTCCTGAGGACCAGTGTTTAAATCCTAGCACCACATTGGACAGCTTACAGTTATCTGTAGCTCCACCTTCAGTGGAATCCAATGCCTGTGGGCACTTGCATTCATATGCACATACCTGCACATATACACAAAATTAAAAATGTATGTTAAAGTCTTTGTAGAGCCACATACAGGAATCCATTCTGTTCTGCTTCATGTGCTCACCAACACAGGTGTCTTGTTGGTATTGCTAAAGATTCTCAGCAAGACATACCAGCAGTTTCTACAGTTAAGAGAGACACTGATAGAAACCTTGTAAATGTTGCTTCTTTATCCCCCTCTTCCTTCTCTTCCTTCTCTTTATTTCTGCTTATTTTTATTTTTTTAAGATTACTAATTTTATTAGTGTGTGTGTGTGTGTGTGTGTGTGTGTGTATAATTTGCATGTATATATGTGTATCACATATATATCTGGTATCCTTGGAGGTCAAATGAGAGTACTGGACCCCCTGAAAATGGAGTCGCACACAGCTATGAGCCACCATCTGGGTTCTAGAAATCAAACCCTGGTCTTCTGCAGAAGCAATACCTGCTCTTACCCACTGATCTAACCCTCCCTTCTTTTCCTTTTTCTGACATAGTCTTATTACTGTGTATCTCAGGCTGACCTCCAACATTTATCATGTGTATTTAAGAGTGATGTTCAGATTATCCTGCATCTGCCTCCAAACTGCTTGGATTACAAGTGTATGCCACCGCACTGAGTTTGTGCAGTTCTGGGGACTGAACTGGTTTTGTGTGTGCGAGTCAAATTTTTGACCAATTAACTACATCACTAGCGCATCTCCTTATCTATGTCTATCACGCATAAGTGCCAGGAAGGATCCCCTGCTACAGACATCAAGGATGTATAGTTTATGTCATAGTACATGAGAACAATGCAAAGGAATGTTCTTTGTAGCTGTGCATACATTCATCAATGTAGCTTTCTAGTGTTCCATCCAGTCAGCCTTCTGGATTTACCCTTGCCTCACAGGTTCTAACAACACAAAGGAAAAAGTGCACCCAGACTACAGGCATGCAGAAATGTGCTCTTTCTGTTTTCTCCATACTGCTGAAATGTTCTCCTCTCTTGGGGACGTCTTTTCTTCCTTATTCTCTCTCAAGATAGAGACCAATGTCTGAGAAGTCTATTCGCCACAGCTACCCTGGGAGGAGAACTTGAGGTCAGCAGTGGAGAATAACTTTTGAAATCTCAGCTATGCATCTGTATAAGAATACAAGCTTTCATAGGAAACTTCTAACCAGGCTACCTACTCATACTTGGCATGGGATCTCAGACCAGAGCCATCTCTAAGTAGGAACTTCAAGGCCTATGCTAGAACATAAATTTGACAACCATATTTTATAGGTATTAAGGATTTCATGAAAAGAGAAGTTGAAAAAAAATCACTAGAATTTTACTTTTAATATGGTCCTAAGTATTTCAAATATTTATAAATACATTAAGAGGAGAAAACTGAAACATTCTCAGGGAGTCTACAGAAAGACAGAACAAGACAATGCAAAAGCATTCATAGAATCCATCTAACACCTTAAAGATCAAGATAGAAATGCAATGCGGACCTAAACTCAGAGACAGAGAAATACTCAGCAGCTACGAAGAATCTGGAATCCAAAGAGACTAACGGGAAGGAAGGCGTGTTTGCATGTGTGTTTGTGTGTGTGTGTGTGTGTGTGCTGTGTCAGTGTGCACACTTGTGTGCAGACGTGTGTGTAAAAAGGTCACAATGAAGTTTATCTTATTGTATCCTAATAAAAAGGTATTAATTGTAGAAGTCTTTGGGGCTGAAGATATAATTCAGTTAGTAGAGATACCTAGCACCCACAAAGGCCTAGGTTCATACCCAGCAGCACACAAAAGTAAAATGGTAGCACACAGCTATTATTCCAGCAATCAGGAGGCAGAGACTAGAGAATCAGAAATTCAAGTAGTCATCCAACACATAGTGAATTTAAAACCAGCTTGAGATACATGGCACCTGTCTCAAATAAAACTTAGATAACATAAATACATTTCTTAAACTCGCTGTTAATCTGAACAGAGGGCATTAATAATGGCTTATTTTTAGTTAGTTTTTTATCAATTTCATATATATGATTTATTCTGATTATCTCCCCTCATCTCCTTCCCTCCCTATAAATTCCCCTCTTCATCCCTTTTCATCTAGCTCCTCCCAGATTCATGACTTTTGATTTTGTTTTGTGACCCATTTAGTTTAGCCAGATCCATTAGTGTGGCCTTCAGATTGGAACTACTCATTGGATCATAGTAGGGTCACCAGTAAATACTCAACTGAACACAGTGACTCCACTTGTCCTTAAATATATCAGCAGCAAATAGTTCAGAGTGTGAGGTAGGGCCTCCTGAACATTCTCTACTCAAGTGTTACTGTTGACAGGTCTATTTTTGTGTAGACCCAGTATACATTCTTTCCATTTCCTCTTCTGCAGCATTTCCTGAGCCTTAAGAGGGTGACATAAATGCCTTGTTTAAGACATCACTTGCCAATTATTCTCAGCATCTTGTGGAGCCATGAGTCTCTGTACTGACTACTATTCACAGGAAAGAAAGGCTCCTCTGATTAAAATTGAGAGTAGCATCTGTCTATAGGTATAAATGTAGATATTAGGAAGGCGTTTAATGCTATCAGTTTAGCTGAATAACATTATTTAATTCCGACATACATAGGATCTGTCACTGTGGATTTTGAGTGGATTATACCAGTCATGGTTTTTCTCCTCTGGATTAGGCCTCAAATTCAGTAAGAGAATGATTGGTGTCTTAGTCACTTTTCTAATGCTTGATAAAACACCATGACCAAGGAAATGAAAGAGAACAAATGACTGACTTAATTAGGGTTATAGTTCCAGAGAATTAGAGTCCATAACAGCATAGTAAAGCCATGAAAATAGGAACAGCTGAGAGCTCACATCACAAACTGCAAGCAGGAGACAGAGAAAACTAGCTCAAAATAAGGTCTTCGGAAATCTCAAAGCCCACTCTCATTCATGGGCTGGAGGGATGGCTCAGGACTTAAGAACATTTGTTGCTCTTATGTAGGACCTAGGTCTGACTCCCAACACCTATGTGATAGTTCACAAGCATCCTTAACCCTGGTTCCAGGCTATCTGGTTCCCACTTGAATTCTCTATGGACACCAAAATAACCTGCCCATAGTGACACACTTCTTTCAACAAGGCCATACCACTTGATCTTTCCCAATCAATTCACCCACCAGGGACCAAGTATTTAAACATATGAGCCTAATGGGGGTCATTTTTTATTCAAACCACTACAGTTGGTTAATCCTATAACCCTAGGCCACCATTTCACAATGGATGCACATTTCTTGGCAGTTTGGTCTCATAGATCATAGACTTCACAATTGGAAAGATCATTGATAACCTTTCTCTTCCAGCAACTTAGTACCTCCTATCACTATAAAATCTAGAGAACAGGAAAGTGTATTTGTATTTTAATTTCTCTCCATCATGCAGCCAAGGTATGTGGTATCTTTGTAAAAGTTGTTTAATCTAGTTCTTGAGGAAAAACAAGAGAAATGTGGAAAGCCTGTATTATTTCAGAGGCCTCTGGAGTCTTTCTAAGCAGCAACTCATAAAGAGAAATTCTACTCCTGGTGCTAGAGTTTTTGTTTTGAATAATCCACAATTTCTAGGAACAGGTTTTCTGGTTTTGATGGGTGGGGTTGTTATGACTATTTTTGTTTGGTTTTTCAATCCTACAAGCTATCACCCTTCAAACCTTTTTTTAAAAAAATAAGGAAATTTTACTTCTTTAAATTTGTAAACAAAAGAATGAGTTTTCATATCTCTTTTATTCTCTTTCATTTTGGTCATCCTTTCCTTCTATCACTCCTTCTCCTTACCCTCCCCCCTTAAACCATTCCTCTCCCTTCACATAACTTTATTCCATTTACATCCATTTCTTGATGCATTGTCCCTCACAGTCTCTTCGTCGTTTCTTGGCCTCCACGGGCACTCTAAATTAAATACCCAAAATCAGTGATTCAAAGTTAAGATACACATATAAAGGAAAATATATGGTATTTGTTTTTCTTGGCTTGGGTTATTTCATTCAGCACATTTTTCTCAAGTTCCATCCATTTAGCTACAAACGTCATGAATGAATGAAAATTCATTCTTTGCTACAGAATAAAATTACTAACGTATACATACTATATTTTTATTGTCTGTTGATTAAACAATAGACATCTGGGCTTATTTTATTCCCTGGCTATTGTGAACAGAGCAACAAAGAACAAGGATGAGCATATGTAGTAGGATATAGAGTCCTTTGTGTATATGCACTGCGTTACTGATGATTCATGTGCTGGTTCCATTTTGAGCTTTAGGAGGCCTTTCTAAACTGACTTCCATAGTGAAACAATGGAAACAATGAATAAAGATTCCCCTTACCCCATACCCCTAGAACCATTTGATTTCTTGATGATCACCAGTCTAAATTGGATGATTGAGATAGAATCTTAAAGTTGTTTTAACTTCCCTCAGAGCGTTCATCTTCTCCTTTTGTCTTGCTACTCTAAGTAAGATTTCTAACATTGTAATGGATAGAAGTGGAAAGAATAAATGGTCTCTCTTGCTCCTGAATTAATGGGACTGCATTGAGTTTCAGCACATTAGGATGATGTTTGGCTATGGGTTTGTCATATATAGCCTTAAGATGAAATACATTCCTTCTATGTAGTATGTAGTTTTTGCTATCCCACTTTAAGCTCCAGGCAGCCCATGCTACCAGCCCCTCCCAGGTTCCCTCAGATCCACAGATGAAAAACACAATGTACATTAGCTTATTTTTTAACTTGTCTTACTGGCTCAATTGTTGGGTGCTTCTAATCTTCTACGGCTAGCATGCCCTTCCAAATACTCTTATCACCCTAAATCTGCCCTCAGCTTTAGTTGCTCAGTTATCTTCTCCTCGTTTAGCAACGCAAAACTGCCCTCAGCTTTAGCTGCATTTCTAATCTCCCACCTGGAGAAGCAGTTTATGGTCTCTCTCCCTGAGAGCTCACATGGCTGGTCACCTTTTTACCCTCTAAAGCCTGGTTAAATGTCTCTTCCTCTCCCTACATATCTTAGCCTGCCTGTGGGGACCCAGAAGGCCTGTCTCTTTTCTTCCACTCAGCAATTAGCTCCTGGCATCTTTATTGATGAATCAAGAACCAATTAGGAAATAGGACCTTAGCACCAGAATCAACCCCCTAAACTTGAAATTTCTCTCTCTCTAGAACTTTTGTCATGAAAAGGTGTTAGATTTTGTCAAACGCCTGCATCTGTTGAAAATTATCATGTGATTGTTGTTATTTAGTTCAATAGTGGCTTATTTCTGAAACGCATGCCGTGGGTAGATTTAGACACAATCTATGTTGTAGACTGTTTTCAGAAATCATGAAGCCTTCCCCTCTCTTCTTTCCCTAGGCAAGCACTTCATATCTACTTATCCTCCTATTTATAAGTGAGACCTTAAAGAAGACATTTTCTAGCTAAATTATGTATCTTGGGATGAAAGGAGCCAAACCCAGAAAGAAGTAAGATATAAAGAACAAATTTAAGGAAAGATACTGACAGGCATATTATTAAATTTGGACAAATGGTGATCATAAAAAATACTATGACAAAAAAATTAAAAAATATATATTATGACTATAATGACCAGCTTATGTGACTTAAAAGAAGCTGCAAAAATAAAATCTGAAAACAACAGCAGAAGAGAAAAGAGAACACTGTGCATTAGCTTGGTGAGTAATAGAGACATTCAAGAAAGTGGTCAAGTGGAATCCATATGCTAACACATGAATTCCATATAGGAATAAAATATGTAGCTTCAACCCAACAATGAAGACTAAAAAAATAATTGATGTAATAAAAATAGAAAAAGAGGAGACTGCATAAAAATGCATAAAGGTAACTTGGAAGCACGGCATGGTATGCAAGCTTGTAATCCCAGCTCCTCAGGAGGCGGAAGCAGATACATAAGGAGTTTATGGCTAGCCTGGGCTTATGAGATCCTGTCTCAGAAAAGCAAAAATTTCTTTAAAAATAAATTACTTAAGGTTTCTATTTTATATGTAAACAAACCATGAAAGTATTTTATGCATTACAAAGGGCATATTTATTCATGTCTCAACACCCCTAAAGTCAAAGTACATGTTTCAGTGGCAGGGTCATGAAAGTTTGGCTTGCAGTGGGTTGTGATATAGATGCCAGTGACCATATATCTTGAACATTTAATGTGTCGGTTTAAAACTTATGACAAGGGTTTGCATCTCTGAAGAAAATCTTGAAACAATAGTAGAGCAGTCTTTTAATTCATGAGGCACACAGTTGAGAAGACTGCAGGGTGAGGTGGTGAACCAGACATGTTTGGCAATGTTCTGGAAGTTGAACTCAGACAATTGCCCATTTAGCATATTTGAGGCTTCCAACTCTTCTGAAAAATGCTATGTCACCAACTGTGCCCATTTTGTAGTGTGGAAACTGATGAGGCTTAGGCAGGCACTGATGCTAATAACATCAAGTCAAAAACTAGCTCACAACAGGCTCTGAAACAGTAATTTTAAAAGCAAACTTCATTTATTTTAGTAATCTGTGTGTAGAAAATCAATATAGAATCTTTAAATATTGGGTTTTTTGTTGTTTATTTTGTTTGCTTGTTTGAAACAAGGTCTCAGGTAGTCAGGCTGGCCTCAATCCCCCGTAAATGCAATGATGACCTTGAACTCACTATGTAGCCAATGTGGCCTCGAGCACCTATTCATTCCAGATGTATCAAAATCTTTCCCAAATCAGAAAAAAATAAAAATAAGGCAGAAGAAATTGGGCAAAGAATAGGAAAGAATATGAAAGAAAGTAGCTCAATTAGTCAAGGGCACAGAGAAATATGAGTAATGTCTTCAGTACTCAAAACTGTAGACTGAGGAGTTGGGATAGGGCTCAGTTGACAGAGTGCCTGCTGTGCATAAAACACAGGGGTTTATCCTCAGCACTTTCCAAACTAAGCATGATGGACATGCCTATAATCCCAGCACATCTGGAGGTAGATGCAGGAAGTTCAAGAGTTTAAAGTCATCCTCAGTTATATATCAAGTTTGAGGTCAGTCTGGGCTACAGGAGACTGCCTCAAAAAGAAAAGAAAGGAGAAAGGAGTGGAAGTAAAGGATCGTAGAACAGAGAGGGGATGGATGAACGGAGGGAGAGCAACTTGCGATGATGAGCTTAGGTTATAGAGCTATCAGGTGGGAACTGCTGGGGTAGTTTCCTAGGTACTGTGGAAGTTTTAGGAAACCTTGAGATTTGATTTAGCCACTTCGAAGAGCACCCTGGCAAGGTGAGTTTCTGGGTGAGTATGCACTAAACAACAACATTCGTTCTCTAGATAGTTATCTCAGGGATACTCCAGAAGCTCAGGATGATGGGCTATTCAGAGATTTCCCTGCAGCCCTGTCTGTACTGGAAGAGTGAGGAAACAATCCACCTTTTCCTTGGTTGTGGAACAAATGACAGAGTGTGGAATACCATGCCAGTTTAAATATTTTAACCAAATTAATATGGAGTTAATAAAGCTATCTATAAGATGATAGATATAAGATCCTTTGTAAGCATTTAAAAATCTAAACAGTAGAGCAGAACGTATATCTCAGTGAGAGTGTACTTATCTAGCCTAGCATACCTGAGGGTCTGGGCTCCATTTCCAACATCACAAAAGAACCAAGAGGTTGAAGAGATGGCTCGGCAGTTAAGAGATCTTGCTGTTTTTACAATGGACACAATAGGTCCCCAGCACCCAGGAAAGTCACTCACAATCCCATTTAACTACAGCGCTGGAGGATGCAGTGCCCTCTTCTGGAAACTGTGAGCATTTGCCCATATGTGGACATACACATAAACACACACATAATTTTTTAACATTTTTTAAAAGACAAACAAGTATAGAGTTTATGTGTACATATGTGCAAAATTATCCATAGGTCCAATTCATACTGTATTTAAAATAGAATGTATATCTGAAGATGGGGGGGGTGAGGAGAGCAGGATTGCAGGATATTGACCATACTTGTAAAGTTTTATGTAAAAGAAAATAAATGTTAAACAATTATGTAAAAATATTTACATCTTAAATATGGCTTGTATAATTTGTTATAATTTCTATGTTTGAAATTTTTCAGTTTTTGTGTTTTGCACCCTATGTCTGTATGTCTTTGCAGGGGGTACTTGTGTGAGAACGCATGTGACCAGAGATCAACCTCGAGTAAGCTTCCTCCTTAGATGCCATCAATCTTGTGGGTTTTTTTTTTTAAAGTGTCTGAGTAGGGAGAGAATAAACAGGAACTTTATAAACTCCTGGTTGTAAAACAAAATACAAGGCATCTGGTAGACTTTCTGTTAAAATAAAAAGCTTTTTGAACCAGTGAAGCTAATATTAGTAAATGTGGCTTTTATTTGTGGCCACACTGTGCAGCCCCTCACACTGACTGCGAAGCCAAGCAAGGCTAGCCTTGGCTGCTGGCAGTGTTGCATCTGGCTTTGAGAGAACAGAACTCCCACAAGAAGAGCAGAGAGGGCCAATGCACTAGCAAGGGCTCCTCCTTAAACCACAGCCTATCATACCAGCAGTGCTGGGAGCTGCCAGGAGCACAGGCCAGTGAAGCTGGTTCTTCTAAAAGATGGGTGGAGACACTCCAAAATTATGTACCCTGTGCTAAACCAAAACCTTCAGCAGTGGCTTGTGGTGAGAGATCAGCATTTATGGGGATTCCTCCAAATAAAGCAGCTATGCTTTATTTTCTGAGACCCATGTTAGGAAGCCTACAGAGTAATGACAGTCTTTCTGACCCAAAAAAGCATATCAGACGCCATCCCAGCTAAAGTTTTCAAAAGTCTATTTCATCAGAATAGCTCCTCTGAGTCTTCTGAGATTCATTTCCTAATTTGAACTCAAACTTTGCTACTTTGTGTGTTTATGGGTCCTTTAGGCTTTGGGATTTTATTAAAAGATGGAATCTTTCTGTATTCAAGTACTATGATCTAAAGCCAGCTTCCTAAAGTGTGGGTGGTGTCCCTCATACTGGGTCACATAACTGAATGTTAGAGTTGCCAAAATAAGGTTTCTGATCACACAACCATAAAGCTAATTCAAAATCTAACACATAAGAAATCTGGGCTGTTTCCGAAGCCCTGGCCTTTGACATATCTACATGAGAGAACTTCAGCCTTGGTTGTACATACACAATCTTTATGCTTAACATTGTGCATGTCTCAAGTCATACAATATCCACAAGGGCCATCTGAAACAATGTTGACAGTGTTGACAGGTGTGAGACTACTGTAGTCTATGGATTTCAGAGTATTTACTGTGTCAAGGCAAATTAGATCCATATAACATTTTCTTTTTTTAAAAAAATAGCTTTTAAGATTTAATTATTTTATTTATATGAGTACACTGTTGCTGTCTTCAGACACACCAGAAGCTGGCATCGGATACAATTACAGATGGTTGTGAGCAACCATGTGGTTGCTGGGAATTGAACTCAGGACCTCTGGAAGAGCGATCAGTGCTCTTAACCCCTGAGCCATCTCTCCAGCCCAATCTAACATTTTCTTAAGGAATTTTTCAACACACAAGTATTAAATCAATCAAAATACCTTTTGAGTGTGTGATGTTACACAAACCAGCAGGTCCATCTCATTAGTATGAATGTTTTCTTCCATCTTTAATAAAAGAAAATATTAATATGCATGTGTTAGATACTTATATCTCAATTTACAAGCCAGAGGCAGAGAGCACAACAGGAGTAGAATGGGCTTTTGAAACCTCAAACCTCCAGTGACATATCTCCTCCAAAGGCCATGCCTTCTAATTCTTCCCAAACAGTTCCACCAGCTAAGGACCAAGAGTTTACACATACCAGCCTATGTGAGTCATTCTTATTCAAACCACCACAATATGTATAGTGAAAAAAAAGGTCATAAAATACATTTCTTTGTGGCCTGCTATCAGTAGTGTTTGATGTGTGAACTGGTTTTATACTCTTATATACACTCTTCATATGCATAAAAATCTTATGTACACACTTCACCTGCATGAAAATCTCCCCAGCAAAAAGAGTTTGCATGTGAAGAAAGGTTTAGAATATCTGTGTTGGTGTGCTGTTTCACTTGTAAACCTTGATTTTTGTACTTTTGTGTGTTTGCATGTGCGCAGATGTGTGCAGGTACTTGTGTACATGTGTGTATGGGTATGGAGGCCACGCCTTGAGTGTTGTTTCTGGTCAATTTTTTTTTTTGAAACAGGCTTTCTTGCTGGCCTGTACTTACCAAGAAGATAAGATTGGCTATCCAAGAACGGCCATGGTTCTTCCCATCTCGGCTTTCCTAGCACTAAGATTATAACAATGAACCACTGTGCCTATCGTTTTAAAATGTGGAATTTCTAGGAATTGAACTCAGGCCCTCATGCTTGTAAGGCAAACACTTTCTCAAGTATGATGTCTCCCCACCCTGGCTTCCATATTAATGTAAATACATATGTTCTATGAGGATTAAACTGTATACATATGCCAACCTGGAGATGGGTAGAGATAGATATAGACCAGCAAAACAATTTTAGCTGCCAACCCAAAATAAATCTTATATCTGTTATTTCTTATTTACTTTAACTCTATTCCAATGTTCAACCTTCTCTACCTAGCCAAGACAATTGTATGATGAATTAATTACCACTTCATGGACAAGATAATCTACTGTCTTTAAGACAATAGTGATAATCCCATTTATGCTGGCTAATTTTATGTCAGTTTCACACTGGCTACAGTCACTTGAGAGGAGCAAACTATAGTTGAGAAAATACCCCATAAGAACAGGCTGTAGACAAGCCTGTAGGGCGTGTTTTTAATTAGCGATTGATGTGGAAGGGGCACAGTCCAATTGAGTGTAATGCTATCCCTAGGCTGGTGATCCCAGCTTCTGAGCAAGAGATGAGTAGCAATCCAGGAAGCAACATCCCTCTCTGGCCTCTGAATCAACGGCTGCATCCAGGTTCCTATCCTGCCTGAGTTCCTACACTACCTGCTTTCAATGATGAACATACAGAAATGTGAGTGAAATAAATCTTTTCCTCCCAGGCTACTTTTGGTCACAGTGCTTTATCACAGCACTAATAACCCTAAACCTCCATTCCACTTGCCTGTGTTTGGATTCCACATACAGATTTGAAGTAACTCAAGTATTAAAACTGTTAGGAGACTTCTAGGAAGATGCTTTAGAATGCTGCAGTATCCTTATAACCCTACGCTCATCACTAAAGACACCTTGGAAAGGATCCTGCCAAAGAAATAAGAAGGATCTTCATCCTTAGTCCTTGAGGGTAGTTTGGAAACTCTGTATCCATCAACCCTGGAGTATGCCCTAGTTCTGTATTTCTTCTTGTTGCATAAGGCAGTAATTTACATCTTCACAAGGCAGTGTGAGCTGGAACTAGCTCGGAAATGAAGTTAAAAAAATAAATAGGGTGATGTCCAGGGCACGGGACCAAACAGGGATACCATAAATGTAAGTACACCATACTCTCTTCCAGCCCTGCTCAATGTGTCTTCTCTCACACTGTCCTCCAGTATGTTAACAATGGAACATGGATCACAGCATGTTCCTTCCTTATTCTGGTTACTCTTGTTCTTAAGCAAAGTGTCTGTCTAGTCCCTACAGGAAGAGCAGCGAGCTCAGACTTAGCAGGATGTTCCACAGACAGGCCTCAGTGCTCACATGGGGATTCGGTAACTGGGCTCACGCTCATCATTTTGCTATTATGAATTACATGCTAGCGCTATTTCCCTCTATGTATTCACTCTATTAATTATTCCTGTATTTTTCCTCTTATCAAAAAACTGAATGTATAACTTCAATAGATTATCTTTTCTCATATGCCTTCCTATCTTACTACTACAAGGTAACCAAACCTTAATAGAATCCTAATAGAAATGAATATTTTCAGATTTTTACAGATTAGGTATAAGAGAAGTCTTTCTGTTCTGTGTATTTTTTAAAACTGAAGCACAAAACCCAAAAATATTAGCATGAAGACCATGTCACAATAAGTATAAAAATAAGCATATTTTGGTAGAAGCATGCACCACTTGTGTATACACATATGGAAGCCACAGATAAACCTTGTGTGACACTCCTCAGATACCATACACCATTTCTTTTTGATACCATACACCATTTCTTCTTTTCATTTTTTCTTTTAGGTAGTACTCCATTGTGTAAATGTACCACATTTTCTGAATCCATTCTTCTGATGAGAGACATCTGAGTTGTTTCCAGCTTCTGGTCATTATGAAAAAGGCTGCTGTGAACATCATGAAGTATGTGTCCCTGTTATATGTTGGAAAATCTTTCTAGTGTATTCCCAGGAATCGTCTTCAGATAGAAGTATTTCGAATTTTCTCAGGAACTGCCAGATTGATTTCCAAAGTGGTTTTTCCAGTTTGCAGTCCCACCAGCAATGGAGGAGTCTTCCTCTTTCTCCACATCCTCACCAGCATCTGGTGTCACCTGAGTTCTTGATCTTGGCCATTCTGACTGGTGTGAGGTGGAATCTCAGGATGGTTTTGACTTGCCTTTCTCTGATGACTAAGGATATTGAACATTTCTTTAAGTGTTTCTCAGCCATTCGAGAATCCTCAGTTGAGAATTCTGTGTTTAGCTCTGTACTCCACTTCTTAATAGGGTTATTTGGTTCTCTGCAGTCTAACTTCTTGAGTTCTTTGTATATTTTGGATATTATCCCTCTATCAGATGTAGGGTTGGTAAATATCTTTTCCCAATCTGTTGGTTGCTATTTTGACCTATTGACAGTATCCTTTGCCTTACAGAAACTTTGCGATTTTATCCCACTTGTCAATTGTTGATCTTAGAGCAAAAGCCATTGGTTTTCTGTTCACAAAATTTTCCCCTGTTCCAATGTGTTCGAGGCTCTAGATTCAGTATATCTGGTTTTATGTGGAGGTCTTTGATCCACTTGGACTTAAGCTTTGTATAGGGAGATAAAAAATGAATCAACATTCATTCTTCTACATGCAGAATGCCAGTTGAACTAGCACAATTGGTTGAAAATGCTGTCCTTTTTCCACTGGATGGTTTTAGTTTCTTTGTAAAAAATCAAGGTATGTGGGTTCATTTCTGGGTCTTCAATTCTATTCCATTGATCTACCTGACTGTCTCTGTACCAATACCATGCAATTTTTATCACTATTGCTCTATACTACAGCTTGAGGTCAGGAATGGTGTGTCCCCCAGAAGTTCTTTTATTGTTGAGAATAGCTTTGACTATCCTGGGTTTTTTGTTATTCCAAATGAATTAGAGAATTGCTCTTTCTAACTCTATGAAGAATTGAGTTGGAATTTTGATGAGGATTGCATAGAATCTGTAATTGCTTTCTGTAAAATGGCCATTTTTACTATATTAATCCTGTCAATCCATGAACATGCGAGATCTTTCCATCTTGATTTCTTTCTTCAGAGACTTAAAGTTTTGTCAAACAGATCTTTCACTTGCTTGGTTAGAGTCACACCAAGATATTTTATATTATTGTGAAGGCTGTTAATTCTCTAACTTCTTTTTCAAACCATTTATCCTTTGAGTAGAGTAAGACTAATGATTTGTTAATTTTATATCCAGCCACTTTGCTAAAGCTGTTTATCAGCTGTAGGAGCTCTCTGATAGAATTTTTGGAGTCACTTATGTATACTACATATCACCTGCAAATAGTGATATCTTGACTTCTTCCTTCCCAATTAGAATCCCTTTGATGTCCTTTTGATGTCTAATTACTCTGAGTAAAACTTTGAGTACCATATTGAATAGATAGAAAGAGAGTGGGCAGCCTTCTCTTGTCCCTAATTGTAATGGGATTGCTTTGAGTTTCCATTTAGTTTGATGTTGGCTACTGGTATGCTGTATATTGCTTTTATTATGTTTAGGTATGTATTAAACATAACTCCTGATATCTCCAGTACTTTTAACATGAAGGGGTGTGGTATTCATGTTTTTTTCTTGGAGTTTGTTTATATACTGGACTACATTGATAATTTCCATATATTGAACCGTCCCTGTTTTCCTGGGACGAAGTCTTCTTGTTCATGATGATGTGTCTTGATGTGTTCTTGGATTCAGTTTGTGAGAATTTTATTGAGTTGGTTTTTTTTTTTGCATCTATATTCATAAGGAAAATTGGTCTGAGGTTGTTTGCTTTTTGTGGTTTAGGTAACAGACTAACTAAGCTTAATAGAAAGAATTGAGTAGTGTTCCTTCTGTTTCTATTTTGTGGAATAGTTGGTGTTAGGTCTTCTTTGAAGGTCTGATAGAATTCTTCACTAAAACCATCTGGCTCTGGCCTTTTGTTGGTTGGGAGATTTTTAATGACTACTTCTATTTCTTTAGGGGTTATGGAACTATTTATATCATTTATCTGATCCTGATTTAACTTTGGTACCTTGTATCTCACTAGAAAATCATCCATTTCATCTAGATTTTCCAGTTTTGTTGAATATAGACTTTTGTAGTAGGATCTGCTTATTTTTTGAATATCCTGTTTCTGTTTCTATGTCTCCCTTTTCAGTTCTAACTTTGTTAATTTGGATACTGTCTCTGTGCCCTCTAGTTAGTTTTGGCTAAGGGTTGATCTATCTTGTTGATTTTCTCAAAGAACCAGCTCCTGGTTGTGTTGATTCTTTGTATAGTTCTCTTTGTTTTCTACCTGGTTGATTTCAGCCTTGAGTTTGATTATTTCCTGCAGTCTACCCCTCTTGAGTGTACTTCCTTCTTTTTGTTCTAGAGCTTTCAGATGTGCTGTCAAGATGTTAGTGTATGCTCTCTCCAATTTCTTTATGGAGGCACTCAGAGCTATAAGTAGTTTTCCTCTTAGCACTGCTTTCATTGTGTCCCATAAGTTTTGGTATGCTGTACCTTCATTTTCATTAAATTCTAAAAAGTATTTAATTTCTTTATTGCTTCCCTCATCAAGCTATCATTGAGTAGATAGTTGTTCTGTTTCCATGTGTCTGTGGGTTTTCTGTTGTTTTTCTTGTTATTGAAGACCAGCCTCAGTCCGTGGTGATCTGATAGAATACATGGGATTAATTCAATGTTCTTGTACCTCTTGAGGTTTGTTTTGTTTTTGATTATATGATTGATATTTGAGTAGGTACCATGAGGTGCTGAGAATAAGGTATATTCTTTGGTTTTAGGATATAATGTTCTGTAGATATCTGTTAAATTCATTTTGTTCATAATTTCTATTAGCTTCACTTTGTCTTTGTTTAGTTTCTGTTTTCACGATCTATCCATTGGTGAGAGTATGGCATTAAAATATCCTAGTATTATTGTGTGAGATTCAATGTGTGCTTTGAGCTTCAGTAATACTTCTTTTGCAAATGTGGTGCCCTTGCATTTGGGGCATAGATGTTCAGAATTGAGAGTTCATCTTGGTAGACTTTTCCTTTGATAAGTATATAGTGTCCATTCCCATCATTTTTTATAACTTTTGGTTGAAAATATTTTTGGATATTAGAATGGCTACTCCAGCTTGCTTCATGGGAGCATTTGCCTGGAAAATTTTTTTCCAGCCTTTTACTTTGAGATAGTATCTGTCTTTGTCACTGAGGTGTGTTTCCTGTATGCAGCAAAATGTTGGGTTCTGTTTACATATTCAGTCTATTAGCCTATGTTTCTTTACTGGAGAATTGAGTCCGTTGATGATGAGAGATATTAGGGACCAATGATTGTTGCTTCTTGTTATTTTTGTTGTTAGATGTGGAACTATATTTATGTGTTTCTCTTTTGGGGGAGGTTGTTGTGAGAAAATTAATCTCTTGCTTTTTCTTTAGTATAGTTTTCTATATTATATTGGACTTCTCCTTCTGTTATCCACTGTCAGGCTGGATTAGTGGAAAGATATTCTTTAAATTTGGTTTTGTCTTAAAATACCTTGGGTTCTCCATCTACGGTAATTGAGAGTTTTGCTGAGTATAGTAGCCTGGGCTTGGCATTTTTGTACTCTTAGGGTCTGTATGACATCGGCCCAAGATCTTCTGGCTTTTAGAGTCTCTGTTGAGAAGTCTGGTATAATTCTGACAGGTCTGTCTTTATATGCTACTTGGCCTTTTCCCCTCACAGCTTTTAATAATCTTTCTTTGTTCTGTGCATTTGGTGTTTTAAGTATTAAGTGATGGGAGGAATTTCTTTTCTGGTTCCATCTGTTTGGTGTTCTGTAGGCGTCTTGTAAGTTTATGGGCATCTCTTTTCTTTAGGTTAGGGAAGTTTTCGTCTATAATTTTGTTGAAGATGTTTGCTGGCCCTTTGAGTTGGGAATCTTCACTCTCTTCTATACCTATGATTCTTAGGTTTGGTCTTTTCCTTGTGTCCTGAATTTCTTGAATGTTTTGAATTAGGAGCTTTTTTTGCTTTCTGAATTTTCTTGTGTCAATGTTGTGTCAATGTCTGCTATGGTATCTTCTATACCTGAGATTCTCTATTCTATCTCTTGTATTCTGTTAGTAATACTTGCATCTGTGTCTCCTTCTCTCTTTTCTAGGTTCTCCATCTTCAGAGCTGTCTTCCTTTGTCTTTTCTTTAATGTTTCTATTTTCATTTTTTGATCCTGGTTAGTTTTGTTCAATTCCTTCACCTGTTTGATTGTGTTTTCCTGTGTTTCTTTAAGGAATTTATGTGTTTCCTCTTTACAGTCTTCTACTTGTTTACCTGTATTCTCCTGTATTTCTTTAAGGGAGTTATTTATGTCTTTCTTAAAGTCCTCTATCATCTTCATGAAACGAGAATTTAGATCTGAATCTTGCTTTTCAGGTATAATGGGTTACCCAAGGCTAGCTCTTTTGGGAGAACTGGGTTCTGGTGTTGCCAAGTAATATATTCTCATGCTTGCCTCTCAGCATCTGGTTATCTGGTTAATTGGCCTTGCTCTCTCTGACTGCAACCTGTCCCTCCTGCAAGCCTGTGATCCTGTGATTCTGAGATCCTGTGATCCTGTGATCCTGTGATTCTGGGTGTGTTAGCACTCTTGGGGGAATCATGCTGAATCTGGGTGTGGGGTGAGTGGGTGGGGATCCAGAGGCTCCACTCTGGGCACAGGAGCAAACTGGAAGGAACATGAGTCTCTGGCTGGGCAGGGTACCTGTGTCCCCAGGTCCCAAGGGACCTGGTTATGCCAGTTACTGGGGCAGGGTTTAGGGTCTCACCTGTCATCCTAGATGTGTCAGAACACCTGGAAGGTCAAGCTATAACTGGGGTATGGGCTGAGCTGGTGGGGATCCAGAGCAGAGGCTCCACTCCAGACAACCAATTTGTCACTTTTAAAAGAGGCCAAGGGACAACAAGAGCCTCTTCCTGCATCTGAACATTGGCATGGGATAAGATGAGCCTGACCTTCAGCCACAGTGGAACTATAAGGGATACAAACCAAACTCACAGTGGCAGACAGTAAAAAACATGGAGAGAAAGTGATTTAAATAACTTAGAATCCTGGAATTAAAAGATCACAGGGTTCCCAAAGGAGGAGTTAGAGAGAAGACTGAAGGAGCTGAAAGGGTTTGCAGCCCCATGGGGAGAGCAACAATACCAACCAACCAGAGCTCCTAGAGTCTAAACCACCAGCCTGGGAGCACATAGGGAGGGACCCATGGCTCCAATTGTATATGTAGGGGAGGATGACCTCGTAGGCCATAGGAGGGAGAGGAGGTCCTTGGTCAAGTGAAGGATGGATGCCACAAAGCGAGGGAATTCATCTCGAGGGCAGGGAGGTGGAAGTGGGTGGGTGGATGGGGGCACACACTCATAGAAGCAGGAAGAGGGGGTATCAGATAGAGAGTTTATAGGGGGGAATGGGGAAAGGGGATAACATCTGAAATGTAAATAAATAAAATATTCAATTAAAAAAGCAAACAAAAAAAGCTCTTCAGCCATGCAGGTCAGGTTTGTGTGCTCTAGAAGCTTTAGCCTTCTTGTTACAAATGCTGAGCTGCTAGTCACCAGAGGCAACCCAGTCCAGGGAACACACTCAGCTGGGTTCAAATACACACGCTTCTGTCCAGAGAGAAGCACTGGAATCATATGCATACTCTAGAGAAAGGCCAGTTTATCACTAGCTACTCCCTATACACCTGAACCCTTCTCTCTGAACTCAGCACTCAGGCCATCGTTGAAGCCATGTTTTAGCCTTTCCGAACACTTACTTTCTTCCTAATACCTTTCCTATGTGGATGACTATCCAACAGCATTGTAGCTTTGTATCTGTGGCTAGTCCCCATGAGTTCTATATAAAAAAGAAAGTCATAACCACTTGACACATAGCATAGGGATGACACTGAGTTGTTATGGCAGTTTTAAAATCCTGCTTCTACTCCCACACATCCTGACATGGTGGCATGTACTTGACATATTACCATTCATGAAACAGAGTAGAAGGATCACGTGTTTGAAGCCAGTCTGTGCTGCAAATTGCAACTCTGTTCCAAGAAACCTTAGCAAGCAAACAATCTAGCCCCTCCTAAATTCGGACATTGTTTTCAACCTTGGGCACATCCACAGCCCTGCTTTGGATTCTAAGAAGGCCCTGGTAGCTTCAGTTAACAAAATTTAAATCATAGAAAGGGTGTTGCCAGGATTAGGGAGATAGATTAGCCAATGAAGGACTTAACATACAAAAACTTGGGCCTGAGTTTAATCCACAGCATCCACTTAAACTGGGCATAGGGGCACATACATATGACCTCAGTGCTAGGGAAATAGAGTCAGGAGGATCCTTGGGGTTCACTGGCCAGCCAGCCTTCTTGAAAATAAGATCCCCAAGTCTCAATGAGGGAATTTTCTTAAAACAAGATGAATCACTTGAAGAATGACAACCAAAATTGTTCTCTGTTCTCCACATACACCCACACATATACATTTGCACACACATGCACCTACAGACACAGGAACATGCACATATATACATAAAAGTTCTATCAACTTTAAGAAATATCCGTATGCTTGCCATGGAGTCTGAGTAGGCTCCGACGGCTTCAACCATCAAAGTATACTTTGTAAAAAGAGTTGTGTCATTTCATGATCCAATGCTAAACAAAATGGTTTGGACTAAATACTGAATTTATAAGTGAGTAATAAAAAAGACTCTCCTGCCATTGTAAAGGAGGAAGGTCAAGATAACTTCACCTATTGTCCATTTCTATGATCACAGATACATTTTCTACCATTCTGTATATTAATTCTAAATTCTTAAGAGTGTCACCAGTCTGAGGCAATCCTGGGATATATGCTTGAGACATGTGCGAAAAAGAAATTCTAAGACTAATGAAACTCTACTTAACAATGAACAACAATGTATGTTGCACTCACAGCCCAATGACATGCCCTTTCCTAGTCCTTGATTTTGTCAAGAGCCACAGGCGCTTAAGCAGGACACTCTGGGACAGTGGGCTTGGTTACTTTGGTTATTTCTTTTCTCCATAAGAAAAATAGAAAGGTACAAAATAATACATGTTAGATGTTAAGTACTAGATAATGTTTTCTTTATCTCTCTCTGTGTATGTGTAGAGGGGTGTGTGTGTGTGTGTGTGTGTGTGGTGTGTGAATGTGTGTGGAAATGTGTGTATATTTGTGATGTGTGCCAATGTGTTTACATATATGCGCAGCTGTGTGGCCAGGTATGCACTGTGGAGGCCAGGGGCTGCTGTGAAGATGTGTTCTTCTTTTTTAAGATTTATTTATTTATCTTATGTATGTGAGTATACTGTAGCTGTCCTCAGACACACTAGAAGAGGGTATCAGATTCCTTTACAGATAGTTGTGAGCCACCATGGGTTGCTGGGAATTGAACTCAGGACCTCTGGAAGAGCAGTCAGCCCTCATAACCGCTGAGCCATCTCACCAGCCCAAGATGTGCTCTTCTTTTCCTCTAATTTGAAAAGTTAAAAATCTTTTCACTGAACCGAAAACTCAAGATTTTGGATAGACTAGCTAATCAATAAGTCCCTATGATCTGCTTATCTCTATCTCCAAAGCATTGGGGTTAGAGGCCTGCAGCAACACCCAACATTAGATTTTTTTCAAGCATAAAATTTAGATTATTTTTTTAACTTTCAAAATGTATTGTTTTAGAATCAAATATGCTTCCCACTCTCTCCCCTCCAACCTATCTGATGCCTCCATACACCCATACTCACCACACACTCTTTGAAACTTACTGTGTCAGTACATACATAGGTTGTAGGGCTGTCCACAGGAACATGGGCAACAGGGCTGTCCACAGGAACATGGGCAACAGGGCTGTCCACAGGAACATGGGCAACAGGCTGTTGAGGGCACATTCCTAAACTAATATGACTCTTTCTGTTTCTTAGTAGCTAACCTCAGCTATAGGTAAGGTTTCATCCACCCCTGCCCAACCCGTGGTGGGACTTCGGCTGGCTTGATCTAGTGTAGGTCCTGTACAGTCACATCCACTATGAGCTCGTGTGTGCATTGTCCCTTTCATGAGCAGAAATTACTGTTTCACAGCAGTTCTGTTACCTCTGACCTTATGGTATTTCTGCCCACTCTTCTGGGATAAGCCCTGAGCCTTGGGTAGGCCAGGGGTTGGTTAAGCAGATGTTCTATTTCGAGATGAGACTTCACAGTCTCTTGTTCTCTGCGCCAAGCTGCACCACTGTTTGCAGAAGACAGCAGTTAACACAGAGCTCACCACTGGCCAGTCATCTGTATTAAATAAACTTCAAAAAGAAAAGCATACTGGTATCAAAATTTTCTCCAACTTATGCCATTCTTTTTTTTTTTTGCTTACCATGCAACAAAACCTTTATTAACATTTTTTAACAGAGGTTCAGCTATTATTGAAACGTGTAATTTCTAAACTTAAATTGGGGCAAATGGCTAGAGTGCAGAGTAACGCCATCATTGCCCACTGGGAATGCAGACTGAAGAATTAATAGCCACCCCTCAGACGGAGGACCAGGTGCAGGGTTGACTCTTTCTGGA
>NW_021604598.1:11032677-11039933 GCF_004785775.1 Grammomys surdaster | reverse complement strand
CGGCCATCTTCCAGCTGCTTGCCAGCAAAGATGAGCCTCTGCTGGTCGGGGGGGATGCCCTCTTTATCCTGGATCTTGGCCTTCATGTTCTCGATGGTGTTACTGGGTTCCACCTCTAGGGTGATGGTCTTGCCGGTCAGGGTCTTCACGAAGATCTGCATTTTGACCTGTTAATGAATGCAATGAAAGCACAAACCGCCCAGCGCGTCGAAACACCCTCACGGAAGGACCGCAGAACCGGACAAAGCCTCTCGTCACTCAACTTATGCCATTCTTAACCATGACTCTAAGGGAAATATGCTGGAAGATGAAGGCTGCTGACCTTAGTCTACTAAAGTTTTATTATTATTACTACAAGTTCATTGTGGGGGTAGGAGGTAAATATACATGTTATTGTGTGTGTGCACACACGTACCCACATGTACATGTAAAACCCCTATTACACATATGTGTGTGGAGGTCAATATTGAGTATGGCCTCAATGTCTTTTCACCTTATATTTGAGAGAGTGTCTCCCACTGAACCTGGTATTCATCAGTTTAGTTAGATTGGTTGGTCAATGAACTTCAGGGACCTACCCACCTCTGCTCTCTGGCTGCCCCTACCTAGCTTTTATATGGGAGCTTTCAGACATGTACTCAAGTGCTTATGCTTTTACAGGAGACATTTTGCCAACTGAGCCATCTCCCCACCCTTCAAAACTCATAGTTTGATATTGAGATATATAGAATATTAGCTTTCCCTTTTTCTCTTGTCACCAGATCCCAATGTCATGAGGCACTTGTGAGACTCCTCACTTTTATTCCTCTTGCAGCTAAAACTGGCCCTGGCACTGGGGAAACAGCACTCTAAGGAGGATTTTCTGGTTTTAGAAGAGTGTTTCCTTCTAGGGAGGTATTCCCTCCCACATCAAAAATCTGTCCTGGCTGATGTCATTTGAAGTTTGACAATAAACTCCATGGGAAGCCAACAAGCTGGATACCAGCCCTGACATCTGTGAATTACTTAAGGAACCAATGGTGAGATTCTTCTGTCCGTGTTTACAGAAATCTGAACTACCTTTTTTGCCCAAGTCAGTTTTTCTTCGCTCTGTACAGCACCTCAAATCCTCCAAACGAATGCATGCACTTTCATAAGATACACCTGGCCACTTTATTATCTGTGACAAAAAGAATCATGAATTGTCTCTTGAGCCACATCCTAGAGTAGTTATAAAGTCACTCAGTGACAGTGTCATCTCCGTTCCAAAATGGGAATGTAATTGCAAAGTGAGCACTGAGGCTGTACATGCTCCACCCAGAAACTGACACATCCTTCACATGGACCTTATCACAGCAGACACTCTGAGAGCACTTCCTCCTACAGGGCTCTCTGTAGAGGTGGAGAAAATAGAGGGCAAAAACCCTTAGGAGAGTTTGTGAATATAGAAGAAATAAAAAAATTTAAGCAATCCTTTTATATTGTCCAGCTTCGTGTACTACAGTAACATGCATCAGCTTTAAAGAGAGGAAACATTTACTTTGACTAGAGTCAGAGATTCGAGTCCATAACTGGTTGGTCCTGATGGGTGGGCCTATAAGGCAAGGTTGCACAGAACAGCATGGAGTGTGTGCTAGAAAGGAGCACCTCACAGTGGTGTAGAAGAAGACAAAGGAAAGAGAGAAGACACTGGGCTCTCAATATCCTCTTCAAGACCACACCACCCCAAAGATCTAACTTGCTTATACCAGGCCCAATCTCCTAAAGCATCCCCTGCCTATCAATAAAATCATGGTAGTGTCCAAATCTTTAATGTGCAGGTGTTTGGGCACACTGGGGACCTAACAACACTCCTGTTGATTTAACCATAGATTGAGGTAAGACCAGTTGATCCCAATTATTCCTCTATTTATGGAGGAATGAAGATAGTGTCCTTAGAAAGACATAATTTAGACATACCACAATATCTCCCATAATGCTTCATCACTTTTTCTGAAGGAAAGTAAGTTTTCAAAAGAAACAATCTGTATTATTATAACCTGAGACATTTCATTAGCTATAAAGTAGTTTAGCATATACGCTTTGGAACGTATCATTTTATTGATATATTTTAGGTGCTTTCTTATGTCAAGATTTACTTGTGTTTTGTATTATTTCAAGACAGGGACTCAGGTACCCAAGCCTGGCTTCCAGTAGTTAAGTAGTTAAGACTGATCTTGAATTTCTGACCCTCTGACCCTCCTCACCATGCTAAAATTATAGGAATGAGCATGACAAGTAGCATGCAGTAGCAGGTGTAGTATAGAGCACATGCATGCTAAACAAACTATCTGCATCCAGTCCCTTGTTTTATGGAATTGGGTGTTAAACTCAGCGTGCTGAGTGTGCTGGGCAGGTGCTCCACCATGAAGCAGCATCCTCTTGTCATTTTCCCAGAAATGCTTATATCACTCTTGAAAATCTCAAGTATATTCCCTATTTTCTAAGCCTTTCTGCTCCAGAGGTAAATGTGTGCCTTTTACTTTTGCTAACATTGGGATATAAAATGTACACAAACGGGCATACTTAAAAAGCTTTCAGTTCAATGGGAACAAAAGGTTAAAGAGAATTGTGGAGGCCCCTTCTTTTCTGTCTTTTGAGGTTTGGCCACATACTCCCTGTAGTCGATTTACCAGAAAACCATAGGACAAGAGAACCCATTCTTACTTTAATGGGTTGTCTGCATGTCCAGTACGCATTAAATGGAAACATTTTTTTTTGCTTTGTTTTGAAGTGCTGGAAATTGACAACAGGAACTTAGGAACTTGTCCCCAAACTACCACCACAGTAATAGTGACAGAAAGTTAATGTTTTGTAAAGGACAAGTAACTTGAACTTTCTATCTCCTCTCCTAAAACTATTTTCTACCCCTAAAAGATAGCTGGTTTACTTTTTTAAAAAAAAATCAATTTTCTTACTTATGTGTGTAATGATTTTGGTTTCTTATATTCCTACCTGAAATAATAAGTAGCCCTTTAACAGTAGTATTCAATGTTATTGTTGTATTTTCTCAAAAGTAAGTTTCAGTTAATTTTTACATGTGACTTGATGTCTCCAAGCCGTCATCTCCAAATCCCCCATGGTTTTGGAAAGTCTGAACTTCTGTCTGCTTGTTATTTCATGTGAATTTAATATTCTTACCCAAACTTTCCACATTCCACATCCTCAAGATTCATTTTGTCTCTAAAAATTTTTAATGCCAATTAAAAACCAAAATCAACTATTTTCAGCCTCAGTTTTCAAATGTCAGTTTGTTTAACCTAACTTTTCAATTTATATACTGTAATTCTAAACTTTAATATCTGACATTTCCCTACTGAAGAAAAACAGTAGAAACTTTGCCACTTGTGTAGCTTTTGGAAAGTTGGCTCCTCCCACCTGCGGTTTTGGGGGAGGTTGAGAGTGGATAGCGGCTGGCTTCCTGCGCTGTCATCTAGAGGCTCTGCCTCCCTTGATCGCCCAAGTACCCCAGGATCAGTGTAGGGCCCTGTAAAGTGGAGGGACAGCCCTGTATGTACCCAGGAAAAGCAGATATAGGGTGACTTTACATGTTCGAACTCACACACCGGAACTCGGATGGAGGGAAGATCGACTGAAAAGCAAACAGCAAAGTAAAGGCCAACTTGGCTTATTCTCCCGGCCCGTTTTCTGCTGAATCAGCTAACTTCACGGAAGCGTTGAATTCCGGATTCTAAGGAGTTTTAGGTCTTGTTTCCAAGAGTAGGACGTATTGCCTTCACTATAAAGAGGCTGCTAGGTGGATTTCAACTTTAAAGTGATAAACAAATAAAAAGATGGTGGGTGTATCTATTAACCCAGCAGTCTTGGACGGAATGTCAAAAACCTGCATGGGGGGGGGGGGGGGGAACTGAAGGGACAGTCTCCTGTGGGTCTACAGAAGGCACTGTTCCTAGGAGGCTGTTGTACTGAACTGCTGCGAACAGGAGGAAGACAGAGTGCTTTAACTCACGATACACCAAGGTTGCTAATTTTGTTTTACCACAAGGTTGTTTTAATGAAGATAACTGCTATCTTGCCCCCTACCACCACCACTCCACCACTTAAAAACCTGCACAGCCTAGAGTGTACCTGCAGTCGCCTCTTTCCCTACTCCCTGACCAACTTCTGTTCTTCAGTTCCACTTGTTTCTGGTACAAAATCTGACAAAGAGCAAAAATCTTGAAACAAAAAGAAAGGGTGGAAAGGGGGAAAGGGTAGAGGAGAAGAGGGAGGAAGGGAGAGAGTGGGGGTGAAGAGGGGGGAGGGAGAGAGGGAGGGAGAAATGGAGAGGGAGAGGGAGGCCGCTGGAGTGCCTGCCCACCCTCTTAGCTATCTGAAATGCTTATTCCCGAGATTACAGTAATTACAGCCGCAGCATGAATTCCATACAAGCGCTAAATGAAACAGCACATCAATTAAAAAATAAACACTTCATTCTAGGAGAAAGACAACCCCCTGGGACGTCCTAACATGCGTAAATGAACCTGCCAGGCCCTGGCCTCTCACACCCTCCTCCCTACTTAAGGTGGACGCAGAAAGAGCTGGCAACAGCTGAAGGCTCCTCTGGTTTGGGGTATTCAGTACAACAGGCAGCCCTGCCTCTCACAGAAGAAAAGAAGGCACAGACAAAAACATATGTTAAGTTTTTATGTAGAAGAGTACATGTATGTCTTAAAAGTAACACGTGGATAGGGAATGCAATAGTAGTTGTCAATGTGTCTTATTGATAAGCTTATGTTTGTGTCAGAAAGGAAAAACAGTGTCTACGTGTTTCATATATGTTATCCCATCCTAAAATCAACCTCCCCAATGGCATCTGGCTTGATCACTCCTGCTTTTAGATGAAGAATTGAAGTGCCACAGGCCATGCAGCAGTGGACACTTTTGTACCTCACTCGTAGCATGCAGAAATGGCTCCCAAGCAGTCGTAGCCAAACCTGGTGATCTAGCCGAAATAAAAGTCTCACTTCTATCACCAAATCACCAAGTCTGAAAAGCCCTCGTTATGCTAAAAGTCTCACTTCTATCACCAAATCACCAAGTCTGAAAAGCTCTCGTTATGAGAATATCAACAGGAAATCTCTCCCTGAATTACCCTAGCTCTGGACCAACCTTGGAGCCTTGACTGTGCTTCCAAGACCATCTAGAACCAGCAGGTATTGTCTGTGGAACAAATGAGACTGATTCAGAGAGCCCCGGGAAGTGCACTCACTACAAAAACACTGTCCTAGATCCCAGGAGCTGATTCGGAGAAATGCGACCAAGATCTCTGAAGCGCTGAGCTCTTTGGGGACAGCCTGAGTAACTGCTCAATCCGTGTGGTCAACCCCATGGTGACCAAAAACAAACTCTCCATCCGCCCAAAGCTAGGAATGCAATCCCAAAACTACGGACTTCCTTAAGGAAGGCTGAGCTTTGAGAACGCAGATACTCCGCCCTGTTGCGCAGGGATTGGTGAACCCAGAAGAGGGAGGAGACCAAGTGCAGACTGTATAAATATTCATGAGCCGGCCTGGAGGCGCTAGCTGACTAAAGCCGGGAAGTTGGGCAAAGGGCTCGGCTCCTGCGGAGGAGGCGGAGGCTGGGACCACGGTGCTCAGGTATCCCCTCTGTCTTTTGCTCTGGATTTGTTTGTCCGTCTAGTAAGAAAGCACGTCCTGCACCCCGCCCGATTGTGGTCAGAACGCGGCGCGGACTTTTGGTGGCGGCAGATGCAAGGAGGACCGACGCAGGAGTGAGAAGGCAGCGGCCTGACCAGCGGAGGGCCCGGAACTCTGGCAGTGGCGCCGCGGCCTGGAACGGACGTGAACCCTCGGGGCCCGAAGAGGGGCCGCTGGGTCTGACCCGGGAGTCTAAAGGCCAGACACAGCCATCTTGACTGAGGCCAGAAAGGAAACTTGCGGCTCGCCGCCCTCCGAACCTTCGCTGCTGGGAGCCACACGAAGTGTCTGAGCGTGCAGGAGGACCTACACGAGCTCAGGAGGATGAGCCCGGGGGCCACCACTCCTCTCCGGGAGGGCTGAGTGCGACTCAGAGGGCGCGGGACAGACCCTGTGGAATTGTGGCGCGTCTGCGGTCACCCCAGGAGAGGCGTGGGGGAGGGCCGGACGACTCCTGCCTAGGTTTCCGACCCTGCTGCCACAGTCTCTGCCTGAAAAGGAGATAGATTGTTGGCATTCTCCTCTCCGCAGAGAAAAGCGGGACAAGACCCTCTGGTCGCCTGCTCTCTCTCAGGTTCCTCACCGTGGAGCCCTTCTGCGCGCCGCCTAGAGAAGGAGGACGTGTGGTCCCGGCGCGCAGCATGGAGTGGGGTTACCTGTTGGAAGTGACCTCGCTGCTAGCCGCCTTGGCGGTGCTACAGCGCTCTAGCGGCGCTGCCGCGGCTTCGGCCAAGGAGCTGGCGTGCCAAGAGATCACGGTGCCGCTGTGCAAGGGCATCGGTTACAACTACACCTACATGCCCAACCAGTTCAACCACGACACGCAAGATGAGGCGGGCCTAGAGGTGCACCAGTTCTGGCCGCTGGTCGAGATCCGGTGCTCCTCGGACCTCAAGTTCTTTCTGTGTAGCATGTACACGCCCATCTGCCTGGAGGACTACAAGAAACCTCTGCCGCCTTGTCGCTCTGTGTGTGAACGCGCCAAGGCCGGCTGCGCGCCGCTCATGCGCCAGTACGGCTTTGCCTGGCCTGACCGCATGCGCTGCGATCGGCTGCCCGAGCAGGGCAACCCCGACACTCTGTGCATGGACTACAACCGCACCGACCTCACCACGGCCGCACCCAGCCCACCGCGCCGCCTGCCGCCGCCGCCTCCGCCCGGAGAGCAGCCGGCCTCCGGCAGCGGCCACAGCCGCCCGCCAGGGGCCAGGCCCCCACCTCGTGGCGGCAGCAGTAGGGGCAGCGGGGACCCGGCGGCTGCGCCCTCCTCGCGCGGCGGGAAGACGAGGCCCCCTGGTGGCGGCGCCGCTCCCTGCGAGCCCGGGTGCCAGTGCCGCGCGCCCATGGTGAGTGTGTCCAGTGAACGCCACCCGCTCTACAACCGCGTCAAGACCGGCCAGATCGCCAATTGTGCGCTGCCCTGCCACAACCCCTTCTTTAGCCAGGATGAGCGCGCCTTCACCGTCTTCTGGATCGGCCTGTGGTCGGTGCTCTGCTTCGTCTCCACCTTCGCCACCGTCTCTACCTTTCTCATCGATATGGAGCGCTTTAAGTACCCGGAACGGCCCATCATATTCC
>NW_021604598.1:11001798-11032277 GCF_004785775.1 Grammomys surdaster | reverse complement strand
GGCGGCAGCTGGCGCGGGGGCGGCGGGAGCGGGGGCGAGCAGCCCGGGGGCGCGCGGCGAGTACGAGGAGCTGGGCGCAGTGGAGCAGCACGTGCGCTATGAGACCACTGGCCCCGCGCTGTGCACGGTGGTTTTCCTCCTTGTCTACTTTTTTGGCATGGCCAGCTCCATCTGGTGGGTAATCCTGTCGCTCACGTGGTTCTTGGCGGCTGGCATGAAGTGGGGCAACGAGGCCATAGCAGGCTACTCGCAGTACTTCCACCTGGCCGCGTGGCTCGTGCCCAGCGTCAAGTCCATCGCGGTGCTGGCGCTCAGCTCCGTGGACGGCGACCCGGTGGCGGGCATCTGCTACGTGGGCAACCAGAGCCTTGACAACCTACGCGGCTTTGTGCTGGCGCCACTAGTCATCTACCTCTTCATTGGGACTATGTTTCTGTTAGCTGGCTTCGTGTCGCTGTTCCGAATCCGTTCAGTCATCAAGCAGCAAGGAGGCCCAACTAAGACACACAAGCTAGAAAAGCTCATGATCCGCTTGGGCCTCTTCACCGTGCTCTACACCGTGCCCGCCGCCGTCGTTGTCGCCTGCCTTTTCTATGAGCAGCACAACCGACCGCGCTGGGAGGCCACTCACAACTGCCCTTGCCTTCGGGACCTGCAACCAGACCAGGCTCGCAGGCCCGATTATGCGGTCTTCATGCTCAAGTACTTCATGTGCCTAGTGGTGGGCATCACATCGGGCGTGTGGGTCTGGTCCGGCAAGACTCTGGAGTCCTGGCGCGCGTTATGCACTCGCTGCTGCTGGGCCAGCAAGGGCGCTGCCTTAGGCGCCGGCGCTGGAGGCACAGGTCCTGGGGGTGGTGGCCCTGGGCCCGGCGGGGGTGGAGGGCATGGCGGAGGCGGGGGATCCCTCTACAGCGACGTCAGCACCGGCCTGACGTGGCGGTCTGGCACGGCTAGTTCTGTATCTTACCCTAAGCAAATGCCATTGTCCCAGGTCTGAACCCTGAACAGACGCCCAGAAGGGGCGGAGAGGGGTGGGGGATGGAGAACCTGAGGGCGGCAAAGGGACCCCAGACCGGCTGGGGTTCCCACCCCTTCACCGTGTTGACTGCTATTAGCATGATAATGAACTCTTAATGGTATCCATTAGCCGCAGGGACTTAAATGACTCCCTTAGAACAAAGTACCTGGCATTGAAGCCTCCCAGACCTAGCCCCTCCCCTCCGATGCCACGGAGCGCCTACCCTAGACAATGGTTTCAGTGGGCTAGGATAGTTGGAACCCTCCTGGATACCCTGGAGGAGTCTTGAGGTAATACCACTACAGACTTCACCCAAGGGACTGCTTCACCCTCAACTACGTCAGCATAAATTCAAGCCCTTATATACCCTAGAAGAGGGACAACTGCTACCTTGTGGGACTGAACAGTTTGGGTATTCTTAATGACCAGGCAGATGCCTTAAATAAACAAAAAAAATGTCTTAATTATACACCCCAAGTAAATACGGGTTTCTTACATTAAAGGATGTATTTATATAATTATTTGTTAAGTTGTAAAAAAAAGTGTAAAATATGTATATATCCAAAGATATACAATGTGTACATTATTTGTAAAAAGTTTAGAGACTACCCTGTAAGAACAAATATAAGTATTCTATTTTGTCAATAAAATGACTTTTGATAAATGATTTAAGTACCACCCTGTCCCCCACCTCTTCTGAATTGTCCCCCTTCTGCTTGCTGAGGACACGTGAGGAAATGGACATTTTCTGGCTTGCCATTTTGTACTGACTTTAGGCATGGAGACAATTACCTGTTAACTTCTAATTCTTAAACTGTTAGCAAAGTAAATGTCATTGTTGAATTGAAATCAAAGTCACGCTTTTTGCACTTTCCCCCAAAATGGTGTTTTTCATGGTCTCTCTTTGCTGACCTGTGGGTTACAGCTCTTCATGGTGTGTGTGGATCGACAGTTTGCAAAGGTGGCCATTCCACTTGGCCTGTTTATTTAGCTGGTATAATGCCACTTAAATTGAAACAGCAACCCTATGTGAGTATCTTCAGTCTGTGATTTTGAAAGCACTGGCCTTTTACAGACTTGGCCACACTCAGAAATGTGGAGGTTAGTATTTGAGGCCACAGGTCACCTCTGTACTGTAAGTCACTTGACAATCTGGTGTAGCAGAGCAGGTGCTGGCTAACAGATTAAACGAATGGGTTAACTTCTTAATAGCATTCCCTGCTTGTGTATTCCAAGTGTGCTGCTTTTCCTGGAGAAAAAAAAGCTATTGTTCCTCTGTCAAGACTAAGCTAATTTATTTGAACAGAAGGCTGTTGAATCAGCAGAAGAATGTGCTGGCAATTGTTGAACTTTTTACCTGTCTGCCCAGTGGCTTTGCACATCATTCCTTTAAGAGGAGCTAAATGAATAGGGTTAATCTGTAGGGAACTTGGTCTTTTGAGTTTGGAAAACTTTGATCTTTTCTCCTCTGTGAATGTGCTGTATAGCCTGGAGTTTCTTTCCCTGCTGCCTGGCTCCTCTTGGTGCAGACCAATTGGCCACCGTGGAGCCTTAACGCTCTTCCATTAAAGGGATGTGGGACTTTTACTTTAAAAAGGAGAGGCAGAGAGGGAGAGGAAGACTTGTAACAGTTAGTGAAGACCAGAGGCGCAAGTGCGCTCAGCCTTTTCAACAGCTTTCCAAGGCTTTGTTAGCCAGCCCGCAGGCAGCTAGGCCTGGGCTGTGCATTATAGAAAAGGCTCTGAATGCCCCACAGGTGGTCTCTGCACATAATCCCCCAATTTAAAGCGGTTTCCTTTGCTGGACAATTGCATTACAAAACTCCCTTCTTTTACACTCCTAATTGAAGCAATGAACTATTATAAACTACAAGTTTTTCTTTTAAAAAAATAATCCTCACTGCCTAAATTCTATTGACTAAATGCTAGCGAATTTTCTGAACTGGACCTTTTAAACCACTTGTAGAAGATGCTTCTTCAGCAGATATTTTTCAGATATCTTTATACCTTAGGCTTTTTAATGTCTGGAAGATTAGCAATAATTTAAAAGTAATTGGTAAGGTTGTATGTTCATACTGAAAAGATAGCCCCAGGTCCCTTATTAAACTGTCAATCAAAATAAGAAACTGGCAACTACCCTGCTAATAACTGGAGTCCAGCATTGTGGATGGGGAGGGACCCTGGGTGCCCTTCTTAGATGTTTATTTTTCTTTGGTTTTCCCTTTAGTGACTAAACTCTGAATTAATAAGATGAAAGCTACTTATTTTATAGATCTTCATGAAGAGGCATTTTTTAAAATTTTTCTATTCCCTTTCAGAGTCACTGTTCATGTTAACTAAAATTTTAAAATTAGATATATAATACAAATACATGCTTTAGTTGTCATGCCCATTTTACCTTCAAAAATTGGGCAGCTTGCTAGCAGTTTTATTCATTAAATAATTACTGGTTTGTGACCTAGGTACATGCATGCACTCCCACCTAGCCCACACTACGAGTGGAATGCTGAGTGTGTATAAACTGGCCATGAACTCTGTGTACTCAGTAATAAGGTCAAAGTTAGAAGCAGGGTTTTATCACATGTGTGGAAAAGAGCTAAAAGTTGCTGGTTTATGACATTCTTGGTAACAATTTTTAACTATAATAACTTTGGGGGATTGTTATTTTGAAGCTTTTACCTCATTAGTATTCCATGCATCTTTGTAAAATGTCATATTTGATAACTTTTACAAGATGTCTGTAATGGCATACAGCTAAATAAACAAACGTATGAATCAAAAAAGCACTGTTTCCACTCTGAAGGCTTTCAGTGAAAAAGCTGCCTGCTGCTGTAATCATCAGAGACTCACTGGTTCGGGACTGGCACTGAACCACAATGCTCTTAGCTTTAGAAACTGAAATGTAAATCAAAACTTGTCAACACCCAAATGAGACTCAAAGTTGATTGCATGGGTAGGAAAAGGAAAGAAAAACCCATGTACATTAGACAAACAACAGCAGGGTAATTGCCCAGATACCACTTTTAACCCATGTAGGTGTGTCCTTGACTACTTACTACATGAAAAAAAAATGTTAAGACCTATCAAATATTTGAGGGTAGGCAAAGTGGTTGCTATATTCCCTGAAGATTGAGGTAAATATAATCTAATGTGATTAAAAACAAACAGGAACCCAAAACTTGTTAGAGTCACTTGTGGGAGGAATCTTGCTGAATACTTTTTGCTTTGCAATAAAGGTAACCTGAAAGTACTGTAAACAGAAGGTGGGAAGGTTAATAGAAAAGCAGACTTTGTCGAATTCTCATTTCTTGATCACCTCATTGACTGTGCTGAGGGTACCTGTAACACTTCAAAGTTTGAGGGAAGGAAATCTGATTGTTGTATTAAAAGGAAAACACTCAGAGCTTGAGCTCATTGAAGACAGAATCAATTTAAAGAGTCCTGCAAACATTTTCCTGAGGCTCAAAACAAGGGCCAGGAACTAGGTATCAGTTTCAAAAGAATGATACTATACTACCATCTTGTGGTAGAATAAGGTTCCAGAACCTGCCCTAAAGAGCAGCTTCTTCATTTGGTTCATTGATTAAAAACCTATGCTGGAACTATTCAGTTGTCCTAGGGCTCTCAGAAGGTGTAAAGCCCTGGGTTTAATCCCCAACATCTCAAAATCTATGATATGATATACATATCTGTGGTTAGCAAACAGTAACTGCTACACATGTGTAAGATCATTCATCCAGAGCAGAACTGGGCCTAAAATTCACTAGGACTGCTTACCTTTTCTGTCACCACTGTTCCACTCCGCTGTATGAATCTTGCTTGTGTGGGTAGTCGTATCTAAAGAGTCAGGCCTCCTGCTCTCAGTATATCTCATTAGAGTCACACTCTTTCCACTTGGTCTACAAGGTCTTACCAGAAAGGTTTGACTCATGAGCCCTTGGATGACTGAGAACACTCTGAGTCCTTATAACTCATGTTCACAATCATTCTGTCATTGTTAATGAAAACCTCACTGGAGAGAGAAGCCAGCTATGGAAAAGACTGCCCTACACATCAGAGTTCTGGGCCCTTTAGAAGTGCCTCAGTTGGCCAAGGAAGACAATGAAGATCAACCCCTCTTCTTTGGTGCAGAGGGTTTGGTAAGTAAGGTATAAGGGCCTCTGCAATGTCAGGGACCCAACAGACAGGAAACAGCTAGAGCAGGAGGCCATGCAGCAGTCCCCCACAAGCTATAGTTCAGGGAGATTGGTGGCATCTGGAAAGCACAAATGCTAGCGAGAGAAACATGAGAAGCAAACGAATGAAGAGAATGTGCCCGGGCTCAGCACAGGACAGTAGAGTGAGTTAACTGCATGGCTTCTCAAACCTTTGGGACACTCACTATTTACATTAGTTTATTTAACTCTCTGGGGAATTATACACTAAATTAGAAACACATTATCTGCTGTTTTGCTCCCATAAAACCTGTCCGTAATTGCCCAGTGCCTCAGTGGTAGTTTCTACTTCTGCTCACTCATCAAAAGCCCTTAGAGTATTTTTTTTTTAACTGCTAAAGCCAAAGCCCAAGGTGGTGGCACATTCGCTGTAATTCCAGCAGTTAGAAGACGAGTCTGAAGGAGCACAAAGTTGAGGATAGCCTAGGATGCTCAACAGACTAAAAACATTCCTGTTGAAATAGTTGAGTTTGTATAGTATAAGTCTAAAATATATATATATATATATGCATATATTAATTATATATAATTGGTTTCCTTATATATTTTCATAAATGTAAATAATATATTTTGATCATGTTCCTAATAAACCATCCTCACCCTTTTCTGTCTCTCGCTTCTGAGGTAAAATTTGGGAGAAAACTGGAGTGCCCCCATCTGGTACGAAGGTGGAATGTTAGGCTTGGCTGTTAGTATTAACTACTGCAGAGCAGGCATGTATTAGGGTATTTCCCACCTGTAATAAAACAAATGATTATATACACAAGGCACATGGTTTGCAACTTTTGTTAAACTTGTGAGCCTATGAGGCACAAGCAACTTAAATATGGTAATTGGCAAAAGTAAGAAGTATCCATTTTTATTTAGTAAATTTTTTTTACTGAGACCTTCTCAGGCAGAAGTGATGATCAGGGCTGTGGTAAAAGCTTGATCTCCACTACAGTACGACTGGGAAGTCTTAGGAACTACTGAAAGGTCTTGTGGTCTATTTTATTCCCCCTTCTAAGTAAGAATCAAGTATCCTGTCTTGAGATTTCCTTCTTATTTAGCTTCTTTGGGTCTGTGGGATGTAGAGTGGCTATCCTGTATTTTATGGCTAAAATCCACTTATAAGTAAGAACATACCATGTATGCCCTTCTGGGTCTGTGTTACCTCATTCAGGATGATATTCTCAAGTTCCATCCATTTGCCTGCAAAATTCCTGGTGTCTTGTTTTTAATTGCTGAACAGTATCCCATTGTGTAGATGTACCACATTTTCTTTATCCATCCTTCAGCTGAGGGACATCTAGGTTGTTTCCAGTTTCTGATTATTATAAATAAAATCGACTATGAACATAGTTTAGCAAATGTATTTGTGGAATGGTTGCGCATCTTTTGAGTACATCCCCAGGAGTAGTATAGCTGAATCTTGAGGTAGAACTATTGTGGCAGAAATTTTCCTGTCCCGTCTATTTTCAGTGGGAGGCCTGTGACTGGACAAGGAAAAGGGAGGCAGAGAGAGGGACGCCGAGAGGAACACAGAGGGAGCGAATATGGAAACAGAAGTAAAACCAGCATGGCTTTAATTAGCCATACGCAGAGATAATATGAAAAGGTTAGGATAATTGGGATAAATTGTCTAATATGTGTTGGCATCTTACGTTTATCAATTGGCTTTGAAATTATTGTGTGGGCATCTTGGGATTTGAGTATTTGTCGATATATAAATCTGATTGGTTAACTATAACCATTAAGAGTTTTGATTTTACCGGGAAATGGGTGTGGTGGTGGCTGATCTCAGGGTGGACGATCGTGGTTTGCAGCTAGCGTAGCTGTGAAGGGAGCTCTCCTGCCGGAGAGTCTGCAGAGATGATAACACCCGGCTGGTGCCAGGCGGCCACTGGTGCTGCAATTAGTGCCGCCATTAGTGCGGGAACTTGGAAGGCAGTCGAGCCGTGAGAGCCAGCTGTTCTTTTTTTAATACCTCCCACTGAAAACTATTACCAGTTTTCTGGAGGGAGGGATCTGGGTAAGAGAGGGGATTAAAAGGGGAACGGGGTTGGGTTCAGGATCAGGTGTGGACAGGGACAGGAGAGATTGCCAAATGGCCATGAGAATGAATGGAAATTTGCAACTGATGGGGGTGGGGAGGTGAGGGGCATCTCAAGAACTTGACAAAGACCTCAGATAGGAGAGGCACTCAAGAATCAATGGAAGTGACTTTAGCTATGACTCACAGCATTGGGAATCTGAAGAGGCCACCTGTTGTGGTAAATATTAAAAAACAACCCAAGCTAATGCTGGCTATGCTCTAGTAACGCGGTTCCCCCCATCCTGCCATGGTTCTCATGAGGTGCTTGCCCAACTTTGAATTTGCTTGCTGTGAAACCTGCCAACATTCCCAGTCATCTACCCACTGTGGCTAGCTGTCACAAATCCCCATAACCCAAAAAAATCAAAAACTCTAGAAGCTTGTAATTTGTCAGTTAGATTTATATCAGTAAATTTCAACCCACAAAACACCCACACAATGAACTCAGAGCCAACTGATATTGATACAAGCTGCCCACCTAGACTGGACAATTCTCCTATATTATTCTTTTCATTCTATGATATTCATAGCTACCTGTGGCTATTTAAAGTCACATGGATTGGGTTTGCCCTCGTCTTTCTCCATCTTCTCTGTCCTTCTGTCTTCTCTGTCCCTATCTGTCCCATCTCTAAAACTCTTAGCCTGACTTCTTTTTCCACTGCCCAATCATAGGCTCTAGCCTTATCTTGTGCCTGCCCTTAACTGCATATAGACAGCAATCCACAGCCACCTCCTGTAGTCAGGCAGGAGCCCTAGTGGAGCCATAGGGATACCAACCCTTCCACAAAACTTTCCACCCAAAATTTATCCTGTCTACAAAAAATGCAGGTATAGGGGATGGAGCAAAGACTGAAGCCAACCAATAACGAGCCCAACTTGAGAGTCATTCCATGGACAAGCACCAATCCCTCACACTGTTAATGATATTCTGTTATGCTTGCAGACAGGAGTCTACCATAACTGTCATCTGAGAGGCTCCACCCATCAGCTGATTCAGATGGATACAGAGTCCCATAGCCAAACAGTGGATGGACTCTTGTGGAAGAGTTGGGAGAAGGATTGAAGACCCAAAGGGGATAGGAATTACACAGGAAGACGAACAGTGTCAACTAACATGGACCCTTGGAACTCTCAAAGACTGAACCACTAAGCAAAAAACATATACAGGCTGGACCCTCCCCCAGTCCCACCCACCACCACCACACATATGTAGCAGATGTGCAGCTTGGTGGGTCTTTAATAACTTGAGCAGGGGTAAGAGGGTATCCCAAAAGATGTTTCCTGTCTGTGAGATAGCTTCTTCCCATTGGGCTGCCTTGTCTGACCTCAGCGGAAAAGGATGCACCTAGCCCTGCAGAGACTTGATGTGACAGGGTCCAAAGATACCCAGGAGTGGACCTCCACCCTCTCAGAGGAGTAGAGGATACAGGAATTGAGGAGAAGGATTGGGAGAGATGGTGAGGAGAAGGGGCACTGAGTGGGATGTAAAGTAAATAAATTAAATTTTTAAAAAGGGCTTGAGTTCTCTGGGTGACCCTTCAGGGCAGCATTGTCCCCAGCTTGTACTTCTTTGTTTCTCCACTAGGAGGAGTCGCTCTGTTCAGCCATAAGCCTCACCATAGGCCCAATGCAACAAGGACAATTGATGACAGGCTGACCTCTTCAAATCTTGCTTTAAAACAAATCTTGCTTTCTATACATTGGTTTTTAATCTGGTACTTATAGCAATGGAGATAAGACTGAGGCAGCAATAGCCCTGATCTTATCATCATATATTATTTATCAATCATATTGTACCACATAAATGTTTTATTACTATGCATCAAATAAGAATATTTTAATAAAAATAAACATCTTTGGCCATCCATTTACTTTGCATGTACAGGTAGGTGGGAAGAATAAAAGCCTCAGGAGTGCTCAGGAATGTACCTTTAGGGAATGCTTTGTTTGTTTGTTTGTTTGTTTGTTTTGTTTTGTTTGTTTTGGTTTGGTTTGGGGGGGCTTTTTATTTTTTAATTCTTTTTTTATTGGATATTTTATTTATTTACATTTCACATGTCATTCCCTTTCCCCATTTCCACTAAAAAAAAAAACCCATCCCATCCCCACTCCTCCTTTTTGCTTTTATACCATTTTAATTACATGCAAGTATTAAGGTCAGTTCTAGATTGAGAGTCTAGCAATACAATAGATGCAAATAGTCAAGGAACAAGCAAGTCAATAAACACAAATAGTCAAAGAACAAGCAAGGCAATAAACAAAGTTCCATGAACATTCCCGTTATCACTGTTTCTAAGGGCTTATCAGGATGATCAAAATATGTGAGCCTACTTCCCTGTCCTAACCCAAAGTCATTTTCATGTCTGAAGCCTACTTCCTTGTTCTAGCCTAATATGTAGATTCATGTCTGAAATTACTTCTTTGTTCTAACCTAATGTCAGAATCCTGCCTGAAGCCCATTTCCTTGTCCTTGGCCAATGTCATATTCCTGCCAAGCAGCCCATTTCCTTGTTCTTGGTCCATATCAGAATCTTGCTAAGCAGCCTCAAAAGCTCTCAGCCTCTCCCACTTTTTTATTTCATAAACAAGACTGAGCCTGTCTTCTGACAAGAAAGCCTTCCTTACCCGTCATGGAATATGCATTATTAAAAGCAATGCACTTCTGTCTTAGGTTGGTAAGGTTCTATGCAGAATCTTACCAGTCCTTGGCCTGCCAGCCTGTTAATTTAATAACTCTTTCTGGGGACCCATTTTCAGTTTCAAGCTATGTACTTTGATTTTAGCATGATGGACAGGAATAAAAGTATTCCCAGGACAAAAAGGGCTCGCATGATCAAATTATATATGCCAGTCTTGAAGCTTGACCAAAATAGGAATACTGTGACCAGGTTTCCTATTGGTCTAAAATTCACTAAGTAATTCACCAAGTAGGTTAATCTGAACAGCAAGCCCAGAGGATATGAACATCTGTCTCTACCTTCCTCCACCCCCCCTAGTGCTGAGGTTAGAAGGGAGTGAGTTGTTGTTGTTGTTATTGTTTTAAATTCTGGGGACTAAACTCAAAACTAGCCTCATACCTTTAAAGTAAGCACTTTACCTATTGAACCATCTTCCCAGACCTTTTGAACTGAAAAGAAACATTCTAACCAGCATTCTAATTGTTGAATGGCAGTTTCTTCTGAATAAAAACTTCCCTGGATCAGAGGGAGAGCTCCCTGGTTCAGAAAAGACTAGGACCCATCTGCAGCAGAATAAAAAGGGTGAACAACTTTAGGAGAGGATACTTGACAGCTCAACTGCTAGGTAGAGATTCTGGGACGCCAGAGCTGCCTGCAAACTGTACAGAAACACACCCCATGGTTGAACTTTGTAATGCCATCATCCTTGTTGGGGTGGGCTTTTGTGTCATCCCTGCTTATTTTATGTAACATTTCACCCATGCTCCTTTTAATAATCCCAATAAACACCCATTGTTCACTTAGTTAAACTTGGGCACATTGTTACCTTGGTCTGTCCTGGATTCCATTCCTTCTCTTGGGTGAACAAACCTGTGTGCTACTTCTCTCCAGGAAAAGTCTGTCATGCAACACTAATTCTGGAAAGTTCCTCACAAACATCATTTTCACTAGATTATTTTTAATAATCTTTAGTAAACTGCAGAAAGGCTCTGATATGGAGGTTCAGGTACTGGGGCCTATTGTCTAGTCTGTTCTCTGACATCTTCTCCTCTATGAAAGAAGGACAAAACAATCTCTGTTTTACAGGGCAACTGTGGGGACTGAGGTCTGAGATGTGAAACCTACAGAACAGAGCTTTCTTGGAGCTCCTAATTTCCATCCTAAAGAACTTTTTGCCAGGACATTTACAGCCACAATCCAGAACTCCCCAGCATACTCAAGGCCTTGAATTCAATTTCCAAATAACAACAACAAAATTAAATTAAAATAACTCTCCTTAGTTGCTCTAAATTAGGTAATTAGGTACTCCATCAATCTGCCTTTCGAACTCACCAGCAACAGTTTATATCATCACTCATTCCTACCAGACAGAACAATCTCTCTCTCTCTCTCTCTCTCTCTCTCTCTCTCTCTCTCTGTCTCTGTCTCTCTCTCTTGCATTTTCTCTCCATCTTGTTTGTTCTTTCTGTCTTTCTGTCACTCTGTCTGTTTGTCTTCTCTCTATCTTTCTCATGTCCCTACTCCTTGATAGCCTTTCACCCTCCCTCAATAAACCTCTTGCCTTAGATCAATTTTATGGTGTAACTTTATGGCATTCCATGGTTTCATCCTAGAAAGGTACCTTTTCACAAGTGGGGCACATACTATAATTGTAGCACCCCACAAGTTAGAGACAAGAGGATTGAAAGATGAACTACAACTTAAGTAAATGGATAAATTCTGCTTGTCCTGAGTGGTATAGATGACATGATTCCAGAGAATATGAAATTGAGAAAGGAGGATAGAGAGTGAAAGCTAGCCTTAGTCCCACAGTGAGGCTAGCCTGGATTACATGTGACAAGACGCAGTTTCAAAACAAGCAAACACACATTAGAAAAAACCCTACTTACTGTTGTGTTTTATAAAAAAAGAAAGAAAGCCAGGGATATATTTGGTAGAGTGAGAGATATGGTGCAGGGGGAAGGGGGTGACTCTATGGGCCCATCCTGAGGCATCTCTTCCCCTAAGATGCCAGCCACATAATGGGTATAGTATAGAAAAGAGTTTATTTAGGGCATGGGGAGGGGAGTTGAAGGTGCAGTAGAGACAGAGTAAGGCAAAGAGAGAAAGGCAGAGAGAGAGACAGAAACAGAGAGAGTAGAGGAGTAAGGGCTGGGCATGAGCACATGAAAGAGAGGGGGGTATTGGGAAGAAAAAGGAACAGAGGGAGAAGATGGTAAGAGAGCAAGAGAGTGAGGAGGGGGCAAGTAGTCCCTTTTATAGTGAATCAGTCATACCTGGCTACTGCCAGGTGACTGTGGGGCAGAGCCTAGAAGGAATGCTAACACTTACTGCAAAGACATGTCCAGATGTTTGTTTGTTTCTTTGTTTGTTTGTTTTTCTTTTTTGTGACAGGGTCTTGGTGTGTTGCCCTATGTGGCCTGGACTAGCTATTTGGCTTCTGCCTGGGATCACAGATGTATACCCCTCCTGGCTGCTTTACTTTTATTGTATGATAATTTTTAGGTATAACATAAACTTGTGTATCTCAGCATTCCTGCTTCCTTTGTGAGGCAGGAGCTCACTACATTGCACAGTTTCACCTTGAGCTTTTAATGGTCTTGCTTTCATCTGACAGAGGGAGTTGCAGGTGTGTACTATGACACTTCCACAGAGCCACTTTTAAGATCTAAATTCTGTGGTGTTCACAGCTTTGAGGATGGACTCACATAAATACTCCTTCTTATAAATTGAGTGCCCCAGGCTCCAGAATTTGGTTCAATCTGCTTACTGGCCAGTTCTCAGTAGTCATTCCACACTCTCTTTCTATGAATTTGACCTCAGGTGCTTCATATAAGTGGGATTGTTATTTGTCTTTGTGTGACTGGATTTCTTAACTTACCATGATGCCCTCAAGGTTCATCTACATCATAAATCTTAATCCTTTCTATGTACATATGTGTGTGTGTTCATATTAATGCACGTGTATGTGCAGGTACATAAGCACATACACATGTGTGAAAGCACACTGCATGAAGGTCATCCTCAAGTATTATTCCTCAGATCTTGTCCACCTTGTTTTTTGAAGCAGATTTTCTCAATGGCCTGAACCCTCTGTGCTAGACTTGGCAGTAAGCCCCAGTGAACTGACTCACTCTGCCTTCCATACCCTGGGAATACAAGAAATGCATCATCTTGTCCAGAATTCTTTTATATTGGTTTTGGGATTGAACTAAGGCTTTCTCAGTAAACACTTTCCAAATTTTGCTAGTTTCCCACCCTTTCCTTTACAAACACACAAACAAAAAACAAAAAGGGACAAATAATAATACTCTGCATATATATATATATATATATATATATATATATATATATGTATAAACAAACTTTGGGTTGTCGTGAATATGACCAAATCTTTACCGTTTTTTTGTCAGTGAGTCAGCTTATCATTGTTATTCCCTGTCCATCTGTTCATCCACACACCCATCCACTAATCTGCAGATTCTCTACCCATCTGTGTTCCTTAGTTCCTATTAAAGAGAAGTTTTACTACCATAGCAATTCTAAATCTTATGCAACCTTACATAAAAATCATCGTGTATCTGTCCAACAAGATGCTTCTGTTTACTGTGTCATGGAAAGATTAAGGATATCAATGGTTTTATCTTACCTGTCTATGTCATTGGGGAAGGGATGCATCTGTTTTCACAATCTTAACACTTCTGCTTGTAAAGGGGACAACATACATACTTATGTCACTGGCAAGTCTTCTATCCATAGGATTCCCAAATGGTATGGGGAACAGTGCTACCACTTGTCCAGAAAATGAAAATCTGAATATGTTTGTGGAACTTCCCACACAAGTATACTCACATGTCTCTCTGCTTTCTACTGAGAGTGGTTCAAGAAAACAAAATGAGCTGAACTCAGTCAATCTGTGCATATTGCCTGCCCTAGTCTTTTGTTAGCTTGTTAGCCTGAAGAATGTGCTCATGCCCTGGTTGTCTGTCAACCCATATATTATTCTTTTCCAAACCCAAATTTCCTTTTTTAAAAAAGAGAATAATCAACATTGTCTTACTCTTCTCACATGGTTCTTCTAGAAGTGATGTGATTGTAAGCAAACATATCTAGAAGCACTATTCCAAGAAAAGAAGGTGATTAGAGATATTACTTGGCGGAGTGGTATACTTCAGCAATGTAGCACTCCAAAGAGTGAGGCAGAACAGTCATGAGTTTACAGGAAACCTGGGATACATAGTAAAAAAAAAAAAAGAAAAAATATATATATATATTAAATATTCTCATTTTTAGTTCTTTCAAAGATTCAACACAGACTATTCTTTAATATTTGAGGTATTCTAAAAACAGACATCTTTGTTGTGCACCTGAGAGGGAGAAAATAAAACAATTACACTAGTGCAGCTATCAACTTCAGGACCCTGAAGGTAATACAGAGGGTATTAGCAACCCTACTGTGGCTGAAAACATTGCTTCATGGGAAACTGACCTTGGGAGACAAAACAACAACAAAATAACACAACATAACACAAAACAACACAAATTATGAGAACAGAGGAGCAGGAGAGGCAGAGGCAATGACTACAATAAGAAAAGCATAGAGCCAGGCCTAGTGGCTCCATTTCAAAAAACATCAGAAAAGAGCTGAGAACACAGATCAGCACTGGCCTATGTACACAATGTCCCAAGTTCAAACCTTGGTGGCACTGAAAAGAAGAATAAAGCATCTTAGATGAACCAAATTTCCTAAAACTAAGAGAGTTACAGCAAAATGCTGTGACCATACCCTGGGCCTGATATTCCACATGCTGGAAAGTTCTACAGTGTTCATGAAGGTAACTTGAATTTCTTATAAAGGAAAGAGTTAAGTTTGTAGTATTTTAGGTTTAAAATCACTCATATACTCTTAGGATTAACTGGTCCTTACTCTATATTATGATATCTTATATTTCCACTTCAAAATTCTCAAGGGATTTAGCAAGTCTGACACCGAAGACTGGATTCTTCCAAATTACTCAAAATCTTTTAAGTCTGATTTTCGTCTAATTAAAGGGTGAATGTGGCACATTCCATGAAACTTTCCAACATAATGTCATGCCAGCTGAAGAAGCCTTACTGAAGGACTAACATAGATTATTCTGAATTCACTGAAGTAAGGTGGACCAGAGATTTATCAGTACCCTACCATAAACTGTTCATGAGCTCCAGTGAGGAGAATCAAGCCAGAAACAAAAGGTCCTAATCCCACCTGCACTGTCAGCTCTTTCCCTCATAAAACCAAGGCTTTGTCAGAGACAGCAGGCCAATGCTACTGCAGCTACTGCCTTGCCAGCTTCTTGAGACACATATGTGCCTGCACCACCATCCAACTGGGGTACCCACTACAATTGAAGTGAGAACCAATTTGAGAAGTGAGTATAGCATGTCCATGGTTTCCCTCCTGCCCACTTCCTGTGTCCTGCCTTCATGGGACCTCTGCCTTCTGCATTTCTTTTCTCAAAATTATGTTCCATCTGCATTTGTTTGTTCTATATTTTTAGTTGTTTACTTTGGGGGGTTTTGGATTTGTTTGTTTGTTTGTGAGACAAAATTGTGTATTTCTCGGACTATCCTCAAAATCATATATAGACAATAATGACCTTGAATATTTTGTATTTGGAAGTGACAGTGGTTTATAACTATGTGTATATGTGTGTATGCATGCATGTGGAGGCTAGACGTCGACTTGAGAAACTTCTCTATCCATTTCTTTTGTCTGAAACAAATCTATACTGGCTGCCCAAGAAGCCACAGGGATCTTTCTGTAAAGTGATGATGTAATGGTAGTCATACCACCATACCTAATCCTCAAGCTCAAACAACAAGCGTATTACTGACTAAGCCATCTTTTCTGTCATGACCTTCAAATTTGGATCTTTCTGCCTCTACCTCCCTCAAGCTAGGATTACAGAATATGTCCATATACCTGGTATCCAGTGCTGGGGACAGAACCTGGGGCTTTCTGTGTGCTAGGCAAGCACTCTACCAGCTCACCCATATGACCAGGCTTGCATCTGTTTCTTAAGAACTTTCTTATGACGATTTACGCACCAAACCTGACTCACGTTTGTGATAAAGACTCAGAAATATGTGACAAAGTATGTGGCCTATTCTCAACCAGAAGAAATGTGAGGTGTAAAGATAGTATACAATGTACTTTCTAACCCAACAGTGCCTAGTGAATACAAATCTCTAGGAAATACTGGTGTTAGAAAAACACTCAGTGTTATCAGCAAGGTCATGGAGAGATGAATAGGTTCCTGATACCCCATCATCTTCTGCATCAGATGCCCTGTGATCCTTTATCCTGTTGAACTTAGATGGTCCTATCACCAGATGTAAAGTTAGCAGCATCTCAGTTTATTCTCTTAGGTTTCTGTAAGCCACAGACAATGAAAAACATTCCTTACCCACTACCTTTAGTGTCCAAATCTGACTGCACCTCACACTGTTGCCTTTTCTGCCATAGTACCCAAGTCAGAATCCTTACACTCTGTTTCTTGGCCTGGGTCCTGATATTCGATTCACCTCTAACACTGGTTCAGGCTACCCCCGCACTCCCTGCCTGACAGCCATCTCTTTGCTGGAGTCTCTGTTTCTCCATTGCTTCCATTGCCATCTCCAGTTTTACCATCTTTCCCCTTTGCTACACACTACTTCTTCCTTCTGCTTCCAGGTGGAACACTCCTCCAATTCCCCTGCTCTCTTCATCCTTCTAGTCCATCATGCTCAGTACAGTATTACATGACCAATACAAGTAGCTGTTTGCTCTTTCTGGTGCATTTGACTATAGAGAGAACCCAGGTTTGAAGACTTAACTCCAGAACTGAGTCTTTAGTAAATAAGCTTAACTCTCAGTCCCAGGCAGGCACTATGGACAAAAAGAAAACATTCCAAGAATTAAATGAGTAATATTACTCACCTCTTTTCATGACTTGGGTGAACCTTTGCATCACTTTGGATATCCAAGTCGTTTAAAATGACATTAGGGCTAGAGAGATAGCTCAGTGTGTAGATGTGCTTGCTGCCAAGCCTGATGACCTAAGTTCAGTGCTTGGAACTCACATAGTGAAAGAAAAGAGCTACAGGTTGTTCTCTGACCTCTACACATGTTCCATGTCACACACATACACACAAAGACCCACAGACACTCCTAATACATAAATGTAAAAAAAAGGCAAATTAAAAACATGGTTGGGCTGAGGACATGGTTCAATCAGTAAAGACTTGAGTTTGATCTCCAGAACAAAGAAGCCAGATGTGGTGTTATGCAGCTGTAATAGGAGGGCTGGTAAGAGAGCTACAGAGACAGGAGGATCCCAGAGGCATGCTAACCAGACAGCATAGCCTAACCAGCAAATTCCAGGCCAGTGAGAGATTGTGTCTCAAAAAAACAAGAGAAGGCAGTTCCTGAGGCATGACACCTGAAGTTGTCCTTTGGCCACTACACAAGTGTACCTGTAACCATGTACACATTTACACACATACACACAAAGACATGTTTGAAGTCAGACCAGAGCATACCCATGTGTTGTGGACTTTTGATAAAGAGGCAAGTACAAAGCTTTATATTCCCAGTTAGAAGAAAGCCAGGTTAACAAAATCAGTCAAGGAGCTGGAAATCCTCATTACATTAAAACTGTAGTTGGCAAGTGTGCTGGCTAGATTTTTGTCAACTTGACACAGCCCAGACTTGATTTTGGAAAAAAGTCCTCAGTTAAGAAGATTCCCCCACCAAATCACCTTGAAGGCAAGTCTTGGTTTGCACAGTCTGTGGTCGTTGCTCATGGCTGGGCAAGCCATGAGAAACAAGCTAATAAATAGCATTCCCTCCATGGGCTCTGCAGCAGTTCCAGCCTCCAGGTCCCTGCCTTGAGCTCCTACTCTGACTTCCTTGGATGATGGATGTGACCCAGAAGTGTAAGATGAAGGATATCCTTTTTTCCCCAAGGTGCTTGCTATTTTATCAGAGCAGTAGAAAGGTAACTTAGACAGAAAGGTTGATATTCTGCAACAGAATCATTTCTTCTCTTCCCCAGCCCAGAGATGATGCATAACAAAGTCTTGCCACAGCCACAACTTGACTAGAATGTGGGGGAGGAAGGGAGTTTTCCTGCTGTGGGACCCCTGGAAATAGTGAGATGTAAAAAGAAACAAGAGTTTTAGAGACAGATCTAGATTCCTAGCCCAACTTATTCCACTCTGGCTGTGAGAAACTACCAGTGCCCATCAGTTTCCTTAGCTGGAATAGGGTGACCACGAATCAAATGAGGAGCGAAACTGTGCTTTTGGCATGTTGCAGGCGTTCATCACCGCCTTCTTCTAGCAAAGGATAACAACAGGTGGTCCTCTCTGTGTCTGTGCTCAACTCCCTTCCACTCCCTAGACCAGTAGTTCTAAACCTTCCTAGTGCTGTGACCTTTTAATACAGTTCCTCATGTTGTGGAATCATAAAAATTTTTGTTGCTACATGATAACTTTAATTTTGCTGCTGTTATGAATCATAATATAAATATGTAATAAGCAGCATATCCAATAATCAACCCCAAAGGGTAGCAATACACAGATTAGAAGCCTTGCCTGTAATTATGGAATTTTAACCATTGATATTCAGAGTTATTATTAAAAGGTACATACTAATTTTTATCATTTGGTCGATTTTGTAGTGTTTGGTGTTTTCTATGCCTCATTCACTTAACTACTAAGAAAGGAGTGAAAAGCAGCAGGGAGAGGAAACATGGATATACATTAGCAGGGTTATTTTAAGAAAGTTGCATCACTTTCCTGGACTTTTGTTTCCATAGGAGTTCATAGAACTGCTTAGAGTCAAGCTACTATGTTCCTGGCAGATTCCATGGTCTTTACTTCTAATACTGTGGTAATGTTGTCAGGAGGCCTCCTGAAGGACACAATTTCAGTTGTCTTCCCATCCCTGTACCTCACAAGGCCTTCTTATGAAGTAAAGAGGTCCATTTTGGCTCACAATTTTGGAGGTTTAGTGTAAGGACTTCACATGAAACTTCCATGATAGTCATGGGAGTACCTCAGTATGAGCTCTCAGTCCCAGAACCAAGAAGGAGAGCTGAAGAACCAAGAGGGAGCTGAAGGCCAAGGCCCTATAATCCCTTCAGAGAGCAGCTTTCAAATAATTTGAGATTTTCCCATAACGTTCCACCTTTTAAATGTCCACACCCCCTCCCTTACCACCTCACTGAGAAACAAGTCTTTATAGCCTTGAAGACTTTGGGTTGGCTCAGTCAAATGTCATCTGGGCCATGGTTGCTATATGGAGTAGTTTGCTTTGAGAGGGGCATGGATGGGCTGCTGAGGATTACAAATGGTGTAGAACACCAAGGGCCTAGCTCCCTGTCAATTCCCTAAGTGAATAAGGGATATAGCACAGTTCCTTTATGAACACAGGAAGACCCGACCCTCCCAGTTCCCCAGCTGAGTAAGAGAGGAAGCACAGTTCCTTTATTACATCCAGGAGATGTTATTATTTAATTCAGTATGACTTATTTACTAAATATTGAAAGTCTATGCTGAAATGTTCAAATATAAACCATGAGATTGATTTTTTTGTATTACATTCTGCATTTCATGTTTGTTTGTTTGTTTGTTTGTTTGGTTGGTTGGTTGGTTGGTTGGTTGGTTTGGTTTGGTTTGGTTTGGTTTGGTTTGGTTTGGTTTGGTTTGGTTTTTAGGTTCCCAATTGTGCCATCAGAGAAAATTCTGAACCAGAAGATTGTTTTGTCTTGTAAGCTATTCAATGTTCTGCATGCCAAAGATGCTCACTAAACACAGGAATAAGAATAACCTTGGCCATTTACAGGTATCTTACTTCCTAAAGCATAAAAGCTCCTCAATCCATGTATATTGTGTACACACACACACACACACACACACACAAGTATTCACACATGAGTGAACACTCAAAGAGGCCAGCACTCCACCTCTAAGGTACCTCTTCAGACACTGTTCACCTTGTTTTTTGAAACATGGTCTCTCATTGGTCTGTGACTTACTGATTAAACTATGCTGTCTGGCAATTGAGCCCCAAGGTCCCAACTGTTTCCAACTCCCTCTGTCCTAGCATGAATCACAATACTAATTTCTTTTTAATAATAATTTCTATTTAATAATAGAGACATCTCCCTAAACTTGGTGTCTTAGTTCTTGGAATAGTAACATTTTTTCTTTTTTAGATAAGGAAATGAAAGCATATGGGGACAAGCTGATTCTCTAGACGTTTTACATAATGGGAAGATGGAAATTCCTTAACCTTGAGTCTCAGTTTTCTTCTGACCCTCCTGTTGAAGATTCAAGCAAAAAAAAATTAGTGAGAATTTATTAATTGCTGTAAGACTAAAGTTTCCTGCTGATGATCTAAAGTAACGTCTACAAAATTGCTGAGTTTTTGTCTAAAGGAAATAATGACAGACATGACCAGAATCTTGTCTCTGCCATCCTAGCTAACCAGGCACCACAATGTTAATCTGGAGCTGTTTTCAGATCAAATTGCTCAGTTGAAAAAGACCAACTCATACATATTTCCTTGCTTTTTAAATATACTTCTGAGATGAATGATACTTTAACTATCTAAAGCATCACAAAAAAGTAATTCTTAACTATAAAACAACATATTTCATAAGCTAATGGAAGAGCATTATGCCCCTGTGCAGATAGCCTTTCCAAATGGTTAGAGCTAAAGGGGATCTTCTTGCAGCTTAGTGAACAACTGGAAGGGAAAGAGGAAGGTTCCTTTGCTATATTTCCTCAAAAGCTTGCTGAGCAGCCAAATTGCAGGTTTCTAACACCTTGCTAACTTCCAACCATTTGTCTTGGTGGACAGTTATATTCCAATTGCAGATCTCAAGCCAAATCTTCTCAGTTTATGTGGAAAGGTGGGGAGGTGGGATATTAGATGCATGTGAGCAAAATCAAAGAAAGTAAGTCAAAACTAGGAGCTGCATCACGAGGGTGATCTCTTGTTTTGTTCAATGAGCAGCTTCCTGTGCGATTAGATTGTTCAGTTTCCCATTATCCCCTAATTTCTCACTCCCAAGACACCACTGTATTATTCTCCAATATTGATTGTCCAATATCCAGACTGATAATAGAATTCACAAATAGGCTGATGAGAATTCTTAAATCCTGCTTTCTACGAGCTAAGCAAGGAAAAATGAAAATGAATGGGCAGCGATCAACATGGTGAAGAGAAGGTTCACATTTCGCTTTGGTGCCTTTTTTAACTATTGGATCTTAACTGTGATCCAAGAGAGGCCCCTGCTGGTAAAACTTGGTACAACAAAAGACCGGAAAGCCTTGTTCAGTTAACATCTTCTCTACCACCAAATATCATTTCAATTCACAGTATTCTGTCAGACTTCTGTAATCCTAGAGACATCTTATGGGAACACATGACCAAGTCCTTGCCCTGAGGTTTCCATGGTTACACATGTGGGCTTCCCACATTCACTTAGTAAAGCAGATGTCTCCTGTTCCTGTTCTGTGAAGCCTGTGAAGACAGGGAGCAGTTTGCTGGAGTTGAAGGATTTAAGAGGCTCTGTACAGGTGAGGCTAACCCACCTCTGTTTTCTGACTTCTAGTGGCATATGGTGAACTTTAAAGTCTTACCTCACAGAAAGAAACAGAAATATTCATTTACATGCAGAATCAATGTTTCATAAATGTTGCCTTATTAACCTGACTCCATAGATTTTAAAATCTTGTTAGCCTACTGATGAATGTGTGTGGAAAACTAGCCTTCCTTCCAGTGTGACCGACGAAAGACCTGTCCAATGACACATGGATGACTCACTAAGACCTTAAGACCTTTCAACCAAAGAAGCAGATGATAGAGATATGACAAGGGACAACCTCTGAACTCTGCTCCTCCACTTGGGGAAGAAGGAGACCCTTTCTAGTAAAATCTAGTTTTATTCAGTGCTTGAAATCAAATTAGTCCTGCACTCTAGACAAATACTAACAAGACTATGGAATCCTACCATATAATCTCTCTGGGACCAACTACAGAGCTAGAAATCAATTTGAAAGCTTCCCAAGGAACACACTCACATAAACTCTTCAAATACAAAGAGGATGGTGTCTGACATCCGCCCCATTTCTAGAGAAACAAATTTATCTCCTGCACCGCCAGCCAAAGTCATCAGAACCCTTGTAAATTGGCCTGGAGCTAGCATGAAATGAGGGCCACAGAATTTACACTGCAGTCCTCCTATGCTCTTTCCTTTCTTCTTTCCTTAATGTGCCACACTTCTTATCTTCCCTGAAATTAAATTTGCACCCAGTTTGAAAGAGGTTTCTAGTGTAGATTGCTGCATCTGAGAAGCAAGGCACTGACTTGAATACCACTTTCCTTGCTAAGCTCAGACAACTTTGCATAGTCTCATTGACACTCAGATCTCTTTCACTCTCATCTCCACAGGCATGGAAAACTACTTGTTGGCTCAGGGATCAGATCCACCAGTGGGTTCATGATCTCATTCATGTCTCAGAAGCCATCTTTACCTCAGCCTGGGGAGAACTTCCTAAAGTCTACAGAACATTAGTATCTAATGAACTTTTTGCATTTCTAAACACAAACAACTGAACAACTGTAACTCTCTCCCTCTCTCTCCCTCTCCCTCTCCCTCTCCCTCTCCCTCTCCCTCTCCCTCTCCCTTTGTTTTCTTCTTTTCAATGAAAATAATTTAGATGGCTTCAAAATACCAGAGATTGTAGTTCCAGATCTAATTAAGAAAATTCTTACTATCTTTTATCTTTCCTTAAACCTCCCAATCTGCCAAAGAACAATCTAGTCTAGGTCCCTCATCACTCAAAGGAGAAACCTGAAGTCAAGGCCAGTAAAGAGAGCACTGGGAAGAGAGTCATGATATTTTGCTTAGAATATTGCCTTTTCTTGTGGCCAAGGTGCATGTCGGTTTTGTGAAGAGAATCTCAGGCTCTGATCTCTCAATGTAGGATTTTGGACAATAGCAGAAATGTCAAAACAGCTTCTTCCAGTGCTGCTCACATAAAGTTGCATGTTTGTGAGCCACGCTTGGGAACAGATTCCAGGGGCAGGGAGCAAATGCCATGTTCCACCCAGTTCTCCAGTGACCATGACCTCTGCCTGAACATCTCTCCTTCCCAGCTGTTCCAGGGAACCCAGCATGGACATATGCTGTTGATGTCTGGCAATCTGAATTTTCCATTGCTCATCAAGGTTCACACTGAGCATGATACAGTGCTTAGACTTAAAATAACACTACGGTTCAAGGGCTTCCATATGTGTAAATCTGTACCCAGCCTTGGTAAGTCCACCAGTATAAGATGTTGCAAGAAACTCAATGAGATTTGGTTCTTAGTACTTCAGGAGTATCAAATTCAGGTGAATTAAATAGCCATCATGCCAGACATGAACCTAAATACTAAAGAAAGAGGTGAGAGGCACAGACCACAACTTTAAGTGACTTCAAGAAGAGAAAGAATAGGGAAGGGAGAGGGCGTATGAGTAAGGCACAGTCTTTCAATTTTTCTGGGAATGTCAAGATCTATTTCATTAGCGTTTGTTCTAACCATTTAGATGTGCACTCCATAGATGAATCTAGCATGTGGTTAGTCTTCATTGTGGCCAAATGTCATCACCAAGCTTCCCTATAGAAAACTGTCTTTTTATGGGTGCATGAGATATTATTATTATTATTATTAATTATTAATTATTATATGTTGGAAGGAAGGCAGTCTCTTCCTCACATACTCCACAAGTGGGGACCAGATACTCCTGCTCAGTTTGATTAATCCGAGATGGTTTTTCCTGTCCCATTATAGACATGTTCCTTTTTGCCCAATACAAGACTTTAGCACAGACAGGTTGTAGCTGGTGCAGCCTGCAGTCACAACTAGAGTGACCCCAAGAAGTGCATGAAACACCTCTATGGGACACATCCCAGGTCTAAAATAATTGTGTTTCTTGTGTGCGTGAAAGCACAGGGAGGAGGGGCTACGCCTGCCATTGTATGCAGCTTTCTTGTCCATGCTACTGGAATACTCCCTGTAGAGGAATTTTAACCCAGCAACATGGCTGCTCTGGCAAGGGATCACATCTGTCTATATGACATGGCTCAAGTGCCCTGAATTTCAGTATGACCTGGTTGGAATGCAGACACATCTTTATTGCAAAAGAATGACATATAATTGGAGGACAGTTCTATTGAGTTCAGGCAATGCAGCTCTGTTCAGTGATTTGAGTTGAGTTAAGTGGAGTTGAATTCAGTGAGTCAGTTGGGAATCAGTCCAGTGAGTGCAGCACAGTGGAATTGAGTTCATGAAGTTCGGGGCAGGTCAGCAGAAGCAACTGAAGCCAGAGAATAAGAAGGAGCCAGAAAATTAGAACAAATTGGCAGAGTTAGTGTGAGCAATTCAGTGAGAAGCTGAGAGAAGCTAGATTGAGTCAGATTGGGGAGGAGTTTGAGCCAGATCAGCTAAATTGAACTAGCCAGCGAGATTTCAGAAAGAAATGGAAAGTGTGAGCTTATTCAGCAATAAGCCTCCAAGGTGACAATTACATCTGGAGTTACTGTGAATAAAAGATACTTTAGAACTCCCAATACAATCTGAATCTCAAACTTATTCACAGACAGAAGACCCTAAACTGAGAGCCTGGGAGTGTTGCTGTGGAGAGCACTTGCCTGGGATGAACAAGACTCTGAGTTCAATCTTACAATAGCAGAAAACTAACAACAAAAATACCACCCTGGAATAAAAATTGTAAAGAATCCAGCTATTCATAACAGCAACACTACTTCCTCTCTCTCTCTCTCTCTCTCTCTCTCTCTCTCTCTCTCTCTCTCTTTCTCTCTCTCTCTGGGTAAAAGTGACCATTCAGCAAAGACAGGAGAGATGAGTAAACAAACATTGAGACATAACTCAGCAAACACAGGAAAGATGAATGGAAACAGAAGAGGGACGACTCAGTAGACAAAGGAGAGAGACAACTCAGGAAATATAGAAAGTTGACTCAGCAAATAAAAGAAGACAATTAGCAAAGTCAAAAACAGGACAAGAGCTAAGAAGGCACAGAAAAGATGTTTCAGAAGGTATGGGAGAAATGACTCAGTAGGTACAATAGATATGAGGTATGAGTCATGGGCATTGCTTTATTAAAGACGGTAAGCCAATGACTTTCCATGGATGTCACGTAAGCAAAAGAACAGACAAGAGCCAAGTAACTTATAAGGTTTCACCAGAAAACATTAAACTACTGAGAAGTTATATAATTATAATATCATGCTTTAGGAAGAGTTAGACACCAAACAAAAGTGGCTGGCAGCCTGGCAGATGAAACAATCCCATGGCACTTATCTGCCTGGTTATCTGACTTCTTAGGCCTGTTGTGGGCATTTGAATGTTATGATCTTTTTCAGTGAAAACTGTTGTTTCTCTAGTTGCACCTGAAGACCAGGGAAATAAAATTTCTAGTTAAATATAAAATGATCCCAGCAAGAACACAAGATGAAGAAACCTCTTACCCTGTCAGAGTGCACAGGGCAATATGGTACCGAAAAGGGGGCTTTTGGGCTCTGCATGGCTGCCTTCACACCCACTCAGACTTTTTGGTTCTCAGATGGGGGGCACTGCCTGAGGTGGCCAGCTGACCTGGAGCGTGAGGCTGGCTAGCTGAACAGTGTCTGGCCAGGTGGCTTTGGGTAGCCAATGAATGCTCATCTGACCGGGTGTTTTTGCCCCCCAGGTCCGGTGAAATCTCTCTGCAGGATCTGAACTCGTGTGCTGTGTGAGCCACTGTCAGCCTGTCACCAGCTGAGGAAGTAGCCTCACTGACATCTTGGTCTGAACGCTGCAGCATCTCTGACAAACTGGCCTGACCAACAGTGCTGTTGTTGCCCTGCCCTGCTGTCCACATGCAAGGAAACTCAGGCACAACCTGCTCCTCCTGTCTGTCCTCCTTTTCCACCTGACCCTGGCTAAGATAGCCCTGAGGATCTTGTAAGAGACAAGAGGGAGGTGTAGGGACTTCGCAGACTGGTCTGGCCTCTCCCTTCACACACTGCGTGGTCCTCAGTGTCCTCTTCCGCAGGCTGCAAAGCAAGTCGGCCAAGCTTAGCAGGAAGGATAAAGCACTCACTGCCCAAAAGAATAGCATCAGGAGGAACTTCTCCGTGGGCCGCGACACATAGCAGTCCACAGCCCCTGAGCAGGGCACACGTGAGCAAGACACTCGGGCAGGCACAGAAAAGCCAAAGAGAAAGTAGTGCAGGGAAGCCAGCCCGGCCTCCAGCAGCATGCGCAGCAGTAGGTGCACCAGGTAGGCAGCCGACAAGTCGGGTACCTGAGGCCTGCAGGCTCCCCCTGCAGCCAGCTTCGCGCCGTGGTGCAGGGTGTAGGTGCCAAAGACGACCGAAGGCAGAAGCAGGGCCAGGCTCTGCACTAGCCAGAACCGCAGAGGTGACACTGGGGAAAACAGGTCGTAGCAAACGTTGGCACATCCTGGTTGCAGTGTGTTGCAAATAAACCTCTCTTGTTCGTCCTCATAGATAGGTGACCCTGCCAAAACCACCACTAGCATCTTCAGCAAGACCGCCACGATCAGCCAGAGCATACCTAGGCCAGAACAAGTGGAAGGTTCAGTGTCTAAGGTTTAGAAGGCTGCCACCACACAGCAGCTTAACTTCTACGCCCTGAGATATCAGTAGTACTCACAGCAATAGGGGCAGCTATAACACACACACACACACACACACACACACACACACTTACACTGGCAAAGATCAAAACCAGAACATGTTGTATGCTATGCTAGGATAGTACTCTACCACTGAACCCCACCACGAACTCTTTAGGAAAATTACTTCCTAAGCCTTTGCTATACCAGGAACAGCCCTGAAATTATTTGCAAGATGTTTTGAGTGAGCAGATCTGAAAAATACGTTATACAGTTTACCTGGCCTTTGCGTGGCCTGAACTGAAAGATCCAGAGAGCATTTTGGCTGAGCAAATCCATGATGTAATTTGATCTCACCCTTCTTAGGGATTAAGCTTTTTAAAGGACCTTAGCATATTCTCTTCAGCTTGCTTAGCAAACAGAAGATGGTAATTTGAGCATTATTTTTTTTTATGATACCAGCCTACACGGTCTTTATCAGTCCTAAGGCCTGTAGCTCTGGGTTCTTGAAATTGAATTTCTTTAAGAATACTCCTTTTTCTAGTATTTCACGATTCATTTCCCCTTAGTCTAGTCACTATATTAATGAAATTAGCAAAAACTATGAGCAAACAAAAGAAAAACTCTCCTAATCCACAAAGGTAGCCAAGCTCAGAGAATAGCATCATTGGGTGATTAAGTCATGGATTTAGCCTTTCAATACCAGGTTTATTTATTCAAATTCTAAGAAATAAAGAGTAAAAAACTATCAACCTCAGACCAGGCACATCTTTTCTCCATCCTCTTTTCAAACTCTCTGAAACTGACTCAGTTGTATCAATCTCAGGAGTCTTTATTATTCTTTTGTTAACAGAATAGCTAGGGCTATATAAGGTTATATAAGACGGCAGCCCAGTACGAGGGAAGCTTAGGCAGGAGTGACAGAAGTTCAAGGCCAGTCTGAGCTATATAGCAAATTGGGAGAAGAACGAATATGTAACCAGCGAGTGGCAAAATAGCTCAGTGTATGAGCACCTTCCCTTAATGCCTGATCTCTATCCCCCAACATTATAAACAACTAAATTAAACGTGGGATCTATGTTAAAGTGCATAAGAGAAATTAATAATCTTTATAACTTAATCTTCACAGATAAAAATCTATAAGGATAGCTAAGGAGACAAAACAGAAGCATTACTTTCTCATTGATTTCACCTGATTCTGCCTTCAAATTCAGAACCCAAATGTTGAGAGATGCCTACGAATGATGCTCCCACCACCCACACGTTCTCCAATGTTGATAGGCACAAGGTATGACCCCAGTGAGGCTTGATAGGGTTCCCATGCCAGCAATGATACTCTGGCCTTTCTTTGGGAGTGGACCAGACAGCCTGAAAACTGGGATAAACCTTTGAAAATAATTTAATTTGAATATGGCAACAAAACCACGTTTTAGGTTTTTTTTTTTTCCAGGACTCACCCACAATGGTCACATTACAGTTTAGGGTGATGATGAGGAACGCCAGCAAGTTCAGCTTCTCCATGCTTGAAGAAAGCCACAGGTCTGGGCTGGTGGAGGGTGTCGAGGCCCGTGTGCTCCAAGGAAGTTTAAAAATCAATCGATTTTTTTTTCTGTATCAGACTTCGAGGTAAGCACCAAGCTGTGGAAAGAAAAATGTGCTCCCAGGCCTGTGAGGTCAGGTCTTCTGTCTCTACATTAAGACAGCCCTAAGCTGCTTGCCAATGAGACACAGGCACTCCTGACAACTGCAGGACCCAGAAGCAGAAGTCATCTCTCTCTGTGACTATTCTTAACCTCGCAGGACATTCCAGGCTTGTAGCTGTGCTTGCATGTCTTCATCAGGAAAGCCAGGCACTTTGGGATATCATAGAAGCAGCTACTTTTAGCCCAGGAGAGAAAAGTTGTATTAATTAGCCAATGAGCTTTTTATATACGGGAGATGGAAGATGATTCAGTTGATAAATGCTTGCTGCACAAGCATAAGGACCTGAGCTCAAACCCCAGAAATGGTATAAAAATGCCAACAAGCAATCTGAGTGTTGGAGAGACACGCGCAGATATCGGAGCTCACCGGCTGACTTACTTCATCGGTAAGCCTCAGGTCCTAAGGAGAGACACTGTCTCAAAAATGAAGATGAGCAGTATCTAAGGATAACTGACACCCAAGGTTGATGTCTGTGGTTGCTTGGGTGAGAATGGCTCATTAGGTTTCTGTGTTTTAAATATTTTTCTCCCCATTTGATAGGACAGTTTGAGAAAGATTAGGAGGTGTAGTTTTGTTGGAGGAAGTGTGTCACTTGGGGTGGTCTTTGAGGATTCAAAAGCCTTTGTCATTCTCAGTTTGCTCTAACTTTATCTCTTACTTATAGAGCAGAATGTAAGCTTTCAGCTACTGCTCCAGCGCCATGCCTGCCTGCCTGCTGCTGTGTTCTTTGACATGAAGCTCTCGGATTCTAACTCTCTGGAACTGTGAACCTTCACATACTCCAATACTTTCTTTTGGTGTTTGATCATGGCAATAGAAAAGACAATGTCTGACATCCAGGTGCCTGCATTTGTATCTACATGGTACCTATGTACATATGAACACACAAAGCCATTTCCTCCTTGAAAACATGTTCACAGTCACTTGTGAAAAAAGTTCATTTTTTTAACCCTTTCTACAAAGTATAAACACCCACACACAGCCTATAAAGATCCTGACATTATTGCTAATTCCTGCATCATTGCAGTAAGCACAGATCTGTACCACAATGTGTGTGCCAGGTTTACACTATGACTTGGGCAGTCCTCACTGTCAAAGCTTCACCAGTGATAGATGTATCTTCATGTATACAGTGAAGACACTGTATCTTTCTCCCTTCAGCCTCATCCTACAATGAGAAGACTCAGCTCAGAAAGCCCTCCAAAGACCAATGGTTTCTCTGTATTTTAGTCAAATTCTTTGACACAAGCAAGAGAATCTAGAGAAATTGTTGCTGCTGAATAAAACTACTGAAATAGTCCCACAGTGCAAGTATCAAGTAAACAAGAATGTCTTTTTGTCCACACAAACAGCTTTTGGTAGTATTTTAAAAATAGAAAACCCCTACAAAATAATTATTGAGATTTTCTGTGAGACAAATCTGAGGTTCTAGCTCCCCTGAGAGAAAAAAATGGCTTTAGCTGTGGAAAGAGAAAAAGACAATCAGGACAGAAGTGGACTTGGAGGAGAAAAATATCCAAAGAGTCAAAGGTAGATAAGAGGCAGGCTGCTGCTTAAAAGGCAGTAGAGACAAGACCGAGATGCAGAGAAGCCACGAAAGGTGGGCTTCCCATCACTGCGATGCTTGATGTCTCTCATGCCTGCATTCACATTTTTACATAATAGCAGCTTTGAGAAGGTGATGCTCACACTTCACATCTGTGATTTGAGGACAATGATACTCAATTAAGGGCCAAGCATTAGAGATAATATAAATAGGTCTCTAACACATAATTTGGCCTACATGAGGCTCTTAAAAGTGGGAGTGAATGGGTGGGTGGGGAGGGGAGCACCCTCTCAGAAGCTAGGGGGAGGAGATATGGGGTGAAGAACTCTGGGAGGAGGACTAGGAAAGGGGGCAACATTTGGAATGTTAGTAAGTAAAATAATTTAATTAAAATTACAGTCATTGAATCATAATGGAATAAACCCAAACACCGCCGGGCAGTGGTGGCGCACACCTTTAATCCCAGCACTTGGGAGGCAGAGGCAGGTGGATTTCTGAGTTCGAGAGTTTGAGGCTAGCC
>NW_021604598.1:10988690-11001398 GCF_004785775.1 Grammomys surdaster | reverse complement strand
AAAAAAAAAAAAAAAGAAAGAAAGAAAGAAAAACAACAACAACAAAAAAAAAAACCCAAACACCAACAGTCAGAAAAACTACAGAAAACATCCAAACACATAGAAATTAGACAAATCACTTTTGAATCACCAGTGGGCTACTAGATAAAGTGAGGGGTGAAATATTAAAATTCACACATTTATAGTAGTTATGACCTCTAATGTTGTCTCAAACATTGACTTTCTGAGTGGGGACTGCTTGAGGGACGAGAGGGGGTCTGGGTTAGCCAGCTTCTTTTTGCAATAACAGATACCCAAGATAACAATAAAAGAAGGGCTTCTTCGGACACATGGTCACCTAGTCCTCTTGCCAATAGCACCCATAAGACTTCACAGAGGGAGCATGTGCTGGAGGAGACTGTTCATTTTGTAGTAGCTGAGAAGCAGAGAAAGAAGGCAACAAGACTACAAAACTTGCACCATCTCCCCAAGCATACCAAGTGGATCTCTTTGTTAATTATCATATCTTTTGAGAAGAATCTTCTCTGATGAGAGTTGAGTGATGCGCTGGTCTATGTATGTTCTTAGGAGTCATTTATCTTTATCTTATCTTTATCTATGTATGTTCTTAGGAGTCAGCTGTATGTTCTTAGGAGTCATTTATCAATATGTTTCTTTAGCGAAATAGTAGGTTTTTTCCTAGGTCCATGACTCTAAAATCTAATCAACATTTCTCATGTGGGCATGTGTGTGAATGTATGTGTGTTACAAGAGATGCAACCCAAGATCTACAACTTCCCTCATATCCCCTCAACACGCCCTCTCCAAACATCACGTCTTTTGTTCTTTTTGAGAATGTATTAAGTCACGCAACAGTTCTCATTCATGAGTGTGAGGCCATCCACTGGAGTATGGGAAACATACCAGTGGCCATACTCTCAAAACTCACTTTACTGACTGAGCTATTTCCTCGGCTCTAATGTTGAGATTCTCAAGGCAGAGTCAAAGCAATTGAAAGGCAGCTGCCAGAGCAATGACTGGCCCTCAGAAAGCATCAGGGATAAAACTAGCAGGGCTTCAGGGTGAAAAGGATGACCTTTGAGTCATCCACTCTCCTGTAACTAACCTCAGTAAACTCACTGGTTCGACAACCTAGGGTGGATGGATTATTTCTCGCCAACTGCGACCCATCTGGGATCAGAAGACATTTATTCCTGTCTCCCCAGGAAAACTCACGCAATACTTGGCTTTCCACAAAGTCTTGATTAGGCTTTAACTACCTGTTCATGCGGACCTGAAAGAAATTCCCAAAGTGAATGAAAAAAGAAGACATGACTGCTCCTAGCTATGGTTGAGGAGAAAGTTTTATTGTAGATATGAGTGAGAGTTCAGTCAAAGGAAGGGTCCAGACTGAGCGGGGCTAAGGGTGTGTGTGGGGAGTGAGAAAGGAAAAGTAAGACGAGAGAGCAGGAAGCTCATAGAAACCAAGAGAGCTCGTAGCCAAAATGGCTGGGTTATATAGAAATTAGACAAGCTGGGGGAAGAGAGGAAAGTTCAGGATCTGGAGTGATTTGGAGTAGGGTGCAGGGGCATGTCAACCATGATGACTCTGAAACAGGCACTTGAGAATGGAAACTGAGGAATCCTGGGGGCTAGCATAGACCTTGATATACTAATAGGCACCCCAGGCATAGGTTAGCAGCCATATGTCCAGAGATGAGAAGAATGGCTCCTTTTAACAAGTAAAAACTATATTCTTACTGCTGGCTTTTGTCTAAATGGGAAAAGGAATTTTTTGAGATCTAACAAAACTTAAATACTATCTTATGTACTAAGTTTTCTTAGTAACTTCTTTTTAAAAGGTCCAGGAGAGTCAGGGATAATTAGTACTGGTGTTTCACATACTGGGTTAATGAGCATTTCCAGGAAGCGGTTATACGGGAATGTAACCTCTCAGTTACATTTCATTCTGGGCATCAGCTGGATGCAGCCCAAATTCACATGTCCAAACAGTCATGTTTACCACCATCCTATCTTTCTCCAAGATCTATCTTATTTACAAGAAAAAACAGCACCCCACCTGCTTTAAGCACTTTAAAAATTCACTACTGGGCTAGCAAGATGGCCTAGCTCTAGCCTATACTGCACAAAACCTTAGGTACAATTCTCAGTACTAGAAAAGAAGTACCTCACTATTTAAAGCTCTCTAGCAGCCATCAGCCAACCCCTGTAATGATGTCATGCAGAACTCACCAGATCCTGCCAACCTTGCACTCCACTTAAATTTGAAGCCACAGGTTTCAATGGACATCCTCAGCACTCTAAGAACTGAACAGTCTGAAAGTCCCATGACTTTTAGTGCTTCAGAGTCCTTGTGTGCTTTCTAGGTAGATTTCAGGACATTCCATCTTCTTCACCCTTATTCTGTTCTAATGTACGTTATGGAATAACTGTCCATCAATTTAGTGTCTATACTTTCCCTGCCTGTCACCTGATTTCCTGGCCCCACAAATTCCTGGCCAAGGAATTCCACAAAGTCATACCATGCAGGAGATCTCATGGGAGAGACTTACTGGAGGAGAGGGAATGTTGCAGAGACTCCTCTGAGAGAGGGTGGAAAGAGAAGGCATTGGCTTTTTATAAGGGGATGTGCATACCACCTTGGTAGTTGGTGATGAAATGTCCTGCTGTATCTAGATTATAGAAGGTAGGCCTATGAGTGGTGTTTTCCAAGAGCTGCTTTCCAGCTGGAAGTCAAGCCAGCTCCATGATCAAGAGTAAAGACAACAGGTGATGTGGATTAGCTTTGTTCCATTGCATAGTCTGGATCTAATTTCCTCAGGTGTGAAACAAGGCTAATAACAGTACCTGCTTCTCAGGGTTTACAGAGTTAAGAGATGAACACTACTAGTGCAGAATAACTTCTGTCAGTAATTGAGGTCACATTTTCTGAAATCTAACTTTTTTGTGTTAAGTGTCAGCATTTTCTGGCATAGCCAGCCAAGGGGAAAATTCCTTCTCCTCAGTTCATGAATGGGAATTAGTTGCAGCACACTGGATGCTGGTTCTTGTACAATTAGCCCTTCCTGCTTCCATTTTATGAGATGGCCCAAGGAAGCCATTTTGTCTTCATCTCTCTGTGTCCCCTGACTTTTTGAAAACTGGGGCTCATGAAGGAAGGACAGTTCGTCCTAATCTGAATGATATAGAACCAGAGTATGTCAAATTGCTTCTCTGAGAAGACAGATTTCCCACCCCATAAAAGGTTTCTTCCCTAAGAGCACATCACCCCAGAGTGGAAGCATGACTTCTCTCTTTGTATCAGCATATGCTCTGATACTGAAAGTCTTGACAAATAGAGGAAAATTTAAATTGCATCCTGCATTCTATCTGGCCATAAAGGAATAAAGTTGGATATCAAAAGCAATAGGAACATACAAATGAAAAAGCAAAAGCAATAGAAACTACAGAAAGTAAACAAATCCATGAAAACTAAGACAACAAGATAATTGAACCAAGAGCAAAATCAAGGAAGAAACTAAAAAAAAAAAAAATCCTAGAAATTCATCAATTTCTTTCAGATTTTCCAGTTTGGTGATGGAATATAAAGTTTTTAAAAGTACTTCCTAATGGTTCTCTAAATTGCCACAGTACTTTCCCTTTCATCTTCTGCTTTATTAATTTGGGTCTCTTTGTTAATTTGCCTAATGATTTGTCAATGTTGGTAATCTTTTAAGAGAGCCAACTTTTTATTTTGTTGATTCTTTTTTGCATTTCTATTTCATTAATTTCAGCCTTGATTTTTATTATTTTTTTCAGTCTATTGTTTGTGAGTGTTGTTTGTTCTTGTTTTTCTAAGACCTTCACGTCAACATTAAGTTACTAATATGAGCTCTCTCAAAATATTTTATTTAGGCACTTAGTGCTGTAAACTTCTCTTTTAAAATTGTCTTCCTGTGAAAGCTGCAGAGAGGGCTCAGCAGTAAAGAGCACTGGCTGCTCTTCCAGAGGTCCTGGATTAAATTCTCAGCACCCACATGGTGGCTCACAACTGTCTATAACTATAGTCCTGTGGGCTCTGCTACCCTTTTCTGGTATGTAGACATACATATACTTAAAACAAACAAATCTATAAATATGTCTTTTTAAAAACATTGTCTTTTTTGTGTCCTATAGATTTTTGTATGTTGTGCTTTCACACATCACACACACAAGAAACTTCATGTTCCCCATCAGTGTGATTCTTTCTGCTGTCTTCCATGAAATCTTAGAAGGTAAGGGATAAAATGGAATCTATTTTTAAACTCACAGCTGTTAAACAAAACCTTCCAAATATTCATAGCCACTTTGAACTGCTATAAGTTTTTATCCTGTGTGTCACCACCGCTGAATCATTCAGAGCATAGGGCAGAGATGTCTTGAAGGGAGAGCAACAGTGAATTCACCTCTGAGATGTCCCACTCCAAATACTGGCAATTTGCAACCTCCTGAGGAGGTCTTTTCAATTCTTAAGCATCAGAAATGGAAGGTAGGCAAGAGGGAGGCATTGTATTTACTACAGAGCAGTTGCTCTAGCCTAGGCTTCCACAGACCCAACAATATGATCATCATGCTCTGTTTTCTCATCAAAACAGACAGGTAACAAAGAAAAAAAAAAGTTAAGAATGAGAAAAATAGCCCAGTGAGTAAAACAGATTGAGTGGGGCTTGGGGTTTAGCTTAGTGGTAAAGTTGAGCATGTACAGGTTCCATACCCAGAACCAAGAAAACAAAAGAATGGATGTATGGTAAGTAGGTCGATCAGAGCTAGATTAGGGGGCACCATCCCTCCTTTCCCTATCTCTGAAGATTTGCTTATTTCTAACAATGGTATTATTGACGTCTGACCATCATGGTGCTAGAACCCAGGATTCTGAACATAGTAGGCAAGCCATAAAGCACTGAGCAGCACCCCTTGCCAACTGTATTCCTTTGACATGTGTCCTGTTCACTTTCTATTACTGTGATAAAGACCTCGCAGTAACCCAGAGACAGGCACTGTAGCAGAAACCATGAAGGATGGTGCTTAATGCCTTTCTTCCCAAGACTTGCTTAGCTAGTTTCTCTATACAACCTAGGGCCTCCTGCCTGGAAGCAGGCATACTGCCTACAGTGAGTTTGGGCCCTCCCAAATCAATCATCAATCAATAAAATGCACTATAGACTTGCCTATAGGGAGCCTTTAGGAAGCATTTTCTCAATTGAGTTTTCTTCTTCCAAGATTGTATCAAATTGACAAAACCTGACCTGTACATGTAAGATCAGGATCTGGCTAGGTGTATGTAGGTAGGGCATGGACAACAAATGTCTACATTCTTCACAGAGCTTGGCATCATTATGAAAGAAATATTAAATTTAAAGGGGATGGTAAAAAGGGGGATGGAGAGATAAAGGAGAGACAACGTCCTAGTCTTTCTCTTGGTCCTGCTGCAAATCCTATAAAAACTCCACTCACTCTCTGGGATTTCTTTCACTTTGCCTTACCTTTTTAAAATAGAGCTTGCTGACTGCTCCCATGTGTTCATCAAAGTCAAGAATAAGTATCTCTGACAGACTTTAGGCGACCTGTGAGTGTTTACTACTCTACGTGCCTAGGTTATGCCCATCTGTCTGCTGTTCTCAAATTGTCATGCAGATCTGGATCTCTAACTTAACATAAGAAGTGAAGACACAAACACAGGAGAGCTATGGGTTCAGCTTCTGCTGCAGTTTGAGTCCTAGGGATTCTTAAATGTCTATGTAGTAAAGACCTGGTCCCTGGAATAGCACTCCATAAGTGGGACCCAGTGAATGGAAGTCATTTTGGTGGGAATGTGCTGTGCCCTCAGAGGGGATCTAGCCAGAGCTGCCACTGTTGCCACTGCCACCTCCTCCTCTTCTTTTACTGTTTTGCTTCCTGCCTGTCATGTGAGTAGCTAGACTTCTTCATGTGCTTCATCCATCACAACAAGCTTTCACATGCTCAAAGTCCTCAGGGCTTGAAAGCTCCAAAACAGCCGAAATAATCCTGTCTACTTAACCCTCTCTCTCTCTCTCTCTCTCTCTATATATATATATATATATATATATATATATATATATATATATATATCTGTGTGTGTGTGTGTGTGTGTATGTACGTACGTACGTATGTATGTATGTATGTGGGGGGTGCATGTGTCGCAGCATAAACTTATGCATGTTGGAGGATAATCTCAGGTATTGATCTTCACCTTCCATCTTGCTTAAGACAAGGACTTCCCTTGTTTATTACTGCATATGCCAGGCTTGCTGTTAGGTAGCCTTTAGGCAGTTGACTGTCTCCACCTAGACATCTCATCGTACAAGTGATGGGATTGTAGACATGCATAATTCTGTCCAGATTTAGACAGGTTTTAGTGGCTGAAACTCAGGTCCTCGTGTTTCGACAGTCTCTGAACCATCTCTGCAACCCACTTTTTTCTCTCTGTTAAGTCAGCCATCTCCGTTGTTGTGGTACTGAGAAGCTGACCCACATCCCTTGAACAAAATTAATTATGAAAGGGAAGGAGTTATAAGAACAAATGAGAAGTATGGTTTTGTCTTACTCTTGGCATTCTATCTACCTTAATATCTATTTTGAAAGAGCATGAGGACATCATTCCACAGCAGTTTATTCATGGTCTGTTATGTCCTAGGCAGTATGCCAGAATGAGGGACAGAGGTGAACAGTGTGGGTATTTCTAGCAGGCAGAAGAACACTGGACTACAAAGGCCCTTAAAGGACTAAGTCATGGCCATTCAACAAAAACGAATTGTGAGGCCTATAGTAGAGGCATGAGGTGAGTGTTGAAAAGACAATGAGGCTTAAGTGCACACATTCAATGAGTGGCTTCATGAAGCTTGATGCAGACCGAAAGAGCACACATGTAGGAGCCCGTGGGCCAGGAACTCCATCCTAACCTATTTCCTGCAGCATCTCTATTTTTTTCTATTATATGCAAATGAGATCACTGATCACCCAAGGAGAGCCATGGAAACATTGTGTGTTTGGAAGCTGCTTTTTATTTTTGGAACAAGCCATGGTCCACATAAGTACAATGAATAAACTATATGAATCTTTCTTGAAAGGAAATGGCACAAATTAATTTGTCACTTTGAGACAGACAGGAAACAGAGCCTTTGCTGGTAAGGAAGGAGTGAACAAATCTGGACACTACCTTCAGCTGTAGTCTTGGCGAACACGACTAAGTGAACTTTGAAAGAATCAGTAAAGTGGGTGCTTTAGAATGATTTCCCCTGAGAAATGGCCACCTTGTAATCCTACATGAGGCTTAACAAGTTTAATTAATCACAATTCATGTGAATCAGCCTGAGTCTTAACCAACTTGCTTATAGAAAGCATTTTCACAATGTGAGTGCAGCAACAGCTTCTTGCCAGCTTGGGGAATGAGTAAATTGCAGGCACCTGCAACTGCTCACTCATACCTGCTTGGGGACTTGAAAGACAGCCCTACTTTATAAAATCTTATAATACCACACTCCAACATTCTGGGTTCTAATTCCCTATGAAGGGCTCCAGTACTCAAACAGGCATGGCAGGGATACATGACAAAGTTGCCATCATATAGACATGAACAAGGACTAATGTCCCTAATATCTCAGGATGGAAAACAGCCAACAGGCCTTTAATTCAAAATCTGAAAACAAACAGTTAATGAAAATATAAGTTATATCTTTTTATATCTTAAACTTTGTATGTTTTATAATTTATTGCAAGCAGGGTAAAAAAAAAAGTCAACTTGCCTATGATGAGATATATATCAAGCACTTATTTTTCTTAAAGAAAGAAAGCTAAAAACATCCAGGTAGTAGTAGTTTTGAAGGCGTGGAGGGGTCATGAAGAGCAGATGAGGCTTGGTACTGTGAGAGGTGCAGCCTCAGTGGCAGCTGGAAGTTGAGGCTTGACACCATAAAAAGATCCTATGAGAGGCTATTGGTGGAAGTTTAGCCCAATTGCAGCAGAAGATCCCAGCATATTAGGAATGTCAGTAACATGGGATGTACACTAAGAAGAGTTGCAATAGGAGAGTGGACTCAGCCAGAGCCTAGAGTGCTACAGAGGGCAGAGCTGGAGAAGTGACCGAAGCCCTACAGTAGAGCCCAGAAGATCATGTGTGAATCCCAGACATTGGAATAAGAAGCTGTACATTTGAAGTTGCCTGAGAGACCACAAGAAGTTAGAGATGCCAGAGTCATGGGATACCTGCCAAGGAAAGATGCTAACAGGGAATGGAACCAGGCAAAGAGAGAGAATTGTGTTTCAGTCACCGAAGCTGAATGGAGGTAGACATCGTACGTGGAGATCCAGAATTTGGAGTTTGCCCAGCTTGTGTTTGGTCTTTGTTGGTTCAGTATTTCCTCTCTATGACATTTTGAAATGTATATCCTGTGATGTTGGAAGTGCATGATCTGCTTTTTGAATTTTATTTTATAGAGAGTTACAGTTAAGAGATTGCATGAATCTCAAAAGATACATTGGACCTTGGACTTTTAAACATTAAGACTATGATAGACTTTGGGAACTTTTGAAGCTAGAATAAATCCATTTTGCATTATGTTATGGCTACGAACCTAAGGGGGCCATGGAGTAGAATGTGTATTTGAGTAGAATTGGCTCCCATAGACTCAGATGTTTAAAGGCTTGACCCATGGGGAGTGGCTCTATCAGGAGGTGTGGCCTAATTGGAGGACATGTAGCCTTGTTGGAAGAAGTGCATCACTCTGAGTCTTGCTGCTTGTGCCCTGGACTACTCACTACCCAACCCTACCTGACCTTGGGGGTTAGAGGTGAGGTGACACAGACTCTGGGAGAAGGTGAGAAATGCCCCAGCAAGCTCATCTGAACACTGTTGCAAGGTCCTTTAATACCTTCCACCCACACCCCATTGATTCCAAGAAAGCATCTCTTCTAAACAACAGTTCCTGATTGGCTGGCATTGTCTGAGCCAGCAATCCTTGGTTTCTCAGGCAGTCCTCGATTAGGTCCTCTTGCATGTGATGTGGCTGTGTGCCTCCCTGGGATTTACATGGAGGTGGCCGTACTGTTCCTGCTACAGGGTCTGTTAATTATAGCACTGTTAACTTATACTTTCTGACTAAAACCTACTTATAAGTAAGTACATGCTATGCATTTTCTTTTGGGTCAGGGTTACCTCATTCAGAATAATATGTCCTAGTTCCATCCTTTTGTCTGAAAAATTCATAATGTCCTTGTTTTTAATGGCTGATTAATTTCATTGTGTACATGAACCACATTTTCTGTATCTATTCTTCAGTTGAGAGACACCTAGGTTGTTTCCTGTTTCTGGCTGCTACAAATAAAGCTGCTAAGAACATAGTTGAGCAAGTGTCTTTGTGGGATGGTAGAGCATCTTGGATGTATGCCCAGTACAGCTGGATCTTGAGATAGAACTATTTCCAACTTTCTGAGAAACTGCCAAATTGATTTCCAGAGTGGTTGTACAAGTTTTCATTCTCACCAGCAGTGGAGAAGTTCTCCTTTCCCTATAAGTTCACCAGCATGTGCTATCTTTTGAGTTTTTTTTATCTTAACCCATCTAATCAGTATAAGCCAGAATCTTGAGCCATTTTGATTTGCATTTCTCTGATGACTAAGGACCTCTGACTCCACAAGTGGAAGTCTGACTTGTGGCCATCAGAGAGATGAAAATACCTGGAAAAAAAATCTGATGAGGGCTAAGGCCTTCAGCAGGACAGATTAACTGTTAAGGCTCCCAAAGCTTGAAAATATCCAGGTCCCTGTGATTAGGATATGGTCCAGAGGGTCATCTGGTTCAGGTGTGTTCAAACTTTTGCAAACCATTCTGTGCCCACCATACCATCAAGAGGGACTTTAGGTCACTAACTATCCTCATGTCTTTTGTGATATAAGGATACAAGCCAAAATTACCTAGGTTTGGCCATGGATGACTGAGGGGACCCAGGATCCTTTAACCCAACTACTGCCATCTCTGGCAAGGAGCCTCAGATAGTCATCACTATCTGGGAAATCCATCTCCTTCATTCTGGATACTGGACACTTATTCTATCCTGATGTCCTGGAGTTTTGGTGATCTATCCCTTTTTGTTCCTCTATTGTTTGAGTAGTGGGGCAGCTTTAGCAGCCCCACCAGTTGGCTATATCTTTAAGGGTATTCCCCTCACCAACTCCTTTCCTAGTGGCATTAACTTGGCCTGTCCCTTGCTGAGAAGGAACCTCCTAGCTAACATAGAAGCCTCTATTTCTTGCTATTTTAAAATTTTTATTTATTTATTCATTTATTTATTTATTCACTTTAAATCCCAATATCAACACACTCCCTTCTCCTAGTCCCCCCTTTCAAGGCTTCTCTCTCCCATCCCCCACTTCTCTTCTGAGAAGGGGGAGACCCCTGGATATCATTCCCCATGCCCCATCACCTGCCAGCACATCAGTCACTTCAAGTCTAGGCACATCCTCTTTCACGGAGGGCAGACAAGGCTTCCCAGTTAGGGGAACAGGATTGACAGGCAGGCAACAGACTCAGAGATAGATTCCCGTATCCAGTTGTTGGACAACTCCCATGAAGACCAAGCTTCATGTATGCTACATATGTGGGGGGTGTGCCTACAGTCAGTCTGTGTTTTCTCTTTGGTTGGTGGTTAAGTTTCTGGGAGCCCCCAAGGGTCCAGGTTAGTTGACTCTGTTAGTCTTCCTGTAGATTCGCTATCCTCTTTGGGTCCCTCAATCCTTCCCCTGACTCTTCCACATGACTCACCATATTCCATTTAATTTTTGGCTATGGGTCTCTACATTTGTTTTGGTCAGCTACTGGGTGGAGCCTCTCAGAGGATAGTTATGCTAGGCTCCTGTCTGCAAGCATAACAGAGTATCATTAATAGTATCAGGGATTGGTTCTTGCCCATGAGGTGGGTCTCAATTTGGGACAGTCATTGGTTGGCCACTCTCTCTGTCTCTTTGTCCTGACACATCTTGTAGGCAGGACACATTTTAGGTAGAGGGTTTTGTGAGTAGGGTGCTAGAGTCCTGCCTGACTATAGGAAGGGGCCACTTCAGGATCCTTATTCCCCACTGCTACAAGTTTCAGATAAAGTCACCCCCAAAGATACCCTGGGCCTTTCCATTGTCCCAGGTCTCTGACACATTCTAGAGATGCCCCTTCTCCATGATTCTATACTCTTTCTCTGTGGGGCGGTGAGCTATGAGAGACAGCCAGGCGCCTGGTTGAATGAGCTTTGAACCCCGGAGAAACCCCCCCCGGGGGGGGGGGGGGGGGGGGGGGGCCCCGGGGGCGCGGACGGGCCCCCCCCCGGGGCCGGCTGGCTAGCAGGCACCTCCAGGCTCAGCAAAGAGCTGTAACACTTCTGAAGACGCTGGCTTTCCTGAACCGCCTTCAGGATTCTCCCCTCTCCTTTGCGGAGATGCGGAGATGCGGTCAGAGGCAGCAGCAGACTCTCCCTGCTCACACTCCATGCCTCCCGACCGCCCGCAGGCAGAGGCTCCGACAGGGGCAGCGGCTGTTCGCACCCTGTCCTCCGCCAAGCCAGAGAATCTCGTGGGACCCCTCCAGAGCCGGTTCCAGCATCTCCCCTGATCTCCCTATACTTGATCCCTTATTTCCCCCTCCCCTCCTTTCTCCTTACATCCCCTTTCCCCCCTCCCACCCAAGTGCCTTCCTCCATCTAGGTCCAATATCTATTTTATTTCCCCCTCTAAGAAAAATTCAATCAGTCTTCCTTAGGTTCTTTGGGTCTATGGATAGTAGCATCGCTGTCCTGTAGTTGTGGCTAATATCTACTTATAAGTAAGTATATAATATGAATGTTCTGTATTACCTCACTCAAGATGATATTTTCTAGTTCCATCCATTTCCCTGCAAAATTCATAATGTCCTTGTTTTTAATAGCAGAGTAGTATTCCATTGTTTAAATGAACCACATTTTCTTCATCTATTCTTCAGTTGAGGGACATTTAGGTCGTTTCCAGTTTCTGGCTATTATGAATAAGGCTATACTATGAAGATAATAGAGCAAAAGTCCTTGTGAAATGGTGGAAATTTTTTTGGATGTATGCCCAATATATAGCTGGGTCTTGCAGTAGAACTAGTCCCATTTTTTTGAGAAACTATGAAATTGATTAAATGCCCAGAGTAATTATACAAGTTTGCACTCCCATCAGCAATGCAGGAGTGTTCCTCTTGCTCTGCATCCTTGATGGCATGTGATGTTCCTTGAGTTTTTGATCTTAGCCATTCTGATGGGTATGAGATGGAATCTCAGAGTCATTTGGTTTGCATTTCCCTGATGACTAAGGTAAGAGGGTGGTTCTGATACTAAGGTCCTGTTCCCCAATTGGTCCTTGATTGATCAATAAAGATGTCAGTGACCAATGTCTGAGAATGGGACAGGACATTTAGAGTTCTGCAGGAGGATGCTTGGAGAAGGAGAGAATGGGGGAAGAAGAAGGAGGCAGTAACAGCAGGAGATAAAGTCAGTCAGCCATGTGAGGTTTTGGTTAGAGTGGCCAATGGTCACTCTATCAGATTATGCCTGGAGTGGCAGGGGAGGGTTAGGACTGCCCAGTCATTGAGTTAGCAAAGGCATTTTAAAATTAACTGGAGAGAGAGAGAGAGAGAGAGAGAGAGAGAGAGAGAGAGAGAGAGAGAGAGAG
>NW_021604598.1:10920844-10988680 GCF_004785775.1 Grammomys surdaster | reverse complement strand
GAGAGAGAGAGAGAGAGAGAGAGAGAGAGAGAGAGAGAGAGAGAGAGTATCCAAAGTAGGGTTACAGAAACCACTCACTACAGATGGCATGCAACATGGAAGGTGAGAACTCACTATTAATTTGGGAGTTCTTGGATCACACACACACATACACACGCACACACACACACACACACACACACACACACACACTCACACTGCTATAATTTAATAGGGGGAAGAACTGGTTTCTCAGCAGAGTGGAGCCAAGTTACATGGCTCCAGCTCAAGAAAACTAGAGCAGAGGAATACTTCCAGAGGGAGGTGAAGCTGAGAGGCCAGAGAACTCCTGCTGTGCTATCAAGCCACTACTAGGAGGAAGGCAGTGAGATACAAACAAAAAAAGCTGCCTGCTTCCTACAAGCAGGTAATCAAAGAATAGACTTTTTTCATAATTCTTTTTTTGTTTTGTTTTGTTTTGTTTTGTTTTTCGAGACAGGGTTTCTCTGTGTAGCCCTGGCTGTCCTGGAACTCACTCTGTAGACCAGGCTGGCCTTGAACTCAGAAATCCCCCTGCCTCTGTTTCCCAAGTGCTGATATTAAAGGCATGCACCACCACCACCCGGCAAAGAATAGATTTTTAAAAGTTGATTTAATTGTTTTTAAGGCTAGAAAGGAATACACATTTTGCCTGAGCCAAGTGGAGATTTCTTCCTGTAGTTCAGAACTGACACAAAGAGTTCAAGATGAGAGTCAGAGAGTCAGATGATTGATGTAGCCTGCTTGCTGCAAGCAAATAATCAAAGGATAGGGATAAATAAAATTTGATTTAATTGTTTTTAATGTAGAAGGAAGCATAATAGCAATTGTTTAAATGTTCTTAAGTATACAGAGATATTAACTTCACAGGAGAGAGAAATTAAGGAGATTGAATGAAAAAGAGCTTTAGAGAAGATTTGAAAAGGTCTTGTGAGACCAATACTCGGGATCTTTGAACATGGTCTACTCATGGCATTTCTAGGATGTTTGTCTGGTATGACAAATAGAGCCTGGGAATAGGTTTATACAGTAAGAAGACTTAGATAATAAATATTGAGGCATTCAATCTTTAAAAAAACAGATCAAAGACAGGGGATAGTTCTCCTAGCCTATTCCAGAAAGTAGAAATTTAGGCCTTGAGAATTTATAGAGTCCAGAAATAGGCTCATACAGTAAGCAGACAGATAATAAATAAATAATTTAAGCCTTGATCTCATGAAGGTCAGGATAGGAGGCAGCAGAAGCACTATCTCATCGGTTAATATTTGTTTATTTGCTTTATTTGTTTTGAATTGTTTTATTTATCAATATGAGTGTGGTTTTGAGTTTGGTGGTTATATTAAAATTTCTGGGAAAGAGGTCAAGCTAAATGTTTAATGATTTCTTGTTATTGGACCAAGGACTTTTTATATTGGAAGAGAGACTCTGTGTTTGTGTTGACAGGAAAGGAGAACAGGCGTTGGACCCCATCCAGAGTCATATGGATCAGATATGACAGAGGGAGACCCCCTGAAGAAGTAAAAAAATTCAAGAGAAACAAACAGGATAGGTAAAGATTGATTGTTCCATTCTTCACATGGCCTGAATGATGATTTATTCTAATTGGTTATTAATAAAATTAATTCATAAAAAAAATAGCTGTCTTTCACCTGGTCGAACAAGGAGCAGAATTTCATCTTCAACTGATCTGTGCATCCTGCACAATCCATACAAAAATCTTAATGGTACTTCAATTTTGGTTGTGAGATTCATATATTACAGAATGTACAGCTCTGACAAGACTCATCTGCTAGGAGGCTGAACTGACCTGCTGTCCCAGCCCCCTGCGTCCTGATGCTGCCCGGAGACTTGCTTTCAGAACAGCTTTAGGATTGCTGCTGATTTCAGGTCATCTCAGTTCATCCAACCTTTCAGATGGATCCAGCCAGAACTTCAGTCAAGCTCTGAAGCTTCCAATTATATAGACACAGGACAACAGATGCTAAAGCTAGCCTTTTTAGTGTTTCTAAATTTCCTAATCTTCTGTACCCCTTTAGAAAATTTCTTGTCACCCATATTCAGCAGGAAGGATCTATGGATCAGCCCAATTCCCTGGATTTGGGTGTCTGGTAATGGTTATTTTACAAATTATAATTAGGTTTTCATTTTAAAGGATAATTTGGAAATAGTCATAAGTTTGAACAGGGAGCAAATAGGTGGGATAGATTACTAAGTTTTATCCTTGATCAAAATATTGTATAGCCATTATCTTAATTGATAGAAATATTTATAATTGATACAAATATAACGTATCATTTCTTACATTGGTACAGAATTTATGTTGATACAGGTTTAAGGTTTTCCTTGGTGTGAATTCCTTATATTGAAATTTTAGATTAATATTGTTACTCTTAGATAGTTGCCTATGCAACTCATTTAAGAATACGAGGCTTAGACCCAGTCCTTCTAATAGCTGCTTTACAAACTGTTTAAGATGATTAAGCAACAAAAAGTTGTTTTTAAGAGCCAGATAGCAAACTCCTAGTTATGTTAGATTCTGACTCAACTATTATAAAGTACCTTCAATTTACTCACAAAGAAATGGTTAAGGGTAGCTCAGGTTTTACAGTTCAGGATACTTTTCTTAGATAGTCTTCAAAAACATCAGAAATCCACAGAAGGTGACATTTAATGTTATTTAATCACTTGACAATGAGACATGTCTGCTCTGGACAGTTTCCTCATTCTCCTTTAGAGAAAAATTGAGCATCTTTATCACCAGGTTAGGTGGCTTACCGTGCAAGGTAGCCATGGGGCAGAAATAACCTATTTCATCTGCAGACATAATACTGTCTGGGGAAAGGACATACCATTTAGAATAGTTAACTGATAGTTCTGTTAAAACAGTGAGGGACTCTAAAGGCTTTCTCCAGTCCCACACCCTCCTTACAGTTCCCCCCTCTCACCTGGGATCTTTGGTAGGTCAAGTTCCATTCTCCACCCACAGGATCATTCTTGAGTAAAAAATTCAGAGAATGTACTGACTGATAGTCACCTAACCCTCTGGAAAGTCCCAGGTAGAGTTCAAATGCACGTCATGCTTGCTAGCCAATAGATTTAAAGGTCAATATGCTTAGCCAATAAGTTTGAACTGCAACCTTGCTGTTGTAACCTGTGCCCCTAAAAAGTATAAAAACTGCTTGTAGTAGTCATTTGCTGTCTCCCCCTAGTAACCCTCCTTGAGGGACTAATTTAAGGTCAACCCAACCCATTGGAAAATAAACCTCTTGCTTTTGCATCAATCTGCATCTTGGTGTCTCACTCTGGGTGGGGAGGGGGACACATCTTGGTAAGTACCACTGACCAAGGGTCAGGGTCTTACAACACGGTAAACAGTCCTTCATGATCCTACTTTGCAAAGGTCTGTCAGATGATCCTGGTCCAGAAGGCTGAAGGCAGAAACTCAGACATTATGGACTAAACCTCTGAAAATGTAAGCCAGCCCCAATAAAATGTTTTCCTTTAATGCTGTGTCTCTTCAGTGCAATAGAACCCAAACTAAGATAGCCATTGAAAGGACCAAAGTGTCTTAGTTTGGGTTTTATTGCTGTGAACAGACACTATGACCAAGGCAACCCTTATAAAGGACAATATCTAATTGGGGCTGGCTTACAGGTTCAGAGATTCAGTCCATTATCATCAGGACAGGATCATGGCAGCAATCAGGTAGATGTGGGGCTGGAAGAGCTGAGAGTTCTACATCTTCATCAAAAGGAAGCCAGGAGCAGACTGGTTCCCACTTGGCTAGAAGGAGGATTTCAAGGCCCACCCCCACAGTGACATAGTTCTGCCAACAAGGCGACACCTCCTCCAACAAGGCCATGCCTTCTAATTGTACCAGTCCCTGGCTCAAGAATATGTAAACCACACCAGGTAATTCCATTTTATCTTAAACTCCTCCATTTGCCCTCTGCCCTACTTATCTTGGAAACAACTTGATCTAACCCCCTATACCCTTCCTGAGTAAAACCACATGAGCTAGCTAGGGCCAATAGTTTCTTTGCTGACATATCTATCCAGCCCAAAATAACCCAGTTTAGGGTTGCTTCCCCAAGACACAGCCAATCCCTGTAAAGGACAAGTTGCCTCTACTGTCTGCTTTTTCCTACTAGTGTTTTTTCACTTTAAAATGCCTGTGGCAGTTTGCTGGAGGTGGTAGTTTCAGCTCCCGAGTCTTGCCACGTCCCTAATCACTTAGCTTTGAAAATCAACAGTAAATTGTTCCTGCTTGATTTGTACTGCATGGTCCTCATCATTTGTGTGATGAGGTGATGCCAGACTCAACACCATCATCAGGTATTTTGATTTGGGGTCTTTTTCATTTCTCACATGGTACACCTCAAAGGCCACCAATAAGACTTCTTTAGATGTTTAAGTTTGGCCTTAATATCAGGGAGAAGTAGGTCATATGGAATCGTTTTCTATCTGGGGTCTTGGGATACAGATTGCTATATTTTGAGATGGCTTTTGTATGGTGGTCTGGGAAGTAAGATGAGTTCTCATATTTGTCTTGGATGACCTCTTGGATTAAAAAAAAAAAATTGCTATAAGTGTAGCCTTGTAAAGAACAGCCAGAAGGGAAGTTATAAATCGATCCCTAGCAAGGATGTCCCTGGGGTATTGTAATCTCATTCAGGGTGAGAGAGTTAAACCAATACCAAAAGAATATGAGATGAGTAGCAACAGTCAGTCTTCACTGAAATAGTCTGTGTTAGGAAATATGCATAGATAATGAATGCAGCAGAAGTAAGGGGGTACCTGGCAGGCTCATGCCAAGATAACCCCTGAGAAATCATACCATGCAACAAGTCTGATATAGTTTGTGGGGGAAGGGTAAGTGGGGACCTGGAAAAGGAGACGAGACAGAGAGGTGGGGGAATGGACAGAGAAGGACAGAAAGAGAGAGGCTGGCCCAGTTGAGGAGTGAGAGAAAGAGAGGGAGGAGGGAAGTGTGGGTCAGTGAGATGTCCTTTTATACTCAGGCTACTCACACCTGGTGGAGGCGAAGGTAGTAATGGTGGCAGATGATGCTGCAACCTATTGCAGGTTGCTGTAGGGAATAACCTAGCAGAATTGTCTGTAAGCCGATAATCTGTCCCTTTATTTGCTTTGTTCTCCTTTCTCTGACACATAGTCAAGAAGCTTGCCTGATATGGGACAGATTTGGAAAAAACACCTTTAAAAACCAAGCTTGAGTCTAGAGGAATGGGAGCCATATACCCCAATTTCCCAGCCAGCTTTTAACTGAAGTGGGATAGCATGAAAGAACAGTCTAATGTCACTTATATCTAAAAGACTCGAATTCTCATAAAATTGAATCCCAGAAACTGAGAAGGAAGAACGCTTGGATATGGGAAATTTTTGAGCTTTAGAGAGCTGAGAGATATAGCAGCCACTGAGGGGTATGCACTGCAGCAGGCCTATGCCTTTGCTTTCTACCCTGACTGCAAGGCTTCTTGCTCCTGTTTTTTTTTTTTTTTTTTTGTAACAAACTGAACAGATCCATCAAAGATAACTTAAAAGACCGGACGTGGACACAGCATGTTTGGTGGAAGACCAGAGAAAAAGAAACATTTCAGAGAGGAGAAAATAGAAATAGGGAATAGGAAATCTCTTTCCATTCCCTGATTGCTCACAGCATTTGGAAAGGTCTCTAATGATATTGGGACCTAGGGTACCATTAGGTGGCCATTTGGATTGATTATCTATTGATTGAGGCCAAATTTGATTGCAAATGCAAACAAATTTAGGACCCTTCAGGTTGAGTCTCAGATGTAGAGACTGTAGGTTTTCTAAGCAACATCCCAAGGGGAATGACAGGGTATGAAAGACATTTTTCCCATGGGTGAGAGATGGGAAGGAAAATGTTCTCAGTTTATGGGTAGGACTCAGGGAGGACTGAATGAAGACCAGTCGTCCCACTCGATGGGTGTCGGGGGCTTAGCCCGGCTAAGCCAAAGGAGAAACTCAGCACCTGGTACTCCAGCTTTTGTAGAGGCTAAAAGGTGAGGAAGAAAACTGAGCTGTAGTAATAGAGACTCATCCACAGGAAAGGGTGGATGAATGGAGTGGTAATAGCAACAAGGGCCTAGAGGAGTCATGAGATTTACAGGCAGATCCAAAGTGAAGGTGGGATAAGAGGGCAGGAAGGGCTACAATACCCCATTGAGCCTAAGGAAACTGCAGAGTTGCATCTCTGAGGGTGGGAGATGGAATCAAGAGGAGAGAGCCAGCTATAGCCTTTATAGACCATGGCTGGAGATACCTCCACCTCCATAAATACCAGAGGAGTGCTGAGGCGACTCAACAGTCATTTCCTTGGATTCAGGAAAATGTTTACACTGATCAAGGTGAACATAGCTAATTACCTCTTGTGGATAGGATGGTGAGTTGGAAGGCGAGTCTGAGGCAGGTCGACTAGAGATGAGCTATGGGGTTCTGGAGAGGCTCAGACTACAAGCTGCAAGCACCATAGGCACCTACCCTTTGTTTTGGCACCAAAATGTACGTGTTGCAGCTTTGAAGGGAAAGACTTGTCCTATAGAATTATTAAGTCTCTGCTCCAGCAAGGGAAGTTTTACCAGTGAAAGCTCTGCTCTGGTGAAAGTGTTATAGCTGTTCTAAAATGTATCCCGGCAACGGAATACCATAAAGTCACACCACACAACAAACCTCACACAAGAGACTTATTGGGAGAGAAAAGCCCAGGAGGATGACTGCCTCTGCTCATTGAGAAGCAGCAGAGAACTGAGCAAGGAGCAGGGTTTGTATAGAGTTTCTTGGTGGTGGTGATTTTCAAAGAGTCCTGGGATTGGAGGGATTATGTGACTTTGGTTTTGAAGCTCAGGATTGGTGAGATTCTGTTTCTTGGCCCTAGTTTTGGGGTCAAGTCTAGGCCAGTGTGTTCTTTCTCTGGTTCTAGTCTTGAGGTCAAGTCATGGTCAATGTATTTTTGTTAGCCCTTTTACCTGACACCTTACTGCCAAGCCAGACTTTGGGACTCCGAATTATACCTTGATGGTGCAGGTCAAGTTCATCCTAAGGACTTTAATGCCCCAATCAGCAAGAAGTAGTTTAATGATAATGTTGCCTTCCTTTTCCGACTCCTGACTGTTAATCAATAATAAATGAAAGAGGGGAATGTTAGCCCCCTGAGGCACAAAAGTAGCCAGACCCCTCCTCTGAGGATCTCGAACTGGGCAGAATATTCTACCCACAGAATACCTGCCCAAATGGCTGGACACTGCCCTCACCCTACATACACGATAAAAAGCCCAAGCTCAGAACCTGAAATCCCACCAATTCCTGAGTTCATGGGAAGACTGGACTTCAAATTCCACCAATATGCTTCCTGGAAAGCCCCCTCACCTGGAACCCTATAGAAAGCTTGCCTCTGCTTAGCTACCTGCTTCTCACCTGGGCAGAGACAGCCAACCTCTTGGGTTTTTCCCTGCCCAATAAATCTCTGTGTGAGACTTAGTGCGGTGTAACTTTGGGGTTTTTCTTGGCTACCAACTACCAGGGTGCCTTTCCTTCCAAGCTATAACAATAACACCTACTCTGATTACGGGCCACAGATCCTGGACCAAAATATTTACGTGTCCATGAGCTAAAAATAAATCTGTTGTTTCTCTAAACTGGTTATCTCAGTTGTTTGTTGCAATAACAAAAACTGACACAGCAAAGTCAGCTTCAGTTTTCATCTTCACTAACGATTAGATTTTATAGGTATATCCACCAAATGAAACAATAAGGTCAGTTCTTCAGCCAGATTTTTTATTTTTAAAGATTTTTTTTTACTTATACTTTTTTTGTTAGCATACAGTATTTTCATACACAATATCTATGTTATTCATATTCACCTATGTTACTTTCATTTGATGCCTTCTTCTTCCTCCCTTTAAAATGTTCCCCATCTGGGAGAAAACACATGACATGTTTTTTCAGAGTCTGGCTTTTTCACTTACCCAGGACTATCTCCAGTTCCATTGATTTTTCTGTATATTTTCATTCTTTATAGGTGAATAAAATCTACTATGTAGACATACATTTTTGTTATTGTTTATTCATCGGCCAATACCTTAGCAATTGTTCATAGTGCTATAATAAGGATATGCAAGCATGTCTGTGGGATGCTTAGTGTCCTTTTGATATATTGGCAGGAGTGGCATCTCTGTTTTCAGTTGTTTAAGAAAACCCCACACAGACTGCACCAACTTATCTTCCCACCAGCGGTGTAGAATGCTCTTGCTTTCCCACACTGTTGCTGGCATTCACTGCTTTTTTTGCTCTAGCACACCCTTGTATTCACTCATCCCTCCTACAAGTTCATGTGGTGTCTGGTGTGAGTACCTTTCTAAGTTCCGGTACAAAGAACTTGGACTTGATGTAACTTAAACACAGGAAATGAAAGTTCCTGGGCTGGAGAGGTGGCTCAGCAGTTAAGAGCACTGACTGCTCTTCCAGAGGACCCGAGTTCAATTCCCAGCAACCACATGGTGGCTCACAACTATCTATAATGGGATCTGATGCCCTCTGGTGTGTCTGAAGAGAGCAATGGTGTACTCATATACATAAGATAAATAAAAAAAATTTTTTTAAAGGAAATGAAAGTTCCTCCTAAGAGGACGTGTTATTCTTAAGAGGTCTTATTATTTAAACGTGGTAGCAAATAACCTTTAGTGCTATCTTAAAACATTCTAGTTCCCAGATTCTTCAAAGCTTATATACTGAGACTTGGCAGAAAATCAGAAAACCATTCTATAAAAAGCTAACTCCTGGCTAGCCCTACCATCTGTTTGCTTCTGTATTTAGCAACTATAAAAATAAAAGACGCACCCAACAGCAATAATGAATTTATAGGTACATTGTTTGCTAAGTCTTTTTAAAGCTAGAATGTTTCAGCTGTCTCTACTCCAGACACACTCAGGAGGCCCTGGGTGACAGGTGTGTCTTGGCTTACATGGTTTGAAGGACAGCTGCAGAAACTGATAACTTGTGGGTAGATGATGACATTTCCCATGTCATGCAGCCTTTCTAGGCTTCAGTAACATATTAATACAATAGGCCACACCTGCTTTATGCCTTCATCAGAGAGCTGCAAAGGGATAAAGAAGAAAGCTTGCCAGATGGAAATACCTCAAACTAGACATCAATATTGTATTTCTGAAAAAAATTTACTGAAATGACACAGAAGTATTACATACAAACACTACATTTCATCTCATAAGGAACTTGAGCAGTCGTAGACTTTGGTATTTATGGTGTGTGTGTTCTGGGTACCAGTCTTCCACGCATAACAGGTCCAGTGCATTTTTGTGTCTAGTTGATTTTATATACCATAGTCTTCAGGTTTATCCATTATTTTTTTTCTCTTGTTGAGATTAACAGCAGCAAAAGCAACATAGAGGAAAGTCTTGTTTTGGCTCATACTTCCAGGGTACAGTTCAGCATGGTGTGGAAGTCACTGCAACAGGAGCTTGGGTCACAACATGTCTGTTGTCAAGAAGCAGAGAATGATGACTGCTCATGTGCACACATATTTTTTTCCCTCTTCATACAGCATAGGTAATGATGCCACCCGCAGAAAGCAGGGCTTACAAATTAAATTAACTCAATCAAGATAATCACCACAGGCAGTCTTAAAGATGCATTTTCCAGGTGATTTTAGATCTCAAATTGACACTTGCAATTGACTATCTCATCTATGTTTTATCGCACATGACAATTCTCTAAAGGTTGGATTGTATTCTACTGGTGTGTGTGCGTGTGTGTGTGAATTTTTTTGTGCTCTGGACCAGGGTCCTGTGCATGACAGGAACACTCTATACTGAGCTACCCACTAGTCCCCATGCTTTAGGTATTCATCCAATGGTGATACCTAGATATGTATTGGCTATTATACAGTGCTATAGTGAGCATAGGAGTACAAGGATATCCTTGATAATAATTTCCATTTCTTCAGCTATATAACACAGAAGAGCTGAGTTATGTTATCTATTGTGTTTTGTGGAATCTGTCCAGTTTTCTAATGGCTTTATCAATTTATATTCCAATGATGTAAGGGATTCCTTTTCTCCACATCCTCACCAACTTTATCTTGTAATTGTGACAGGCTTATGAGGCAGTAACTCATGTCACAGTGACTTAATTTCCTTGTGTGTGTGTGTGTGTGCGTGTGTGTGTGTATACATACTGGCTGTTTCAGTATCTTCTGTGATGCTTCTGGCTTGGCTTTGCTCACCTTCTTTGGCTGTGGTTCCACTTCTCTAGCTCTCTGAACTGTGTACCACAATATACACTCTTTGATCACTATAGAGGTATAGCTGGTGTGAGCCTTGTACTCTTGGGAATGCAGTAGGTGAAGACTCCACCTTATGCATTCCGACAAGAGAAACAAAGATGCATAAAGACTGAAGGAGAGCCAAGCAAGGGAAACAGCTTCTTTCTACAGGGTTGCTAAATGGTATTAAGTGATGTGTAAATGAAAGTGAGGAAATCTGTGAAGTGTGTAGGAACATGTCAGAAAATTAATACCTCCAAGACAGATCCCAAAGGTGGACTGACAATGCAATAGACAGGAGAGTGGAGGAAAGGCCTTTTTTGAACCAGCCTCTTTTTCTATTTTGGAATATAGTAGTAATGTCCCTTATCTTCACGTCTTTTTGATGATATCGCTTAACTTATTTAGGCATTGTAAACATGCTAGCTTTCAAGGGCCATCATAACAAAGCTTCTTCCCACTAGATGGTTCTCAACATGTTCATTCTGCTTTGAGGTGATGTTTCACATAAAGGTGCCAGTATGACCAACTTTTTGAGAGCTGTAGGGAAAAGATCTTCCTGTCACCTGGTAGTTTCTGGTGGCACAGTGATGCTGGAGTTCCTTGGTTTGTTGACTCAACATACTTACCTTTCATTTCCACCTCCTTAAAGGGGTTGGTTGCTAGAGTTAGGGCTGATTATGATTTAGTATGAGTTCATTTCAACTATACCCACAAAAATCTTATTTCTAAAAAAGGTCAGATTTGTAGGTTTTGGTTTGGCATAAATACAGAGCAAATACTGTACTATTCGGTTCTCTATGTTCTGTGATGAGTTTTTTCTTTTCTTTTTTCTTTTCTTTTCTTCCCATGACGATGAAAGACCATATGAGAGGGATCACAAAGCTGTGAACAGTCTTCTAGGCTTTACCACAGGACTCACTGATGAAGCATTGAACCTGCCTAACCAAAGTGTCCCCATCCACTTCAATAGCTGCTACCTCCTGAGACGACAGGGTCAGGGACTCAGAGTTTACTATTTTGATCATACTGTAAGCACTTTCGTATTCTTGTTTTTGGATTATGCTATAATCTTGAATGGCATCTTTCCTCCATCATATACAAACATTGATTATTGCTAATGAATTATAAAGTTGTTTCACTGAAATCCTTCAACTGTCACCTTACTGAAAGTGTATTATCTCTTTCTGGTTGTTTCTCTTAGATATTCTTGGTGGCAACTACATAAGTTCTAAGGTTCTCAAGTCATGGGGATATAAGACATTCAACAACAACAACAAAAATTGTTGAACAATGATTATGTGTAGGAAGAAACAATGTTCAGGAAGTGGCTTATTTACATCTGTTACCAAGACAAGTTCGGATATTCCTTTCATGCCTACAGCAAGGAAGTGGATCCAATGTCATTATTGTTACAAAGCATTATTTAGCACCTAAATGTTGCAGTTCTGAAGACAAGGTCCAACATTTTGACTGACACAATCTATAGCAACATGACAGACATACAAAGAGCCACCTTTTCCCAGAAGTTGTATTATCATGAGTTTGCTAGTTGCTTGTTGCCAATGTTTCATGTGAGAAGAGGTCAGAGCTTCTCCCACTGTTGGCCTTTGTATACAAAGGCCTCTGAATACCAGAACCACTCATGGTCATAGAGTCTAGTTCAAACAGTTCAACACTTCAGTAGCCCACCATAGTAACCCTCTTTGCATCTTCCACAGATATCTCATTTCAAAAAGTCACTTCCACTTCAATTCCGCCTCTTATTACCACACCATCCAATTTCAAGACATCATACCTCATAGCATACAGTTGTAAGGTTGTTTATTAATGAGCCCTCCTGCAAAGACCTTGTCTGTTTATGCTGCACTGAGCCTAACACCACCACTGTCTACCACCATACATGGTCAATATACAACTGCTGAATGCAATATAGGGATCACCTAAAGTCTGCATTAAAATTAACTTATTAAACAAACATACGTCTTCTGGGTAATATTCTAGAATGGGAACGTTTCAGGTTTTGCTACCTGTAGGAACTACCATGCAGGCTCAGCACTACAGGTGTTTGGACAGGACTGGTAACCTCCTGCTGCTTTCCCACTGCACCACTTTCAATCTCTTTGTTTCTTCTTTCTCAAACACCAATTGGATGAGAACTTCTGTTATTAATCTCTAGAGACTCCTGGAAATTTACTATTATCCAAAATAAAGACACATTCAGAATTCTTGTCATGGCCAGGATCTTATCTGCTGATATATGAGGTCACTAAGGCCTTCCATATGGTATCCCAAACTACAGTTACTTCATGTTTTCGTCATAAATGTCAGTCTTTTCCTCAGCTTTCAGATATCTCCTTAAATGCAAGAACTGTTCACAGACTGCAGTAGCTGTTGCTCAGGTGCATATATGGAAAGCCTGCAGGTGGTTGCTTATTAGTCTTCTTGACAGGAGGGGCATGCCACAAGAGAGGAGGCAAAAATCCCCTTTTTTGGCAGGGGTGGGGTGGGGGGGTGGGGGAGGAAGGTTAGGCTTCCAGGATGAGTTCAGGTTTTGCATGCCTAGGAAGTAGCATTCTTACTAGAACAGCTTCAGTTGGGGGTGAAGTCAGATATCCACCTCACTTTCCCACAATCTACCAACCCAGACAAAACCACAATAGCTAGACTTCAGTGGAATTCTACTTGAGGACAAGGTCACAATGACTACAAGAGAGCTGGAAAAGAATAGAATATAGCTGACTCTGGAACAACCATGGCCTTTAAATGAGAACTGCATCTACCAATGGAAGAGCCACGCTCTCTGGGAGTGGGCCTTACAAAAGCTGATTAACATCCCAGGGAACTCAGGTGGGCTTATGCTTTTAACAAGTGGATTCACATTTCCTAGCATCCCACCAGAACCACTTAGTACATGTGTTCATGGACTAGCAAGAGTTTCTGACAGCAACCTTCACTGAGAAGACAGAGGTGAAGGTGGTGTCAGAGTTTAGACTCGGACTAGAATTCAGGTTCCATTACAACACAGATCAACACCAACATCAATAAAGTATTACATATAAGATGAAGTCACGGTTAACATTTTTGTCAAAACTGTATTTATTTTAAGGTGACAGTTTTTGATTGCACATTTAAATCTATTTATAAACAAAAGTTTTCAAAAAGAATAAAGTCCCCTGCCCCCAAACAAATCACAAAAGGATACAAGATGGTTTACTAGGACCTATAAACCCCAAATGCCATCCAGTCAGACACCTTGGAGGGCATTTCTTAGTATAAACAGGTTCTTGGAGAACTCTACATGGGTTTTGGAACAAGTCCTGGCTCAGGGATAGCTCACCCTGCAGCAGTGTACACACAAAGCAGCTTCTAACGACACACCATCAGTAAAAGTAGTAATGTTCGTATTGCTTACCAAAAAAGTTTCTAGTAAAAGTGGCACCAGAGGATCTGTGGCCTTCATGTACAAACTCAGTAAGAAGCTCTAACAAGTAGCATGGAGTATGGCTTGGTAAAGTCATCAGCAGTGTGAGCACACGCCTCACTGACTCCCTATCTCTAATGGAGCTGTCAGGCAGCTTGCTTCTTCGAGGGCATTCTGGTGCTGCTCTGTGCTCTGCATTCAATAAGGCTGAACTGTTATTCCTATTGTGGGCTTTAGTTTTCTTTCTGTTCATGGAGCTGAGCCCTAAGCTAAGTACTTTCCCCAGTTCTGCTGCAGGCTATGCTTCTTGTTTCCTCCTGTTGACAAGGATAGGCACCATCTGTGGCTGCTTTTCAGACCATTCATATTTGTAAGAACTGCCAAGGCTCAGTCTTGAGATATTCACTCCAGTGAAGGCCAGGACATAGCGGTTTATAAGACAAAAACAGTACTTAAGGAAAGCATGTGCTCTGATTCCTACTGGCTAATTTAACTCCTTAAGTCCCAGGTGGGTTGCAGTTTCTTAATCACTAAAGACACACACTCTTTCTCTTACTGCTCTTAAAATTAATTTACTCATCACCCATAAAACCTGCTCAATTTTACTTTTTTGAGGCAAAGTATTACTACATAGACCAGGCAGGCCAGCCTCAAAATCATAATCCAGTGTTACCACTCTGAAAATACTGTCTAATTTTGTATCAACATAACTAAAAAAATATAGCAGGAAGGCAGAGTATTTGTTCCATGTACATATATATTTATTTAACTTATCAAATATCTATAGAGAACTAAGAATATATACACATATAAACTCAAAGCTTAAAATACAGCCCCAGGTTGCAGTCCCTAAAGCAGCAGGAATATGCAAAATCATAACTCGCCAAATTCTGCCTTGAAGCTCAACTAAGCAGTAAAATCCCCTGAAGCAAGGGAAACACCAAGTTGGAGATACCCCCATGTAAAGACCATGGAGAAGGAACACAGAACAGAAAAGCTATCACCAACAGCTGGAGGCCTGAGGCCACAGCTGGTCTCACCTGAGCATTAAGGCATGAGAGCACCGCTATAACCTTCAGGATCGCATTATATTTTAACTTTACTTCATTTAAGCTTAACTCCTTACTTTTCCCAGTGAAAAAGTAAAGCAAAATTTACCGGAATGTGTGTTTATTCTCCAACAAGTTATATTTGCTATTTAAATCAAGTCTATAGTCAAGAAACTGTGACTTTCTTCATCCTTCATCAATGACTATGAGCTCTTGACTAAAGGCTGCACTGAGATAGCATTCCTGAACAGCATCCAGTGTTATCTGTTGGACACCAAACTACTTTGCAAACAAGTTACAGTCACTATGATTTATCAACACTGTTATCAGACTGTTTTATCTCCTTTTTCTTTTGGCAAACTGAGAACAACCCAGAAAACAAAAATAAGTCTTCATTATTGTATAGAAAAATTAATGAGCCTATACTTACATGCCTAGTAATTCAGACTAAACAGTACAACTGAAATCCTTAGTGCAAGAAATACAACCAATTAATACAGCTTAACACTCACTGATGCAAAGGGAAAACTTTCCTTTTCAGAGGTAGAGTTCAGTGCACAAGGCTTAAAAACAATAGTCAACAGTCTGAATAAAACCAAGCCAGGCTATAAAGAGTCACTGTTGATGTCAGATACCAGGCTGTGTGTACACATATAATAAATACACTGTACAATCTTTTAAAGTAGTTTAATAAACTCCACAAAATAGTATCAGGTGCATTGAACTATTTACATAAGTCAATTTCCAAATCTCTCATCCAAATAAAAGGAATAAAAATAAGATTTCTGCCATCAAGTCAGCAGTTCTTTCCTGAAATGGGCTGGTAAAATAAGGTACTTTACATGAGAGGAAGGAATTTGTCTAAGAGGTATTCACATTTGGATAAGAAAATAGGTCCCTTTTAGAGTTATAGAGATGAGGGAATACAAAATGACACTTTCTACATTTTTAGACCTCTGTTTAAGGTTCGTGAGGAGAGAAGCTGATTCTGTTTCCCACTCAGAGCAAATCATCAAAGAAGCAACAGGAGGGCACTTAATTTTTTCCTTCCTGACTTGGAAGTTTAGGCCAGAATCTGTTGATATTGCATACAGAACTACGTAAGACACACTGCATTAAATCCTGACTAACATTTGTGGCCCCATAATTTTTGGATTTTGACATTTTGTTCCTTCCATTTTCAAAGTGTGCTCTATTGAGAGGGGTCAGGTATATGATTTTAGGGTATTCAACACTAACATACAATTCTAAACTTTTCCAAGCTCACACAGGAGGAGTATGTAACAAAGTAAATGCTAGAATTTGTCTCAAACAAGGAAAACCTCACAAACCTTGGTCATTGCAACCTAAGAAGATGGGCAGAAGCAAAGCACTTGTGTGTAACTCAGACTCTTGGACTTCATGTTAGATTCTCTCTTTGATAGGTACCTTTAACCTTTTTATTGTACTCAATAGAAGAGTTTAATCTGTCCCCAAAACAAGTCAGAAATAGTCAGAAAACAAAACAAACAAACAAAAAAAGCTGGTTATAATTAAGGAAGTATGAACCTTCACAGTTTGTATAGCTTCTCCAAGCACCCACAATGAGAATGCAAGTTGAATTTTTTTTTTTTTATTCAATCATTCTGTGAAAAACACCTCAGGAAATAGTAACATTTTTCCTTTTAGTGATCTTTCCCACTGGAATACCCACCCACCCACTCCCCATTTTCTAAATTTTAGATTTTTAAAAAAACTGTATACAAATAGACTAAATTTGATTTAAAGGAAGCATATAAAAGTCAAGGAGAATATTGCTTACAACAATGGACATGGAAGTATAAGAATGACCAGGCAGGGAGCACATGGACACGGCTCCTCATGAGGTCAGGAAAACCTGGCTCCCCGGATGCTTCTCTATCCAAGATGCTTGTGCTGAAGACTTTTGCCTTCAGTCACAAAGTTTGATTGAGTTTTGTAATTTACACCTTCATGTTAGCAGAAAAAGAGAACCTGGGAGGGAGAGGTGACAAAACCAAAACCAAGAACAACCAACTTCAAGAAAACTGGAAGGCACAAGCACCCATGTTAATCTAGATAGAATGTTCTTGGAATTAGGCAGGAGAGGGAAAGTTTTGGTTTAGCACTACAGTCAAGTTAATCCTGCTATTGTTGAAAAAGGAATCATATAAAACAGGTGTGTAGAAAGACAACAAGCACATCTTACGTGTGAGGAAGAAAGCTCAGAAGACGGCTAGAGAAAATGGAGCAGAGATAAATAACCAGCACTATTTATTTGGATGTCTGTGTCACGGTGATTACAAACTATACTCTCTGCTCTGACGAATCAAAACCAAACCAGAATAAAAATCAACAAACATCCCCATCCCCAAGCCCAAGAGAGCAGCAAGAAGGAATGCAGGAAGTCTTACAGAGCACGCTGTTTCCGAGGGCATAGCACGGCACTGCTGATTCGGAGATGCATTCAGCTCTGCTGCCTATCACCTGGGTCCATCTGCTATCTATGAGCAGACAGGAACCCAGAAACAGCAAAGCTACCAAGTAATCTCTGCCTCAAGACAACTTCCTTTTCCTTCATTTCCTTCTCCAGGATTAGAGTCTGTTTCCTCCATGAAAGAAGTGCTGTTCATGATGGCCGGGAAGGCTTGATACCCAGTTTCCTGAATACTGATTCCACGTCCCTTAAAGCCCCTTTGCCTGCACTCACGCAGTGTGGAGGTGGCGAGAAGGCATCCTTGATGGGGCTCTGTGTTCAAAACAGAAGGAAAAAAGAAAACCAAACTAAACCACCTCAGTTCATCTTTTCTTAAACAAAAGGAGAAATTAGGGATGGCATGGCCTCAAGAGAGTGCCCTAGTTAGGAGATGATGGCTGGAGACCACCGTGGCAGAATCAGGTTGTCAGCACTTGCTGAACGCTTCCTCATGGGTTTTCTCAGGTCCTTGTACTTGTCCTCACAGAGACGAGAGATGGCCTGAGAGGGAGAAAGACAGTGCAGGTCAGGGTACACACCAAGGTTCCACCTCAGCCAGGGGCTGTGCAACACTGTCATATCTACTGGCTCAACTGGTCTTGCTGCCTAGCACAACTCAAACCCTGTTTCCAAATGGGGTGGTGGGAGTGGTGGTGGTGGTGTGTGTGTCTTCATGATCTTGAAAACAGAAGAGAAGACCCAAGGCTACTGTGAGGGACAACCATAATGAGCACAGTACTGGTGAGAGACAACTATAGTAAGGACGGCAACAAATAAGGTGTCCAGAGTTTGACCTAGGAACCAGCATGGACCGACATAGTGAGTGTTCGTGAGACCAGACAGAGGGTTTTGAGGGATGGAGAGCCCATACAGGCCAGGATGGAAACACTTTGTAGTCTGTTGTCAGCGCAAACCTGCCACCAATCTTATGAGAACATGATAAAATTCAAAGGCTGCTTTTTAGGAAAATAACTCCAGTATCAGCAAAGAAGATGGACTGGAGAAGAGAAACCAGACAGGCATCCATGTTGAAGCCAAGTGGTCAGCTGGGAGAGCAGACAGATTACCAAGCTGAGCTGCCTCACCCCAAGCACTATGTAGAGTTTGTGGGTCTTTTATTTAAAATTTCTGAGATTACTAATTGCTATTTCTCACGAATAGTGTGTATCTGAATTCATAATAGCAACAGATAGTAGTGTTCCCTCTTAATCAGATTATACATGGTAATAACAGCTTTCTCTAATATGTAGACAGAATCAAAACACCCTGAGTCTGGTTGAGAGTACTTTTTAAAAAGATAACTATATAAGACACTTTGCATGTGGTACAGATCTGCACAGAAGGGGACAGTGGCACCTCCCTGGAGTTCTTCTATAGTCTCAGTGCTGAGCACCTAGCCTGCCTCCTTGCTTTACTGAGCTTCCATCTTAAGATTAATGGACTTCTGGGGATGTTGTGGTGCACAGCTTTAAGTAAAGCACTTAGGAAGTAGGTGCAAGAAGATTTCTGTGAGTTTGAGGCCAGATTTTTGTGAATTTGAGGCCAGCCTGGTCTACATAGTAGTCCAGTCAGGGTTAGGTAAAGAGACCCTGTCTCCAAAATTAAAAAAACAAAAACAAAAACAAAAACCCAAACCTCTTAATTGTTCTCTTAACTGTAATTTTTAAGAATCAAAACAGAAAACCAAAAAACAAACAAACAAAAAAACAAACCCCTTAGAACCTATGTGCCCAAGCTGACAACTTCCAATACAATGAGCGGGAACAGGGATAATATTGTATTACTTGAGGGAAAGAATCTCAATGAGGAATTCTCTAGAGCAGACTGGCCTATGGGCATGTCTATAGGGGACTGTCCTGATTACGTTAATTGAGGTAGGAAGATCTGTCCGTTGTGGGTAGCCCCATTCCCTGGTTTGGGTTCTCAATAGTAGAGTATGCTGGCTCAGCACTAAGCATATATGCAATTGAGAATCCAGAAAACTATTATTATTGTCTTTTTTTTCCCTAAAAGATTCTTTTGTAGTTGGAACTAAGGTCTGCCTCAGTGGATATGGTCTGGGTTGAAGGCTGTTGTTACTAACCCATGACTGTTTATCACAGCAAATGTGGTCCACCAACTCTTCACATCTGGTTTAATGAGTAGCGTAAAAGGCAAAGTGGGACAGAGAATGGGGTCCGCACACAATGGAGCAGGGGCACTAGAGTTCCTTCTGGATTCTCAATTGCTAAGGCCACTTGGCAGCTTCTTCCCATTTCATTTTACTTTATTTTATTTTTTGGTTAATGCATGGTGAAAAATACTTATTTTTGTGGACTATAAAAACAAAAAGTAAGACCATAAACATAAGAGTGTTAAGAAGAATCATTTAGAAATAGAATTGGTGCACAATAAGGAAAAGCTGCCTTATGGTTGTTAAAACACGAAGAACACATATATACTCAGTTAATGAATTGGCTTGAAATCAAAGTAGGGTCCTGTCCTTATTTCCCAACACACACTAGAGAATACTGAGAGTGTGGGGGTACAGAAATGGTAATGGGACAATGCACTGCAGTGGTGTGTGAATCCCCCTTACCTCAAGCTTGTGGGCACGATCCCTGCTTAGGGGCTCCAGAGGAAAGCTCAGGTTGTTTGCTTCTGCCAGAGAACGAAGATCAAAATAATACTTGGCATACACACTGGAAGGAACATTGATGTTAAACTGCAGCAACTCAAGGAACTGCCGCTCAAGTTCATTCCTACAAAACAAAAGCAAAAATAGTCACACTTAGCTGCCTACAAATAGGCATGGCTGCCACCCATTGAAGACTCCAGAAAATTACATCTTCCAGGAAGAAAACTGATCTAATTAACTGGCTGGCTGAACACTAGCTATGCAATATGACCAACAAATAGGTATTAAAAGGCAAATCCACATGAGCTGGAACCCAGAAAGATGAAGACTGACTGTGATGATCAACAGAAACTGCTTTAGAGAGATCCCTTATAGGAATTCCAGGGCCCTGGGCTTTGAGTTGGGTGTTGTGGAACTTGCTAAAGAAGCTGACAGACTACCCCTACTCCACCCTTAGCTAGTCTTTAGATGGGCCTTTCTAATAGGTCTTATGTGGGGCTGGCTGCTGGAGAGGTCTCTACAGTGAGAGGAGAGGTGTTTAGGTACACAGACAGCTCTTTTTGATAAGTAGGAATGGCAGCAGCCAGAGTGAATTTTCATATTTCAATACCAAGAATAACTCATTCATCTTTCAAAGTAGGGATACTTGTTACTATTGTAGGAGCTGGTCCTGTTTTTCTCCCCAGAAAGTAAGTACCTAGTATGTTGGGCCAACACTCTGGGATACCTGCTTCTGCCCTTTGACATAGTACACTGCAACTATTCGGTGTGACTTCTATGTTTCTCAGCTAGGACATCTGTTTTTCTAGGTAAGTGAGAAGAGTCCTGAGCAAGGAGGGTGAAGCTCTGGTGGGAAGGGGCAGCCAGAGATGTAGGAATTTGAGCAGAGGAACCCACTTGGTAGGGGCCTCGCCTTTACTCCCCATTTGTGAAGCTGAACTTGGGTGCGTCCTGAACATCCTATGCATCACTCTTCAGACCTAAGCCAGTACACCACTATCTTGCTCTCAGGCTAAACTCAGTCCCATTCAACTTGTGCCTAACAACCACAGTGAAAGCACACACACATCCAACTTGTGCCTAACAACCACAGTGAAAGCACACACACACACACACACACACACACACACACACACACACACACATAAAAATGGCCTTATACTCAGTCTTCTGAAGATGATGGAGGCTGATAAAGAGGAAATAAACAAATCCCTTAAAGAAATACAGAAAAATACAATCAAACAGGTGAAGAAAATGAATTAAACTATCCGAGAACTGAAAATACTAACAGAAACAATAAAGAAGACACAAACTGAGGGAATCCTGGAGATGGAACACAAACTATAGATGTGAGCATCACAAAAGACTACAAGAGATGGAAGAGAGAATCTCAGGTGCAGAACATACAGTAAAGATACTGATACATCAGCCAAAAAAAAGTAAATCTAAAAAGTTCCTGACACAAAACAACCAGGAAATCTGGGACACTACAAAAATATCAAAACGAAGAATAGCAGGAATAGAAGGAAAAAAGGAGGAAGAGGAGGAGGAAAAAGAGGAAGAGGACAAGAGGAGTATTCCAAGAAGAAGGATGATGATGAGAAAGAGGAGGAGGAGGAGGAAGAAGAGGAGGAGGAGGAGGCGGTGGCGGCAGCAGCAGCAGCATCCCAGCTCAAAGGTCCAAAAAATATTTTCAACAAAATCATAAAAGAAAATTTCTCTACCCTAAAGAAAAAGATGCCCATAAATGTACAAGAAGCTTACAGAACACCAAGACGGAACTGATAAGATACAGGGAGTTGCATGGTGGTGCACGACTTTAATACCAGCACTTGGGAGGCAGAGGCAGGTGGATTTCTGAGTTCGAGGCCAGCCTGGTCTACAGAGTGAGTTCCAGGACAGCCAGGACTACACAGAAAAACCCTGTTTCGAAAAACAAAAACAACAACAACAAAAAAATACAGGGAGTTAATTCAGTTGTCTTTGTCTTGTATATATCAGACCACCATGAATTAAAGCTGGACTTCAACAACAACAAAAACGGCAGAAAGCCTACAAACTCACAGAAATTGAACAATTTTCTACTGAATGACATCTGGGTCAAGGTAGAAATGAAGAAATTAAAGACATTTTAGAATTCAATGGAAATGAATGTATAGCATGCCAAAACTTATGGGACAAAATGAAATTTGTGGTTAAGAGGAAAGTTCATAGTATTACATGCCTTCATAAAGAAATTAATGAGAGCTCATATTAATGACTTAGCATACCTGAAATTTCTACAACAAAAAGAAGAGTAGATGTCAAGAAACAAAGTCAGGGTTGAAATCAATAAAGTAGAAGCAAAAATACAAAGAATCAATGAAACAGAATTGGTTGAGAAAAATCAAGAAGACAGACAAACCCTTAGCCAAACTAAAGATACTGCAGAGGGGAAATATCCAAATTAACAAAATCAGAAATGAAAAGGGGTGAGACACCAAAGAAGATCAAAGAATAATTGGGTCTTATTTCAAAAACCTGTACTCTACACAATTGGAAAATCTAAATGAAGTGCATGATTTTATTGATAAAAGTTGAACAGCCGCCAGCGCCACCATTGCCACTACCCCTGTCTAAATGGTTTTAGTCAAGAAATTCTACCAAGACTTTCAAAGAAGCGCCAATTCCAATTCTCCTCAAATTATTCTACAAAATGGAAATAGAAGGAAAACCGCCAAATTTCTTTTATGAGGCCACATTCACCCTGATATCTAAACCACACAGACTCAACAAAGAGAATTTCGGACCAATTTCCCTTATGAAATGCAAAATAGTCAATTAAATACTAGCAAACTAAATCTAAAAACACATAAAAAACATCATCCACCATGATCAATTAAGCTTCATTCCAGTGATGCAGGAATGGCATAACAGAGGAAAATCAATCAATGTAATGCACCAAATAAACAAACTACAGACAAAACAAAACAAGAAAACATGATCATCTCATTAGATGCTGAAAAAGTCTTTGACAAAATCCAACACTCCTCCATGTTAAAAAGTCTTGGAGAGATCATGGATACAAGGCACATACATAAACACAACATAAGCAATGCATACCAAGTAAATAGGAATATCAAATTAAATGAAGAAAAACTGAAAGCATTACATTAAAATCAGGCACATGACAAGACTGCCCACTCTCACCCTATCTATTCAATATAGTAGTTGAAGTTTTAGGTAGAGCAGTAAGACAATAAAAGCAGATCAAGGGTATACAAATAGGAAAGGAAGAAGTCAAAGTATTGCTATTCGAGTATGATATGATGGTATACATAAGTGACTCCAAAATTCTACCAGCAAACTTCTAAAAAGATGGCAAGCACCTTCAGAACAGTGGCTGGATACAATAATCAACTAAAAAAAAAAATCAGTAGTCCTCTTTTACACAAATGATATTTGGGCTGAGAAAGAGATGAGGGAAAGAACACCCATTACAATAGCCACAAATAATGTAAAATATCTTGGTGTAAATCTAACCAAGCAAATAAAGGATCTGTATAAGAACTTTAATTCTCTGAAGAAAGAAAATGAGGAAGATATCAGAAGATGGAAAGATTTCCTATGCTCAAGCAATCTACAGATTCAATGCAATTCCCATCAAAATTCCAATACAATTCTTTACAGATTTTGAAAGAGCAATTCTCCACTAAATATGGAAAAATAAAAAACCCAGGGGAACTAAAACAATCCTATATAATAAAAGGACTTCTGGAGGTTATCATCATCCTTGTCTTCAATCTGTACTACAGAACAATAGTAATAAAACTGCATGGTACTGGCATAAAAACAGACAGATTGATCAGTGGACCTGAATGGAAGACTAAGAAGTAAATCCATACACCTAAGGACACTTGACTTTTGACAAAGAAGCCAAAACTATAGAATGGAAAACAAAACAAACCAACCAACCAAACAAACAAACAAACAAAAATAAATAATAACAACAAAGGAAGCAGTTTAAACAAATGGGGCTGATCAATCTGGATGTGTGCATGAAGAAGAATGCAAGTGGATCCATATCTATCACCCCACACAAAACTCAAGTCCAAGTGGATCAAAGACCTCAACATAAAACTGGATACACTAAACCTGACAGAAGAAAAAGTGGAGAATAGCCTTGAACGTATTGGTACAAGAAACAACTTCCTGAATAGTACTAAGGTCAAGAATTAATAAATTAGGACCTCATAAAACTGAAAAGGTTCTCTAAGACAAAGGACATCAACAATAGAACAGAATGGCATCCTTCAGAATGGAAAAAGATCTTCATCAATCTTGACCTCTGATAGAGGACTGATATCGAAAATATATAAAAAAAAAAACTCAAGAAACTAGGTATCAACAAAGCAAATAATCCACTTTAAAAATGGGGTAAAGATCTAAATGGAGAATTCTTGACAAAGTAATCTCTAACGGCCAAAAACCACTTAAGAAATGTTCAACATCCTTAGTCATAAGGGAAATGCAAATCAAAACAACAATGACCTTCCATCTTAGTACTGGTTAGAATAGCTAAAAATAAAAAATTCAAGAGACAGCTCATACTGGCAAAGAGGATGTGGAACAAGGGGAACACTCATCCATTGCAAACTTGTACAACCACTTTGGAAATCAATTTGGCAGTTTCTCAGAAGACTGAGAATAGATCTACCTGAAGACCTATCTATACCACTCCTGGGCAGATACTCAAAGGATGTTCCACTATATCACAAGGACACTTACTCAACTCTGTTCATAGCAGCTTTATTCTCTATTGTATCCAGAAGCTGGAAACCATTTAGATGTTTCAATAGAAGAATAAAAAATACGTGGAAGATTTACACAATGCTATTTAAAACAAGGACATTATAAAATTTTCAGGCAAATGGATGGAAATCATCTTGAGTGAGTTAACCCAGATCCTGAAAGACAAAGATGGTGTATATACTCAACTTATAAGTGGATATTATTCTTAAACTATAGGTTAAGCATGCTACAATCCACAGATCCAAAGAAGCTAATTAATACCAAGGGCTCAATGAGAGAACCCTTGAATCTAAATGATCAGGGGAAACAGATTAGACATTGGGGGTGGAGGCCGGAGGGATCAGGTGGGTGGGGATGGGGATGGGGATGGGAACAGGAGGGATAGGGTGGGTGGAGGACACAGGGAGAGTACTAGGAAAGACAAATGGATTGGTGTGTGTCGCGGGGGGAGGGGATTTCTGGGATAAGCTAGAAACTTAGTACAATGGAAACCCCAAAGAATATATAAGTCTGACTCTAGTTAAGATTCTAGGTAATGGGTGATAAAGAGCCTCAACAGGCTATCTCTTGTAACCAGGTACCACATTTCCAATGGAGGGACTGAGACAGCAACCTAGCCACAAAACCGTTAACCCTCAATGAAACATGGAGCAAAATTTGAATGGTCAATCAATGACTGATCCATCTTGAGACCAGTGCCATGAGATGGAGTCCAACCCTGAAGAGCCTAGCATAACCGCCATCACAAAGACTTCACCCAGCAACAGACTGAAAGAAAAACAGATGCAGAGACCCACAGTTAGACACTAAGTGGAACTTGAGGAATCCTGAAAAAAGATTAAAGGGTGACAGGGGTCAAGGACACCACAAGAAAACCTCCATTGTTGGTGGGATTGCAAGATGGTGAACCACACTGGAAATCAGTCTGGTGGTTCCTCAGAAAATTGGACTGAGGACCCAGCTAAACCACTCCTCGGCATATACCCAGAAGATGCTCCAACATATAACAAGGATTTATGCTCCACTATGTTCATAGCAGCCTTATTTATAATAGCCAGAAGCTGGAAACAACCCAGATGTCCTTCAACAGAGGAATGGATACAAAAAATGTGGTACATTTACACAATGGAGTATTACTCAGCTATTAAAAACAATGAATTTGAGAAATTCTTAGGTAAATGGATGGAACTAGAAAATATCCTGAGTGAGGTAACCCAATCACAAAAGAACATACATGGTATTCACTCACTGATAATCGGATATTAGCCCAGAAGTTTGAAATACTCAAGATTCAACTCACAGACCACATGAAGCTCAAGAAGCAAGACCAAGTGTGGGTGCTTCGGTCCTTCTTAGAAGGAGCAACAAAATACTCAAGGGAGCAAATATGGAGGCAAAGTGTGGGACAGAAACTGAAGGAGGGGCCATCTGGAGACCATTCCACCTGGGTATCCATCCCATGTGCAGTCACCAAAGGTAGATGCTGATGTGGAAGTCAGGAAGTGCATGCTGACAGGAGTCTGATATAGCTGTCTCCTTAGAGGTCTACCAGAGTCTGACATATTCAGAGGAGATGCTCACAGCTAACCATTGAACTGATCAAGGGGTTCCCAATAGAGGAGTTAGAGAGAAGACTGAAGGAGGTGAAAGGTTTTGCAGCCCCATGAGGAGAGCAACAATACCAACCAACTAGAGCTCCCAGGGTCTAAACCACCAGCACATAGAGAGGGCCCCATGGATCCAGCTGTATAGGTAGGGGAGGATGGCCTTGTTGGGCATAGGTGGGAGAGGAGATTCTTGGTCGCATGAAGGCTGGACGCTGAGTGTGGGGGAATTTGAGGGTGGGGAAGTGGGAGTGGGGGAGTAGGTGGGGGCACATCCTCATAGAAGCAGGAGGGGAGGATGGGATAGGAGGTTCCTGGGTGGGGGGGAGGAGAAATGGGGTAAGGGGATAACATCTGAAATGTAAATAAAATATCTAATAAAAAAAATTTTAAAAAGAAAACCTACAGAATCAACTAACCGGGGCTCATAAGAGCTCATAGAGACTGAACCACCAACCAGAGAGCATACATGTAAGTCCTCTACACATATATAACAGTTATGTAACTAAGTCTTCATGTGGGACTCCTAAAGTAAAAGCAGGAGCCACCTCCAACTACACTGCTTGCCTCTGGATCCCTTTCCTCTAACTGGGTTGCCTTATCTAGCTGCATCAGAAGATGTGCCTAGTTCTTCTGCAACATGCTATGCTAACGCTGGCTGATATCAGAGGAAAAAGGGACTTGGGGAGGGGAAGGAGAGAGGAAAGAACTGGGAGGAGAGAGGAGAAGCTGTAATTGGGACATAAAGTAAATAAATAAATTAAGAAAAAAAAGAGGACACAAAGTTGGGTGGGAATGGACAGGGGTAGATCTGGTAAGAGAGAATGACGGTAAAAGCACACTGCACAAATCTCGAAGAATAAAATTTTTAAATAAGAAACAAAGAAAGGAAGTAAATCAGTCAGTTATATAAGCTGCTAAGGAAGTTCCGAGTGATACTGCTCTCAGGTCTTTTATTTGGACAAAAATGAACATCTTGTTTGTTTTTATATGTGCGTGTGAAAGAAGCTCACATGTACCAAATGCACAGACTGTACTGAATTTTGAACTTTTAAGAAATTTTAAATCAGTGGTATTTAGGACTTACTAGGATTTAAAAAAAAAAAAAACTTTAAAAACCAACCCTGTTTTATTTAAGTGAGATTCAATAAAAGTAATTTTAAGTGAGCATGTGGCAGCAGCTTATGGGTACAGACTACCTTCTGGCGATGAATGGGCAGCACTGAAGAACTTATTCTAAGAAGAAAATCTCTTCATCACTCTGAGAGCTAGTCTGAGCCCCTGTGATGACTTCTATATTCCCTACATTCTGGAACTTGACTGAAAAGGATGGATGACAGGTTTGTAGCCAGCCTAGCAAACTCAAACAAGACTTTTGAAATAAGAATGATTTCCACTGCCTTGATTTTTCAATTCACAGAATGAATTTAAGAACACATCTGAAAGCTTACATTGTAGTACATTAAAAGAAACTAACAATGGTACAAAAGAAATAGGCTCAATGAGACTCCTGCCCTCATGTGGGTCATTCTGTGGACACAGTTCTGGTATCACATCTACGGTACATATTTCAGTCAATAAAAAGCACCTTTTAAAAGCAACTGCTAAACTAGCTTGGCACAGTACAGAAATGACCTTATGACATTTAGTGAAGCTGAAAACAGGACTCAAAAATAGAGTACAGAGTTGTTTTCATTCCACGCCAGTCTTTCTAGAGCACTGAGTTCAAAAGCTTTTGAATGTAGCAACAGCCTAGGAACAATGAACTGAAAGAGTTCCAAGGTGTCTTTACAGCCACGGTCACGGTACACTAACCAATGTGCAAGCACCAGAAAGTGACTACTGGCAGGTGCCAAGTGGGTAAACAAAATGGGACAGTGTACACAAATGAAAGAGTATTCAGTCTTAAAAAGAAAATAATGACAGGTCGTAAGACAAATAAGCTCTGAGGAAAACAAGAATATCTACAAGGTATACCTACAAGAAGTAAGCCTTACTTGATTTTACTCACGTGAGGTACCTTGAGTAGCACACAGACCCTACAAGAATGCTGGCTAGGCTGGAGGGAGGAAAAGAAGAGACAGCTAGCTGCACAATAGTGTAGTTCCTACATGCTAAAAATGAAAGTTTCATGCTATGTATATTTTAACTATAAACTGGACAACAACAACAACAGGTATCAGGCACCTACAAGAGGGACTAAGGTTATTTATGTCCTCATTTGTCTGTGATACACAGTCAAGTAGCCTGGCTTCTGGTCACTGAAGAATCCCTTGAATACATATGAAAATGACTCTTAAGGGACTACTAAACAAAAGCAAATCATACAAATGCCAAATGAAATGTTTAGAAATATCTGACTAGAGATTAGAAAGATGGCTCAGTAGGTAAAGTGCTTACCTTGAAAATACAATGACATGACTCAGAACCCTTCAAACCCAAGTAAAGGCTGGATGCAACAGTGAATAAGTATAATTCCAGCGCTCCAAATAGAGTTGCAAAGTGGAGAATCCTCAGTTCACTGGGCAGCCAGCTTGCTGTATAGATTGGCCAAGGACTGAGAGCCCTGTCTCAAGGTGGCGGGGGAAGACTGACATCCAATGTTCAGACCTCTACACATGCACACACCCACACCCACACCCACACCCACACCCACACCCACACCCAAGCTATACAAGCCCGTAGAACTCAACACAACCAGGCCTCAGTATCTGCTTTCCCATGTTCAGCAACCATCATTTGATACTTTGTTGTTAAAAAACTGCTTTGTAATGGTGTGAGAACTTAACAACTAGTCTGTGGTTTATTTCTATCTGCACAAGATTGGCCTGGTGTAGGGGAGCATGACTGTCTGTCGAAATGAGATCAATACAAGTTGATAAATGGAACCAACTGCTCCCCCAGACAGTTGCAGATAGGAGTATAGGTCCAGTGGCTATGCAAACCTTGTTCTACTACCCTCTGCACATAGCAGGCAGACTCCAGAGAGGTGTCAGACTTGAGGACACTGGGAACACAGTCCACTTCGGAGCAGGCTGTGTTCATCTTTATCTTGGAGCAGGCTCCTTGCTTCCGAGGAGGCCTCAATCCTGCTCTCCTCTATAAGAGGCATTTTCTTTCCTCAAGTCACTTGAATGATATGCTCCCTTTCACTCTAGAGGACTTACCAAGCTTTAGTGCAAAAGTAGGAAACAAGGATTTCTTTAAAAAATTAAATAAAATAAAAAAGTAGGGTTTAAGGGCTCCACTTTATCACCCAACAACAGTGTGAAGCCTCTTTACAAATGTGGCTCAAAGCTACAGATCCCTCGGTAACTGTACCTTCACCGGTTTACTGCTTATTAGTCTGCCAAGACTGCTGTGACCAATGCCACAGTTAACACACGCTCTCTTCTGTAGGAGGGTGGCATCTGTAGTCTGAAGTTTTCCTCCTTGTCTTACAAGTAGTCATTCTTCTGGGTTTCTCACGACCTCAACCATGCTGTTATGTCCTTAGGTTCTCTGTGTTCCAGTCATACTACATCAGAGTTTACCCTACAGACCATAAACTTTACTTCTTCAAAAATCTTTCCTTTAAATGATTAGAACTTCTCATAGGAATTTGGGTTTGGCTTCACAACACCATCATCTGGCCTCCAAGCTTCAAGTCCTCACATACAGAACATATTCATTTCATCCTGCCTCCTTTCAAGTACTCCAGTAATGTCTCTAAATCTAGTCTAATCTACATATGCTTGAAATCAGGAATGAGTGAAATTCTAGGCGTTGTTTCTAAGATAAAATTCCTTCCTAGATGTGAACCTGCAAATCTGAAGTTATCTGCCACCAAAATACAAGAGTGGACAGATACAGGATACTCATTACCTCTGCAAAAGGCAGAAATCTTTTACCTAGGGAGAAAGGGGATATGAATCTCAAGCAAGTCTAAAACAAAGAAGGCACATTCTAGCTGAATCTTCTTAGTTGACACTGTCACTGGATAACAGTTCTACCTGGGACTGCACATCATGCTTGGGTCACAGATACTTCTACAGCCCTGTCCTGCAGAATTCCTAAGTATGTCCAGCAATCTTATTTTGTTTTGTCCCATGCCTGTGCTTTATAGTTGAAACCAGTGACATGGCTGATTAAACCAAGTTTAGCACACTACCCATTCACACTTCACTGCTCTCTCTAGAGCAGTAACTCACCTTTTACAACATGAAAAGCTAAGATTATAAAATTGTCTTAGTTCCAGATGTTCAACTTGAACATTTAATTCTTAATTAGCAATTCTGTGTGAAGCTTATTTCCTCTCCTCTTATACTTTACTCTGACTAAAATAAAGTAAAATCAAACACACCTTTAGCACTTCACTAAAAATCCCTCCTGCTGAATTCTTTTATTTATATTAATCATTCCATTGTTTACATCTCAAATGATATCCCACTTCCCAGTTACCCCCTCCACCAACACCATCCCATGATATCCCCTTCTCAGGTACCCCTCCAATGCCCCATCCCACGTCTGCCCCCTTGCCTTTGCCTGTATGAGTGTTCCCTCACCCATCCACATTCTCCAGCCCCACCGCTGCAGGATCCCCCTACACTGGGGCATCAAACCTCCCCAGGACCAAGGGCCTCCCCTTTCCATTGCTGTCAGGCAAGGCCATCCTCTTTTACATATATATCTGGAGTCATGGATCCCCCTAGGTACACTCCTTGGCTGGTGGTCTAGATTCTGGGAGAACTGAGTGGTCTGGCTAGCCCATATTGTTTTTGCAATGGGGTTTCAATTGCCCCCCCCCACTCCTCCAGTCCTTCCGCCAGCTCCCCCACCAGGTTCTCTGAGCTCAGTGTGATGGTTGGCTCCAAACATCCACATCTGCATTGGTCAATTGCTGGCCAGACCTCCCAAAGAACTGTCACACTACGTTCTTGTCAGCAAGCGCCTCTTGACTACAGCAAGAGTATTGGGTTTGATGTCTGCAGACATAATGGATCCCCAGGTGGGGCAGTCCCCGGTTGGCTCTTCCTTCAGTCTCTGTTCCATTTTTTTGTCCCTGTTCTTCCTTTGGATGCGAACATTTCTGAGTTAAAAACTTTTAAGATGGGTGGGTGGCCCCATCGCTAGACCATGGTACTGGAGGTGCTCTCAACAGGTTCTATCTCCCGTTCCATTTGCATTTCAGGTAATGTCATCGCTGCTGGGGCCTGGGAACCTCATGTTTCCCTGGTGTCTGGGACCCTCCAGTGGCTATCCACAATTCCTCACACCCCACCCCACATATTTTTGTTTGATTTCCTGACTCTCTGTTCCTCTCATCTCCTCCAGTTCCTGACACTGCCACCTTTATTTCTTCCTCCTCCTTTCCCCCTCCCTTCCATCTCTCACAATCATCCTGTCCCCTCCCTTAATGCAGGACTGAAGCATCCATCCCCTGATCTTCTTTTCTTCTCTGCTCCATAAGGTCTGTAGGTTATATCATAGGCATTGTGAGCTTTTGGGTTCGTATCTACCTATTAGTGAGTATATATAATGTGTGTTCTTTTGTGTCTTGGTTACCTCACTCAGGATGTATTTTCTAGTTCTATACATTTGCCTGCAAATTTCATGAAGTCATTGTTTTTAATCACTGAATAGTACTCCATTGTGTATATGTACCACATTTTCTGTATCCATTTTTCTGTTGAGAGACATCTGGGTTGTTTCCAGTTTCTATTATAAATAAGGCTGCTATGAACATAGTGGAACATGTGTCCTTGTTATATGTTGGAACATCTTTTGGGTATATGCCCAGGAGTGGTATAGCAGGGTCTTCAGGGAGACCTACTTACAATTTTCTGAGGAACTGCCAGAGTGATTTCCAGAGTGGTTGTACTAGTTTGTAATCCCACCAATAATGGAGGAGTCTTCCTCTTTCTCCACACCTCACCACCATCTGCTGTCACCTGAGTTTTTGATCTTAGCCATTCTGACTGGTGTGAGGTAGAAACTCAGAGTCATTTTGATTTGCATTTCCCTGATAACTAAGGATGTTGAACATTTCTTTAGATGCTTCTCAGCCATTCGAGAATCCTCAGTTGAGAATTCTTTGTTTAGCTCTGTACTCCACTTCTTAATAGGGTTATTTGATTCTCTGGAGTCTAACTCCTTGAGTTTGTTGTATATATTGGCTATAGATCGGCTATTAGCCCTCTATCAGATGTAGGGTTGGTAAAGATCTTTTCCCAATCTGTGAGTTGCCATTTTGTCCTATTGACGGTATCCTTTGCCACTTTGCAATTTTATGAGATCCCATTTATCAATTGTTGATCTTAGAACAAGAGCCATTGGTGTTCTGTTCTTGAAATTTTGCCCTGTGCCTTTATGTTCAAGGTTCTTTCCCAATTTCTCTTCTATTAGATTCAGCCTATCTGGCTTTATGTGGAGGTCCTTGATCTACTTGGACTTGAGCTTTGTGCAAGGAAATAAGAATGGATCAATTTGCATTCTTCTACATGTTGTCCTCCAGTTGAACCAGCACCATTGGTTGAAAATGCTGTCTTTTTCCACTGGATGGTTTAGCTCCTTTGTCAAAGATCAAGTGATCATAGGTATGTGGATTCATTTCTGAGTCTTCAATTCTATTCCACTGATCTACCTGCCTGTCTCTGTACCAATATCATGCAATTTTTACCACTATTGCTCTATAATATAGCTTGAGGTCAGGGATGGTGATTCCCCCAGAAGTTCTTTTATTATTGAGAATAGTTTTCACTATCCTGAGATTTTGTTATTCTAAATGAATTTGAGAATTGCTCTTTCTAACTCTGAAGAATTGAGTTAGAATTTTGGTGGGGATTACATTGAATTTTTTTGGTTGGGAGACTTCTAATCATTGCTTCTATTTCCTTGGGGGTGGGGGGTTGGGGACTGTTTAAATGGTTAAATCTGATCCTGATTTAACTTTGGTACCTGGTATTTGTCTAGAAAATCATCCATTTCATTCAGGTTTTTCAGTTTTCTTAAGCATAGACTTTTGTAGTAGGATCTTATTATTTTTTCAATTTTCTCAGTTTCTGTTGCCATGTCTCCCCTTTCATTCCTGATTTTGTTAATTTGGATACTGTTTCTGTGCCCACTGGTTAGTCTGACTAAGGGTTTATCTATATTGTTGATTTTCTCAAAGAACCAGGTCCTAGTTTTGTTGATTCTTTCTGTAGTTCTGTGTTTCTATTTGGTTGATCTCAGCTCTCAGTTTATTTTCTGCCATCCATTACTCTTGTGTGTATTTGCTTCTTTTTGTTCTAGAACTTTCAGATGTACTGTCAAGTTGCTAATGTCTGCTCTCTCCTGTTTCTTTTTGGAGGCACTCAGAGCGATGAGTTTTCCTCTTAGCACTGCTTTCACTGTGTCCCGTAAGTGTGAGTATGTTGTTAGAGGTAGAATTATGTTTGTGTGGTTCTCTTCTTTTTGGAGTTGTTCTGAGAAGATTAATTTCTTGCTTTTTCTTGGGTGTAGTTCCCCTCCTTGTGTTGGATTTTTCCTTCTATTATCTTCTGTAGGGCTGGATTTGTGGAAAGACATTGTGTAAGTGTAGTTTTGTCATGGAATACCTTGGCTTCTCCATCTATGGTAATTGAGAGTTTTGCTGGGTATAATAGCCTAAGTTTGGCATTTTTGGTCTCTTAGGGTCAGTATGACATCTGCCCAGGATCTTCTGGCTTTCAGAGTCTCTGTTGAGAAGTCTGGTATAATTCTGAAAGGTCCGCCTTGGTATGTTACTAGATCCTTTTCCCTTACTGCTTTCAATATTCTTTTTTTGTTCTGTGCATTTGTTGTTTTAATTATTGTATGAGGAAAGGAATTTCTTTTCTGGCCCCATCTGTTTGGTGTTCTGTAGGTGTCTTATATGTTTATGGGCATTTCCTTCTTTAGGTTAGCAAAGTTTTCTTCTATAATTTTGTTGAAGATATTTGCTGGCCCTTTGAGTCAGGAATCTTCACTCTCTTCTATACCTATTACTCTCAGGTCTGGTCATGATGCAGCATCTGTACTTATACTGGGATGAAACAACCTTCCTTACAAAAACTATTCTTTCTGAGCCCTCAATAGAACTAACATCAATGTCCCTATTTCTATCAACAATCTCCAAGAATCCACGGTTAGCTTTCCGTTTGAAAACATGCCTCCAAATTCTTCTAGCCCTTTGAACTGAGTTACAAAGCTGCTCTTACCCCTTAATTTTCAGGAATTTGTTAGAGTAAGATTTTCCAACACTTAAATCTGTAACAATGTCCTCAGAAAACTAGGACCAAATACCAGGGAGACCGACTGAGTGTCCCAAGCAACAAATGACTTCCCATGGTTCCGAAGGATTACAGGTCAATACCAAACCATCTGCTGTGGCCTTTCTCCTTGGTTAGAAATTACTGCCTCCTCTGCACCTTCACCCTGCCACCTCTCTATGTGTCTATGACTTAATCTTGTCCATTTGTAAGGACAACAGACACATTTGATTAGGTCCCATCCTGATGACCCCATTTTAACTTGATGTCTTCTTTAAAAACATTATTGCCAATTATGGCTATATCCTGACTTTTATGTGTCAGATCTTGAATGTTTGAACTCTGAGGAGATCTAATTTGGCTGCTAACAGCCAGAACCTGTTACAGGGTTGTTCTAGTTTGTTCTAGTTGCTCTGTGTGTTCTAGTTTTAGTGCTGGACTACCCATTTACCTGCAGGAAAAAAATTCTTCAAGTATGCTGAGAAGCACAACATGGAGGAAAGACTCCTACAACTCCAACTACCACTTTTGTCTGCTAAAGCTCACTGGCCAGCAATAGCCTCTGAGATGAAACAAATCAGTGGTATGGCCTCTTTCCACCACTTTTCTTCTGTTTTAAGAAGCTAGGCAGGAATGCACCCAGCCTTAAGCCAGTTCCTTTTCCCAAGGAGGAATTTCTGGAGTGTTACTATTGAGAAAACAATTTCAGTGGCCAGCTAAAATAAATACACACACACACACACACACACACACACACACACACACACACGTTGATGGACTTAGGTAATTTGTATTAACAGATGAAAATGAGTTTAGTATGTCATTCAGAAAACAGCAAAATAGTTCAGTGGCACTTATATAACAAAATTCCTGGCACATCAGCCAGTCCAGGTGTGTAATGTACAGCAACCACGGCTAGCCATCTGGAACTCAACAACAGCACCAAGACGCCTACCCTGGGCCTGGGCACCTGGAAGTCTACTCCTGGCCAGGTGACTAAGGCTGTGAAGGTTGCTATTGACATGGAGTATCGCCACACTGACTGCACTCAGGTGTAACAGAAGGAAGTGGGAGTGGCCCTCCAGAAGAAGCTCAAGGAGCAGGTACTGAAGCGCCAGTCAGCAAGCTGTGGTGTACGTTCCACGAAAAGAGCATGGTGAAAGGAGCCTGCCAAAAGACACTCAGTGACCTGCAGCTGGATCTCTACCTTATTCATTAGCTGACGGGCCTCAAGCCTGGGCCCAATTATTTCTCACTGGATGCATCAGGAAACATGATTCCTAGTGACATGGATGTTGTGGACACTTGGACGGCTATGGAACAACTAGTGGATGAAGGTTTGGTAAAAGCAATTGGTGTTTCAACTTCAACCCTCTTCAGATTGAGAGGATCTTGAACAAACTTGGCTTAAAATACAAGCCTGTGGTTAAAGAGATCAAATGTCAGCCATACCTAACTCAAGAGAAGCTGACTGAATACTGCCATTGCAAAGGTATCATGGTGACTGCATACAGTCCCCTTGGTTCTCCTGACAGGCCCTGGGCCAACCCTGAAGATCCATCTCTCCTGGAAAATCCCAGGATCAAGGCAATTGCAGCCAAGTACAATAAAACTACAGCCCCGGTGCTGACACCAGAACGCATTGCTGAGAAAGTTAAGGTCTTTGAATTTGAGCTAAGCAGAGAGGACATGACCACTCTACTCAGCTACAACAGGAGCTGGAGGGTGGGCGCCTTGATGAGCTGTGCCAAACACAAGGATGACCCCTTCCACGCAAGTCTGAAGCCATGGAGGATGGATCCCTGCTCATCCCCAAGCAACTTACACCTGTTCTTTCTGCCTCATCTGCCCTTGCAAGTGTCCTGTGGCCTGTGTCCCTCTGCAATGGGTGGCACCTTGCAGATCAGATGGTGAGTTTGTTAATCTGATGTAGAATCTGGAGGGCAGTACCAGTAGCTGAGGTGTTTCTTCCAGCCTTTCTTGGTCTTTCTTCTTACCCACTTGGAGGACTTTAACATGAGTACCCTTTCCAACCAAAGAGAAGCAAGATTTATAGCCCAAGTTCTGCCACTAACATTTAAATTTGAGTGCTTAATCCTATGGGTTAGACTTCTCCTTGCCTCAAATAAAAGCTGCTTTGGTTAAAAAAAAAAAAAAAATCCCTTGTAATGTCACAGTCTCGAAGCTATTATATTACTCAAGATAAGATAACAACTCAAGTAATTATGTCACTAGGTAAAAATCATACATAAAATTATGAACTGGTGGAGTAACAAATCAGCTATACCAACCTCATTAATAGATTTAGTTTATTCTATAACCTTTAAAGATTCCTATTTTATTTATTTATTTATTTTGACACAGGGTCCAGGCTGCTCTGAAATTTATAGCGTTCTCCTACGCTTCTGAGTGCTGAGATTACAGGTATGTACCACCATAGCTGACTCTTTATACTGTGTTAATCACCTGAGCAATAAGGAGGTGAGGAAGTTTATAAGTGATACTATTACAGTCCAGAAAGTAGCACTACAGTGTCACTTTGTATGGATGTTTTCTGTTACAGATAATTTAAGAAAAGATTAAGGAGCAAAGAAACTCAAAAGAAAGTCAAGTCAATGAGAAAAGGGATAATCTAAAACTCCAGACTCTACGGACACTCAGGGTCTAGCTGACACTTGCCATTTTTAAAATGGGGTTAATCACAAATTATGATGAGAGAAAACTGTCCACATCCTCTGAAGTCTTGGTATCTGGCTGGCCTGGAACTCATGGATACTCCTGTATCAGTCTCTGTGTGCTTGGATTAAAGGTGTGTGCTATCACACTTAATAAAAAAAGTGTTAGCATCACCTCATAGCAGACAGATACAATTTTCCAAAATTTTTTTAGGGATGGACAAACCAAGCTAAATATGTGAAGACTTCTGTGGTCATGGCAGATCACTACACAAAGCATTCTTTTCACTGATGCCCTACTAGAAAGAATTCCATAGCCTTGGGATTTTTGCTTGGGGCTGGGACAGGACAGTCAAACTTGTACACCACAGATCTCCAAGTGTGTCACTGGTTTCCCTCTGAGAATACATAGGCTTCTCAGCACATAGATACATAGCCTATTCAAATCAAGAACTTTGGCACTCAAAACAAATGGAGGGGTCATCATACAAGATTTCAACAGGCTGCCTGCCTGTTAATTAGTCAGGAGAAAGAGGAGCAGGCCTAATGGAGGCCTGTAGTCTCCTGAGGTAGGTGAAAGGCACAAGAAGTTCATGGACAAGGACACATTCTATTTTCCTCAAAAGGGCTTTTTATATATACTCTGGCCTTGAACTTTGGATCCTCCTGTCTCCACTTCTAAGCACTGGCAATTGCACGACCCATCTGGTTATAGTCTACATTCTGGAACCAAGTGGTCACTGTATGTTTTTTCCCTTTGCTCAAAAACTGGCATACTTTATTGTATGACTTAAGAGGCTGAGGTCTGGTCTATCATCCACCAGAGGCTATTATGATCTGATGAGAATTAGCGTGTGGTTTGCTTGGCAATTAGTCAGCTTGCTCACCAACAGGGTTCAACGAAAGGCCAGAAACTAGTCTAAAAAAACATTATTTTTCTTTTGACAAAATATGGAACACATAGAACTTTTGTATGAGTTCGATAGTTTGCATGAATACTAGTATTATATATAAAATAATGCTTTAAAAAAACTAGTTTCTTCAAGAAAATCCTTACTTGAAAAAAAAAATCCAACCTCATTATAATAGATAATTGCTTATGGTACTGAAGATCCAACAAAAGAACATATATTTAGTGTATGCTCATCAAAATAATCCTCCCTCTCTCTTTTGCAGCTACTGGGGTCCAAACCAAGAATCTTAGATATGTCCAAAGATAAATCTTTGAGCTCTATCTCCAGCCTCCAAACAATTCTTTACACTAAATTTCAGCTGAAGGAATTTTAGTCAGATTTTATATGTTTTTGTATAGAAAAGGACTTGAATCCCAATAGATAGACAGATAATCATTTAAAAATACAGTATCATATATAGCTTAGACAATTTTGGCTTCAACCATTCCCAAGTGAAGAAATATAAATTCTGGCTATATCATTTACTAGCCAATGTGCCTCTAGCCTGGTGACTCTCCCACAAAGGTTACATAAAGATTCTTGCTCTAGGGCTATTGGGCCAAGAATGTGATGTGACTAGTATATAGCTGGTAACCTCCTTCCTCAAGGAGGTTAGCTGAAGAGATAAGCCAAGTAATGAGCACAACAACTGACAATAATGCACAAAAGACTCCTGGTGGCTGAGAGGGTTGAGTGCTTCTATGATTTGAGCCTTCCCTTCTTAGTTCCCTGACACCTATGTATAGACCTTCAGCCAATAATTCTCACAGAATCTGAGGTCTAGTCCAGCTAGGACATCATCACATAACCCTGGGAGCTAGGTGGACAGTTGTCCTCATGTGGCGGGGCTCCTCCATTGGACTTGCAGAGAGAATGGTGGAATGATGCTTGTGCAAATCAAGCCCCAGAATACAGAACTGATTTTCAGTATCTGAACTTGCCAAATATGTTAAAGCATGTACTATGTCCTCAGAATCCAAATGAAAACACTCTAATTTAGCTTTTGAACTTCTTGGGTTAGGCTTGTTGCCCACAGAGGAATATAGACTTTATTACTATGCTGATGTGACACAGGAACCCAAATATGAATCCCCAAAGAAATATTTACCTGTAACAGAGTTTCAGCAAATACTTCCTAAAACCAGAAAGTATTGCCAGCACCTGTTCCTGATCAAAGTGATGAGAAACACAATTCACTACATTTCCATAGCTAGGTTCCCTGCTGGGCTGGTTTAAAACAGTCAGCTAAGTTCACTCACTTTTTACCACCCCAAATAGGCATGGTATCCTTGTTACTCATTCCCGAAACACTTACATGTCCTCTACTGTGATGTCTTTCAGGATCTGGCAGTAATCCACATTCCATACAGCCTGGTCATCCCACACCTTAGAGGCCAGCAGGATTGCCCCTAGAACAATGCGCTTCCAATTGGCTGGACAGATGTCAATCTCTGCATATGTTAAGAGCCTTTCAAGGTATACCTGAGGAGACATGAGGAAACCAATGTTAAGCTTTCAGTTGTCTCCTCCACCCAAGTAAACTCAACAGTCTTTTAATCAGGAGTTACCTGGACATATTTATTTCTTTATATGAATAATTTGTTGTAATCAGTAAAAAAAAAAAAAAAAAAGTTTTCTAATGATGTCAAAGGTACTGACAAAATCAAGTACAGTAAACATATATAAAAAATTTGTTGAGTATACTTAAAATATACAACCTAAGATACTATTTTTTTACCTGTTTTTCTCCTCTTACTGAAAAACAGATTTTTTTTCTCACATACTATATTGTGACTACAGTTTTCCCTCCGTCTACTTCTCTCAGTTTCTGCCTACCTTCCATCCCAGTCAGATCCACTCCCTTTCTCTCCCTCATTAGGACACAGGATACTAAGGGATAGTACAAAAAAAATATAGTAAGCTAGAGCAAAAACTAACAGAGCCAGTGGAATTATACAAAACAAACAGAAGGAAAGGCGCTCAGGAGAAGGCACAAGAAACAGAACCACTCATTCTCACAATCAAGAATCAAGAATCTAACGAGAATGATCTGGAGGCCATAAATGCACCAGAACACACTACTTCTTAAAGCACTCGAGGCCAGTGAGTATGCTTAGAGACAAGCTATAACAGTGAAAATGTAGCTCACCTTGTCAATATTGAGACTGGTATAAATCCCAAAGCCACAGGTCAAAATACTTTCTCACATAAAGAATGTAATGGTCACAACCTAAGGAATTTTCTCTTAATTTATAAAGTATTTTATTCTTGATCTTAGCCAGTGCCCAAGAGGCCACTGACTTATATAGTATTTATTTTTAAAAATCATTGTTGTGTATGTATGATGTGTGAGGACATGTGCCATAGTGCATAGGTGGAAGCCAGAGGACGGCCTTACGGAGCCAGCTCTCTCCTTTCCTTTTCTGTGAGCTCTGGAGATGGAACACATGTCTCCAGGCTTGTGCTGCAAGTGCCTCTATCTCCTGAGCCATCTTGCTGCCTGTTTGTTAGTTTTTAAAGACAGGGTCTTACTATGTACCTCACAGAGATCCTCCTGCCTCTCTATCGGTTTTAAAAACTGAGCTTCACTGTTCACATGTGGCTGCTGCTATGGTTATTACTGTAGTAGAATGCACATGTCACAACATTATCGCACAATCATTTCTAATTGTATCTGCAGCACAACTGAGGTATGCTCCATGTTCAGTAACCATCTTTACCCATCAATATGTAGCTTTTTTATAGTCCCCAAACTCTACGCATATCTCTAAACAATTTCTTTCTCTTCCAGCCTCTGGAATTCTTCCTTTTCCAACTCCTACAAACACTACTGTACTTTTTGTTTCTATGAACAAGTATCTTATAAGTATTTTATTCAACATTTATCGTCTTGGGCCTGGTTTATTTTACTCAGTATAATGCATCTCCAGGATGAAACAGAGACCTGGATAAGGGAGGTGTCCAAGAATCCCACGAGAATCAATAGGGTTGTCCTTAGCTGTGACTCACAGCATAGGGGATATGGAACCTGAAGAGGCCACCTTCTGTAGCCAGGTGGGATTCCCAACAGAATGATAGGGACACCAACCCACCCACAAAACTTTTGACCCAAAATTTTTCTTTTGTTTTCTACAAGGGATCAAGCATAGACTAAGGGAATGGCCAACCAATAACCAGCCCAACTTGAGACTCATCCTATGGGCAAGTACCAATTCCTGACACTATTAATGATACTCTGTTTTTCTTGCAGATAGGAGTCTAACATGGCTGTCCTGTGAGACGCTCCACCCAGCAGCTGACTCAGATGCAGACACCCACAGGCAAACAGTGGATGGAGCTTGGAGACTCTTAGGAAAGAACAGGAGGAAGGATCACCACCCTAAAGGGGATAGGAACTCCACAGAAAGACCAACAGAGTCAACTAACCTTGGCCCTTGGGATTCTCAGAGACTGAAGCACCAACCAAAGAACATACATGGGCTGGACCTAAGCTTCCCCGCACATATGTAGCAGATGTGTAGCTTGGTCTTCATTTGAGTCCTGAACAACTAGAGCGGGGGCTACCCCAAAATCTGTTAACTGTATGTGGGATATGTTCTTCTTGCCAGGTGCCCTTGAAGAGACTTGATGTGCCAGCATGGGGGGATAGGGAGTGGATACCTAGAAGGGGAGGGAGGATTGTGTGAGGGGGTGACTAGGAGGAGGGCAGTGTGTGCTATGTAAATTTAGTAAGTAAAAAAATTTAAAAAACAAACAAATAAATAAGCAAACATATAAAGAAAACAAACAGGAAGTCTTTCACTCAAGCTGTCATACACAGGGTATAGAGATGGCTCAGAGGACCCAAGTTCTGTTCCAATACCCGTATCAGGTGGCTTACAATTCCCTATAACTCTACCTCCAGGGGATTCTTTGTCCTTTATGAGTGGTTACACACACACACACACACACACACACACACACACACACACTTTTTAAAAAACTGTGTGCTAAGTAAGTTGCCTATTAGTTTCCCATAGCTAAGTTAGACTATTGAAATCTTCTCTTAATCATAAATTTACTTTGTAGTTTTTATTGATATTCATTTACAAAATGAAACTCTGTATGAGAAAAATGAAACTCAGATTTGCAAAACTCTTAAGAACTTGCTTTATAAAGATAAAATATATATATATTATTCTTGCATATATATATGTATATATACTTATATTTGTACCGTCCTAAATATTTATAAAATGTATAAAAAGCCACATGTGGAAAAGAAAATATTTAACTTTGATAAAGTCCAATTTATTTATTTTTTATATAATTCTTGCTTTGTATGTCTTTTTTTACTTACTTATTTATAAATATTTTATTCACACCCCAGTTGGGACTCTTAGGGAAAAGTTGGGGGTAAGGATTGAAGGCCCTGAAGGGGTTAAGAACTCTACAGGAAGCCCAACAGAGGATAGAGATTTCCTAAAGAAAGAAAACTTGGGTTGGTACTGAGGGCTCTCCGGAGAGGCTCAATTTTGGCAAGTCCTAGAGAATCAGGACAGTAGCACAGGCTAGCAGAGATGTACTAGGTGAAGTGAAACATAAGACATCAGGCAGCACCACAGACTTAATGACAGCAGACAACAGAAAGCGGACAGATCTATGAGGCCACTTACCTGCCAATCAGTATCTAGGTAAAGATCCCAGTGGATGCACTATACTGACCCTGAGCCTCCAATCAGGGTGAGAGAGAGGCCTGGGAAGCACCAATGACTTAAAATAGCACTTGGAAGAAAAATTATGGATCAGGCTAAATAGAGAAAGTAGTGTTTTCTGTGGAGACTATCTAGATATAGTCCAGATACTGGGTGGAAATGACCTCGAAGCCACCAAAGATGGTCATCTTGGAAGTACCCAAGGCTTCTGGAATGTGCAGTTGGCTAAATACATTTATTAGAAACAGGAGGTGCCAGAGGGAAAACGCTATGGAAGGTGACTGCAGATCATCTGACTGTGTTCCATAGGTTGTGAGCATGCAGAGCAAAGGAGACATGACTGAGCTGTTAACCTGAATCTGTGCAGGCAGATCCAAGGCCCGAAACAAAGACCCGCGCCGCCGAGGGGGGGGGGGGGGTTAAGAAGAGGAGGGGAATCCCTTCCCTTGTTTGGAGCTGGAGACAGTATGATGGAGCAGGAAGCTGGAGGGAAAAGTAGATCTGGCACATTCTCTTTGTTGTGCTCATTCCTTTGTCATTCCTCAAGAGTTTTCCACACACTTCCAAGTACCCAGGAAGGAAATGGAATTTCTGTCTCTCATAGTAACCAATAGAGATTAAACTCAGCATTAATGACAGGGAAGCAGTTAAGAGGGTAGACTGGGAGTAGAGATGAGGGTAGAAAAGGGGAATGGAGAAGCTTCGTTTTGGAAGCAAAACTCTGGCTGCTTGAGGAAATCACAAGTCAGTGCGGCAGGGTACCTGGGCCTGCTCCTCTGACAGCATTTCCTGCCCCTGAATCACATATAGCAAGATTGTTCTACCCAAGAGTGTTGAAAAATCAACTGCTCACTACTGCTCCCCACAACTGAAGCAAATTTTGCCAGGTATGCATAAAATAAGACAGTAACAGTTGCTTGGTTCCCAAAGGTCACTGTTCTGTTTTCAGTGATTTACTAATAAATACCAGATTTTAAGATCTTGATCTTATGGTTACTCTCTAATATCATGTGGTGTGCAGGATGACCAGGATACACTGAATGCAAAGGAAAAACTTACAGTTGTGTGTTATCACACTTAGCAAGAACTAACATTCCAGGTCCCAAAAAAGAGTCAGTAAAGTGTGTTAAGAGACCTCAGACTTACTGAAGCAGTAAGATATGGAAATATCTCAGTATATTTAAGTATTTTCATTCTCACTTTCTATAATAAATCCTAAGTTCCTGATGACAGGTCTGCATCAGCCCCACTGTGTGCCACCCTGCACTATGCTAGGACACAGTAATGCTGCCAAAATGTCTGTTTTTTAATGTACCCTCAATCCCACAGGAGACATCCATTAATGAAATCTGCTTAGAACTGTGAGCAGCCTCAGCCCAACAGGGATAATAGCAGGGCTCTAAGTACAAGGAGATGCAGAGGATGGGGAAAGTGACCAGATGCCAAAGGCATTCAGGAAAGAACTGGCACAGATAGTGGGAGCTGAAGCAATGAGGTTTTGAGGGACAGCTCAAAGTGATCAAGAAGTCATTCTTCTGCATTACCCATAAAAATTAGAGGCTACCCAGGGAGGCCCAGAAAATCAGGAGTCAGAATACAGACTGCTCTATGAGAGTATCTGTGGCTGTCTCTAAGGATTTGTCATAAAATGAGAGCCTGCTGTTGACCACAGATATGAAAGTTACTCATTTCAGTAACAACGTCTGGATAACTAAGTTTTAAATGGAATTTATCAAACAGGAGCATGAGCAGTGAGAAAGTCTTTTAGACCGTGATTTTTATTTGTATAAAACAAGTAGCTGGGTGGGGCCAGGCTGACTTTCAGCTGGGCATCTTAGAGAAACTCATGTTGTACTTTCCCAAATCTTGACAATAGGCTTTTCCCATTCTCTACAGGGTTAATCAGATAAAATTATACTGAAGGGAGAAAACAGAAACTGAGATGACCTATGCCTCTCAGTTCACAGAGTCTGGAGGCAGGATGTAGCATCTTCCCATATCTTGGTAACAGCTTCTATCCACAAGTTGGGGAAAATCTCAGCAATGAAGTAATTCCCACTGGTTTAGGTAGAAAGGTAGCTGTGAAACTTTATTTTGAGTTAAAATGATCTTAGATCATGGATACTAATAACACACTAGGCACTGCTTGTTAAAAGAACCAACTTGATTTCTGATATGTTATTGATATCCTGAGGGCTTACTGAAGGAAGACTTCATAACATGTTACATGTGAGGAAAGCAGCTGATACACTGTGGGAGATAACTGTAGTGAACACATCTTACTAGCATGTGATTCAGCAGAACTTGTCAGTAATACCAAATTTCCTGGGGACTTTCTAATTCTATGCAAAGTCAAGTAATAACATCCAACTGATTTTCATGATATTATTTCTAGACAGTGCTAACAGGACACTGTTCAATTAAAATTTGACATTATAGTTATGCAAAAGGCTATCCTATGGACTTTCTAGACAACACAGGTTAGTGCCAACTGTGGAATCACAGAGTACTCCATTGATCACAGACAAAGAAAAGCTATTTTAGGGTATTTCAAAGGTATTTTAGGGCAGAAGATTAAATTCAAGCTCAACAAAGGACAGACATAAAGAAAACTTCAACAGTGATGAAATGATTCCTACCTGAATTTTAAAAATTATGTAGGTGAGGTGAATGGCCTGAATTCAAACAATATACAATTTCTTTTGGATATTAATCTTGTAGTCTTATAATTATTTGGTTTAGCTAATCAGAGATGACCCCAATAAGGCCTAGGTCAAGAATATAAAATGGAGCTGACATCTTCATTCCATCTCCAATTATATCCTATTTCAGATGTTATCATGTCTATTTTAAGGCATGAGAATTATTATTCAAACTCACAGCTCTCAACAATGGTCTACAGATTCAAACTTGGAGCCAAGAAACAAACTATTTTAAGGGAATAACTACAGCTTCTTGCTTTTAATTTTTTTTTTTTTACAAGTTTCCATTTGGCTTTTTAGTACTTGATGTATAGAATGTTTCAACAGACAGCCAGGACTGCAGGTCAGTGTAGGAGCTACTGTGCTGGCATGAGCACATCTTAGATTTGATCCTCAGCACAGCAGCATCACCCCTTCCCACCTCTCTCTTCCCCCTTCATTCCTAGGATTTTTGTGTTGCATAGGCTGGCCTTGTACTCCATGGCACATGTGATCCTCCTGCCTCAGCCTCCCAAGTATTTAGAACTTTAGGGGCATGACATCATATCCAGATAAATTTGTTTTGTTTTTAAAGTCACTTAGCTCATGGTACTTTATTATAGAACAAGTCTGAAAGTCTTGATGGTTACCGCAAGTGAAAATGAAAACACTGGCTTTATTTATTTGGCTTGGCATTTCTACAGAAAACTGAGTAAGCCATTAAATAAAATTGCCATTAGAAAGTTTGGTTCTGTCCGCTCTTTCAACAGCAGAAAACTCCTCCCTGCATTTCTAAGTAGCAAAGAGTGGCTACTAAGAAAACCTCAAGCATGACGAGCACATTAGCGCACACATACAAATGGTTTAGTTTTATAATCGGAGCAACATTATTTTTTGTTCTTAAGAGTCTTTGCAGTCCTGGAGTGTACTATATATACCCAATCTGTGGTGTATATAGTAAAGAGTGAACACAGCAGGCCCAAGGTTTGTTCTTAGAAGGAGTCTGCTTCTATGGCTATCCCTCAGTTGATGTGAGTGGGCTGGGAACAGAGTGAGCACAGAAGGAGAAAGATGAGGATTGAGATCATTAATTTACAATATTGATACATTTATGTCATGAACAGAAATGTCAGTTAAACCCACTAATCAATATTAACATATATTATTATTATTTACATTAATAACTCAAAGTTTTCTTACAACATAAATTTTACCATTAATCTCAATTGTCTTCCAACTTTTCAGCCCTTCTTTTCCAGACACTATCAACCCTGCTGCTCATTTTTTGTTTTGTAAGACAAATTCCTGTTAGGATACAGTGTGCACACACTTCCCAGTTTGATCTTAGAACCTATGGTCATTCTGGATTGGTAAGGATTATCTGAACAAGTCTCACTCTGCAGCCAGCCAGGGAGTGATGAACCACAAACCAACACACAAATGAGCAAATGGCTTACTGTTGAGTTACCCCAAGCCATAAAAGCTTAGTGTGGGGAGATGTAGTACCAAGCCTTCTGTGAGCTTTCTGTTAGACAAAAATCTCTCCAGAAACTAGGCAGCAGAGTCTGCTCTCCAGGCATATCCACTCACAGGCAAAGCTTCTCATCTGAGTGCTGTGCTATGTAAAGGTTAGGTTACACTCTTAAACCTACTTCTCAAATAACTGATCTAGCCAGTCCCTGAGGTTTTAAACTGGCTATCCTACAATGTTATATAAAACAAAACAGAAGCTAGTCATAGTCACACTTCTTATATCTAGGCCAAGGATGCATATACTTCATTGACACTTTACATCTTGAAATGCTGTCATTAAAACTGTAGGAGGAAGTGAACAGAGGGCAGCCTGACATTGGTAGAGGAAGTTCTTAGTCCATACTGCCCTGCATCAGCCCTGCTGGGTGCATCTGCATTGAAAACATCAGTGCTGAAAGCACTTACTAGCTTTGAGTGGGACTTCACAGATGATTTAGAAGGGAACTATGAAATACTCTCCACACTCTCTTGAGACATCCACTATCTCACAGAAGACACTGAAACTTCCCTAAGTTTCCCCAGGGTCATCTGACACTCACCAGGGTGACAATGGCACATTCAGCAGTCAACTGAGCAGCACTGAACAGTGTCCGAACGAACCGGTAAATCTGCTTCTGCTCTGGGTTATGTTTGTCATAATCTGGTGGCACTTCGGATTTCTAGAAGAGAAAGAAGTTTTCAGATGACTGCCACCTAGCAGGATCAAGACTGCTAACTAAACCATCTCATGAAACATAAGGAGGCAATTACCGAAAGAGGGTGGAGGTTTTCATCAAAAATATCTAAGAGCATCCTTCCATCTGGGTCCCTGGTAAGGAAAGCAATAGACATTAAGAGTTTACTTTCTTCAGAATAAATTCTATTCAAAATGAAATATAACACATTTCAGTTCAACTGTAGTTTAAGAGACAGAAAGTGCTAAATTTAAGAGACACTGCTAGTTTTCTCAAGTTCAGCATTTAATCCACTTTTGTTGAAAAAGCCACAAAGATTAAAACTTCTAGGTGAAATTAAGTAAAAGTGTAGATTTTAATTTTCCAACACTCTTCTCTTCATTTCTTAGCTTAAGTAAATACAAAGCAATGGTTTTCATCTTGACATCTTCATACAAGTGTCAATTATTTTTTCTTGTTCATTTCTCTTCCATGCTCCTCTTCCCCATGTCTTCTCTCCAACTCTGCCTGCTTCTCAGTAAGGCTGACTGCCTTGGTCAGTTCTTTACCTCATGTATTCCACAGCTTTCACAATTTTCTGCCTTTTCAAGATCCCCTATGGCTCTATAAATGAACCAAACCTAAAATGACCTAATTTTATCAGGCTTTTTCCCGATGGTTAGTAAGTATACGGTGATGGGTGTGGGGAAAAGGGGCATGCAGCAGACAACAGAAATCAGTCTTAAATTGTCACAACACACACTGCTAACTCTAGCAACGAAGTGATTCTGAGATATTTCTAGCAGCACTCATCTGTGGCCAATCATGTGACTACACTTCAGCTTTTGTTCTGAACACACAGCATGCATACTGTAGCTTGCATGCCAAACAATGCCAAGGAAACTGCCTGAAACCCCCCAGCTTGGACTTGAAACTCCTGGATATTATGAACCACAGTGTTTCTTACTATACAAAGGTATCTGACTTTATAGAATCATAATGATCTGATTATGAAAAACAAATAATTTTGGTATTTTCCTATTGTCATTTCTCAGTACAGAAGCATCAAAATTAACACCTCTGAATTATACTGTGTTACAATACCTGATTTTTCAAAATGCAGTTTGGGTTGTTGACTTGAGTTTCATCAACTATTACTCAGTAAATTTGATATGGGAAAGAACAGAATATCCAGCAACTTCTGAAATGGCCCTAAAACATACTTCTGCCATTTTGTATTGGATATGTATATGAAGCAGCATCCTCAACGTCTGTGTCCTGCAGTTCAGCTAAAATTTCTTTATGTAAAAATAAATAAGCACATCCCTCTCACTACTACACAAATTTGTTTTCCTTTTTAATAAATGGTAAAATTGTGCTTTATAATGTAGTGAACTCATACCAGCATATGTTTGGTTTGTATATGTATTTTATAAACCAATACAGAAGGCTCATGAATGGAAACATGTTTAGAAGCACTGGACCATTCAGTACACAAGGCTGCCAGCCATGGCTCTATATGTAGGAAACAGGGTTGTGGCCTCAGGTTCACACACTGCTTTGGGATACTGGGGTGTAGTCCACACAGCAACTTGGGCTGGCTTCTGATCTCATAGTGCCTTCAACTGTTGTTTTACACACTGCTTTGGGCTACTGGCCTGTGGCCCACACAGTGCTTTGGATCACCGCTGGCAACCAACTTATATAGAATCTTGAGCTGATGGCTTCAGATATATAGTGTTTTGTGCTGCTGGTTTCTGGTGTACAAAGTGCTCTGAGCTGCTGGCTTTTCATCTGTACAGTGCTTTAAGCTACTGACCACTCAGAACCTTAGGCTACTGGCTTCTTCTGGTCCACACAGTGCCTTGAATTGCTAGCTTCTAGTCGACACAGAATTAAGGGATACTAACTGATGCTTTTCACAGCAGTTTGGGCTTTGGGCCTCTGACCTACAAAGTTCTTTGAGATGTTGGATACTACTCTTTGGTGCTTTGGGCTGCTGGCCTCTGGTCAACTCAGAGCCTTGAAGTTTTAATCTCTATAGAGGGCATGTCACCTGATCAGTAACAGATCTACTTACATTCAACTGTTTAATATAATTTGAGTTTTGCCTACAAATTTCATTTAAAAGCCACAATGGTGAACAGGTCCTACTTTGCTTTTCTTCTAAAGTGATAAAACACTAAAACTACTCTGGAGAGAAAAGGGACCTTTGGCTTATATGTCCTGATCACAGATGATCACTAAGAGAAGTTGAGGCAGAAATTCAAGATAGGAACCTGGAGCTAGGAGTTGAAGGCAGAGACCATGAATAAATGCTGCTACTGGCTTACTTCTAATGGCTTGCCTAGTTTGATATTTTTTTATACAACCTAGGACTACCTGCCCAGGGGTAGAAATGTCCACAGTCAAATGGGACCTCCTAAATCAACTCTCAATCAGAAAGCGTCCCCTTAGACGTACTATAGGCTACTCTGATGGAGACATTTTCTCAATTGAGGTTCTGTCTTAGCAGATGACTCTAGCTTACATTAAGTTGACAAAACATGTAAAGAAAGAAACAACCTCACAGTGATTTTTGGGTAAAACCACAAAATTTCCAGTTTGTATATAAAGTTTAGGCTCAGTTTGAGAACACTAGGCTTACTGACCTAATCCTAAATATATTTATCATATTAAACACTCCAATATCTGCTTTATAAATTTAGCATCTCTATAAAACAGCTCAGTGTTCATTCCAGCACTGAGCATAGGAACTGATCAAAAATTCTGAGTATCTCTACCTGTGCCCTGTGCCTGTTCATAAGAGCCTAGCAGCAAGGGCATAGACAAACCCAAGTGAAAAGAAAAGCTCAGGCTCTGTAACTTGAAAGCAAAAGTTCCTCTTGTGTGCACCTGGCTGCAATGTCTCTGACCATGTTTCCAGCCACTAGGCGTCAGCAGATCCCTTCAATTTCCCTGTGGCAAGCCACTCAAAAACCTGGTCAGCACAAAACTTACTTTTGACCACCAAAAGTGCTATTTAATTTTTCCTAGTGAATGGAAACCCTTAAAAACCATCCAGTATACCAGAGAAACATTTGCCACAACTACTTTAGGAAAACAGATTAAGAATATGACTGAAGAAGATAGGGAATGTTGGTAGCATCTGCCTAATATGAATGAAGGTCTGAGCATGGCAAAAGTTAAGTGTGTTGTTGTACTCCTGTAATGTCAGTACTTGAGAGTAGCTCTATGTTCAAGATCATTCTTGATTACATAGTAAACTTGAAGCCAGCCTGAGATACCTAAGATCCATCTCAGGGGGTGGGAGGTAGGGGGGTGGAGGGGTAGGGCACAGTGAGAGAACAAAAAATAAAGAAAAAAGATTAAGAACTTAAGCTAAGATGACTGAGAAAATTTAATGAATCTCTTTGAGAAATGGACTTGTTTCCTTCCCCATCCATACCAAACTACGTGTCTCAGGCAAACAGTACTAGATCCATCTAGCTGGAGGATGAATAGCTAGCCCTATAGGGCTGTTTATAGGCTGTTCACAACAAATTCTGAAGACAAGTCATTTGCTCTGCACTCCCAGAGAGACTTAGGCTTCCATCTGAGATTAGTCTGACCAGCTCTATACTTTCTCCACTTCAGCTCACCTTTGGCCCAGTTTATCAGCACGCATCTACAAGAGCAATGGTATTACAAAGTGTAGCTGGTAGACTGGCTCAACTCCAAATTTCTCAATCGCCTTGATGTACAGCCTTATGGCATTACTGAATCTCTCTGTGATATGGCTCCCATAGGCTCTTATGTTTGAATGCTTGCTCATTAGGGAGAGGCACTACTTGATAGGAATCAGGAAGTGTAGCCTTGGAGAAGTGTGTAACTGGGGGTGGGTTTTAGGGCTGTGAATGTTCAAGCCAGACCTAGTACCTCTTTTTCTTCCTGCTGCCCGCCAATCCTGACAGACCTCTCTGCTCCATCTCCAGCACCATGTCTTCCTGTGTGCTACCACGCTTCTTGCCCTACTGACAATGGCCTAAACTGATAAATGTGAGCAAGCTGCAATGAAAGAGTTCTGTTTTAAGTGCTGCCATGTTCATGGTGTCTTTTCAGAGCAAGAGAACACTGACTAAGAAACTCTGTTCCTCAATTCCCTTATCTGTAAAATGTAGACAATCAAAGTAGCACTTCTAAAAATCTTTTATTAAACTGAAAAATTCATACAAAGACTGACAAGAGAAGTCTGAGCAAACACTTAATAAAGTTGTTTGCTATCAACAATTATAGCTAAATAGACTTTGAGATGTGCTTCGTTGGCAGAGGGCAGACTCTGCATCCATAGAACCTTGGCCCAATTCTTGGCACCAAAACAAGAAAAGAAACAAGGAATCTCTTTAAGTATGCTAATTAAAAGTTGGTTTAAAAGCACATCTGAGTCTCACTAAAGGTCTTACATGTAACTTTGGCATCACTGTTTTCAAAGTTTGAACTTGTACCACAGAAATGACAGGACAACACTTGAATTATTACTGTTATCCTAGCTCAGATACCAAAGATGTTCTCTTTGTAGTTCTTACATCTAAAATTCTCAGGAGCTACAATGCATACAATCACAATTACAGTACTAGAACAGTCCACTACAATGAACTCCTTCCAGGTGCTTGGTATGTTCACACAGCTGTCTCCCTAGGATACTGCTCCCCAGAGGCTGCCATGCACATTGGGACCACAAGGCCTAACAACTCTCTCCTCACATGTAAACAGCCTGCGGAGGCTGCTATGGAGGCAGCCAGTGGGCAGCTATCTTACTGTTTGGAGCCCTTCCTATTCCCAAACTCGTTTTGCACACAACATCATGTCTATAAACACAGCACATTGATCACTAAAACGCGGCGGTGGAGAAACAGCCTTTGTGGCAAAAATTAAGAGCATGTTTTCTAAAAAGCCCAATAAAAGGAAATCATTGAAAAGAAGTTTGGTACATATGTGGTCAAAACTGAAAGATTCTATACTCAGTGCTCTGCAGATACCTTTCAGAATCCTTACTATTGGGTTAAACATGTTTGAAAAAGCAGTATTAAAAAAAGAAAAGAAAAAGAAAAAAAAAAAGAAAAAATGGTATTACAGATATGGCTTAATGCCCCAGATCTGAAGCAAGTTTTGATGCTCAATTAAATTAGCAAATAAAATAATTATCAACCTTTTCTTCCCTTTTAAAATTTGTTTTTATGATTTTTTTGTTATGTTTCTGGCATGTCTCAACATGTGTGTGTCCGTGTGAGTGCCAGGCTCTGCAAAAGTTGGAGGTATCAGATGCACTTTGAGCTGCAGTTTTGAGGTTGTGAGCTGCCTGATATGGGTACTGGAAACCAAATGCAGGTTCTCTGCAAGAGCAGTATATACTCTTAACTATTCAGTTTTCTTTCAGGCTCACTCCTGCCACCCCCTGCCCTTAAAAAAAAAAATGTGGCTACCTGTGTGAGAGTATGCTCATATGTGGAGGTGCCCTAGAGAGGCCAGAGGAGAGTATCATATTCCTTGAGCTGGAATTATAGTCACTTTTGAAGAGCACAATATAGGTGCTAGGAGCCATCTATATTATGACAGAGCTCTTATTTAACTCACTTCTATAGAGTCTCCTTAAAAACTTATTACTGTGTTAAAGGTAGGTTTAAAAAAAATCTAGTTTTACCTCACTTTTCAAACTAACAGAACCACTGCAAGATGTACTTTTATCAGGAAGACCTTCTACCTTGTTTTGTTTTGCATGTCAAAATTTCCACCAACTGAATTCAAACTAAATCTAACATTTTATAAAATACAGAATGTGTAACTAAGTTGCACAGAAAATAACAAAGAAGAATTTGAGCCTTTTCAAGAAGTCTGCTCTTGCCACACCACCACGTGGCTGTTTCCTTGGTCCAGAGGTAGCTTGGCTTTTACCCAGCACTCTGGTGCTTTAACCTTTACAAGCCATGTGAAAAACATGTGCTAAAAATATAAATGCAAAGAATATACAGGGAAATCATGGTAAGACGATGTGTGATACTTTAGAACAGAATTAAATGGCCACATACCTGTTTTTGATGTGGTAATATATCGCAAGAGCTACACTGTAAAATAAAACACAGGAATTCAATGTTCCATAAACACACTCATCATTTCATGTACTAGGCACTATCAGGCACATAAATTTAAATATAAGCCACACAGTCCATCTGAAAAGCCCCATTTCCTCCACAGTGCTGATACGATCATGCTCCATATTAGGGCACTCAGATATTCACTCCCAGGGTTTTTAGATTACTTTTGGAAATAACAGAGTAATGGGGGACTTACAGCTTTTCTATCAGATTGTAAGCTTCGCTCACTTTTAAAATGTAGGTATCATATAAAAGTACTACAAATTAAACCTACTTAGGAGCCTGCAATTCATGGCCTACTTGGTTAGCAAATTATTAGTTGTTTTCATAACTACCAGAAAGAATAACAAGCAGCACAAACAGTGGCTGGCCTTTTCAAATACATGAATGTAATAAACATTCATTCTCCTCAAATTTTCTTTTCTAATATAAAATACAATATACTCACCATAAGAACTTTGGAAAGTTTAGAAAGCATAAAAAAAAAAATCTGAGGTGAGATGTAGTTCAGTGGGAAGAGTGCTTGCCTAGCATGAGTATGGCCCTGGATTGCATTCCCAGTACAGGGGAAAGTAACCTTAAAATAATAGTTTTTAGCCAAGCCTGGTGATGAATACTTGTAATCCCATCACTTGGGAAGCAGGAGAATTGTTAATTTGAGGCTAGCATGGGTACATAGAAAGAGTATGTCACTAAATAAAACACACACACAAAACACAGAAAACCAAAAACCAATCTTTTAACCCCCCAAAATTACTATCAGTTTGAGATACTAAGTTATTATCTTTACTTATATGTGTGTGAAAAAAGAGGCTGGCATCCTATGCTTAGATAGCCATGTTGTTGCTTTGTTGTTTGTTTGTTTGTTTGTTTTTACCCTCAGAAAATATTGCTAATAAACATGATTTTAAAAGCTACTACCTATATTTTATAATTTGATTATTGACTAGTTACTGTATCATTCTCTGTGGCTGAATATTTAAATTGTATGTACTGTTTGGTAATTAATTCACTACATATTAAACAGGCTTACAAATATCTATGCAAGCTGTGGTTATGTTACGTCTACAGGAGAGCATCCTATCTACACTGGGATGACTTGGTAGGTGGGGCTCCCAACACAGACTGCAGGTGTCTTTGTACTCCCACTCGTGTCTTTTCACGGCAGATTCACTGACACTCACCTTGAACATATTGATAAAACCTTTTCCATCTGAACAGAAAATAGCATAGTTTTTATCAGAATCAAGTAAACTGGCTACTTTTAAATTTTCTTCTTTAAAAAAATAATTATCTAAAATTGTCTTACTTTAAATGTTAAAAAAAAATGCCTCAAAGTTATTTTCTTTGCCTCTAAGGACTGCAATATGCTCTGGTTCTCAGAGAATAAAAATAGCCTTCAGGAGACTACGAGAGGTAAAGATGGCAGGAGGAGTGACAGCAGTGCCAGCTCTTGAGGTATGTACTGCATCTACTGAGACTGAACTAGGACAGACCCTGGCACAGGGCAAAGAAGCAAGTAACAAGTCTTTCCTCCTAAATTGCTAAGGATCTGGGCTAATGAGGGGGAATCTATGACTAACGTAAAATGGCTTCAGAGTTAAGGTAATACTGTTCTCAGAATAGCTTCCCATACATTCCTATCTCTATCATAGACCCTGTATTCTGAATCAGATATTTCAGAGTCAGATAGATCAGATCAGGATTTTTGACTAGTACATAGTATGTGTCCTCTTTTTCTACCTGCTTCTCTGGATATGCTACATCCTTCTCTCTCATCTCTAGCTTGCTACTGGGAAGAAGACCTAAGGTTCAATGGAAGCTGATAGCTTTACTCCAGGCTCTTCAGAGCTTGAGCAGCTGCCAAGAACCACACGGCACAAACATTTTCAGACCTTTTTACTTTTATCCACAAGATCTATGTACTTCTAAAAGGCTCCATATTGAATGGGTTTAGAGAGGTCACTCACATAATTACACTATGTATAATGCATCTCTTCCCAGTTTTCCATGAACATAAACTCAGGGGCACCCAGGCAAAGGAACCCTATGTGATAAAGCATACATACAGAAGCGGCCTCTGTTTCCCCCTTACAGAACTAAGACACAGACCACGGAAGTCATAGTCCTCAATGCCTCGACCGAGTGACTGTCATATACAATCCTATACAGTGCTTCTAACTCAGTAAACTTGGCCAATGAAAACAAGTTTATAGGTGGTAATTTTAGTACTTCATGCATTAAAATGAGTTGTTATTAGATGTAAACTTTCTTAAGGAAACAGAGATTAAATATCTGAGACTGTAAGTCAAGCTGTAAAGTTCTCTGAGACCCTTCCAAGGGTTGCTGTTGCTATCACTGTGCTGATGGGGACAGGACAGTACAAGAAAACTAGTGTTCTTTGCTTCTTTAAACAAGGAAAGTGAGTCCACCCCCAAAAAAGCCTCCCTCTTCTTCCCTCTATGTCCATTTTAAGACAAGGATCTGAGGCCCCTGGCTAGACCATCCCACTCTAGCCATTAATTAGCTCAAGTCCCGATCTGGGACTGGAGGGGAAAGGTTTCATTTCATTTACTAGTCAAAATACCATTGGCACTGTGCAGGAATAGCTTCAGTCACAACTGAAAGGGCAAAACTGCACATGTATACAGACAAACCAGTGGACATATTTTAGGTCATCAATATTTAAAATAAAGTGAAATGCTAATCTCTCAATATTTATGATAAACGTCCCCAAATATTCTAAATAATCCATCACTTTTAATAAACAATCTCTAAGTGTCAGTGACCCTCACATTCAATAAACTGCTTGGCACCAGTGATTCTGGGAAGTCTGAACACTCTGGGGCCATTCAGTGAACACATCTGGAGAGATGGCTCAGCGGTTACAAGCACAGGCTACTCTTATAGATCATTCCAAGCAGTCACATGGCAGCTCACAACTCTTTGTAACTCCATTCCCAGAGGGTCCTAGGCCCTCTTCTGGCCTCCAAGAGCACATAATTCACAAACATACATGCAGGCAAAACACCCATAATACATAAAACAAAAGTATCTTGAAAAAGTATCTTGCTAGACATTGTGGCCCATGCTTTTAATCCCAGAACTTGGGAGGCAGAGGAAGGAAGATCTCTGTGAGCTCAAGGCTAACCTGGTCTACAGGTAGTTCCAGGATAGCCAAAACTAGAGAGACCTTGTCTTAAAACAGCACCATAAGAAGGAACAAACAACCCCCCCACAAACTCAAAAACAAAGAAGTCGGTATACCCACCATTTGATGGTATACTTGAGGTTTGGCTGGCTGACTGTGCTGTCATCTAGGAAGATGGTAGAGCAGGAGCTGTATTTCCTTGATGTCTGCCCTGGAGGATGCTAGAAAACAAGATGACAATAGGTACACAAGACTTAAAGTTCTACCAAGCAGTCCTTGCCAGCTAGTTTTTGTCAATTTGATACAAGCTCAAGTCATTAGAGGGAAGGAACCTCAGTTGAGAAAGTGCCCCTACCAGATTGGTCTATGGGCATTTTCTTGGATAGTGATCAATGTCGGAGGATCCAGCAAACTGTGCTCAGTGCTACCATTGAACTATTGGTCTTGGGTGCTGTAAGAAAGCACACTAAGTAAGCCATGAGGAGAGAGACTGTAAGTAGTATTTCTCCATGACCTCTGGTTCCTGCATTGAGTTCCTGCCTTGAATTTCCTACAGATAGATTATGATTAGGACATTTAAGCAAGCTGAAAAAAAAACCCTTTCCTCCCCAAATTGCTTTCGGTCATGGTATTTTATCACATCAATAGAAACCCTAACCAAGACAAAACATTAATCCTTTATCTGAGATCAGACACAAAGGGAACATGTCTTAGCAAGAGCTCTGCCACAATTGCTAACACTGGGCCATACTGGAATGTGTCTTGTTCTTCCATGCTAAGGTACTATCACCCCTAGTCCCCACCTTCTTTGTGGGGATCACAGGAAGCCTGCTGCATGCAGCTAAGGTGGCATCTTACGTTTTATGCATTAAAATTAAGTTGAGAATCCACTGCACCCATTTCTTGAGCCCTGATCAATTAAGCACCTCTTGGCTAATATGCTTAAATACACACAAATTTATAAATCAAAGTATTACTCTGTTAGGACACTGTACTCTGAAGCAGAACACTGGGGTTTTGCAGGGATGACCTTTAGGCAACAGGTGCCCTTATGATTATCATTTTTTAGTAACTGCACAAGTTCAAGTTCTATATAGAACTTGAGCAAGGCAACAGCTTCTGATAGGCAACATGAACTTTACAGCCATGACAGATAACTGAATGCTAAGGAGACATTTGTCAAATGTTTGGGAAACAAGGTTTGTAGCTTTCCATCTGGGTAATTCTGGGTTAGAATGAAAAAAAAAATCAAACTATGCAAACATATCTCCTTATTGCCTGATATTGTTTTGACAGCCAGGTGTCACTTTCAGCAACAAAAACCAAATCCCTTATCCATCACAGAATTACCTGCCTTACTTGTCTAGTTTCAGCAAAACTTCTGGGATACAAAGCACTTGACCTAAGGTCCAGATGTCTGCTCAGTATGCTCACATCTTCCTATGTGTAGGTATCCACAGGAGTGAAACTACAAACATCTGCAGCAACCAAGAAAGACATGAAAAATGCAAAAACCACAAACTTCTCTTTTGAATACTTACTGCTCAGTATTTTAGGTGTCTGATTCCTTACAAAAGGACTAGAAGGCAGCACCAGTGGCAGTACTGTGGAATCCTCTGTAAGCAGCTGGCAGGTCAGAAACACCAGCCTCAGGCCTCCAGCTCAAGCTCACTACTAGGTGCTTGTGTGTGGAAGGAGTATGGAGAAAGCAAGTCAAGTTCAGTGTAGGACATATTAAGTTTATCATGGCATTTCAGGTTGATCGAATAATCAACATTCTCCTTACAGTACCCTGGGATGACATTAAAAGTAATTCTCTTATAGTAATAACACTAAAATCATGTAATATTAAGAAATACAAGAAATAAAAAAGCCATGCTTATGCCATCTGCATGCTGCAGGTACAAAACTTAGTGCCTCCACTGAATTAACAGACTCTGACATAAAAATTCAGCAGTTACTATGATAATAAGTATTTTAGAGATATGTTATAATATCTCTAATTCAAACAAAGCAAAAAGACAACAGTATTTTATTTCTAGATGTTGTGGAATTTCAACTCATTCCTTAGATAACTCCCTGAATATAAAATTGTGATATACAAAGTGCCAAAAACTGGAGCTATGGGGCACTGTGCTACACTGCAGCAAAGAATGCAGCCTGAAGCCCCCTTCATCTATCATTGAGTTTGTAAGAACATAGATTGAGCATGCAAACCAAGGGGTCAAAGGTCAGCTTAGTCTCTACCACGCCATCAGTCCTGGCCTGGAGGAGGCCCAGCTCTGTATCATTACATCCCCAAACTTAAGGCTGAAATCCTTTCTAAGATAACAATTCCACTCCAAAACCAATGTTTTCTATAACTAGCCTCCCTCTCTCAAATTTCAGCTTCAGTATCTCACCACTGTAGGTACAACTGCCCTCAAGCTACTGGCTGAAATTCTAAGAGTGCAAGCTGTCTTTAACCTAAAACCTCATGGCACTAGGATGCTGAAAGCAGAAACCTACTAGGAGAGCCTGTGCCTGTACTGAGCACAGGAGGAGGGTAAGAATACCAAGGACCAACACCAAACCACAATGACACAACATGGACAGCTTTAACTTCCTAATGCTTCTGATGGCACCAAAAGAACTAGTTGTGTTCACACCAGTCACAGGATACTCACTCAGGCTCCATCAACATTTTAAATGCTATTCAGTATGCTAGATAGTTCTCAGCTTCAGCCATACATTTTATTATTTTCCTATGATTCTGAAAGCAAACAAAACAGTATGCTTATACACGTGTGATAAAGACTCTACTCTCCCTGCAATGTCCCAATCTGATGGTAAAAAGATGGTCATAAGAGGCATAGCAGACACTGGTTACAAACCATAACAATGACAAGCACAGCAAGACATATCCAAGGGTGCAACAGTGGCACTTTTATCTGGAAGGTAGCCAACAGCAACATAATTGGACTTAAGGCTTATTCAAAAGGGGAGAATTCATGGCTGGTACTCTAACCTACTAACGATGCTGAACCCTAAACTAGTATAATTCCCAACACCAGTCTAATGTTTTGTATCCACAGATAAGAGTAGCTCTTGTTGATCATCAAAGAAACTTGTTTTTGTAGCAGATAGGGACCATCACAGAAATTCATACCTGGTCAAAATTCAAAGACCTACTAAATGTGGGGTGTCATCCCCAGTTGATAAATTGCAACACACTCCCTACACCCAAGGTTCAGGAAACATCATGGAAGATACTCTGGGAAGAAAGACTAAATCTATACAAGCCAGAGGACCAGAACATCTACTGAGAAATAGAGTTTTCTATATATGACACAGAGTTGCACCCAATACAGCCACCCAAAGAAAACTTTGTACAATGACCTAACTAGCTGATATCCCAAGGTAAAGGGGAGAAATCTCACAAGGTCCTACCTATAGATTAAAAAGCTATAGGCAGTTAATGGTTCCTCGGTGAGAGAGATTGATTTTTTTCCAGGGATAAATTCCATGATAGGCTATCTAATCCTAAGTGGTCATCCCTAAACACACATACCTATAAGCAACACTGAACAGATTCAGTAGGTTGTATTTATATATAACTGTGTCTTTTCTCTGTGTCTCTCTTTGCTACTCTATGTGTATATGTATGTGAGATAGACAGACAGACAGATAGACAATCAAAAAGACAAAAGTTGAGTAGTTGGAGGGGGAAAGAATATGATGTAAATACATGACCATGCATAAAAATATCAAGAAATAGTAATAAAATCAATGTTAAAATATAAGAGGGACACAGCAACTGAGTCAGGTAACTGCCTGCCTGCTTGGTTACTTTGAGGGAGCTCTTAGCTGAATTTACTTATTTGTGGAGCAGTTAGAATAGCAGACCTGCCCTCATGAGGTCACTATGAGGAATGCTAGAATTAATATGTAGGTCTTAGGAGAGGGACGGTGTATCGAAGGCTCTGTTCCTGGACATAGTGCTATGTTTTTTAAAATGTTAGAAATGCCTTCAATGTGGGATGTCTATGACATTCTAGATCACAGAAGAAAATGCTCAAGACAGTATTTTACTTGAAAAGAGGCTTAATGAGACAGACAGCTGAGAATCCCAGTAACAGCTGTCCCAGTAGCAGAGAAGATTAACCTCCCTCCAGCTAGTGGTTAACTAGCAGTGGTTAACTAGCAGAGGAGCCAGACAATGACTATCAGAAAGAATTTTTTCCTCAGGATGGATTATTTTCAATGCAGTAAGAGCATTTTTCTTTCAAGCAATACATATTTTACAAAGTAAATTATGAATGTTAAACAAGATCATTGTAATGCTAATACTGAAACAAGTCAAAGTTTCTACACAATGCCCATAGTACAAAACAATTAACTATTTATACCAATGTCCACTGATATATAAATCTTGTTGGACTGCATGATGAAAAGTAACTAAATGTTATTATCACCTTGCATTTTAGTTGCTGAGGTTATCTGGTTAATAATCCCAACACTGATGACTGTCAGATGCAAGAAACAAGTGCCTATATCCTCCACAGTGACCCCAGCCTTCATTCTATGTACCTTACCACTCACACTTAATAAAATCAGGGGAAGAGCAGCAGGCAGAGCCTGCTTACTCTGTAATTCATCTGTATAGACTGCACACATGTACCTTGAAGGCATTTTCCATCCTTTTGATTTGCCTCCCAGAACTTCCTGCTACTATACCCATAGTAGACTATGTCCTCTCTATGTGTCTACATACCCTGCACTCATTTCAATAACACTAACCATGTTTTGTTCTCACCTGCATTCACTCAGCTGGACTCTGTCTAGGACCTGGACTTGAGTCACCAGATGAGAAGCAGCTCTTAGGCTGCCATGTTCGTAGCCCTACCACCAAGCACAGAAAATCTGCCTTCTCGTGATAAATTCCGGGTTCTGTATGAGTTGACTGTGTGAGCCTAACAAACCGGTACCTCAAATCTCATGGAGGACCTATGCCATCCTGAAGGGAAGGATACGTTCAGCAAAGTGGTATGCAGAAGGAGCAGGCAGACCCAAGGAGCATAGTTACTTACTAGGCTAAGGGTCTACAAGTTCTGGGGAAGGAGCCACAACTAGGCTCAGGAGCCAGTGCTCGAGGATCTTTTCTCCATAGAGCAGCTGTGTAAACAACTCTCATGATCTGTTTGCAAGGGACACCTTAGCTCACCCCACTACCCTGGATTATCTAGTAAAGGTAGATCTTTTCAGACTCAACAACGTACTGGCTTAGGCCATACATGGCCACCTTGGGCTCAGTCTGTGTCTTACTTAGGGTTCTACTGCTGGGACAAAAACAGCATGACTAAAAAGCAAGTTGGAGAGCAGTTTATTCTGGTGACACTTCCAGATTATAGCCCATCACTGGAGGAAACAGTGAGTGTCAGGACAGAAACTCAAGCATAGCTGGAATCTAGAGGCAAAGCTGATACAGAGGCCATGGAGAAGTGCTGTTGACTGACCTGCTTTACGTTGCTTGATCAGCCTGCTTTGTTACAGAACTCAAGACCACCACACCAGGGATGGCACCACTCACAATGAGCTGGCCCATTCCCCATTGAGCACTAATTAAGAAAATGCCTTAAGAGCTGAAGAGATGGCTCAGTGGTTAAGAGCACTGACTGCTCTTCCAGAGGTCCTGAGTTCAATTCCTAGCAACCACATGGTCGCTCAAAAACATCTGCAATGAGGTCTGATGCCTTCTTCTGTGGGTCTGGAGAGAGCCATGGTGAATACATAAAATTAAAAAAAAAAGTTTTTTTTAAAAGGTTTTTTTAAAAAAAAAGAAAAGGAAATGCTTTAAGAGTTGGATCTCATGGAGGCATTTTCTCAACTGAGGCTCCCTCCTCTCTGATAACTCTAGCTTGTGTCAAATAGACACACAATCAAGCAATACAGTTCCCAAGGCTCTTATCTGTCCACAGCCAGTGGCAAAGCTCGCCTCTTACTCTTGTTACTGTGAGACTGCATGGCCATTGATGTGTAGGACATACTCCATAAATAAAGTTAAGTAACTTTCAACACAATACTTATTTTGGGATCCCACTTTTGGTGACAATGAAAAGGTCTTACATCTCAGGGCTTGATAGGATTAACTAAAATGAGCATTAAAAGTGAGGTAATCTCCAGAGACACAGATAAGGCCTGTCCTGATGTGAGGAGAGGATGGTACTGGACACAATATGCTCATGAGGATTCTCACACACCCACTGGGGTATTCTGCTACTTAAGGTCTCTACAGCCATTAAGAAAAGGAGGCTTTGTTTTGTTTTCAAAATAGGTTCAGATTTCTAATATAATGGTCATATATGTTTTAAGTTATGTTTTCAGAGCAGGGCAGGGTCAGAGACACATTCAGTTTTAAATACTGAGGGTAAGACACTATAGAGGTTTATTTAGGTATAGGTCTTATAATGTAGTCAGGAGCTGATGTAGAGGCCATGGAGGAATGCTGTTGAGTGGCTTGCTTTTCAAGGCTTGCTCAGTCTGCTTTTTATAGAACCCAGAACTACCAGCCCAGGGTAAAAATGGGTTGGGCCTCCCCGCATCAACCACCAATGAAGAAAATAACCTTACAATTGGATTTTAGGGATTTTCTCAATAGAGGTTTTCTACTTTCAGATGACTCTGGTCTGTCTCAAATTTACATAAAAACTAGCCAGCACAGTGTCTCCCAGAGGTGAGACTTGAAAAAATAACATTTTGTAGCCAAAACACAGGAGGAAAAAAAAATAGCAGGACCAAAGACATTCAATATGGTGAGGATGAAGCGTACTTACTATGGATGTGGTCTTATATGCTTTCTTCCCTATTAGTCTCCACCTGGAAATGCCTCCTTAAGCAAGCCTTAAGCAAGGATGAGGCACAGGAACATAAAACATGAGTTGTCGACATTTAGCTGGTGAAATACTACATAGAGGCCCATTGGTCAGTATGAAGATCTGATGGCCATCCTATGCTCTCAGCATACTCTGACCAAGTCAGACTGAACACAATTAAGGGCACACTACAACTCTCCCTCTGCAACCCAGGCACAGAGCAATGGAAAGAAGGCAGAAGGCCCAATACAATGTTCAGGAACGACATTCCAACTCCATACAGAAGGCTGGAGCTTAAGTCACAGCACTTCTCACTGACAACACTCATGTGTCTATTTTCTAGTATCTTCAATTTATTTTTCCAGTGTTTTTAAGTTTCCATTGTAGACATTTATTCTAAGATATTTTTAACCATGAATTATAATTTTAAAAATCAGTGTTTGTTATTAGAATATAGGAAGGTTCTTCAATTTTTTTTTGTTTTTTTTTTTTTTTGTGTGTGTGTGTGTGTTTTCGAGACAGGGTTTCTCTGTATAGCCCGGGCTGTCCTGGAACTCACTCTGTAGACCAGGCTAGCCTCGAACTCAGAAATCCACCTGCCTCTGCCTCCCAAGGGTTCTTGATTTTTTAACAGTAATTTTGTATACTATTATCCTGCTCAAAATGTTCATCTGCCTTAAGAATTTGATGACTGTCTTCAAGGTCTCTTGTGTACAAATTTCCATTTGTAAGTAGGGATACTCTTTGTTCATTCATTTCATTTCTTTCTCTTGTCTCAATATTGTAGCTAAGACCTCAAGAACTAAACCAAACAAAACCCAGAGACAGTGGGTATGTGAACATCTTTTATCTTGATCCTCCTTTTAATAGATACCCTTTGCTTTTCCCCATTTAGCATGATGTTAGGCATAGATTTGTATTTTTTTAATAAATCATATTAAGATAGTCTTTGTTCCTCAGAGCTTTTATCATGAAGGATATTAGGTTTTGTAAACAACTAGCCAACAAACCAAAACACCTTTCTACAGCTACTGAGATGTATTATTTCCAGTCCCCATTCCTGAATCTCTGGATGAAGTCAATTTGATCATGGTGTATTTTATGTGATTTTGAATTCAGTTTCCAAGTATTTTACTGAGAATTCTTACATGTGTATATCCATCAAGAAGACTATACAATAACTTTCCACTTTGGTTGTATTATCTGTGGTAAGGTATTACTGAATTTGCAAAGAGAGCTTGGTAGCATTTCATCTTTTATTTTTTTTACTTTGTAACTTTTCTCTCAACTTAAAACTACTTTGAAGTCCAATTTCTTCATCTTAGCAGATTCTAACACCTTTATATAACTGAAATTTTACTGAATCTTTTTTAGCATTCTCCAAGCACACTAGCTGTCTAACAAATTTCTCCTCCAATAAGAATAAGTCTCTTAGAAGCAAAGTTCAAAATTCTAAAAACATCAGATTCTAGACTGTCCTACTTCTTCCTTTACTTCCATAACGTGAGATACAGACTGAAACTAGCAAAGATTCCATTTCTTAAGGAATTCTTTTCAATCACTCACAGCTGACAAGAATCAATTCAGAGCTATACTACATTATAAACAAAACAAAAACTACTGAAACCAGTGTTCTTAAAGAGATGAACATAATATATGGCCACTTGGGAATACTGTTCTCAATAATTATGTAACAATGTTCCCTGAATTATACTCAAATACTAGAACAATGCCATTATCTGTTAATACAGAATCTGGAAAACTAGACTACACTTACACATGAGCAGCAGTACCCTGCCCAAAGGTGCATCAGTCTCCAGGTCACCTTCCCTTCACTGCTTCCCATGAGTCAGATAGGACAGCCATCATGACTCAGTTGAAAAGACAGAGAGTCTAATATTGCAAAACATTTTCAAGACTCCAAAATTCTTTTGGCTCTAGGTCTGACTAGTAAAAGATTATTGCTTAATTGACACATGGATTTCTACTTGCATTATTTCTTTATGAAGTTTTTAGAACAATCATCTATCTCAACAGTGAGGCACCTCTTCTAAATTTTTTAAAGAGCATGACACTACAGAATATTTCCTGGTCAGCTTTCAAAACATATCCGAAGTGTAAAGAGCAGGAAAAAGGATAGCCATTCCACTCCTGATACTGTCTTGGGATGTCTTCTTTCCACCCTCCCTAAACTTCACTAAATGTCACAAGAGGATTCACATTACATATGCTGTTGGGAGAAGGCAGGAGAAGGTGATAGAAAAATAAAGCAAATTCAGGTTTCCCTGTATTTTGGGAAGATTCTTAACTACAATTATCTACAACATTATAATTTATAATCAGAGACTTTTACATTTTAAAGATATACTTAAGTATCTGACGTTCAAGAAAAACAAAAGCAAAACTTGAGCAAATTTATTTTTAAAAAGTCAAATTTTAAATAAAGGCCATTATACAAGGCTTTAAAAATTTTCATAACATCATATTTTCTCTGTCCATTCTAATTACATCTAAAACACATGTGGTGATTAGAATATTAATCTAAGCCACTTGGTTTAGCTGCTGTTGGTACTCTCAGACCATTTTATTCCTATGTAAGAAATCTTAAGAAGTAGTGATACTTTAATCCCTTACACCAGAGTTTCTTTCTACCTGGTATGTGTGCTGCTGGGAACCAGAGGAACATTTCCATCTGGAGGAGGTCACTTTCCCAGTGGCTATGGCTGTTAACAGAGATTTTCAACTGGATAAGATCTAAGATCACCTAGGAAACAAGCCTCTGGGGAAGTCTGTGAGATTTTTCAAGACTGAGGTAACTGAAGGAGGAGATACATTTTAAATTTGGGTGGCACACTTTCAAGGGGTAGAGCCCCAGGCTGCATACAAAAGAGAAAGTGAACTGAGTACCAACTTTCATCTCTCTGCTTCCTGACTGCAAAGATAATGTAACCAGCGGTTTCATGCTCCTGCACCTCGGACTTCCCATCACTACAGACCATAACCCTCAAACTGTGAAGTGAAATTCACCTTTCTTCCCTTAAGTGGTTTTTGTCATCAAGTGTTTGATCAGAGCAATGAGAACAGTAAACAATCTACCTACAGTTGCTATTATTTAGCTGGAAGCAGAGGGAACTCTGACTTTCTTTTCTCCTCACTGGCTCAATGACAGCCACAGCTTTCATGTTTCTTGAATAACAACATCCTCTTTGTAGACTGTCTGAGCAATACACACTACACAGGTTCTTCAGAATCTCAAAAGAGAAATCAAAAAACAATAAAATTATATAAAAAGTTATACAAAGGAAATGGTTGTTCCAAAACTTGAAAATTTTAACTTAGGCTCCATAGTCCGGACTGAATCCTATAGAACTAGACTATTCTGTGGAAGCATAGATATAATTGTTACCTCTAAATTGTTACCAGACAAGTTCCAATCCTTGATCTACTACTTACTTGTTTCTTTGTTGGTTTTTTTAAATTAATTAATTAATTAATATCCCAGTCAGCCCCGATTCCCCCCTCGCCTTCTTCTCTGAGAAGGGAACCCCCTTCAGGTTATCATGTCCCCACCCCCTCCTCAGGCACATCAAGTCACTGCAGGACTAGGCATATCCTCTTCCACAGAGGCCAGACAAGGAGGCCTAGCTAGGGGAACGGGATCCACAGGCAAGGAAGAGATGCAGCAACAGCCCTGTCTCCAGTTGTTGGGGGACCTGCACAAAGACTACATTGCACATCTGCTTCCATGTTTCCTTATGCCTCAGTTTTTTTATTAGCAGAAGTGTGAGGGTTGATTGAGTGCTGAGCTGGAGTGAGTGGAGACTGTCCAAGTCTGTATGGTCCAACTGTCAGTGTTTCCTATCCTCCCCCTACTGCTCTTAAAAAAAAAAAAAAGATTTGTCTTACTATTTCCATGTACAGGTATGTATGTATGTATGTATGTATGTATGTATGTATGTATGTATGTA
>NW_021604598.1:10919890-10920834 GCF_004785775.1 Grammomys surdaster | reverse complement strand
GTATGTATGTATGTATGTATGTATGTATGTATGTATGTATGTATGTATCTGTATATCCCTGAAGAAGCCAGAAAAGGATGTCAGATACCCTAGAGCTAAAGGACGTTGTAAGTTAGTTTTGGGAATTAAACTCACATTCTCTGAAAACAAGGGCTCCCAACTGTGGAACCATTTTTCCAGCTCTACTTCTACTTCTTTTAACTTTTAAGTGACAACCTGTGAAACTCACAATTGTTGTTCTGATTTAATCCAGTCTGTGGACAGTCTCACTTTGACTCTGTCTTACATGGCTGAACAGCACTTGGTTTTTTCTAGTGGAAGCAGAACTCATATGCTCATTTGCAGGCAAGTCTGTGAACAGTGTGAAAGATTACAAGTTCCAGGGTCACCTATTACAAAGCAACTTGTTTCTTTATCCAGAAACAAGTACATGTGAGAGAACAACATCTGTCTGACTCCACTGGATGACAGTGGGCAAACACTCAGGGAAGCATGAGTTAGGATCCACAACCTAATATCCATATCCACATGCTAGCACATGGCTACTGATTTAGTAGGAGACATATATATGCCAAGCCTGCATAGGATGTAGGTGAGGTCACAGTGGAGAGCATATGAAGACAAATACAGAGACTAAACTGTGAGATCTCACCTGTCCCAGTATATTATCAGAGTAGCCTGGACAATCTAACACCTTCTCTTTTCACATGCCCTTAAACTGGATCAGGGGTCTGATGGCAGTTTTAGCTCTTCCCTCATGAGCCTAAGTGTTAACGTGGGGTATGCAGCCAAGTACATACCACAGGTAAATAACTGGGAAAGACAACTTATCTTCGATCCCTGCCCTTTCTAAATTCAGGAATATACCTTCTAACACAGACAGACAGATAGACAGACACACACACACACACACACACACACACACACACACACACACACACACA
>NW_021604598.1:10859424-10919880 GCF_004785775.1 Grammomys surdaster | reverse complement strand
ACACACACACACACACACACACACACACACACACACACACACACACATACCATGGCATCCTCACACAACTCAAGGCAGGGGAAGGGGGGAGTTAAACCATAGGAATTAGCCTCTGACCTCTAGAAAGTGATCTGCAAGTAGTAGCTGTCATTGCTGCAGAGGGATCACCAGTTTCCTATGACCCCACCAGTCATCTTCTGATGGCCTTAAGAGTCTTTAATACACCGCTCTACCATTACACATATTAGGATCTACAAGTTCCAAAATGCAGGCTAGGAATCCTGAGCCAAGCCTCTGTAAGGTCAGATTCATCACTGCAGTTTTCAGTGTGAGAGTTTATAGCACACTTACTTTGGCAGTTTACCTAACTATATCATTCCTTACCTTGTGGAAGGAGTTTTCTTTCTTAAAGAACAAACATGATTAGAACAGGAGGGGTGGTTACAGCTTGTCTGTTGACAGTTTGCCATGGAGGGGAAGGGAGAGGCTGGAGAAGGTAGGTATACCTGTTCCTATCCTGTGCAGCCACCACGGGGAGATATACTGCTCAGAATGGCCAAGGCACTAGAGGAAAATTTTGAAAATTCTTTTAAAATTAAAGGGCCAAGTTTAGTCTCCCCATACATACAAACTGTTCTTAAGTATACAAACAAAATGTGAGGAACTGTCCCACAAACAGCCACTGTGTAGAAGAGAGAGAGAGGAAGCAGAAAGCTGCCCTTGAAAAATAATTACACTTACTCAAAGGGAACTGTACTACAAAACCAAACCAAACCAACCATCCAACCAATCAAACAAACGACAACAACAAAAACCCAGGAATTTGGGAAGAAGCAGAAATGAAAAGTTCAAAATTAAAAGACTCTGTTTTGTTTGGACCCGTGAAATATTTGCCATGGTCTTTTCCACGGGCATGTCCCCTCCACAGCAGTCCTAGAGTATCTGGAGACTATCTATCTGCTAGTGGGAATAAAGCCCAAGTAAAGCCTAGCAAATCATCATTTCGTCATCCCTCATTCTTGTTAAGCACCACACAACACACAGGGCATCTTCACCTACCACATTCTACTTGCAATCATTATGAAAAACATGAGGAGGCAGTTTCACTTACATGGTTAATGAAGAGACTCTTGCGTTTTTCTCTCACTGTGAAAAAAAAGGTAGGACAAAAATGTTATATGCATGGGTATCACCCCTGTAGGTGGCAGAGAAACAAGCCTCTGCTATGCTCATATTCTCCTACTAACCAAAGTTCCCAGTTACTCATCTACCACACTGAAGCGTAAAGAAGCTGCACCAATGGCAGATCTAAACTTGATCAACAGAAGTCAATACAGAGCCATTTAAGCAATACCATAATAACTGTATCTGAAGTCAACTGGGGACAGATTTTCATTACTTGAATGAAGTATTGGTATAGCTTATGAAAATTACATGTATACAATACTTTAAGGTAATTAAGAGAATTATTTACCTAGAACCCAAATGGATTTTTATAGATCAATATTACAAAAATGAATTATTAGTAAAAATATTGATATCCCTAGTAGCAGACCAAGTAATGTGGAACAAAAGTGCTCTGCAGTGGAAGACACTTGGTTCCCCTGGCCAGTACTGTGAACAGGCCTGAACTTCTTTCTGTTTTAGGAGGCCCTAGGGAGCATTTGCAGTTTCTACACTCAGGGGACAGGTGAGCCTCCCATACTGAATGCTTTTTTGTCCAGCCTTGTTCCTGCATATTCTGAACTGCATTGCATGCCTTTAGCCTCAGATTTTGTTCTAACAGGGAACCTTCAGCCTCAGAAACCAGAAGATTGCCAGAGAACACAGAGAAACTTGTGATAAACTACTGTCACTAAATGTTGTGTTGTCCTTTCTAAAGACTAACTTTTATGGGCATACACTAGTCCATCAACTAACCAAGTAGTTCCTTGTAGAAGATATAAAGGACAGACTTCTGCAAGGAGAAGGCACTAACTCAACAAAGTGCAAATTCAGCTTTTCATCTGAGCAAGCATTTATCCTATGGTTTGTACCCACAAAGCCCTCCAGCCAATAAGTTGGAGGACTTGGAGTTTTCTACACTTACAATTGTTCTAGATTCATAAGGAAACACTCTTGGTGCCTCCAATAGAGCTGAGTCAAAGTCCTGGCCCAGCAAGTGAAGAGACCTTGTTCTTAAACACTCGTAAATGAAAACTGAAGATACCAGAAGACAGAAAGACCTCCATGTTCATGGATTGGTGGGGTTCAATGTTATTAAAATGGTCATCAGACTAAAAGTAATTTACATATCCAATACAATCTCCTTCAAAATTCCACTGTAGGTTCAGGACTTTAATAACAGCACTCCATTATCAAAAGCAGGTAAATCTCTCAAGTTATAAGTCAGTCAGAGTTATACTGTGAAAACTTACCTCAAAACAAACAAACAAACAAACAAACCCATTCAATGCAATTCTTCACAGAAATTTTTAAAAGCAACCTTAAAGCTAATATGGAAACACAAAAGAATACAGAAACTCAAAATAGACTAAAGATTCCTGAACAATGAAAATGCCAGAGGTATCACCATCCCAGATTTCAAGTTATACTATACAGCTATAGTAATAAAACCAGCAACTGGAATAAAAACAGTCAACAGAACTGAAGACATACACACACACACACACACACACACACACACACACACACACAGCCACCTGATTTTTGATAAACAAGCCAAAACTATAAACTGGAGAAAAGACAACATCTTCAACAAACACCGTGCTGGTAAAACTGTTTAGCTATCTGTGGACTAAAACTAGATCAACATTTCAGATCTTGATTAGGACTCAACTTCAAATAGACAAGGACGTGAACATAAGACCTGACGATACCCTGAATCTGTGAGAGGAGAAAACAGGGAATATGCTTTCACTTATACAACTAGGAAAAGGTATTCTAAACAGTACTCTGGTAATACTGACTTCAATACCTGTAACCGATATATGAGACCTTATAAAACTAAAAAGCTTCTGCTCCACAAAGTAAGGTAAACTATAACTGAAGAGAAGAGGCAGTCTACAGAATGGGAAAAAAATACCAGCTAAACCTCTGACAGAGGGTTAATCTACAATACACAAAGAACTCAAAAAAACTAAATGTCAAGAAATCAATCCAATTAAAAAGTGGGCCATGTAATTAATCAGAATTCTCCAAAGATAGAATACTAATGGCTGAGAAATATTTTTTAAAATGTTCAATACCTATAGCCATCAAGCAAATGTAAATTAAAGTTTATTTGAAGTTGCACTTTACCCTGATCTAAATGGCTAAGACTAAAAGAACAAATGACACCAAGTGTTGGTCTGGAAATGGGAAAAGGCATATTCACTGCTGGTGGAAACACAAATTAGTGCAGCCACTATGGAAATCAGTGTGGAGGCTCCTCAAAAACTAAAGATAGATCTACCACATGACCTAGCTATACTATACATTTTATCTCTCTCCAAAGGACTATATCTGACTATTCAGAGACCCAATCATCCATACTCACTGAAGCTCTAGTCACAATAGCAGGAAAATGGAAGCAATCCAGATGTCTATCACCCAATGAAGTGCCATATTTTTACAATGGAAAATCATCCAGCTAATAAGAAAATAGAAATTACAAAATTTCCAGGTAAACAGATAGATCTGGAATCATTCTGACAGAGGTAACCCAGAAAGTCAAACATTGTTTCTAATACGTGGACTCTAATTTTGAATTTTTACATATGCATGTTTAATAAATTGGAGTGTCCATAGAGATCTGGAAATTACTAAAGAGATATGGGGGTAGAGGATGCTTAAGAGAAGGGAAACAGAACACAGGTGGTATGAAGAGGAAATAGAAAATAATGGGGCAAGAAGGATTAAATGGGGTAGAAGTGGAAAGCAGGGTAGAACAGAGGACATAAGGGAGGGGTAACCAACACTAAATGCTTCGTAAAGAAGTTACATGGAAACCTACTACTGTAGAAGCTTATTAAAATAAATATAAATATTAAAAACTTTAAATGGAGTCATCCAATAATGAGGGATGAGGGAAATGACACCTCAACAATACAGACAACCAGGTACCTCGTGCTAGCAAATAAACCCCCAATATCAGAATGGGTTACCTCTTTTTGAGTTGTTTGCTAGTGAGGTTCCATAGACCCCTAAACACTAATTAAGCTTTGTGAGATCAAACTAATTCACCTTGTGAGTTCAAAACCAGCCTGCTCTACATAGACACAGAACAACACACACACACACACACACACACACACACAATACAATACAACTGGTGAGCCCTAGTTTGGAGTGCACACCAAACTTCCACTTTCTTGAGCTCATAACTTGACCAGAGGTTAAGAACACAATGGCCAGAACAAGAAGTGTACTGTAATAGGATGTTAGTTCACACTTCCTAACTCTGGGCAAGGCATCCTGGTGAAGTCATTTCCACAAGGATGCAGGAAGGGAGCTTGGATTGTAGGCAGATCTTTGTTTATTTCAAGTCCAGATGCTGAGGACTGGGATATTCGGTACACTCAAGAGGAAACACAAATGAGCAAGGAGATAACAACAGGGACAGAAAGGACATTTTCACAGATGTGTACACTCAGAGGTGGAGACTGCAAGGCAGAAAATATAAGGCTAGCAGGACACAGCAAAAATCTATCAATCAACTTGTTCCCACAGAGAATACCTAGGGACAGAGGATTTCTTCAGAAATACAGAAAAGTCAACTAACTATAACCAGAAATGATTTCATTACAAAAGACATATTTATGTCAAATTGGAAAATGTAAAGCACTATGAGGAAGAAAGTTAAGAATAGTATAAATAAAAATTAAAGCTTGGGAAATAACACAAAGAGAAAATATACTATAACAATCCCAACACAGTATCTTGGTGTATATTTTTTAACTCTCTTTCCTGTGTGCATTTACAGAAATAAATACATTTGAAAATGGGTGGTTTTCTTCATGAATGTACTGACATATAAACACACCAATAGAAACATGTCAATTTTTGTACTGGTATCAGCATTTTCGTTGACTATATTTTCATTTTTTAAAATATAAATGTACTTTGTCATATGTACTATATTTTTCTTACTTGATTCCATTTTTAGGAAATTTTCTCCACTATTTCTTTTTTTTTTTTCAAAATGAGTCTTATTTTGCAGGGTCTTATTTCCAGGCTGACCCCGATTCACAGTCCTCCTGCTGCAGTCCCTGGAGTTCAAGAATAACAAGCATGTATCACCAAGCCCAATTTCTCTACTGCCTTCATAAGCTCACATGCATACTTGTCCTGCATTAGGATGCCCATGATTTCATGCATACACTGAAACAACTGAGCTAATAGTCACTAGAACTCCATTCTGCATATGGAGGTGGGGCATTATTTTGATGACTCAAGGTGTTGGCTGGGTACATTACTGCAAAGTACTGCTACAGACCTGACCTATTCCTGGTTTGCTTCCAAGATGTTCAGAAGTAACTCTTAAATTTGTCCAAGAACAATTTATCTGTAGTTAGAAAAACTAGAAGTAGAAAGATAGGCAGGAGCAGTTAAGCAAAGAACTACCTCCCACTCTCAGCTGAAGTGCATCTTCTCTCCTCTTAGACCCTGTGCTCTGATGTAAGGTGCTATATGGGTAGCATGACTCTAAAACCAAGACCAGTACAGAGGATGGCAGAGCCCTAGCCAAAGGAAGAAACTCAATGTAAAAAAGGTGCTGGGCTTCAGATATTTAGACTGTAGTGCTATTTTGGGTACTGTGCTTGGAGTTCTAGTAGACTGTGCATCCTTCTCATCTTTCTTATAGTCTCAGATACAGTTACCAACTCTACTTGAAAGATAAAAAACTTATTCAGGGACTGGAGAGATAGTTCATTAGTTAATTATTATTCTTCGAGGGGACCTTTGACAGGTTTTCAGCACTTACATGGGGCAGCACACAACTTCCTACAACTCCAGCTCCAGGAGGATCTAACGCCTCTGAACACCCACCCCCAGGATATCTGCCAGGGGTACAGTAAGACACAGACACATCCACATACTTTTAGGTATGTATATGCAAAAACAAAAACTTAGGAAAAAAAAAAAAACAACCACACTTACAAAGAGCAGATAAATAGGAGGTTATGGTTCTGAGCTTCTAGTCACTGTAGACTTCAGAATATCCTCCCAAGATTTGTAGCTGTTCTGTTTGGTTTTGTTTGTTTATCTCCCAAGTGCTGAGAATAAAGGCCTGCATCCCTATGCATGGCTACTGGCTTTTCTTACAAAATGTCCGTGACATTAGATTTTTATTTCTGTAGCCTCCTAGACGTCATGGCTCAGGTAATATTTAATTGGAGATAGGCTACCAAGCTATGAAACACACTGAGAGGGTTGTTTAGTATTAACAGAGGGGGAGCTGAAGGTGTTCAGAGATGAAAAATAACTAGATACTACTTCTGACCAACAGACCACAGCACAAGGCTGTCTATCAGCAGTAAACTGAGACTACGATGGCAAGGAGAGAGAACCCTACCCTGTTGGGTAAATCACCACCATCCGTTTTTTTGTTCCATGTCTGTATTTCCTGTTGAAGTCCCCTAACCACTGCAGCTGGGGACACCATTAAGCTATGGTAAAAAATGAAGAAAAATTCACACTAGTTCTAACTGACTGCATCAGAGTTTGTACTACATAAACAATTTTGTCTAGATTTAAAGTCTCAATGCTCAAAGAAAGGCAATATTCAAGAGAAGACCAAACCACTGCACCTGAAGAAAGTATCCCTCACAGACTTGGCCTAGCCAAGAGACTATTCCCCACTCTCTATCACATACACAGCCCTTACTTCCTATCCTACAACTCAAGGGATAATTGCAGAGAAAGAGGTGGCCCAAGGGCAGGTTACTCATACTAAATTCAGAGTGGGAAGAAAGAACTGTACATTTACTACCTGGGCAAGAAATATCTACGTTCTCCTGCCTCTACTTTGACCCTTTAATATAGTTCCTCATGTTGTGGTGACCTCCAATCATAAAACTATTTTCATTGCTACTTTGTAACTGTAATTTTGCTACTGTTATGAATTGTAATGTTAAAATCTAATATGCAAGACAAGTAGGTGTCGCATAGTAGGATGCGACCTCTGTGAAAAGGTTGGTTGACCCTCAGAAGGGTCATGACCCACAGGTTGAAAACCACTGCTTATAAAATGGCTATATTGCTTTATAATAAAGATAGAGGATGAGGGAGAAAGTGAAATGCTAAATAAAGCCATCTCATAGTGGTTCAGCTAGTAAGGATGAAGTAGTAAGACTCTTGCCTTTATCCTTTCGTTCCCAAAAAGCAATGGTAGCTTTAAGTTTTCTGTACCAAGTTGTTCAAAGTTGTTTCATAAAATAACCAATTCTCTCAACCACTTCACTCAAAAATAATTCATTAAAGTTGTCAAGATTGTTATGTGTATAGAAAAACCACTTTTTAAAATCAGTGATAAATTGACTGTCCATTAAAGAGAATTATTTTCAACAAATGGCTCTGCTTGAAGAAAGATAGAAGTTATGGCAGTAAGGGACACAGAACTGAAATGTCCCCCTGAATCTCAGGCCAGGGAAGCAATCTGAATGGAAAGAGCAGAAAAGAACACTTATTGGAAGCAGTTATTTTCCTTTTGTTTGTAATTTGAAACTCAGTTATATCTGCATGTAGAGTAGAAAGCACCAGTAGTTCGGTGAAACTAAAGCAATACACAAGTATCTGAAGTTCTAATAAAAAAGGAAGAAAGATGAATTCTAGCAAAATGAACGGCTATAGCCTATTTTTAGAATAATCCTTCCTCTTGTTAGGTCACTTCCTTTTACCAGGACAATCACATTGTGTTACTCACTCACAGGCTCTGACAATTACAGGAGATTATGGGGAAAACATCTTAGTTCAACAGAAGAAGCCTATCTGCTGCCAGGCAGCTTGACACTAGTTTTTCACCTCTCTGTTCTTAAGGATTTGAGGAAAATCAATTTTGATCCTCATTTTCACCACAGCCCCAATACCGATCCCACCTTCTTTTGCTTGTAATATGCTATATTTCTCAGCAGCTTTTCATTTATCAAAGAGAAAAATTTTGGGTTGAATTTTTTTTTAACCTAATAGATTGAAAACTGAGGCGTTCTCCATTCTTATACATAAGCTACCGTTTTAGATAGGTTTGTCTTCTTTGTAGTCTCTGTAGGACCTAAGCTGAATTAGAACCATCAATCTATCCAGAGTCAAGGGTAGAATCCGCAGGCTTTCCCCTTCGCCAGACATACCCTAGTCACCTTGCCATTATGCCCTACTTCTCTACCGGTATCCTAGAAGATTTATAAAAACTAAGTTTGTATTCTCTTTCCTCTCCTTTGAAACTAATGGCCAAAGAACAGTGAGGTAAGCTAAGGTAAGAACAGTAAGGTAAGGCCAAAGAACAGTGAGGCAAGCAATAAGGGCAAAGAAGAGATAAGCCCACACCATAGGAGAAATACACAAACCTATGACAGACTGTAAGGATTCTAACATCTTTAGAATGAGCTAGTTACTTAGAGTTTGGCAAAAGAAAGCAGGGTCCCCAGCCTGGTCTTTTTGGCTGGGGCAGTCACCTAACTGGTCTGTTCTTGTGGAGACACCATATCCTGATCCATCCTAGAGGAGCCACTGCACTCAGAGCAGTGGGTAAGAACACTCTCCCACTCCCTACACCCCAGAGTTACAACTGGAAGCCACAACTAGAAGTTACAACTAGAAGCACTTAAAGAGAAAACACAAAAAACCCTTAAAGAATTGCAAGAAAATACAATGAAGAAATTAACCAAAACCATCCAGGATCTAAAAAGGGAAATAGAAACAATAAAGAAATCTCAAAGGGAGACTACCCTGGAAATAAAAAACCTAAGAAAGAGATCAGGAGTCATAGACACAAGCATAACCAACAGAATACAAGAGATAGAAGAGAGAATCCCATGTGCAGAATATACCATGGAAAACATTGACATAACTGTCAAAGAAAACGTAAAATGCAAAAAGCTCCTAACACAAAACATCCAGGAAATCCAGGACACAACAAGAAGACCAAGCCTAAGGATAATAGGTACAGATGAGAGTGAAGAGTCCCAACTTAAAGGGCCAGTAAATATCTTCAACAAAATTATTGAGGAAAACTTCCCTAAGCTAAAGAACGAGATGCCCATAAACATACAAGAAGCCTACAAAACGCCAAATAGACTAGACCAGAAAAGAAACACCTCCCGTCACATAATAATCAAAACATCAAATGCACAAAACAAAGAAAAAATACTAAAAGCAGTAAGGGAAAAATGTCAAGTAACATTTAAAGGTAGATCTATAAAAATCACATGAGACTTCTCACCAGAGACCATAAAATCCAAAAGAGCCTGGACTGACATAATACAGACCCTAAGAGAAAACAAATGCCAGCCCAGACTACTATACTTAGCAAAACTCTCAATTACCATAGATGGAGAAACCAAGATATTCCATGACAAAATCAAATTTGCACAATATCTTCCCACTAACCCAGCACTTCAAAGGATAATTGATGGAAAACTCCAACACGAGGAAGGAAACTATTACCTAGAAAAAGCAAGGAAGTAATCTTCCAACAACCCCAAAAGAAGATAGCTACACAAACATAATTCTACTACTAATAACAAAAATAACAGGAAGCCACAATCACTTTTCCTTAATATCTCTTAACATCAATGGACTCAATTCTCCAATAAAAAGATGCAGACTATCAGACTGGATACACAAACAGGACCCAGACTTCCGGTCTGGGCCCGAGAACAGAGCAGATCTCAGGCAGCAGCTCTGTACTCAACTTCACAAAACCCAGAGGAAGAGGGCCTCCCAAGAGCTTTAATTCGGGCAGCATCTAACTGCAACACCCGCACCAAACAGGGGGTAACTGGAACCTACTGGGACCCAGGAATTCACTCCTGGCCCGGAGCATGGGTTCCTTCCGGTCTAGGCCTGAGAGTCAGCTCTGCACTAAATCTCACAGAACCCAGAGGAAGCGGGGCTCTCAGGAGCTCTAACCTGAGCAGTATCCTAAACAAGGAGGCAGCAACACTTGCCTCTATCAGGGACTAACTGGGACCCACTGGAACCCAGGAATTCACTCCTGGCCCAGAGCATGTGTTCCTTCCGGTCTGGGCCCGAGCACTCAACAGAGCCCTGGAGACAACTCTGCATCTAATCTCACAGAACCCAGAGGAAGCTGGGCTCCCAGGAGCTCTAACCCAAGCAGTATCCTAGGCAAGGAGACTGCAACACCTGCCCCAAAAAAGGGAGTAACTGGGACCCAGGAATTTACTCCTGGCCCTGAGCATGGGTTCCTTCTGGACTCAACTTGAGCACTGAGCAGATCTTGGGCCTCAGCTCTAACCCAAGCAGCAAAACCCATCCCAAACAGTTCTGACACAACCTAGATAATAGGAAAGACAGGCTCCAGTCAGAGACAGCGCAGATAGCACAAAGGTGATCCAGATGGCAAGAGGCAAGCACAAGAACACAAGCACCAGCAACCCAAGGTTCTTGCCATCATCAGAACCTAGTTCTCCCACATTAGAAAGTCCTGAACTCCCCATATCACCAGGAAAGCAAGAACCAGATCTGAAATCACTTCTAATGATGACGATAGAGGACTTTAAGAAGGACATGACACTCTCAAAACATTTGAGAACACAAGTAAACAAGTAGAAGCTCTTAAAGAGGAAGCACAAAAATCCCTTAAAGAATTACAAGAAAGCCCAAACAAACAGGTGAAGGAATTGAACAAAACCATTCAGGTCATAAAACTAGAAGTAGAAACAGTAAAGAAATCATAAAGGGAGACTACTCTGGAGATAGAAAACCTAAGAAAGAAATCAGGAATCATAGACACAAGCATCACCAACAGAATACAAGACATACAAGAAAGAATCTCAGGTGCAGAAGATAGCATAGAAAATATTGACACAACTGTCAAAGAAAACACAAAATTCAAAAAGTTATTAACACAAAACATCCAGGAAATCCAGGACACTATGAGAAGACCAAACCTAATGATAACAGGTAGAGAAGAGAGTGAAGATTCCCAACTTAAACAGCCAATAAATATCTTAAACAAAATTATAGAAGAAAACTTCCCTAACCTAAGGAATGAGAAGAACCATAATCCCATAATCATACAAGAAGCCTACAGAATGCCAAATAATCTAGATCAGAAAAGAAATACCTCCCATCACATAATAGTCAAAACACAAAACGCACAAAACAAAGAAAGAATTTTAAAAGCAGTAAGGGAAAAAGGGTAAGTAACATATAAAGGCAAACCTATCAGAATTACACCTGACTTCTCACCAGATACTATAAAAGCCAGAAGATCCTGGACAGATGTCATACAGACCCTAAGAGAACATAAATACCAGCCCAGGCTACTATACCCAGCAAAACTCTCAATTACCATAGACGGAGAAACCAAGATATTCCACGACAAAACCAAATTTACACAGTTCCACAAACCCAGCACTACAAAGGATAATAGCAGGAAAGCTCCAATACAAGGGGGGCAACTATACTCTAGAAAGAACAAGAAAATGATCCCCTTCCAACAAACCCAAAAGAAGATAACCACACAAACAATGCCTCCACTATTAGCAAAAATGACAAGAAACAACAACACCCTCTCCTTAATATCTCTTAACATCAATGGACTCAATTCCCCAATAAAAAGGCATAGGCTAACGGACTGGATAAGCAAACAGGACCCAGCTTTTTGCTGCATACAGGAAACACACCTCAGCCACAAAGACAGACACTACCTTAGAGTAAAAGGTTGGAAAACAAGTTTTCAAGCAAATGGCACTAAGAAACAAGCTGGAGTAGCCATTCTAATATCGAATAAAATCAACTTTCAACTTAAAGCTATCAAAAAGGATAAGGAAGGCCATTTCATACTTGTCAAAGGAAAAGTCAACCAACACGAACTCTCAATTCTGAATATCTATGCGCCAAATGCAAGAGCACCCACCTTCATAAAAGAAACCTTACTAAAGCTCAAAGCACACATTGCACCTCACACAATAATACTGGGAGACTTCAACACCCCACTCTCAGCAATGGATAAGACCATGGAAACAGAAACGAAACAGAGATACAGTGAAACTAGCAGAAGTTATGAATCAAATGGACCTAACAGATATCTACAGTGCATTTCATCCTAAAGCAAAAGAATATACCTTTTTCTCAGCACCTCATGGTACCTTCTCCAAAATAGACCATATAATTGGACTCAAAACAGGCCTCCATAGATTAAAAAAAAATTGAAATAATCTCTTGCATCCTATGGTCTAAGGCTGGTCTTCAATAATGACAAAGACAATGGAAAGCCCACATTCACATGGAAACTGAACAACACCCTACTCATTGATAATCTGGCCAGGGAAGAAATAAAGAAAGAAATTAAAGACTTTTTAGAAATTAATGAAAATGATGACACATCATACCAAAACCTATGGGATACAATGAAAGCAGTGCTAAGAGGAAAACTCATAGCTCTAAGTGCATACAAAAAGAAACTGGAGGGAGCTTACTTTAGCAGCTTGACAATGCACCTGAAAGCCCTAGAACAAAAAGAAGCTAATATACCCAAGAGGAGTAGAAGGCAGGAAATAATCAAACTCAGGGCTGAAATCAACCCAATAGAAACAAAAAGAACTATACAAAGAATTAATAAAACCAGGAGCTGGTTCTTTGAGAAAATCAACAAGATAGATTAAACTCTTAGCCAGACTAATCAGAGGACAGAGAGACAGTACCCAAATTAATAAAATCAACACTGAAAAGAGCAACATAACAACAGAAACTGAGGAAAATCAAAAAATCATCAGATCCTACGACAAAAGCCTATACTCAACAAAATTGTAAAATCTGGATGAAATGGACAATTTTCTAGACAAATACCAGTTACCAATGTTAAATCAGGAGCAGATAAACCACCTAAACAGTCCCATAACCCCAAAAGAAATAGAAGCAGTCATTAAGTCTCCCCACAAAAAAAAAAAAAGTCCGGGACCACACTGTTTGAGTGCAGAATTCTATCAGACTTTCAAGGAAGACCTAATACCAATTCTCTTCAAACTATTCCACAAAATAGAAACAGAAGGAACACTACCCAATTCATTCTATGAAGCCACAATTACGCTCATACCTAAACCACACAAAGACCCAACAAAGAAAGAGAACTTCAGACCAATCTCCTTTATGAACATTGATGCAAAAATACTCAATAAAATTCTAGTGAACCAAATCCAAGAACACATCACAACAATTATCCATCATGATCAAGTTGGCTTTATCCCAGGAATGCAGGGTTGGTTCAATATACGGAAATCTATCAATGTAATCCACTGTATAAACAAACTCAAAGAAAAAAACCACATGATCATCTCACTAGATGCTGAGAAAGCATTTGACAAAATTCAACACCCCTTCATGATAAAAGTCTTGGAAAGATCAGGAATTCAAGGTCCATACCTAAACATATTAAAAGCAATATACAGCAAACCAGTAGCCAACATCAAACTAAATGGAGAGAAACATGAAGCAATCCCAATAAAATCAGGGACTAGACAAGGCTGCCCACTCTCCCCCTACCTATTCAATATAGTACTGGAAGTCCTAGCCAGAGCAATTATGCAACACAAGGAGGTCAAATGGATACAAATTGGAAAGGAAGAAGTCAAAAATCTCACTATTTGCAGATGATATGATAGTATACATAAGTGACCCCAAAACTTCCACCAGAGAACTCCTAAACCTGATAAACAACTTCATCAAAGTGGCTGGATATAAAATTAACTCAAGCAAATCAGTAGCCTTCCTCTACTCAAAAGATAAACTGGCTGAGAAAGAAATTATGGAAATGACACCCTTCAAAGTAGTCATAGATAACATAAAATACCTAACCAAACAAGTAAACCTAACCAAACAAGTAAAAGACCTGTATGACAAGAACTTCAAGCTCCTGAAGAAAGAAATCGAAACAGATCTCAGAAGATGGAAAGATCTCCCATGCCCATGGATTGGAAGGATTGATATAATAAAAATGGCTATCTTGCCAAAAGCAATCTACAGATTTAATGCAATCCACATCAAAATTCCCACTCAATTTTTCACAGAGATAGAAGAGCAATCTTAAAATTCATTTGGAATAACAAAAAACCCAGGAAAGTGAAATCTACTCTCAGCAATAAAAGAACTTCTGGAAGAATCACCATCCCTGATTTCAAGCTGTACTACAAAGTAACAGTGATAAAAAACTGCATGGTATTGGAACAGAGACAGGCAGGAGGATCAACGGAATAGAACAGAAGACCCAGAAATGAACTCCCATACTTATGGTCACTTGATTTTGACAAAGGAGTTAAAATCATCCAGTGGAAAAAAGACAGCATTTTCAGCAAATGGTGCTGGTTCAATTGGAGGTCAGCATGTAGAAGAATGAAAATTGATCCATACTTATCTCCTTGTACAAAACTCAATTCCAAGTGGATCAAGGACCTCCACATAAAACCAGCTACACTGAAACTAATAGAAGAGAAATTGGGGAAAAGCCTCGAACACATGGGCACAGGAGAAAAGTTCCTGAACAGAACACCAATGGCTTGTGCTCTAAGACCAAGAACTGACAAATGAGACCTCATAAAACTGCAAAGCTTCTGTAAAGCAAAGGACACAGTCAATAGGACAAAGCGACAACCAACAGGTTGAAAAAAGATCTTGACCAACCCTATATCTGATAAAGCACTAATATCCAAGGTGTACAAAGAACTGAAGAAATTAGACTCTAGACAATCAAAGAACCCTATTAAAAAATGGAGCACAGAGCTGAACAAAGAATTCTCAACTGAGGAAGCTCGAATGGTTGAGAAGCACCTAAAGAAGTGTTCAGCATCCCTAGTCATCAGGGAGATGCAAATGAAAACAACCCTGAGATTCCACCTCACACCAGTCAGAATGGCTAAGATCAAAAACACAGGTGACAGCAGATGTTGGCAAGGATGTGGAGAAAGAGGAACACTTCTCCACTGTTGGTGGGATTGTAAACTGGTACAACCACTATGGAAAGCAGTCTGGCGGTATCTCAGAAAATTGAACATAGTGTTACCTGAGGACCCAGCTATACCACTCCTGGGCATATACCCAAAAGATGTTTCAACATCCAACAGGGACACATGTTCCACTATGTTCATAGTAGCCTTATTTGTAATAGCCAGAAGTTGGAAAGAACCCAGATGTCCTTCAACAGAAGAATGGATCCAGAAAATGTGGTACATTCATACAATGGAGTACTACTCAGCTATTAGAAACAATGAGTTCATGAAATTCTTGGGTAAATGGATGGAGCTGGAAAATATCCTGAGTGAGGTGACCCAGTCTCAAAAGAACATACATGGTATGCACTCACTGATAAGTGGATATTTGCCCAAAAGCTCACAATACCTAAGACACAACACATAGACCACATGAAACTCAAGAAGAGGAAGGAAGACCAAAGTGTGGGTGCTTTGGTCCTTTCTAGAAGGAGTATCCAAAGTTTCAACCAGAGCTCCCAAAGTCTAAACCTCCAGCCTGAGAGCACAAAGGGAGGAACTCATGTCTCCACCTATATAGGTAATTGAGGGTGGCCTTGTCAGACATCAGTGGAAGTGGGGGGCCATGGTCCCCGAAAGTTTGGATTCCCTAGTGTTGAAGAATTTGAGAGCAGGGAGATTGGACTGGGAGGTTGTTTGGAGCACACCCTCATAAAAATAGGAGGAGCGGGTATGGGATAAGGGATTTTGGGGGGGATTGAGATAGGAGATAACATTGAAAGGTAAATACGTAAAATATCCAGTAAAAAAACAAAACAAAACAGATAAAGGGTCTGAAAAAGAGAGAGAGAGAGAGAGAGAGAGAGAGAGAGAGAGAGAGAGAGAGAGAGAGAGAGTGTTTCCTTAATTCATATTATTTTCAAAAGTTTCTAGGAGATGCTAACTGGCTAAGATCTTACTTTAAGGTCTCCACAAAAGAATTTAAGTCTCTGTTTAATATTCTCAAGAGAGATGTAAATCCTAATTTCTCTCAACAATTAATTGACAAAAGAGAAATAATCTCACAAAAAGTAGAAGAAGCTATTATTAATCGATATATTATATAGTCTGATTAGTTGTTGGCTGTGCTATAACAGTCCTTTGATAAAGAGATTATTAATATAGATTTATATATCTTTAAATAATGTCCGCCTGACTCTCTTAGTGTGTAAGGAGCAATTGTTGGTGCTTCTGCTCTGATTTTACAGGAACTCTGAAAAATTGGCTTTAAAAACAAAAGAAGAGGAACGGTACCCACCCCCAAGAAGGAGTCCCCCTGAAATACTCTCCATCATGCCTTGTTCACTTTTAACTCTCTAAAACTGAAAGCTCATGGGAAATCTGCTGTTGACTGCCTCTGGCATCACCGAGACCAACAAAAACTATGCCACAGATATGGGGAAGAACCCTCTTATCCTTAAAGGGAATGGCCCAGACCCAGTTCCCTTATGGGGCTGAGGATTGATATGCCTGTCTGATACTACAGAAGGCACAGCTAATTGGCTACCAAAAAGATTAATGAAATAAATAGATACCCTCACAAAGCAATATTCTCAACAATAAAAGAACTTCTGGAAGAATCACCATCCCTGACCTCAAGCTGTACTACAGAGCAATAGAAACTGCAAAACTTCTGTAAAGCAAAGGACACTGTCAATAGGACAAAATGGCAACCAACAGATTGGGAAAAGATCTTTACCAATCCTACATCTGATAGAGGGCTAATATCCAATATATACAAAGAACTCAAGAAATTAGACTCCAGACAACCAAATAACTCTGGGGTATAGAGCTTAACAAAGAATTCTCAACTGAGGAAACTTGAATGGCCGAGAAGCAACTAAAGAAATGTTCAGCATCCTTAGTCATCAGGGAAATGCAAATGAAAACAACCCTGAGATTCCATCTCACACCAGTCAGAATGGCTAAGATCAAAAACTCAGGTGATAGTAGATGCTGGTGAGGATGTGGAGAAAGAAGAACACTGCTCCATTGTTGGTGGGATTGTAAGATGGTGCAATGACCCAGCTATACCACTCCTGGGCATACACACAGAAGATGCTCTAACATATAACAAGGACATATGCTCCACTATGCTCATAGCAGCCTTATTTATAATAGCCAGAAGCTGGAAAGAACCCAGATGTCCTTCAACTGAGGAATGGATACAAAAAATGTGGTACATTTTCACAATGGAGTATTACTCAGCTATTAAAAATAATGAATGTGAGAAATTTTTAGGTAAATGGATGGAACTAGAAAATATCATCCTGAGTGAGGTAACCCAATCACAAAAGAACACACATGGTATTCACTCACTGATTATTGGATATCACCCCAGAAGCTTGAAATACCCAAGACTCAACTCACAGACCACATGAAGCTCATGAAGAAGGAAGACCAAGTAGGGGAGCTTCAGTCCTTCTTAGAATGAGCAACAAAATACTCAAGGGAGCAAATATGGAGGCAAAGTGTGGGACAGAAACTGAAAGAGGGGCTGTCTGGAGACCATTCCACCTGGTTATCAGTCACCAAAAGTAGATGCTGATGTGGAAGTCAGGAAGTACATGCTGACAGGAGCCTGATATAGTTGTCTACTTAGAGGTCTGCCAGAGTCTGACATAGTCAGAGACAGATGCTCACAGCTAACCATTGAACTAATCAAGGGATTCCCAATGAAGGAGTTAGAGTGAAGACTGAAGGAGCTTAAAGGTTTTGCAGCCCCATGAGGAGAGCAACAATACCAACCAACCAGAGCATCCCGGGTCTAAACCACCAGCCTGGGAGCACTTAGGGAGGGATTCATGGCTCCAGCTATATATGTAAGGGAGGATGGCCCTGTTGGGCATAGGTGGGAGAAGAGATCCTTGGTCCCATGAAGGCCGGACGTCGTGCATAGGGGATTTCGAGGGTGGAGAGGTGGGAGTAGGGGGTAGGTAGGGGCATATCCTCATAGAAGCAGGAAGATGGGCGATGGGATGGGGGTTCCTGGGCGGGGGGTGGGGGGAAATGAGGTAAGGGGATAACATCTGAAATGTAAATAAAATATCCAATTTAAAAAAAAATAGAAAGCAGGAGGAAGAAGAGAAAAAAAGGAGGAGGAAGAAGAGGAGGAGGAAGAGGAGGAGGAAGAAGATGAGGAAGAAGGAGGAGGAGGAGGAAGAGGAGGAAGGGAGGGAGGGAGGGAGGGAGGGAGGGAGGAAGGAAGGAAGGAAGGAAGGAAGGAAGGAAGGAAGGAAGGAAGGGGAAAAAAAGGATCTGATCTGATGAGTGACAGGACAGAGGTAGTTAATTGGCTTTCATTTAAGGTTTAGATTTTTGTTTTGTTTTACTTACTGTTGGACAATTGAACACATCTGATCTTTCAGAACTTCATAAGTGTCACATCCTAAACTTTAGGACCTAAAGGGAAGTTTCTGACTCAATTAACTTTCACTATAGAATACTACCAAAGGTAACCTATGTAATAGCAAAATGAAGACAGTTGCTTCTAATGAGAAACTGTAAAAGTGTAACTCATTACCACAGAATAAACAGAAGGCACCATTACACACAGTACTTCATGATCACTAAAGGTAACTCTATCATAAATGAAAAATCAAATCCTAGCAATGTCCACATTTAGGTTTACTATATTTTTAAAAGCAAATTAATTAGTAACCTACCGTCTGTCTGAGATTTGCTGAGGAATATTGTGCTGGCCCGAGGATGGTCTGAAGGATTGAATTCCATGTTTAAATCTTTAAGGAAAGAAAAAAAATTAAGTAAATTAGCAAGTTGATAATTAGGAAGAGTCATGATTAATTTTCAACTTCTCCATCTTAAACTGTTGGTATATTCTATGACTGTGGAAGCCAGTTTTTATGTTACTAGATCCTTTTGGTTCCATTAAGAACACTGCTATTGGAAACTCTGGAAAAACAAAAACAAAAACAAACAAACAAACAAACAAACAAAAAAACCCACCCATATCTGATATGCTCCACAGGGGAGCTAGTGGCCTGAAACTCCACTGTGTTTTGCAAAGTTTCCTCTGCACTGAGAGGCCCTGAAAAGGTAGGGTAGACTATACACACAATTCTGTGTAAGTTTTATACCTATGTCAGGGCATGTGCTCAGAAGTGAGCAAATGAGGCCTGAGGTCATTTCAGGTCACAGGCATGTTCATGCTAAAAGATAGCGTTTGAAGCATATGGGTCCTGTGGGATATGATGTGGGCCATGGCAGGTATTCTATTCAATCCAAACTTAAAAGAAAAACCAGACTAACACATAGCAATTTGAAGGTTTTGAGAGCACAGAGAGTCATGTGCATGACCCTTTTGAGCATGTGTGCATGTACACACACACCCAGAGAGAAGCATACACCCTTATTTTCAACCTCTATGGACAATCAAGCTCTCTGGTAGCACTAGGTCCCTCAGATATGGCAGGGGCTACAAGTCTTTGTTCTAGTCTTCCTGTCTTCCCATTCGCAAGGGCATTTGGTTTGCAGCCCTAGCTTTATCTCCAAGGATCAGGGTCTTCTCTACTTAGCTCAATATCTTAGTATTCTATCAAAAAATGTCCCAGTCTAAGTTATACAATAACAAAAGAACTGTCTGACTTCATAGCTGGGGAAATGGGTAATCCATGTAGGAGAATTAAGTTCAGGGAGAAAAGAGAATCTTAAACATTCTAGAAAGCCTGAATAACTATTCAGCTCCACTTACAGTACCAGAAAGAAATTATTTGGAATTAATCCATTCCAACAAAATCTTCAAGAACCCAATCAACACTAAATAAAACAGATAGTGCCTGTCTTTAGCTTTAAGAATCAATGAGCTAATGATAAAAGGAGAAAAAAAAACCCAAGATAGTCACAAAGATGAGGAAGACAACACTAAATGCTTAGTCACAAAGGTGCTGACATATTCTGGGCAAACATAAATGGGAGGCAAGTTCTTGCACATGAACAGTTTTTAACTGCTTACCAAATTTGATTAAAGAAACAAAGTCTAAGGAGATAGATGTCTTTGTGGTTAAAGTGCTTGCTTGGTAATCGAGAGGGCTACAGTTTGAATCATCAGAGCCCACCTAAATGCTGAGTAGTTTTGGTGACTCACCTGTAATTTCAGTCTTAGGAAGAGACAGGGTGTATTAGTGAGCTACATGTCTGACTGAAAGATCCTGTCTCCAAGAACAAGGTGTAACAGATCAAAGAACAAGGCTTCTTCACGTACATCCACACATATCTGCATCTGCCCAGCTGAAATAAACACATGGTTTTCTAGAGCATAATGACATCTCTGTACTAAGTTCCTTAGAGTCTGGACACTGATTAGGCAAATGCTCTGAACCTGGGAAGAAATTGTGGAATAAAGTGAGGACCATGACTGTGGATATGTTGTGGAGTGAGGAGTAGCAGGAGGAGGGGGCAGTCTACAGAATGATTTTCTTATGTCCTTACATATTCAGGCAACTAACTACAACAGAAACAATACACTTGGCTATACCATATATGGGTAAGCAGAGATAGCTGCATAACTAATCATGTGTTTCTACTTGTAAACCTTAGCCCATTCTTTTCATAAATATACAACAGAAAGAGGGTAGTGAACAGGTCACTGGTCATAAGTGCTCCCAAAGAATGCCTAAGATACTGACTCTTAAAAGGTACAGAATTAGTTAGCAACCAGTCAAGCTTCTCAGCTTCTGGATAGTCTCACAGATCCATCTGTATGCTTCCTTGTAAAATTCCAATTACAACAAAGCTTGGAAATCAGCTTCTAAGACATGCCCCATATCTGATCATCTTCCAGTCTCCTAGTGATGCCTGTTTACTCCAGTTTTCTTAAAGAACCCTGCAGTGGTAAAGGATGGGCACTAAATGGGTCAACCAACATCCCTCCCTGCCCCAAAGGCCACTAACTCCACAGTGTTCACAGACAAATCCACAAAAACTACCCCCTAGGAAAACACCTAATACTACTTTTCCTTCAGGAGAAGAGGGTGGTATTACTCGCAAACTTCTGTTAAACAAGGAACACATATGGAACACCTCCTGCTGATAGTATTGTTCTCAAAATAACCAGTAGAAAAAAGAAACTAAAAAAATTAAATAGTTAAATTAACAGGCATTAAAATTTTCAAAAAAAAATTGAATTCCCATTTTTACATTTAGGATTTTCTTAGAATTTTGTTTTAGGAGCAGCCTGACACCAATTTTTAATTCATGATTTTAGCACGTGTTCTGAATAGTTTTATGTTAACTTGACAAAGGCTAAAGTCATGAGAGAGAAAACCTCAATGTGAAAATGCCTTAATAAGATCTACTGTATGAAACCTGTAGGCCATTTAATTAATTAGTGATGAGGGATGTCATAGAGCATTATATGGGTGGTGTCATCCCTGGGTTGGTAGCCCTAGGTTCTATAAAAAAGCAGGCTTAGCATGCCATAGGAAGGAAACCATATAAGTAGCACCCTCCATGGCCCCTGTATTAGCTCCTGCCATCAGATTCCTGCCCTGTTTTGAGTTAGTGTCTCAATTTCCTTTGAGAAAATAAACCCTTCCCTTCCCGAGTTACTTTTGCTCATAGACTTACATCACAGCCAAAGAAACCTTAACTAGAAAAGCATGGGGCTCATATAACTGAGCCTCTTAAGAGGGAGTTTAAAGCTGGGGCCAGTGAAATAGCTCAGTGGGTGAAGTGTCCCAAACCTACAACCTGAGTTTGATCCCTAGAATCTACATGGTAGAAGGAAGAACTAATTCCTGAAGTTTTCCAGTTTTTTACATGTGCACTGTGGCACAATCATGTATGTACACACACACACACACACACACACACACACACACACACACACACGGAGGAGAGAGAAGGGGAGGACGAAGAGGAGGAGGAGGAAGAGGAAGAGGAGGCTGAGTTTGTATCAAAGTATAATAAATGTGCAGGCATCAATAATGATGAAATAAGGTATCTTGCAACTCAGCAATAATCAGGCACATTATAAAGAACCAAACAAAAGCAAGACCTCCCTGGGTTGCGTTCCAGCATCCAATACTACAGGACACAGGGAAGCTATCTAGCCAAGGCATGTGGACAGATGACTAAGAGCATCAAAGGCAAGGAACAGAGTTTCACTGGACAGAAAGGAGACATCATCACCAGGGATGTTAAGGTGTCTAGAATCAAACACATGGAAATGGGTGGGGCTGAGAACTGAAGTCACAGCTATAGAACAGGAAGCTATCTCTGAGAATGTAAGAGGAAAGATCATCAATGGTGATCACATTAAATACCAGGAAAAACACATACAATTCAGGACAATGGACTCAAGTGCAAGCAACCTTGGCAGGATAGCTAACAGGAAGGTACTCTAAGCATGATACTGTCGCACTTCCCCCAGGATTTTCAGGAAAAACAAAAAACAAAATGCTTTCTCTCTGAATCACAGACACAATATTAATAGGTGACAAGGTAGGCAGAACATAAGTCTGTTCCTACAGCTATTTTAAACCCAAGAACCTCAATATTATTTTCAACCAGTCCATGTCACTTAGATCCCTTCTAGGATTTCTGACAATCAAATCTAGTCATGTGAGCAAGTGACGTAATTATCTACCAGAATTTCACTTTCAGACCAGATAAATATTTTTAATTCTTTCTAAAATTTTAACTTCCTATTTCATTTTGTAACTGCAAATCCCACCACACACACATTCCAGTTCAGGATAATGTATCTGTAAGGAGAAAACCCAACCACTGAAGGTCACCTCAAACAGAAGGAAATGAGAAGCATAACAAATGATGAAATAAGATGTGACTAAAAAGGCAGAACTGTTTAGAATTCAAACAAGACTGTTATGCTATAGGAAAAGGCTCTAGGCTGCCAAATGGGTAAGATTTGCATTCAGAACTGCTTTGCTGAAGACCAAAGAAATGTATATTAGCATTCTGCCATCAAAAGATTTAAAGTGTGACCTAAAACCACCAGTGTGTTTATCTCATTTGCAGAGTTGAACCAATGATAAGGCAATTAACTCGGCACCACAGAAGCCCCACTATAAATATTTTTGTTCCATCCAAGCATACAAGTGTGCCCACATCTGGCTCTGGTCAAGGTTGCACAGAAATGAGACAGGAAGAGATGTCATATCTTTTTATAACATATCTAGTCAGGTCCCTTTAATAACAACTTTGATTTCCTTTTCTAATTCTCTTATCAAGATTAGGTGCCACACTATGGAGCCAAAGGCCAATTTAATGTGGCTTATGCTGCTTGTGTCACAATGCTGCTTATAGTCAAGGTGAAGTCCATCCATCTCTGGCAAACCTATCCTTGGAAGAGTTCAGTGCTTGACTACAATGGCTCTGCCCTAGATGCCTATGCTCTCTGGGAAAATGGTTTCTCTCTCTGCTGCCAAAGGTGCTGACTCTAGGTGCTGAAAGACCCTAGACTAGGAGGAGCTTGTGCACTAACAGTAAAACAAACAAACAAACAACACTTTGGTGGCATTTTCTTCTGATACTTTGTCCTGAAATAGAATGTGTGAGGTGGAGTTTGCAGTTACAGAGTGAAATAGAAGTTAAAATTTTATAAAGAGAATTAAAGTATTTATCTGGTCTGAAAGTGTGTGAAAATCTGGTAGGTGACTACCTCATTTGCTTACATGATTAGATTTGAAATCAAAGGGCAAAGAACTTCACTTCCTCAGTTCTCAGGCTAGTCTTATCACACACAGAAAACGCAAAAGCTAGCAGGAAAGGGAAAAAATTCCCGTGTTCCACAAAACACTGTATGGTGCAGTGTTATGTAGACTATGGAATCAATTTACATGATTATAACTCATGAGAAACATAATAGGCAATATGGAATGCAAAAATATTACTCATATGTGACTATCATTATGAAAGGCAGGCTTGGATTCACATGTAAATAAATTTTCTTGTTACAGGTTTCACTCACCACCACCCCCCCTCTAAGTAGAGGAGGGAGATACCCATGGTCAGTAGCACAGCCTTAACAGGATCCTTTTCTTTTCTTGGGGTGGGGGGAAGTGGGGCTGAGAAAGAATTTCTCTGCATAGCCCTGAATGTCCTGGAACTTACTATGTAGACTAGGCTGGCCTAAAACTCAGAGATCTGGCTGCCTTACCTAAGGCCATCAGAAACTTCAGGTATTTAAATTATAATTTACAACAGTATCAAGGTTAGTCATGAAGTAGCAACAGAAACTTAGTGTTTTGGGTTAGGGGGCTCACCACAACATGAGGAACTGTATGAAAGGGTTGCAGCATTAGGAAGGCTGAGAAACACTGATTTAGAAGAACAAAAGAAACGGGCATTAGTTAGAATATTAAAAATTAAACCAAATACATGTACCTCTAAACAATAGCACTTTCATCATCTAAGTGGGATTATGCATATTATTACTGATCTAGCATAAATAGAAAAGGTGACCTGACATGTGAGTAGAAGGAAAAAGTCTCCATTTCTCATTTCTGCAGCATATTAAATGATCTAAAACTTTAAATACAAACCAACAAAATCTCAGCTGTAGAGAAAACTCCCTGTAGAACTGCACCAGTGTTCTGGGCCTGAGCAGAAAGGCAGCAAATGTCAAGGAGGACATTTCCAACCTTACAGCCAACAGCTGTATCTGCAACATATAGCCACACTACTACCCTTTATTCATGTAGAAATAAGGGAAAACTTAGTGCACTAGAAATAAGCTCAGGTTATCATATATTATTATTCAAACCATTAAAGAATAAAAAAGACTGCTTCAAATACCTCCTTAGCCTGTAAAACTGAAACAAACTACAAAGGAGATGAGTAGAAGGTACTTCTACTCCCTACATCACTGCCACTCAAGTCTTACACAAATATATGCCAAATACTCCAAGAGGCAAGGCTAGCTGCTGAGAAGGAGCTCTTGGCCCACTTTTGCTTAAGTTAGCTCCCCAGGACATGAAGTCACTATTTAGAGCTGCCCTGGCTGAGGTGTGAAAACCAAGAGTCCCTTTTGCCTGCTCCAGTAACAAGCTTTGCCTGTGCTGGCCTTGGAAGCTCCAGATGAAGTGGTACCTCCTTTCAACCCACATGGAGAGGTGTTATTTATCCAACTACCTGCTGAGCACCACATACAGGTGGAGCCAAACCAAGGGAGCCCTGGAAAAGGTCCTAGCACATGCTTTCAGCTCAGGTTGTAGTCTATCTATACTATGGTTTCAAAGATAGCATATTAGTCAGTGGCCATCTGAATAATATAGTGAGGTTAAAACCCTGGAGCTCTAAGCTTCTACCAAACAGAACACCTGTACCCAGGCATCTAATCAAATTCTACTTCTCTCCTGCCCCACTTAGACTTCACGTTTACATAAAAGGGATGGGGCAGGAGAAGATAATTTTGCAATTTCTATAAACATGTTTACACGTGCCAATTCAATTTGCACTGGCCAGGTCTTTATCAATAATCTCTTTCATTCTAAAAGAGACATGTTTATCCTATAAAATATTAGAACACATTTATTTACACTGTGTGTAAGATACAGTTTACATGCATGGTATATTGGTAAACTTTTAAAAAGCAAAGAAATTTAGAGATTATGACTTCAAAACTAATTGCATATATGAAAGATGTTTGTGTGCGGCTATGCGCATATGAGTGCAGGTCAGAAACCACAGGCATTTCCTCAGAGCTGGAGTTGCAAGTGCATTGTAAGCTGCCTGAAGTAGGTGCTGAGAACTGAATTTGGATCTTCTACAAAGAACAACAGGACTCTTAACTGCTGAACCATCTCTACAGCACTCAGATAACTCAGATAACACATTTTTATAAACTAATAAACAGTTTGTTTTTAAAAGAAAAAGGTTGTAGAGTTAAAGCTCCCCAGCACCGTCTTTCTGAAAACAGTTTTTAGAGGAAGCCAGTCTCTAAGGTCACAGGCAGTAAGTACCTAGGAAACAGAGCCTCTGACTCCCTACCACGACTGTATTGGCTTCTCTACAGCATGTCACATGCCATTTGCAGGAGAAACAAGAGGATTCCAGGTTCAAAACCAGTCTAGGACATACTAACTCCCTATCTTGAGCAATAAAAAAATTTAATCGGCAACAACATACAAATAACAAAACAGGAGGCAGCTCTATAGTTACCTGATTCTGGGCTGTCAGATGTTTATAGTAAAAATGACCTTTATTGTTATCTCCATTCAGGTAACAGACCCCAAGCTGTTCCCAGGACAACTCATTCCCTAAAAGGTTCTCCATGCAGCCTATAATATCATCTCCCTACCCCAAAACCATTTCTTAGAGCTTCTGCAGCTTAAGAGCTGGGTAATGCTCCTTGATAAGTCTAGTGCTTCTTCTAAAATTTCACACAACACTCAGACTTGACTCCTCCGACCTCAGGCTCTTACTCTTCACCTGGCCTGTCCCACACAAATTCTTCCACACTTCTCATTTCCCTCTTTGCCTGTCTCCTCCTTAAGTTGCCCTCTTTTCTGTGATGTTGTCTTCACCCCACACTCCTCTTACATTCCATGGGCAGACATTCCAGAAGCTAACCTCGAGTTTGAGCAACATTCCCCACTCTGTCACCAATTATCATTTCCAATCTTCCCAGCCACTGGATGTCCCAGTCCCACTCTTCTTCAGCCCAGCATCTCTAATTTGAAATTTCAATCTAAATTGGCTTGAATCAAAAATTTTAAAAAATTGTAGATCTTAGAGAATTGTGATTTTAGTACCACTCAACTGACATAGTCTATGCAAATATTAAGTGTAAGCAATTTAGAGAAGGATTATCTATCTGATCATGGACCTATTACTTTGCTGCCATAGCTAACCTTGTTAGGTCCTTGCCCTATCTCTTCATCCAATTCACAGCAGATACCACATTAAAACAACTTTTTGAGGCCCCATGCTCTATTCCCCTTTCTTGTGAACTTTCTGGCACACCTCAGAGGAGGTTAAATCTAATTTGATTGGACTCTATACTCATCATCCACCTCTTAGCTTAAACATCAATCAGTGTGATGCTTCCTGCTATATATAGTATTTCTGGTTAAATCTCACTGTGGTCTGAATATTCTTGGCCCATGGGAAATGGCACTATTAGGAGGTGTGGCCTTGTTGGAATAGGTGTGGCCTTATTGGAGAAAGTAAATCACTGTGTAGACAGGCTTTGAAGTCTCCTAGTGCTCAAGCTCTATCCAGTACAGAAGAGTCTTCTCCTGGCTGCCTTTGGATCAATATGTAGAACTCTTGGCTCCCTCAGCACAATGAATGCCTGCATACTGCCATGCTTCTCACCATAATGATAATGTATTGAACCTCTGAAACTGTCAGCCAGCCCCAACTAAATGTTTGCCCAACTCTTTTTAAAAAAGAGTTGCCTTGGTCATGGTATCTCTTCACAGCAATGAAATCCTAACTAAGACAATCACTAACACATTCATAGCTATCTCCACTGAGTCCAAGTTCTTGTGTCTGAGTTCTCTGCTACATCTGCCTCAACCATCTGTACAGACTATAGGAAAACACTGTTCCAGCACACACCTGGATCCTTTCTGTCTCCTCACTCAGAACTTTAGACTTGTCTCTCAGACTACAAGTCCCTCCTACCCTACACTTCTTGCTTGCTTGGTGACCTCACCCAGGATTCTTGGTGGCTCTATGCCAACAACCTCCTCAAAGTGAGGGCCAGTTGGCCCTCCTGAGCTCTCACATTGCTTAATCAGCTTCCCCACCCACTCAATAAAAACATCGAAATCTCAAAACTCAATAGTCTCATAGGACTGGCTACATAGCTCAGTAGATAAAAGTGCTAGCTGGTCAAGGCCAAGGTCCGTTAGACCCCCAAAGCTCATGTAACAGCTAGGGATGGTGGCATGCATGTCAAGCTAGCACTGAGCACAGGTAGACAGACTCTAGGCATTCACAGACCAGCTAGCCTAGCCCAACCATGTTCAATGAGAGAGTCTATCATAAAAAAAAAAGAATTGAGGAAGCATGCCAACATTTGACTGAGGCATCCATATAAAAATACTACTTTAACTCCAAAAAAGTGTCACATGTTAAATCAAATACAGAGGATTAAATAATAATTTTAAAAAATCAGATCTGGATCAAATGGCTAGATTTTAATGCAGTGATTTTCAATCTTCCTAACCCCGTGACTCTTTAATCCAGGTTTTTATGTTGTGGTGGTCCACAACCATAAAATTATTTTTGTTGCTAGCTCATAACTGTAATCTTGCTACTGTTATGAGCAAGATATGTAAATATCTGTGTTTTCTAATTGCCTTAGGTAACTACTGTGAAAGGGTTGTTTGATCCCTTCCCCTAAGGAGTGGCAGCCCACAAGTTGAGAACCTTTGTTGTAATAGCTTTCTCTGCTACCTTGTTTCCCTGAAGACTGCTCTTCTACTTTGGGCTCAGCTTCATATATCAGAGCCTGAGAATTAAGTAGAACATAAGCAATATTTGGTAAATAATATGTGGCCTCCTCAGGTACAAAATATTACACTTAGGCAGCAAAGGGAACTATAAACAAAGTTCCAGCAAAGCAGCAGCATCTTCTGTTGAATGTTCTTCAAGGCTGACCAACTGATTACATTTGAGTGGCTATGGAGGAATGGGAATGGTACAGGTCCAAAGCCCAAACACATTTTATCTTGGGCTATTTTAGTCCCCCAAATAGCCATTTCTTGCCTACTTCTAATCAAATAACCTGTAATTAACAGATAAAAGCTTTTGAAAGTATTAAATGAAAAACTCCTACTTTCAGCCAAGCAGTGGTGGTGCACTCCTTTGACCCCAGCACTGGGGAGGCACAGGGAAGGCACAAGGAGGTGGATCTCTGTAAGATAGAGGTCAGACTGGTCTACAGAGCACTTCCAGGAAAGCCAGGGTTACAACCTTACAACAACAACAACAACAACAACAACAGGTGAAAAAAAACAAAACAAAAGCCTCCTAGTTTCTACCAAGGAAAAACTAAGAACACTAACAGACAGTATAAGCCCTATACCTCCCTACTTATGTTTAATCGGCCTACTTAATGTTTCCAAAAATGATTTGAAAAGTGTCAATTTATGACTATTTCTTCTGTACTATAAAACCTTCATCAGACAATTACCACATTGGGATACATAACTGGAGGTGACCTTAATCTGTTTTCCCTGGTCATAGTAATTCCTATTTGGTCAGGATAAGCTATCCCCTTTAAGGAAAGACTATGCTTGTTGCATCAACGCTATTCAATAATAATTCCCAATGCATAACAGTTGTACACCAGACACATTCTAAGAACTTTACATACATACATTTGCAGGGATAATCTCTTTGTGCACTATGTAAAGGTTGTCTTTGTATTATTCAAATGGTGATCTCTATACCAGCAGAGATAAGTGCAGGCCAGATTTTGGTACTGGTAATTTTATCATCACCAGTCTCAGAGTTTTGTAAATATTTCTTCTCTATCACCATCTGATTGGTCGATAGAACTGATCAGCCAATTAGTTGGGCAGAAAAAAATATGGTGAGACTTCCAATTTGAGTGGTTGTGGTGGCGGGAATCCCATGGAGACCAGAGATGGGAGAGGAAGATGGGAGAGGGAAAAGGAGAAGAAGAGGGAGAGTGTGTCCTTCCCAGCCTTGAGCAAACTGAACAGACAGACCTTGTTTGCCACACAGGACTTTAACACCTAGGTGAAGTCAGCTGCTTTGTTTACACTTGCAACTTCCTACAAGAACTTAAAAGAACAGACTGGCCACTGAGCCTGCTTTGGAACATTATCCAACTGAAACAAAGGATGGGTTCAGGTGGGCTTCCCCTATATAATTGTAGTGCTGAATATTGAACTTTGAGCTTTGATGAGAGACTTGTCTTGGCTTCATTCCTTTCTTGCCCTCTGTGCTTTTCATTTCCAGCCCCCCTTTCAGGTGAACCCAGTTTGTCCGTAGCCGCTAGCAGCTACAGGAGAAGGAGAAGAAGAGGAAGAAAAAGAGGAAGAGGGAAGAGGAGGACCATGAGGAAAGAAGAGAAGAGGCAGAGAGTCCAGGAAGAGTAGGTTGCCAAGAGATTTGGCATGAGGTCCAGATGGGAGAGAATCTATAAGAGGCACACATAGACAGAGCAAGCCAGGATGACATTCAAACTGCAAGTAACACAGCCTGAGGCTGGGAGGTAAATCGATAAGAGGCTTAGAATAGCTCAGAACCTCCCCAGCTTAGGTTTGTAACTTATTAATAAAAAAAAAAAAAAAAAAAAAAACAGGTCTCTGTGTCTATTATTTGGGAGCTAAAATGAGAGTAGAAATCCCCCAAAGAAATACATTTACACACATAATCTCTATCTGGGTTGAGAATGCAGACCAGATTGAAGGCTGTGTTTGGATAGCATGTTTAAGGGCCAACCTGGATGCCTAGATTTTCAAAACACATATTTATTGTACAGATAAGTTAATAAATGATAAATAATTAGGTAGGGCTTCATTTTGTCAATAAGGAAAAGATTCAAAGCAATAGAGTTTACCCAAAGTCATACAAATAGTAAGACTGAGCATGAATTCTCACTCTAGTTCCACAGCTTACGTTATACCCACGAGTCCTACACTGACTGCTCAGGTGGCCAAGAGCATGAGGCCAGATAGGCCACTACTAGTCTACAGAAAGAACACAGGAATAAAATGGCTCCTACTGGCATTCTGCTAGACTCCACAGATCATAGACTAGTGTCTTGCTCAGTTATTATCAGAGAAGCTCCCTCTTGCTATAGATGGGAACTAATGCAGAGATGCACAACTGGGCACTGCGCAGAGAGTGAGAGAACGTGGAACACTCAGTCCTCTCCCCTCAGGGCTAAGGAAGCTATGCAAAGTGGAGGCAGAAAGATTATTAAGAGTCAGAAAGGAAAAGATGACACCACTTAAGTAACCTTGCCTTCCAGACACAACAGGACAGACACAAATATGAACTCAGAGACTGTGACAGCATTCTCAGGGCCAGTACAGGTCTAAGCCAGATGGGGTGCCAATGCTGAGACTGAGAATTAGACACAATCTCCTACACCTAACCAACCAAGAAGCTATCTCCAACTGACAACTGCTTCCAAAGGAAAAATTAATTCTCCGCAATGGAGTCTCACTGAGTATATAACCACATTTAAGGGTAGACCCCTACCTAATAGTAGGTGGCTGGCACAAAAAGAATGGTGTTGCTTACCTCATTCTGCTTAGTGGGTTTTTGCCTATATATTATAGTCTCTAGTTTTGTGCTTTTATGAGATCCTTGTGCTTTTTTTTTTTTAACTTGCCTTTTCATTTCCTAAAAAGAGAAAAATGGCATGAAGCTGGATGAGTGAAAAGCATCCAAGAGGAGATTGGGGGTAGAGGGTATGATCAGAATATACTATATGAATTTTCAGTTAAAAAAAATCAAACTTAAAAACAAATCATTCTAGAAAAATCCTGATTGCTCTTTAAATTGTCTCCATAATTTTTCCAAGATTCCCGCCTACCCTTGGGTACTATACTCTCTTAACTTTCCCTCTCTCTTCCTTTCCTCAATATCTGTCTTTTTAGAACTGTTCAACAGCCTGGTGTTCAACAGTCAGTAGATTTCCCTAAGTACATAAGCAAAATATGTCTACAAAATGAACATCACTGTCCTCATTATTCCTCACCACTCCATCAGAAAGCTTCCCTCCCACCTTTCTATGAGCCAGAAGAAACAATGCTATGACATCAGTACACATCAGATGTATACACAGTGATTAACAAGGTTTACAGCCATGAACCACACTGCTTTTTCTTGTAACACAAGCTTTCTTGCCTCCCCCCCCCCATTTCTCTCACAACAGACAGACAGACATGTACAAACACACACATGCACCAAAACTTACACCATGATGGCCAGCAACTGTTCTTCATGGAGGGCCAAGAACATGTGCTTCAGAACAAAAGTATGGATTTTTTGTAAGAAATAGATTAAGTATACCATAAATGCACAGGCATGGATTTGTTGTAATAAAACTTTATTTTTAAAAGCAGACACCAACTGTACTATTTTCCATGTTCTTTCTACATTAAGCCACTAGGGTTTGTCCACATTAGCTAGGTCTATGGAGAAAGAGCTTCCACTTTCCCCATTGTGCTTGTTAATTTCCTTTCTGCTACTCCAGCTGCTTTTCAATACCTTTGCTTTAAACTTGAGTCTAAAGCCTCTGGTTTCTCAGTGTTACCTAGCCTAGTCAGCCCAGTTCATATCCAACTTCTGCATCTAAGCTTGTTGCTACCTTCCACAGGAACTGTTTGTTCCTTAGGGATCTGTACCAATCCAAGGCAAGCCAAGCAATCCACAAAGGCCCAGGTAGTGCTGTCCCTCTGACCTTCATGCTCTTTGAGTTATACCCTAGTACTCCATATGCTTTCTCCAAAATTCTAAACTGTTACTTAACAGTAGGTCCAACTCTTTAATACTTCTTTACCGTACTTAACTGACAAATGGAAATGTTTTTATTGTGTCATTGTAATCTTAAGGAAAATCATCTTAAATCACAAGGCATTCTTTCCAGAGAAACACATTTTATTCTAGGAGGGAAGAAAGGTAAACTGTTTACCAAACTAATACACTCTAGCCTTTTTACTACACTAAGACCAAATTTAGTCAGCATTGAAATTAAGAAAACAAGAAGTGCACTCAGTGTAGACAGGCACAGAAGAAACACTGTGTTGCTCTGTGAGGCCACAAACATTCAACATCTGGTAAAGCTCTGTCAGACTTGCCACTCACTGTTCCTTCCAAATTGAAAGTATTTTCAAAGTAGGCTCCTTCTGCTTGGCTAACAACAGTGTAAAAGCCGACTTGTTCCTGGCTAACAATGACTTCATTCTACAATATAGTAAAAACAAGACTGCATTCACAGCAAGCAGCCCAGTCACCTGTCAATACCACAAAGACTCCCTAGAATCATTCTAGCTCCTTAAAGGATCCTGCATGATCAGAAATGCTAGTATACAGAATGATTTGCAAATGCTACTGCTGAAGAAAAGAAAAAGAAAACCCCACATGTACTGTAAAAGCCTTGGTACCTTTGAAACACAACTGGAAATAATAGAACCTATCATGTAGGAAAATATGCCACTACATATGAACACTGTTTAGAGAGGTGGGAAAGAGATGTCTTAAAATAGCACTGCGACATAAACTCTACATGTGTGTCTCAGCTGATGTGATATGTGAGATGAGGAAGCACTCATGGCATAATTAAAAAACATGAGTCATATAGGATAACAACCAGGAGTGAGACACAGGGACTACAGTCTGCATCTCTACTCCAGTCTCCATTATTTTTGCTGAGATGTATGAAGTCTTGTTTCTCCCCACTGACAAGCGCTGTTCCTCAACGGTTCTAACATCTCTGTCTGTAAACAGCTCTGTATGGTTAGTGTGACCAGTGTAGAAATCTGAAAGCTTGTTCTAAAATCCTAGGAAGTTACTGATATATAAAGTGAGGAGACATATGGAGCAGGAGATAAATCCAGACCCCATTAGTTTTGTGAAGACAAGCAGGCAGGCCCCTTCCTGTCCCTCTCCCCATGATTACTCCTAACAATCATAGAGCTGAAACAGACCAGTTGAATCCTTGCAGAAAGCCTGATGCTAGGTCTGGAGGTAAGGACAAAGTCAAGACTGTACATGTATATGTACAAGAACTTCTGGGATACAGGGAGTACAGATGCCATTCCCAAGGAAAAACTCAATGTCTGTAGTCAATTCATGTTTAAGTAGTGTACAGGAAAGGGGATACTGAGACCAGCCCAAGCTGATTTCAGAATGGACCTGCCCTTCCACTGCAGCTAAGTTAACTATCAGCTCTTCTAACGGATAGTAAGAAATACCATGGGAGACAGGAAGTAACTGTATTTGGGTTTTTCAAAACTGGCTTAAGAAAACACAATGGAATTTCATTCCTTTTATTCTATGAATAAAAATCTATTGAATGAATAGCATGCTATTTATTCAAGAGCCTCTTACTGGTAAATATTGAATAATTCTAAAATTCTAAATACTCAAAAATATAACAGGCAACTATATAAATCAAATGTCTGTGGAAGGAAGAACAGAAGGCAAGTAGGCACTTTGTTCTTCTGAGAATTCTATCTTACTAACATTTAAACTTTCCTTTACATAAATTTTAACAGCAAGATATGTGTGGATCTATTTGGAGTTCCTTAGAAGTTAATAAAAATCTAATGAAGAAAAAACACAAAGCAAAAAACAAAACCCAACGTACTTCTTTCTGTAAGTGTTACAAGTGAAAGTGGAGACAAGGAAAGGCATACAAGGTCACCAGCCAGGATAGTATGCAGCCAAATGGGAACACACATCTGCTGGGTTCTAAAGAAAACATTTTATCATGATTGTTTGATAGCTACAAGAAGGCATCAAGTGAAAAAATAAGAAAGTCCATATAATAAAATTTCAACTATCTATATGAACAAGAAATATACTAAAAGGAGATAACAAAAGGGGCTAAGATTATCTTAGGAGTAAGGTTCAAAGTGAATACTTGTTTTCTTCTTTGTGATTATATGCCATTTTCTAAATTTGTTTGGTGAACACCTATCACTGATATAAAGAGAAGCAAATACAATTTTTATGAGCAATGTCTTTAGAAGAATAGCCTGTCAGGCAAATGAAAGTCAGAACAAATGGCTCAAAGCAGATCAACCAAGACATTGACTAGAAAAGTGCCGACTTACCAAGAAAATGGTTTTCTAGGAAAGACTGCACAAAAAAACAAGGCATTTACCATGCATGCCTGGAATTCCAGCACTAAGAAAACTAAGGCAGGAGAATCCCACGTTCAATACTGTTCTTGCTTGGATTTTGAGAACTGGACACAAGCTAAAGTTATCTAGAAAGAGGACTCAATTGAAAAAATGCCTCCATCTGGCTGACTGTAGGCAAGTCTCTAAGGTATTTTCTTGATTAATGACTGATGTGGGAGGGCCCAGCTCAATGCTGGTGGTGGCATCATCCCAGGGCAAGGTAGTCCTGAGGAGTATAAGAAAGCAAACGGAACAAGCCATGAGGAGCAAGCCAATAAGCAGTATTGCTTCATGGCTCCTGCTTTATTTTAGTTCCTGCTTTGACCTTAGATTGAGTGAGCCTAGAACCTTAAGAAACAAACCCTTTCCTCCCCAAGTTGCTTTTGGTTATGAGATTTTATCACAGCAACAGACAGTGAACAGGCTTTAATATACCTGCCACAATTAAGACTCAAAGGGCTATAAATATTGAGTAGTAACATATGCATGGGATGCACACAGCAGTCCCTTTCAAACTTTTAACAATATTTTACTATATTTCAGATAAATTAAAGATCAGATAAAAACACAATGACAAAAACATCATGTGACCAGTACATACACACACACACACACACACACACACACACACACACACACACACACACGAAATCTGCTACTCCGCCAAGGACAAAAAATTGTGTGAGTCCAATAATTCAAGACCACACACTACAAAAGAAAGCGAATGGATACATTAGCCTCCAGCACCTCTGTCTATTAGCACTCAGAGGAATCTGCAGACAGAGGCCAGGTCACATCTCAACTGTGATGTTCCTAAAACACCACTTCTCTGGGCTGTGAAATTACATAAAAACATAAGTTCTTTCAAGATAATATTTATTTCTATTTTAAAAATACACCTGGTGGAGCTGCTAAAGAAGATACTGAGACAAGAGAAACTGTATTGGAGCTTATGCCCTTTCATATCTTTATAGGTAAAATATTTGCTTTTTCACATTTTCATATTGGATTTTCTTCCTAATGAATTAGCTGTCAGAAAACATTTCAATTTAAATTTCAACAGCTGCATTTACGAAAGTCAAATGTGAATTTGTTTCTGGTTCACACTAAGGACAATTTCAACTGGTGATACTTAGGTATCACTGGAGCAGGATAGGAAGGGAAAGTTGTAAGGACATGGGAAAGAGAAAAGAGATCTTTTCCTTCCTCTGGTTGAAGTCTTTTACCAGAAGAAGGTTAAAAAATTCTAACACAGGGGCTGAGAGATCCCTCAGTGGTCAAGATCACTTTTGTAGAGGACCAGAGTTTGACACCCAGCACCCAGATGGTACCTCACAACCATCTTAACTCCGATTCCAAAGGAATTTGAAACCTCTTTTTACTTCTATGGGAACCAGGCACTCGTGTGGCACACATATATACATGCAAGCAAAACATTCATACACATAAAATTAATTAATTAAAAATAAAATAAAAAGAATTCCAAACCAAATAGTATTTGCTTAAGTAAGGCCTTTTTCTCTCATCAGTTATAAATCTGTAGTTTCCTATGATCTGACCTGACCATTAAGGACGTACCCTAAATGCCTCCTGAAAACACAGTGGTTCCTGATTTCATCAGAGTACACCTGTATCGAAGGTACCTCCAAAGCCACCCTAGAGTCTCCACAATCAAAAAGTGAAACAGATGGGCAGTCTTTCAGAAATCTTCTGAACAACAAAATTCAAAAAGTTCCCAAATGGTCATCACTAGATCTCTTAAGAATGGCTCTCCTTGAGCTGTCTGTGGTTCCACAAACATCATCATATTTTTGGCGAGTGACTGTGGTCGTGATTACAGAGCAAGAAGTAAAGAAGCACTCCAGGCAGTGATGGCTACTTCAGGTATAACTACCGTTAGAGATGATGTGGAATTTCTTTTATCTTTTGGAGAAGTTTGAGAAGAGTGTAAAAGAATTAAGAATTTAAAATTACAGGGAAAAATATGTATGTGAAAAGCAATAACTATTTTGTTCTCTTTGCTATCAAGATGTTCACACTCAGATATTATACAGCAGCAATTTATATTTTTAATCATTGCCCATTAATAGACGCAGTAAAATATTTTTAAATCAAACATTTGGGGTTTGTATGTGCATTTAAATTGTCTTTTGTACTGTATGTTACTGTTTAATTTAAATATTTTATCAGAACTGTCTCCCTGTGCCTTTATAATATAAAGTTGTTTCTGCAACTTTTAATGATCTTAATAATGAATACTTTAAGAACAACAACAAAAAAAAAAAACAAAAAAAAGAAGAAGAAGAATGGCTCTCCTTTGGGAAGCCACACTGAGTCTCTGGGATGTACCTTATCCTTTTCCTGAGAGCCCTTCCATCTATTCACTCAGTCACTCACTATGGATGCTTTGCTGCTGTGTATGTCTGTGTCTCACATGTGTGCCTGATTCCCCTGAACTAGAGTTACAGACGGTTGTGAGCCACCACATAAGTGGTAGGAATCAAGCCTGGGTCCTCTAGAAGAGCAAAAAGTGCTGATTGTTAACTGCTGTGCCATCTCTTCAGACTTTTCCTTCTATTTTTTAATAAATGCCAACACTGCTTTATGCTGGCTTGTCTTGAACTTCTTCCTGTAGTGTGGCCAAGCAACTGTTTTTTTCCTAAATGGTAAATGAAGGTCTCTGATAGAGAATTCTCCTTTGGATAAGAGTTCTGGGCAGGACCCCATCATTTCTCTCAGTGAAGTAATACATCAATATATATTCTCTACTAGATATTAGGAAAGGCAGATAAGAAGTGCCTCCTTAGCGCAGTAGGCAGGGGGTCAGTCTCATAATCTGAAGGAAAAGCAGATAAGAAAGACACACCGAAATATTACAAGTACTGAAGAAAAAAATATCACAACCTTGTGCACATATGTTTGTTCAGCTATCCTTAACTTTGTAATACAGAAATCATGGAAAAGGTCAAGGTAAAACTGAAGTTTGAAGGTAAACAGCTTTAGGGAGTTTCCACATATTAAGGCTTACTATGTATCAGTCACTATTGGATTGTTCCAGAAAAATCTCTGTTCATCATTCCAACAGTCTTCTGAGGAAGCTATTACTTTTCTCATTTTATGAATTGGGAAACTGAAGCTGACAAGAAACAAGACACTATTCTGAAGTAAAATAACAAGTACTAGAGCCCAGCCTTCAACCAAGACACAGAGACTCAATGTGGCCTTTCCTCCTAGCCTCCAGTCTGTATTTGGTTATGTTCAGAGCTTGAATGGGGATGTGAAAGGATCAGAAAGCTAGGAGTATGAAGACAGTGGAGGCTGAGCTCACAAAGGATCCACAAGAGAACAAGGATGCTATCAGGAACAGCGGTAGAGACCATTCACTGACACGATGGCAAAAGATCTGGCTGCATTCTGACCTTAACCTGAGAATTTGAATGTAGTTCAAAAATTTGTCAGACTCCAAAGGGCTAGAGAGGTAGGAGTGTCCAAGTTCTGAGCTCTAGATCCTGGAAACAGAACAACAATACTTGGTGTTTGCCTTGCTATGTTTGTCTTGTTTTGGTCCTCATTTGTTGTGGTAATTATTTAAAATGGCCTCTGGCTCAGGCCTACTATCTAAGCTGCAGCGGCTATGCCTAGCCCAGCCGCCATGTTTCTCGGCCGGAGGTCACGTGCATGCTGCAGCTAGAAACAGCCAACAAGAAACACCAGCCCTACCACCCATGAGACGTCAGCGTAGGAGATGGCTCAATCTCCCGCGCTGTCTCTGCAAGGCTGGGAACTGCCTAGACCATCCCGCCATCCATGCAGGCCCAGTAGAAAGATGAGACTCTAATGCTTAAAGATTAATCAAAGGCTTATATATTTGGTAATGATCAGTAAAGAAATACTCATACAATCAGAAGTGTAATCCAATATCCAACCTAGATATACCAACTACCTTTGACTGCTACAGACACAAGAACATCCACCTCCCTCTCCCCCTCCCTCCTCTCCTCTCCTGTCTCCTAGCTCCTCCTCTTCCTTTTTCTCCTCTCCTCCTTACTCTACCTCTTCCTCTCCTAACTCCTCCCACCTTAACTCCACCTACACTCATTCTTTGTTATGTTCCCTTAGTCTCCTTTGCCACAGCAATGTTTACACCATAATTGCATAGTTAGAAGTATGTTTAAAATGAACAGAAGCTGGCAATTAAAATTTTGGCATCTCAGAAGGAATTTTGGATTTCTAAATACTGCTAGGAACATTAAAAATTACAGGGACTTTTGAAATTGTACTGAATCTGAAGATAATTATCATATTAGAGGGACATGAGACTTTAGTGTCAAAGGGTGGAAGATTATGGCTTAAAAGCAGTACAGTTTGTCATGTTGACAAACTGTAGTTATCACAATTAATATTGTTAACAACCTAGAATCACACAGCAGACACACCTCTGAGCATGCCATTTCTTTGAGGGAGTTTCTAGACTGAATTAACTGAAGCAAGAGGATCCTCCCAAAATATGGGTGTACTAGGCCACAGGCTGGGGTCTTGGACTAAATAAAGAAGAGAGTGAGCTGACCAGCAGCACTCAGGCTGCTTCCTCAGTAGATTGCCATATGACTAGCTCCTCAGTCTCCTCTCACTATGTTTTCATGCCAGGATGGACTGTGAGGCACAACAAACCTTTCCTCTGTAAATTGCTTCTTCTCATGTATTTGTCATAGCAAGAAAAGTAACACAAGTGTAGGTCACAGACTCACCCTGCAGCTCAAGCCATCAGATACAAAGACTGAGAGATAACCATCTGAATGGTACAGCATTCATCATCAGCTAAACAGAGGAGAACCTAAGGTTACAAACTGTTTTGTTTTGTTTTGTTTAAGATGTTTACATATACTTAATGCTGAACTTTCCCCACTAAGTGTGACTAGAAGACAGGATGAAGAATTTCTTGGAAACATATCCGGCACTTAGAAACAATGAAGTCATTCTATATAAATTTGAAAAACATAAAACCATTAATTTGTTTAGTAATGAGATCACCTCAATTGTCACTAAATTATATCTTACTTAAAGGGGGACAAAATACTGTGTAATTTTCTTAGCACCATGTCTCAATTGGGTGACTAGTTTCCCAACTGGTGTAAATTTTGAAGCACAGAGACATCTTCAAGGATTACAAGAGGAAGAGAACAACACAGCCCTTGCAAAACTGTTCTATGTTCAGGAATGGCTACAGATTTAGCTGTATGGAAGTTCCAAGCACTCTGAAACTGTACCACTTGTTTAAGTTCTGCCAACTCTTTCCCAGGTAGATGGTCCCCTAGCAACTTTGAAAACCTAAACAAGCTAACCCTCTCTCCTGCACTGACAAGGTTTCCTCTCCAATATGCAAATACGGTCACATGCTTTGCTTTTTGAACGGCAGAGAAGCTTTTCTTTGATGCAGCACCCACCCAACCCCAACTACAGCTCCCAACTACACCCCGTCCCAAAACTCTGCACAATTCTGCACACAGCCCTCTCTATTTTCCTGCCTCCTTCTACTCACTTGTAATCCATTTCACTGTCTTTTTCTTTATACTTTTTGGCAGCTCCCCTGTGTCTTCTACAGCCAGGGAGATCTTCACTGATTTTTTCTGTTATAAACAAAGTCTATTTCTTTTAGCTCATGGTTCTGGAGGTACAAGGTCAAGGATCTGGACCCTGGTGACAGCCTTCTTTGTTGCAGATCCACTCACTGGCCACCAAGTCATTAGGGGGTAAAATGCATACTTGCAACTCCTGAAGTCTCTTGACTTGCTAGCAGCCTGTATCTCAACCGTACTTTTCCACAGCCACCAGACACCTTACTGGCCAGGTTTCTTTGTGCCTTCATTTCTCTTAAATTTTCTTAAAACTTTGCTGGCAAGTAAATCTAATGATTCTAACATACAATATCACATCTATCTGTCTGTTTGTCTGTCTGTCTGTCTGTCTGTCTGTCTGTCTATTTGCCTACCCACCTACATACATACTATATCCACTAACATTAATGGACACTCTTTTGTGCCTGGTGTCAAATTAATGGTTTACATACATTATTTTGCATCATGCCTTCTGTAGGTTTTTAGGGAAAATCTATCATGCACCTCTTTTTGTGTGTGGTACAAGCACCTCTTCATGCAGATGTGATCACCTGTGCAACACATGGTATGGAGGCTAGAGCAGGATGCTTGATAGCTTTATCAAATCCCACACCATACTGACTTGAATTCTTACTGACTGAGAAGCTGAATGTTTTCCTTAGAAGTTTCCTGCCTAATTCCTCAGTGCTTTCTGAAGTTTCCTGCCTAATTTCTCAGTCCTTTTGATGTGAATGCTGAGGATCTGAGCTAAAGTCTTGTACAACAAGCTCTCTCACACACAGAGGACTCTCTCCTAACCCCACATGTGTTTCAAGTGAACTACTGAGGGCTACCACAAATCTGTAACCTGCCCAAAGTGTCAGAAACTTTCTAAGTAACTCGGGACTTAAAAAATATTGCCACTGGGTACTCTAAAAGCTTAAGGGCTCACAGAACTCAGTTATGACAACATCCAAAAGACACACAGAGCAGCCAGCTGCTGGGGCAACACAATAAACACCTTGCTCGCCAGAATCCTGTGGAAAACCAATATTCCAAAATCACATCTACCAAGTTCTTCATTGCAACACTTTTGCTGCCTCAGTCTAGTTGTGTTCTATGAGTCACAGGCATTTCAATCAGAGCCCTGGGGCAATCAGTGCTATTTTCATGATACACTCTGTTGTATTTAATTACCAACCGAAAGTAGCCAAATAGTAAAATAATCTTACTTCTACTTGGCCAAGCAACAAATATAGTTTTGAAGTGCATACTAGTGTGTACTACAGATGGTTACAAACAGTCCCACCTGTAGAGACCAAGACAGGAAACTCCAGAGGCATCGAGCTTCTCATTACAGTGCAATCTAATACTGAACAAACTCATGTGCAAGACGGTGAGTCCCTTCTCCACATCAGTGTTTGCCTCTGTGCATAGGTGAACTCAGAACTGTACCAGAAAGGCAGGGTTCAGACAAAAGAATCTGGGCCTCAAATTAGCACTGCATTTTAAAGCAACTCCTCAACTGAGCATCTTAAACAGGATTTTTCTAGTTCTTGATGACCCCCTCCCAAAGTGTGGGAGCTCTTAATAACCTGCTGACAGTTGGGAAAAACAAGTCTGCAGAGGATCTCAGAGCAAAGTTCTGCCTGCACCTATCTGGTTAGTGTACAGAAGAAAAGGCTGTACGACTGCATGTAAGAAAGAAGGAGGTACATGACTGTGTGAAAAGGTCTAACAGAAAGTGGACGTGTTATGTGTTAAAGGTGCTAAAATAGAGGAGCAAGGGCCTTGTGTGAACAATGACCAGACAGCAATAAAACTAAGGGGTTCCTTGGTGTCAGCTAGGTGTCTCCAAGGCCAAGAAGAAATTCCAGGCCCATTCTGAAACACTTCTGCAGCAGAAAGATAGAGACTCCCAAGAGAAGGCCAGATCAACCATGGTCACTGAGGGCAATGGCTGAGTCGCTGCCATGGAAAACTTTTCATTTAGTTTATAGTTTTGCTGACTATAAAGGTAACAGTTATAAAAGTTACAAAGTAGGTCTAGGGAGACAGTCAATAGATAAAGTATTTGTGCAAACATGAGCACAGAGGTTTAGATAACCAGAATTCATATTAATACTACATAGGTGTGAGGGACAGGGGAGCCCTACAGCAAGCTGGGTACCCAGAGTAGCAATACCTGTAACTCTCTGAGATCAACTGAAACTCTGCTTCAATGATTAAGGTGGAAAGTGATTGAAGACAACTCCTGACATCAACTTTGGGTGTCCATACACACCCAAAATACACTCTCACCCCCTCATGCACTTATACACATGCATACATCCATGCAGCACACTACACATATACACATAAAACATAAGTTACAAAGTAATCAAGTACAGTGATGCATACCTCTAATCCTACCATCCTGGAGGTTTAGGGAGGAAGACCAAGAGTTCAAGGTTAGCAAATCTACATAGCAGGATCTGTGCATCATCCCCTAAGAAAAGAAGTTAGTACTGAAGTGTAAAATTCCTCTGTACTAATGCATCTACCCAAGAACACTCTGCTCTGTAGCTTACAGCAGACATTCCACCTTTTGTTACTCTTCTTTTGAGCTTTCATCCTCTTTACATTTGATAGAAATAAGCATTAGTCATTCAAAACTTACTAGTACATTCTCACTTCAGGTTGATCTGAAAGCTTTGTCACTAGGGAGTGGCACTATTTTAAAGGATTAGGACCCTGTTAGAACACGTATGCCACTGGATTTGAGGTTTTCAAAAGCCGTAACCAGGTCCAATGACTCTCTTTCCTGCTGCCAGGATCCAGATGTAGAACTCTCCGCTACTTCTCCAGCTCTATGTCATCCTGCTTGCACCCATGCTCCCTGCCTCAAAGGCAATAGATTAAACCTGTCAAAATGTAAGCATGTCCCAACTAAATGCTTTCTTTTAATAAGAGTTGCATTGGTCATGTCTCTTCACAGCAATAGAACACTGACTAAGACAAGTACCTTGTACAGAGTTGTACTTATAATTCATCATAAAACCAGATTTAATATCTATTTCAACGGCTATATTAATAGCAAAAATTCACCAGTCTCCAGTGGGGAGTTGTTACAAATGGCATGATGAAATCCCTAATCTTAAACATGTAAATGTATTCGCAGTATTACTTGCTTGGAATGGAATCCCTAGGTCAATTATGAAGAATTTAAGTATCTGCCTTCCAATCAAGTTGGACCAATGTTTTGTGGGTCAATTTTGTTATCCACAGTTCCGATGCAATCAGGCATATACAAGGTTTGGGGAGCAATATTCAAGTGAGCAATCTTGTCAGAAGTGCAGCTTTGCAGTGACACTGGGCTGACCTCTGCACACATCAAGGGTACTACTGCTTAGGACAATAATTCCACAGTCATAGCAGAGCCTCTTCACTGCTAAAGAACACATCAAAGGTTGAGTGAGAACTCAGACACTGTACTGTTTCTGTTTTGTTCCTGTAAGTCATGTTTTCCTAACTGGTACAGATACAAAGTAATATGAATTAGAAGTTGTCTAAACTCATACCTAAAAGCAAATGGACTCTCAGCAAAGTCTAAAGCACAGATGAATATGAGAACTTGAATATTGTATACTTTCTTGGGCCTGCCTTCACACATTTTATACATAGAGTTCTCAGCTAGCCTCCTGTAAAAGTAACATGACTGAGCACTACCTACAATATGTGTCAGCTGGGTAACCCTGAGCAAATACTCAGTAATGTCTCTGTCTCTCTGTCTCTGTCTCTGTCTCTGACACACACACACACACACACACACACACACACGAGATGATTCTGTAAGCAGCAAATGAGAAAAAAGAGAAAGCACTCTTAGAGCCACAAGTTACTATGCAAAAGCTCCAGAACATCGGAGAACTTATGATGATCTAGGAACAGCTTCTGGACTCTCTGAATTCAGCCCATCCATACAACCTGCTGGAAAGTACCTTTCTGGAAGACAGGAAAAGCATGCTTGCAATGTGAGAGCAGAGGCAGTCTCTGACCTTCTGCCAGACTACCTTACTACAGGCATGGGATCTAGCTGAAGATGTCTAGCTTGGCTTAAAATATTACAAATGGCATTTTTTTTCCCACCTGGGCCAGCCAAACAGTTCTAGTAAGATTTTGAGATTAGAACTCAATTCCGTCAAGTCTTTGAGTTGCAGTTGTAAATGGGTCTCCATTCACATTTCCCTTAGGTGACAGCCAAAACTGGCCAATAACAGCTTCTGTGTATGTATTGCAAAAGCCACAAACACAAGGAAAACAAAATACTAGAAGAGTTTTCTTCGCTGACATTGTAGAAGAGCTTGTCATTTTCAAAGAGGGCTGAGGTAAAGTGGGGGATCTTCTTGAAAGCCCCTCAGGGATGGAGAAGCTGATCCTGGGCTCCACACTCTGGCATTTATCTTACTGGCTTATCAAATCATTCCAATCACACTCCAGCCATTTTATCTATTTTTAGTTCTCATAGTGAAGATATGCAGAAAGATTGATAGTCACCAAAATGCTATCTATACCAAATCAGAGGTACAAAAATGTCAAGAAACAAAGGGAATCAGAGAAAAGAACGGAGTGAATCCAAGAGTGTTTCTACAGCCCAGCACCCCTGTGTGCTAAGGCACCCAGGACTGAGACGTTATAAATACTCTGCTTGCCATACAGCAGACAAGGAACTGTTCAGCATTACTATATGCTCCTAGGGAAAAATAAGGTAAGAGATGTGATGCAGACTTCGACAGGAAATACAGCAGCTTAAGCAAAATCTTCTGTGACTTACATACCAAGGTGAATATTCCTTACCTAATACCAAATATTTTAGTTAGAATTAATTAAAATAATTTCATATTCTAGGTAGCTTTCAATTCAGGGATGTCTGAAGACTTTCCTTATCATATATCCTTATCTGAAAACCCAAATGCACTGGTATACACCAGAACCATACCATGCTGTCCCAGTGAGTTCCCCAGCAGCCTTCATTTCTGCCAGGATTCTCCTGCTACCTCAGGTTCCCACTAGTCATATTGACACTTTCATCATTCCTCTGTTCACAGGGAAAGGTTTGAATCACTCAGCATAATGATCACACTAGAGAGGAATTCTAAGAATTTCAAAATCATAGCAGAACATATAGAGTACGGCACTAACACCAAGCACATAGAAACACTCACTCTCAAGCATCCCCCCTCTGTAGAGGAAGAACAGACATCAACTGTCTCCATTCAGTAAGCAATCAAGGGCTTGAGATTCCAGAGGCCCAATCTCTACTGTGCTCCTTCTCTGAGCTAGGATGGCATACATATGAGCTATGATGCACAGTCTGGTATCACTTATCACTGGTTTATATTGGGCCACAGCCACTAGCCTGAATGCATAGTGAACACTTTACAAAGTTACCTGTTTTGAAAGACATTCACCAATTATTAAAAATTTAGATTTAATAGTCACAGACTGACCACAGCCAAACGGAGTTTAAGCAAAATCCGTGATAGGTATCCTAAGTTTAATTCTACCCTTAGCACTTTGGTTCTCGGAACTTGACATGTAAACAGGCTAACTTCCTGGCATCATCCAGTGAGAACATAATCTATCCTGCTGCTTCTGTTTCTCCTGGTCAGATAGCTATGTGAAACAAGAAGCTTTTCTTGGCTGATGTAATAAGCTAGCCAGGAGGGCTCCTTTGCTTCTGTACTACTCCCTCTCCAATTGCAAGGCTAATATAAGAACATTTTGAATGGGTGAGGCTAGTAGAACAACCTACCTGGAGCACAAAAGGGTTTCTCTTTTCCTTCCTTCTTCCATAAAGTCTCACGAGTCCTGATATACAAGGGAGCACTTATGGCTCATGTATCAACTCAGCCTGCAAAAAAACTGAAGCTCAATGGCTGTGTTTCTTCTTTGCACTACACATCACACTTTATACTCTAAGAGCCTCAGCCAAGAGCTTCTAAAGAAAACATACACAAAAGACCATGCACTTGGAGATTTTAGACTGACTGGAACTGGTATTAGCTGAATGAATGTCATACAGCAACTTGATGAAAGCTTTTTGTACACTGCTGAGCAAAGAGAACAACAGAATGCTGGAAATGTGAACTATTCCTAGTAGCTCCCTCTTCACTGGTCCAGAGACATGTTAAGAGACTCATGAAGCATGGAGCGAGGAGGACAATTCTTGGTCAGTACACAGTGGTCAGCCACAATGGCTGGCTGCTCCATTATTATTAGAACCTGAGAGTTTCATAAACAAAATAACACAATTAAGGATGGAAGTCTGACTTCCTCAAATATGTAAGAGGAGCCACAGGAGACCAACACCAACATGCTAGAACATAATCAAAAAGTGCTATGATCATTTACTGTTGTTACAAACACCAATGGTAATTAGGCAGGTCCAAATAACAAATAATGGAGCCTCTCTTCATCAGTCTTAGAAAACAAAATCTGAAGCAAGTCTAACCATGTCCTTCTGGCCAAAAGCTCCCCTTTTTCTTAGCAGGCACATAGTCTACCATTGCAGCTTCACCTTTTCCTCCTAAAACTGTTGTCCTCTTCCTCCCTGCAAAACCATGTGTTTCACCAAATTCCAGGTCTCCGCTCCTGTTCTTTCCTAGCAACAATGCTCAGCTTAATCCTGGTTGCTCACTTTTTTGTGCAGTCTTGGCAGCAGCAGCTGTCTTGAGCTGTGTTCCTCTCCCACTCCCTTTAGCATGTGGATATTGTGGAGCTGCACTTCAGTTCAGTTAACATTCCCTCTTCTCTGTTAAGGACTCTTCTGACAAGAGAACTGACCATGCTGCTAACGCGTAACATCACAAATACATCAAGATGGTATATTCTGAGGCACTCCCAGGCTAATTTACTCCCTCCTAACATTTATGCCCGTTGGTAACCACCTCCTCCAGCCATGTGTGAACACATGGCTTGTTTCTAATCAACAGAAAATGACATGTGTGTCACTATATTGATAGTGACTTCCATCTTGCCAGCACACTCCCTCATGGGCCTAGTTACATGAAACAAACAAGGCACTAAGGCCATCCAAAGCAACCTAACTACAGCCCTCTAACAATATTAAAAAACAAAAAAATAAAAAACCTATATCCTTCTGACTCCAGATTTTATGAGCTATTAAGAGATCACTGGATCCAACCAACCCAAGACGTTAAGAATGTCACCAAATAGCCCTTGAAACCTATAGCAGAGATGTTTCCATTTTGGTGGACTTTTCAATGTCCTTGATGGAAGATAGAAGATCAAGATGGCTCAGTCAGTAAGGTGGCTACTGGGAAAGTATGAAGATCTAATTGTGATTGTCTGAACTAGTGCTGGAATGATGGACATAGGCAGATCCCTGAGGTCTTTGGCCACCCACCCTAGCATAATTAATGAGTCCAGTGATCTGTCTCAAAAAGAAACTTGACATCTAGTACATATCTACTCAAGCACATGTATAAGCTGTGAGTATATACACAATTTAAAAAGACAAAACAAAACAAAAAAACAAAACTAAGTGCCTTGACTTATAGCTTTCTTTTATTATGCACCTATAAAACCTTCATGGCATCCTTCCCCTTCCCCTTCCCCTTCCCCTTCCCTTTCTTTATTGGAAAATGGTATTTGGGACAACACAAATCTGTATTCCTGAGTCAGTCACCCTTGTTGGGCTTCAGAATAAACTCTCTCTTATTTTCTTTTTAAGAATTTTGTTTTATCTCGAAAAACCAAAAAAAAAAAAAAAAAAAAATGTGTTTTATCCGCCAGCCAGAGAGCACAAAGGGAGGGACTCATGTCTCCACCTGTATAGGTAATTGAGGGTGGCCTTGTCAGACATCAGTGGAAGTGGAGGGCCATGGTCCCCGAAAGTTTGTATCCCCTAGTGTTGGGGAATTCGAAAGCAGGGAGATGGGACTGGGAGGATGTTTGGAGCACACCCTCATAAAAATAGGAGGAGAGGGTATGGGATAAGGGGTTTTCAGGGAGAATGGGAGAGGAGATAACATTGAAAGGTAAATATGTAAAATATCCATTAAAAAAAAAAACAGATAAAGGGTCTAAAAAAAAAAAGAGAGAGAGAGTGTTTACTTATTTTAAATTACTTTCAAAAGTTTCTAGGAGATGCTAATTGGCTAAGATCTTATTTTAGGCTCTCCACAAAAGAATTTAAGTCTCTGTTTAATATTCTCAAGAGATGTAAATACTAATTTTCCTCAACAATTAATTGACAAAAGAGAAGTAATCTCACAAAAAGTAGAAGAAGCTATTACTAATCGATATATTATATAGTCTGATTAGTTGTTGGCTGTGCTATAACAGTCCTTTGACAAAAGATTATTAATATAGATTTATATATCCTTAAATAGGGTTTTCATGACTCTCTGAGTGTGGAAGGAGTGATTGTTGGCACTTCTGCCCTGATTTTACAGGAACTCTGAAAAACTGGCTTTAAAAACAAAAGAGGGAGAATGGTACCTCGCCCCTGAAATACTCTCCATCATGCCTTGTTCACTTTTAACTCTCTAAAACTGAAAACTCATGGCAAATCTGCTGTTGACTGCCTCTGGCATCACCGAGACCAACAAAAACTATGCCACAGATATGGGGAAGGACCCTCTTATCCTTAAAGAGAATGGCCCAGACCCAGTTCCCTTATGGGGCTGAGGATTGATATGCCTGTTTGATACCACAGAAGGCACAGCTAATTGGCTACCAAAAAGATTAATGAAATAAATAGATACCCCACAAAGCCAGGCCCAACCATAAATAAAATGAATAACAATTTACATCCAGGGAAGAGAAATCTCCCTGAGAATTCCCTTCTTTTTCCTTTCCAGATAAAAATAAATCACCTGTGATGTCTGCTGTTAGAAGTTCTAATCCAGATGCTGGCCTCTGAACTTATACTACTCAGACCTTCGAAGGGCCACTGACAAGAACATCAAACAGCTAGAGATTGACATCACTAATCTGAAGAAATCCCTCGTTTCGCTGTCTGAAGAGACCTCCAAAAATCGCAAAGATCCTTATTGGACTTGATTTACTTTATTATAATAGAAAAGTCTGTGTACAGCTCTTGACTGTGTACAGCCCTTAAAGAAGAATGCTGCCTTTACATAGACAAGACAGGGATGGTTAAAGACAGCATGAAAAAGGTCAGAGAAGGCCCTGAGAAAAGCCTGAGAGAGAAATAGACAGATGAATGCTGGTACAAGAATTGGTTTTCAGCCTCTCCAGGGTTGCCAACCCTACCTCCTCTCATCTTGGGACCATTATTTGGGTTCTTTTTGCTTATTTCTTCTGGTCCCTGGGCCTCAAATAGGCAGACTAACTCTGTGAAACAACAGATAAATAATTTGGTAGCAAAACCTATTCAGATACATTATCATAAGTTAGCTATGGAGGACCACGAGACTCAAGATGAGGTTGTTACTTTATCCAGGGTGTTCAAAAAACCCATCTCCACCCAACCTAAAAGAGGGGACTTCCACCCCTAGACCAAGCAGAGAGGGGCCACCCAGAACCCCCTCTGACTGGTGACCTGAATTCTTGCTTAGGCTGCGAGGTTAAGCACTGCAAGGGAATATCAATAAAAGTTAAAAATATCTCTCTGGGTTCCCTCAGGGACAAGCCTGACTGCATAGGAATTGATGTCAAAAGTATCCCCTCTCCAGGAAAAAGACATCGGGATGGGTATGGCCCTCATGCCTCACTGAACAACAACATGGGGACCGGAGCCATTATAAGGTCCCCTTCAATCACTGGAGGTCAGGCCTCTATCCCCACCTTCCCAAGATTAGAATTGCCATAGCCCTTCTATACTTAGAGAAGGGAGGAGAAGGGAGGAGGGCATCCCTGCTTACACACTGAAGGCCTAAAAGCAGCCATAGGCCTAGAATCAGCAATAGGCCTGTCATACATGTATACTAACACCAAGTCTTGGGTCTCTGTGGAAAAACATTGAAACAGAGGGCTATAAGCTATTAACAGGCAGCTTTTGTGGAAATTTACCAGCCTGAGTAGTCATAGACCTTGTAAATAGGTAGCCTTGGCAGACAATACCAACTTATATAAGGCCAAGTGAGTCATAGGCAGAGTCATAGTGACCTGTCCCCTGAACCCTCACCCAGCCAATACCCTGTTCTGAAAGATATCTGTAATCCCCCGAAAACACACACTCCAGTGTCATCCCCTTCCCCACATCCTGCCTTTCTGTGTTTATAACCCCTGTGTGAATGAATTACGATTTGAGAAAAAATAAATAAATTATTTATAAAAAAAAAAAAAAGAATTGTGTTTTATACCAACATTACAGATTTGTCCTTTTAGACTGAGCTTTTCAAGGGACTATTTCATTGATCTCAGTCATCCATCCTTACTTGTTGGCAATCAACCAATGTTTAAGGTTAGCTAAATCTTGATCTGTGATTACCAGATTGTTGTTTCAAGTATCTGTACTTTCAAAGCATGGGCTTCCACCTCATGTCCCATCTCACAGCCACAGCAGCCATGCTCAGTGGAGCACACTTTGCACTTTGTCTAGATACTTGAAGCAGTGTGGCACACTTGGCCAATAGACATTAAAAATGTTTCCTCACCCCTACCCTATGGCTTGGCTCTGGCTCTCCTACATTCCTTCCCCTGTCATAGGGAGATTTACCTCTAACCCAAATAGGGCTCTCATCTTCTGGGCCTTAAAAGAAGACATCTGGAGCCACAGCCTACCTACTGCCATGAAGAACACGAGTAAGAAATAAAGGTTTGTTCCTACCAGCTGTGAGATATCTATAACCAGGCAAAACCATTAAGATTTTCCAGATCATTCAGACAAGACAGGTATCAAAGTCTCACCTGGAACATAAAATATTAGTATCATATTCACAGCTTTTTCAGAAATTATGTTACATCATCATAAAATAGTTCTTCAAATTGTTCGGAGACATTTATACCTCACTGTTTTCCAGATGTGAACTTCTTTTTACCCATGTTTTACACAAAACACATCTAACAACCTAACTTCAGCAACTAATACAGGTACTGTCTTGAAGTCTTAGAGCTAAGGCATTCTAAGAAGGCTAATGTTTGTTAGCCTCCTTTTAAAGATTTTGTTCTATACCATTTGCAATGCTTAAAAGTCACAGATTCCCTTACACACAGGCAAGACAGTAGAACTACTTTCTTTTAACTTCTATTTTAATATGATCCCAACATTTTCCTACACTGGCTCTTTGTTTGTGTTTGTTTGTTTGTTTTTCAAGTCAAGGTCTCTCTGTGTAACAGCCCTGGCTGTCCTTAAACTCACTTTGTAGACCAGGCTGCCTTTGAACTCAGAGGTTTCTCTGCTTCTGCCTCCCAAGTGCTGAGATTAAAGCCACATGCCACCACAACTGGTTACTATCTTTTTTTTTTTTCAAACTTAAGAATTATATGAAGTATCAGTTAAAATTTCTGTAATTTAAAAAAAAAATAGAATTTTAACTCTATTCTTCAACCTTTTGTTACTCCCCTGAAGTCTTATTTTTTTCCCTTTTTACAATTGTTTTTCAGCTTCCTGCAGTTTCTTCTCACTGACCCAGACTCTATCTTGTCTTGTGGTCTGGCATCCTTTACATGGCTGCTTCCTCATATAAGCAGACAAAAGCTGTGGTATCATCAGTTTGGCAACAATGGCTGGTGCATAAATGCAGCATCTATTAGAAAACATGGGGAATGCCTTCACACCTACATCTAGTGATCTGGGGCTACCTGCTTTAGATCAGGGACAAAGCACAAAGATGAAAAGGAGTAAAGTGCCCCAGAACTTAAATGGGAGCCTCAGCAGACACTGGCCAGGCCTGTCAAGCTGCCAGCCAGTGCACAGTCAGTGTTGCCACCCTCGTAAGTGTTGGAGGTATGAGAGCTGATGGCAGTACACAGTCTTCTTCAGGAAATATGTTCTTTTACCTACTAAGAAGCTTTACAATCAGCAAATTTGGTTTATGTATTCACCTCACAGTCTGGGTCAATGTAAAAGACTGTTTTTGTTTTACATCAAAAGTGGGAAACATGAGGCTGGTGATATATATATGCCTTTAATCCTAGCACTTAGGAAACACACATAGGCAAAGTAAGCAGCCATCTTGAGCTACACAATAAGTTGCAGGAGAGTCAGGGCAACACAGTGAGTGGGAGCATACTGGCAATGCCACTGACGTGTCCCCAGAGACCCAGAAATTCCTCCACCCTCACCTGACACCTGCCAGGTGTGCCAGGTGTACAGCTAGATAAAAGAACTCCCCACCCCAGCTCTCTCTCTGTCCTAGGTGTCCTCTCTCTCTCAGGATGTCCTCTCTCCCTGACTCCTATTTTTCTCTGCCCTCAAGGCTCTGCTCCCATCTGCCTGTCTACATGCCCACTCTACCCCTTTCCAGGCCCTCCTTCTCCCCTTCCCCCAGTTAACCCTTTTTACAGCAGGTTTGTTACACAGCGTGATTATTCAGGGGCTCACCTTAGCATGTGCCTACCATCATACTGCCTTGCCATATTATAGTTACAGTGAGATCCTGTCTCAAAATATAGGGAGGGAAGGGACTGCTTGTTCCATCACCTACATTCTTCAATAAAGCTACATGAGTTTTAATTCGCTACTCAAGAAAACAAATCTTCAACTTTGTCTTAGTTACTTTTCAAGTACAGCAAAAAGACACCATGACCAAGGCGATTTATAAAAGAAAGCATTTATTTGAGGTCTTGTTTACAGTTTCATGGGGTGAGCCCAGACTTCCATGGCAAGGAGAATGGCAGCATGTAGATAGGCATGGCACTGTGGCAATAGCTGAGAGCATCCATCTGGTCCACCACAAAGGGGAGAAGGGCGTTCCTTTTGAAACCTCAAAGCCCATTCCCAGTGAAACAATTCCCCAAACAAGGCCTTATCTCCTAGCCCTTCCCAAAAACACTTTTATCAATTAGGGACCAATAATTTAATTATATGAGCTATGGAGGCCATTCACATTTAAGCCATTATACTCTACCCACTGGTCTCCATAGGCATGTAGTTACAATAACATAAAAATGCATTCAGCCCAACTTCAAAAGTTTTCCATAGTCCTTCAGTTTCAACATTGCTTAAAAGTCCAAACTGCCTTCTGAGAGTAAAATCACTCTCTTAAATGTAATCTCCTGTAAAATCAAAAAGCAAATTACAAGCTTCCAACATAAAGTGTCTGGAATATACATTACCATTACTATTCCAAAAGGGAGGAAGCAGAGCATTAATATGAAAATACTGAACCAAAGCAAGAACCTAAACTCAGCAGGACAAACTCCAAATCCTATTAACTCTATGTCACAGGTTATTTCTCCACTGGAGAAATGAGCTAATGCAAACCAGATTAAATTATATTAAAGGCAGATTTATTGGGACGCTGCTCTAAGGCATGATGGGTGAGTGTACTTGTACCAAGGACTGGGGCCAGGAGAGTCACCATGGGGAAAGGGCAGAGGAGAGAGAAAGAAAGGGAGTTCAGAGAGAGAAGAAAGAGACCAAAATATCTAGATTATATAGGGAAGAAGCTCTGGCAGGAGGCTGGAAAGTTCAGGGTTGAGGACAGGGTTTGCCAAGTAGAGACTGAGGGATGCTAGGAGAACCTGGATGCCAAGTCTGCTTTGATATGTAAAATATGAACCCAGTCCCTTGTCTGGTGTAGACACCAAACCCTGTTGTCTAAAGTCAAAGGGCTTACTTTGGATCTCTCACTCCTGGCTTTGTTCACTGTAACAATTTCATCTCTTGGGCTGACTCCCTTGTATACAGTTAAACTCAGCAGACATCCTCAGGCTCTGCTATCTGGCTTTACTTTCACATCTTCATACAATGGCCTCCCTGACCACACACCTGGCTTTGGGGGCCTTAATGATTCCATAACCCTTTACTTCTTTCTGACTCTAAATCCAGAACCATGTCGCATAATGTCAACTTCTTCTGCTTGTTTGGGCCCCCAACCCCCATCCTCTGTGCATAGGTTTGCACTTGTTAAGATTTTCCTTTGCTGAATAAACTTTCCTTTACTCTAGGATTTCTTAGGCATTTCCTCTTCACAAGTTGTAAGCTTAGCTTGATGGGGTCTTCTCCACTCTCTTTATCTCATTTCCAACCAGGACTTTCTTTAAACTTCTCGTATCTGTACACAAAAATTTGGACCCAATATTAAATTTCCTGGTGTTCTTTTTCTTCTCAAACTCTTCATTTTGTTTTTGTTTTTTTTATCTCCTGCTTATTCATTTTCATTGTAGCTCTGCATAAAAGTGATCACAAGTAACTCTATAACAGAGTTAACAGTAGGCTATCTTGAAACCTCTGCTAACAAAATTAGTTCAAAACTCTTCAATTAAGCTTCAGGCAAAATCTTGGGACAAGGGTTAAAAGAAGTCATATTCTTTGCTAATATCACAAAAATGACCTTTAGTCCAGTTGCTAATATTGCTCCCCTCCAAAACCTAAAGTGGAGCCTCCACAGTCCAAACTGCTTTCAACAATACTGTCTTTCAAGCTCCTACTAGGATGGCCCATTAAGCCTTCCATAATCCCCCAAAGAACAGAATGGTCAGGACTGTCACACCAATACTCCACTGCTGGTACCAATATCTGTCTTAGTTACTTTTCTTTTACTATTAAGAGACACCATGACCAAGGTTACTTATAAAATAAAGCATTTAATTAGGAGCTTGCTTACAGTTTCAAAGTGTGAGTCCCTGACCATCATGAAGAAGAAAATGGAGCAATGAGGCAGGCATGGCACTGGGGCAATAGCTGACAGCTTACATCTGAACCACAATTGAGGGTCAGGGTTGGGGTTCTGGGTAGAAAGGATGGAGGGCCTGAGGTGGGCTTTTGAAACCTAAAAGCCTGATCACAGTGACACACCACCAACAAGGTCTCATCTCCTGATGCTTCCTAAAATATTTTCACTAGCTAGGGTCCAAGCCTTCAAATACATAAGCTAACTAGGGTCCAAGCCTTCAAATACATAAGCTATCTGGGCCATTCTCATGTGGCTAAGATGGGCCTCTACTTCATGGCCTTGCCTAAGCCTCCCAAATACTGAGTCTGAAAAATTTGTTACAAATAACTGAAAACTTTCTGGAATCTAATAACTAACTTCACAGCCTCTACCAATTAAAAGCCTAAGAATATAATAAGATAATATCTGAGGGTACAACACAAATGTCCAGACTTTTCTTGATCTTACTAGAATATGGAAATGGGTAACTTGAATTTGAGTTAGCAGGCCATGGTCACTTATATTGGACTCCAAAATAAACTAGTTCTTTGAAATGTGGTTTTACAATGACACATGCACCAATACATTTCACAGTCATGCTAAATTTGAGTAAAAAACTATTCAGAGGGACAAAAGTTACCTTTGCTTGAAATGACTAACCCTGTGTACTGTATGGAAATATCATCTGTCAATAAAAAGCTGACTGACCAATGAGCTGAGACATAGAGAGTAAGACGTCCAGTAGAGAGGATTCTGGGATAGAGACAGATCCGGGAAGCAGATTCACCCCAATTCTGAGGAAGATGGATGAAACTGAGGAGAGGTAACCAATCACATGGCATGGCTTAGAACAAAATAAATAGGATAACTGAGTTACAAGCTAGGGAAATGAGACAGAGCTTTTGGCCTAGGCAATTATTCATAATAATTCATTCTCAGAGTTGTTATTTCATGAACTTGAATGTGGGTAGAAAAGCCCATGGCTATATAACCCCTCTCCAAGAGGAAAAATCATACTTTAGGATAAAGTCGAGCTTGCTCCCAGAAAAGCAATTCTATTTTTATTTTTATTTTTATTTTTATTTTTATTTTTATTTTTATTTTTATTTCTATTTCTATTTTACTGTGGTTATTCAAAAGTACATTCTGGCCTTGTCATTTTATCCAGACTGTTGAGGTCCCAAAGCCCCTTCAAAACTGAGGCTTATGTCAGAATTCATTAACAGGTACAGTATCTGTTAGCAAGGACTAGAACCCCACAAAAAGTCAGTCTGCCCCAAGATCAGTTGTCATGTGAGAATCATAACCACAACCCTATGGCTCTAACAGAACAACACACTGCTCTGGACTCTGTGGGAAACAACACATTCAAATACCAGAACATGGTACAGGAGCTGACACCCAGTCTGAATCTGTTGTCTGAGCTCAGGAATGCACATTGTGAACGAGAACATTCACTTCCCTGGTTGTTCTCTAACCTGCATGCCACTGCATGTGCACACCACACACAAACAAAACATAAATGGAAATGTTTTTTTGCATTTACAAAAGATTCGGTTTTTTAAAACCAATTACCCTTCTCCCCTTCTCTAAAGGTATTTTGTTTTTGTTTTTTACAAAACAAAAGTGAGTTGCCTACCTTTTCAATCAAATGAATACTTTTAAAAGTTTAATTATCAGGCTTTTCACAGAGACGGGAGAATTGCAAATGTTAACGAGGCAGTTAGGAAGTGAATGTATTCTTGAGTTGCCTTTCAGGATTCTCAAAGTGCAGGGATTAATGAACTAAAAAGTAAGCAGAAAATCAGGACGCAATCCAGAGTCTCTAGGAGAAAGAGCAGCAGCATCTAGCAAGCAGCAGATACTGCACACCTCCCCAGCAGTCAAGAATGCTGTGTTGTGAGGGCACACTGCCCAGCTAATGGAATAAAGGCATAAAAGGTACATGGGCCTAGGAGAAAAAAAACAGACATACAAACAAAAAGCCATGTAGAAAAAGTAACTCACGTCTGCCACCCAGTCATAAACCTGCTTCCATACCAACTGCTTTCTTAAAGACCAGCAGACATTACCCCGTTGGCACTTCTGCCACCTTACTACTCAAGAGCTAGAGAAGTTCGGCAAACGTAAATGTGCTAAAGCTACAGCTCAGAGTGGGCTGCCTCTTTATGGGAACCAGGGAACAGATGTGAGGTAAAAGAGATGTGTGAGTGAAAACAATTCCATGAGGCTTTGAGATCACCACCTTTTCCACAACCTCTTGAGAAACATATTGTGTATAAGGTAGATGTGTATATAACATGGGCAGACACAGTAGAAGGTGAACAAAGTTTGAAACAGATGAATCTCTATTATCTGAGTACGTCCAGCATAACCCATTTGAAATTGGGAATAGAAAGTGGAAGGAGAAAGGTGTGATGGCAAATATGCACTGATGGAAGTTGCAGGCTTTGAAGACAGAGAGAAATCATGAGTTAAGGACACAGGCAGAATATAGAAGCTGGAAAAGGCAAGAAAACAGACTCTTCCCATCACCACTTGTACGTACGCACGCATGCACACACGTACGTATACACACACACACACACACACACACACACACACGTGCACATGCATGCACTTTTAGTCTGGTGACACCCAGGTCAGATTTCCAAACTGCAGAGGTTTAAGATAACACATTTGTCTTGTGTTGGACTACTAAAAAGCAGTAATAAAACCAACTTGCAGCCATTCCAAGGACAACGCATCCATTTGCAGCAAGCACCCTTGCATAAGATATCAAAGCCATCAAACAGCTGGTACAGATAGACACATCCCCTTATTTAGTGTCCCAGTAAGAAAAGCCACAGCCTGAGCGCCACAGAATTGCTGGCTCCCAGAAACACGAGGAACTCATAGATATTAGTCAGCCTGCATTCTAATATTTCAGAGGACTACTAAAAAGCACACGAACTACATAACACTAGACACCAACCAGGTCTTACTGGCTTGAAATGACTCAGGTCCATAACCTAGGCAGAACTGAGGACAACGTATACAAGAGTCACATCTGATCTGGCTAATTTCTCGAAAATTCTAGCTTGGCATGGAATATTCTATAGCTGCTTCAAATATTCAAATGTGATTCATCTATGGCTTTAATTGTTACCCTGGGGATCCCAGCAGCCAGTATACTCTGAATATAGAATTGAGTTTTATCTTTTAACCACAATACATTTTAAGCGATGAGTAAATGTCAGTATAGAACTATTTTTAGGAGCATGTGAACATTCACCTAGCCTAAACATAGACAGTTCAAGAACTGATTTCTTTCTGGATTCATTCCAGTGTGAAATTATCACTAGACACTACCCTGTGAAAAGCCATTCTGTTGCATTTTGCCCCAACCACATCTTTACCAATCAGAACCAAGACCAGAGTCCTGCTGCATCTGGGCCTCCTGTGGATTCCCGTTTCCCCCTACTAATGCCTTCTTGTGAGGGTTCATGTCAGAAACACATCTATACCTTCATGTTCATTGAGGCATTACTCACAACAGTCAAGATATGGAATCGACCTAGCAGTCTATCACACCACTTCCTCGCAGCAGAGTCTCCCTGACTAAACAACATGGCAAGGACAAAAAAGAAGGGTGTTGAGAACTCCCCAAATCTGTCAAGCCTAGGAAGGTGGTAGATCACATGTGTGATCTCATCTGCTCTGAATGACAAGTCAGGAGGATCTTGAGCTCTCCAACTGGGCTAACACTATGTTTCAGGCCAGGCTAAAGGGCCTCCTTTATAGAATGTGTTAGGCAAACAACAAAAATGCCTAAATCTAAATATGCATTAACCCTCTAACTTGGGAGTTCTAATCTTAAGTGTTTTCCTAAACAACAAAGCAAAGATGTAGCACCCACGTGCATACACACAATTAATCAATTTTGACTTCAAATCACTTTCTATTGACCTAATAATACATTTCAAATGACAATTTTAATACATAGGAAGACAACAGCAAAACAAAAGCAGTAATTTTATAACTCAGGGAAGCTAACCAAAACCATCTCCACATGCGTTAATAATTCTGTAGCAGGCAGTCCTAAAGTAACAACATAGATTAAGTCTTTTTAGCTCTATAGTTTTTAATGATCAGCACTCTTTTCAGTTGGTAGCAAAAACACAAAATATCTTTTTGAATTTCACAAAACTTAAAATCTATACACCTAAGTTTGTTCAGATGTTAAGACTTCATATAAAATAAGGCAAATGCTTCTTCCAATATGAAAAGCAAAAGTCCAGACAGGATGACTCATACCTAGAATCTCAGTAGCCAAGTGAGGTAAGTTTGAAATACACAGTCATTTCCAGGTTATCCCAGGCCACAGTCCAACTCTTTGAAAGTAAGAAAGGGGAAAAGGAAAAGAAAAGGAAATCTTCCTGTCATGAACATTTAAAGGAAACCTGTGCAAACATTGTCTTCTAGCTGACAATGACTTTCATTGCTCTCCTAGGCACTCAGCTTCAAAGTTCTCCAGCTAAACTTCACCTGCTCAATGGCAGCACCACTGTGTCAGTGGCACACTTGACACAGTGCTGACTTTTAGGAAGAAAGCCCAATGACAAATTTCTCTGGTGCAGTTGGCATTTTCTACCTTCCAAAGTCCTAATGTCCAAAGCTCAACAATGAAGCAGATGTGTCTGCTTAAACCTACTGACAATTGGACATTTCCTGAGTAGCTTAGAAATCACCCACGAGGACATCTTATCTTAACAAGCACTGACTCTAGAGCGTCATGTTTCAAATTCTCACCCAAGAACACTCCCAAAGTAGATTTACACCAACTTTACTGTGACAAAAAAAACTTCGCTGGTATGTTTGCATCAATTTGCCAGCTCCTTACACTATGTAAGTCTCCAATTTAGATCGCAGGGATTGGCAAGTATCTTCACCTGCTGACATGTCTCACTAGCCCCAAAATCTAAGTTGCTTTTTGTATTGTTGTTATGGTTTGCTTAGATAGATAGATAGATAGATAGATAGATAGATAGATAGATAGATAGATAGATAGATAGATAGA
>NW_021604598.1:10850893-10859414 GCF_004785775.1 Grammomys surdaster | reverse complement strand
AGATAGATAGATAGATAGATAGATAGATAGATAGATAGATAGATAGACAGATAGATAGATTTAAATGTTTATGGCTGCCTCGCCTGCATGTATGTATGTGCACTATATGTGCACCTGTACTAGGTAAGATCAGAAGGCATTGGATCCCGAGTCACCATGTGGTAAGGAAGCTGGGAACTGATTACAGGTCCTCTGTATGAGCAAACAAGTGATCTTAGCCACTGAGCTATCTCTTTAGACTCAAACCTCAGTTTTTAAAAGAAGATGATTTCTTTAAATTACAATAACTATGAAGGTTCACAAGACTAACTTAGAACTCAAAACTTTTGAGGAAACACTGAAACAGTAGCTGGAAAAATTAAATACTAAATCACTTCAGGGGCAGTATCTGAAGCCCAGAATACATTTACATGTCTGTCTCTCGTGTGTGTCTCTCTCTCCACCCCTCTCTCTCTCCGTCTTTCTCACAAAACCAAAAGTACCCCACCAAACACATTTCACAGAAGTGAAAATGCATGTAGCCTTAATAGTGTACACTATGTGATTAAAGCTAACTTCCCAGTCTGGTACTATATATATGGAATCATAAAACTGTGATTCCAGCATTTGCAAGTTGCAGGGAGAAAGATTACAATTTTGAGACCAGTACCTTGTTCCAAAGGAGTGGGGGATGCTGTAATATAAGAACTCAAAATGCTTTATGACTCATATCTTACTATTTTGCACTGTTGCCTAAACTCTGAGTATCCTAATGGTATACCTGTACTCTACGTAAGAGTAGTTTTAAATTAAATGTAACATTATTTGTTCGTTTTTGACACAAACTCTATGCAGCCCTCCTTGTTCTGGAAATCACTGTGTAAATGAGGCTGGCTGGCATCAAACGCAGATATCCATCCACCTGCCTCTATCTCTAGAGTGCCTGGATTAAGGATGTGGGCTACTATGTCTGGTCATAACATTATTTTTGACTACTTCAAAAGCTCCTGCTGCATATGTGCGGGGAAGCTTAGGTCCAGCCCATGTATGTCCTTTGGTTGGTGCTTCAGTCTCTGAGAATCCCAGGGGCCAAGGTTAGTTGACTCTGTTGGTCTTTCTGTGGAGTTCCTATCCCCTTTAGGGTGGTGATCCTTCCTCCTGTTCTTTCCTAAGTGTCCGCAAGCTCCATCTACTGTTTGGCTGTGGATGTCGGCATCTGACTGAGTCAGCTGCTATGTGGATCCTCTCTGAGGACAGCCATGCTAGGCTCCTGCCTGTAAGCATAAAAGTATCTATCATTAATAGTGTCAGGGACTGGTACTTGCCCATTTGGACAGTCATTCCCTCAGATTCTCCTTGATCCCCCATCTCTGCATTTCTTGTAGACAGGATAAATTCTGGGTAGAAAGTTTTATGAGTGGGTTGGTGTCTCACTCCACTGGATTTTCTGCCTGGATACAGGAGGTGGCTTCTTCAGGTTCTATGATGAGCCCCCAATGATGTGAGTCACAGCTAAGGTCAACCCCATTGATTCTGAGTGAGACAACTCAGACCCAAAAGGACATGAATGATGTACTCACTTATAAGTGGATATTAGCCATAAAATACAGGATGCCCATGCGACACTCCAGACCCAAAGAAGCTAAACAAGAAAGAAGGCACAAGTGAGGATGCTTGGATCTCACTTAGAAGGGGGATTAAAATAAGAAGCAAATGGAGGAAGGGAACTAGGAGGGAGAAGAGATGGGGAGGTTCAGTATCAGGTGTGGTGAGGGATAGGAGAAAGGGCCAGATGGCCACGAGAATGAATGGAAACCTGCAACTGACTGGGGTGGAGAGGAGGGGGCATCTACAGGACAGAGACTTGGATAAGGGAGGTGCCCAAGAAACAATGGAGGTTTTACAATTCTATCAGGTCTGGTTCCTGAAACTGGCAACATTTAATACTGATGTACTTAACATAATGTCTTGGTCCTTATAGCTGTTCAATACACACTTAGGAGAATAAAGGAAGAGTCTGTTGAGCGCAATGATCAGTATCATCAAATGCCTTATCAAACACTATACATTCAGTATCCTATGCTTGCTCAGATTCCAGGAAATCTTCCTCTCTGAGCATAAACAGTGTTGGGATTAAAGATATAAACTCATGTAAAACACCATGCCCAGATATAAACCACAACTTGTCCTTTAACTCAGGATGCTACCTCAACTTTTCAAGTGCTGAGATTATGTCAAAATTCCTAGTAATGTCATTTATATTCTTGTTTATGAAAAATTCTATCTCCAAAACCTTTTCAAGTTAGATTTGGTGATGTACACCTATAGTCCTTGCACTTCAGAGTCTGAAGAAGGACTAAATCCACAGCTTGGGATGAACAAAATCAGGGTAAATCAAGTTCCTTTCTTAAAAATTGTTTCTTTAACTTTTGAAATTATAACATAATTACATTATTTCTACCTTCTCCTCTCTTCTCCAAACTCTCCCATATACCTGTTCTTGATCTCCTCCAAATTCATGGCCCCATTTTCATTAATTGTCCTTATTAGCACACTTGTATATTATATACACATATATTCTTAAATATAATCTGCCATAATAATCCTAAGGTCCAAAAGTGGCACCCAGACCAACAGCTCTCTAATTGGATATAAGATTCAACCAACTAGAGGGAAATCATATCTGGTACTAGAAACCTAGCTAAGTACTCAGCTCAACATGAACTGAACAAGGAAAACAACAACAGACATGCTAATGTGTGTACAGGAGAAATACCTCAGGGCCTGAACCCTGGTAAAGATAGATAGACTACTAAAGAATGTTGACTGAAGGAGAAACAGTCTTTCCAGAGAAGAACACAACAAATGGTTATCCAGTACCAAATAAATGGTCAGCCCTGAAAACCTTTTAGGAACTTATCCTAAAGAAAGGCTGTAGTGACAATTTTGGTTTCTTTAAACACATAAATTGTTACAGGAATGTTTTTGTTTTAATCACAAGTGTGGGATACAGGGCTCCTTCAGACTGCCCACAGCAGCAGACTATAATCTGCCTTGTGCTCTATCTAGCAGGGGCATGGTTTTGACAAGCTGCAGATAGTTTTTGCAAGTGCATGTGATATTTGGAATCCTGGGGACTCTGCTGCTTGTTGCTGTTTGCTGGTTGGAGATATCCTGCCAAGGAAGCTCAACACTGGCCCAAAGAACTCAGGGCCCTAATCAGTAGTCTAAGGAGATCAATACCCTCTTTCCCCTACAGCCTTCTTTCTCTACTACCTAGTGTTGGGGAAGGGATAAGGGTAGAGAAGGGAATCCATAAAGTAGCTAAAAGTCAAGTTACAGAAAGTTCTCAAAAAAAAAAATGCAAACAAGATACTATGGTTATTACATACCAGTTTTTTTAAAAAACATACTTAAACAAAATTCAAATCAAATGGCTCAAGTCTAGTATAATCAGTATTCTCAATTAATTATGGGTACTGTGGCTACAGCTCAGTCCATAGAATATCTGCCTAGCATGCACTAAGGCCTGAGTTTGATTACCAGCACTCCAAAAGCCAGCTGTGATGCTTTGCAATGGTGTTTCTAGCACTTGGAAGCAAGAATAACAGAAGTTCAAGGCCACCTTTGTTACTAATACTATTTAATAAATGTTTTAGACAATCCCTTAGAGGTCTTCCTTTCATAAAAAAAAAAAAAAAAGGAAAATTATATAGTCATAGAATTGTCCCATTTATATCCATCCACATGTATGAATATAAAAACGGATATATATCTGAAGGAAAAAAATCAGTAAGTGAATAACTAAATTTGCTTTCTGATGCAAATATATTTCAAGCAATACATTGTATATGTAGATATTCCACTAAGATAATCATAAATATTTTAGTCAACATAAAATACTACTTTAAAATACCAAAATAAGCACTGTTCTGTCTGCCATACCAGAGTATACAAATGATCCTTTTCTATATTCTTTTCTCAATTTTCCATTCAATAGCTTCATTAACAAGGTAGAAGGCAATATTTAAAAATGAATGTAATCTTTAAGATTACTGTTGTCTATACTGGTCTTTATACAGTACATAGTACAGAAATCCAGCTTCTTGATCAATTTTATTCTTGTCAATTTTAACATTAAATGACAATACAAATTTGCCAAAGAATAAAAGTTTCAAAGTACAACACTCCTAGCAAAATTCTACTTCTGGGTAAAAGCAAGCACTCAAACAGATTTGTCTCTGTGTGTACACACTCTTGTTCATGGCAACATTATATGCAATATCTAAATAGTGAAAGCAATCTGAATGTCCAGAATAAGCTAATAATGATTAACAGTGGCAATACAAACAGTGATTTATATCATTAAAAAGTAAAGTTATAGATGAATCCAGACAACAATTATATTAGGCCCCACTTATCTGAGGTAAACAATATAATCAAACTCAAAGACAAAACACAAAAGTGTTATGGCTAGTGGGTGGGGAATGGAGGAATGAAGAACCAATATTTCCTAACTGAGCAAGAATGGAAGTTTGAATGATAAAACATGGTGGGTGATAATAGGTACAAATCAGTATGAATGTACTTATTACCAATGAACTATACACTCAAGCACTCATTTCTATAGCATGTTTTACCACAAAAAAAAGCAAATAAGCAACAAACAAACAAAAAATAGCCATCTACAAAGATAGATAGGTAGAGAAGCATGGGAGATTGTTCAGTCACTGAAGTATTTGCACACAACCATGAAGACTTGAACTCAATATCCTACCACAAACAAAACAAAACCACCATGGTGGTTTGTAATCCTAGCACTGGGAAACAGACACACATATGGGGCTTTACGGCTAGCCAGCTTAGTTGGTGAGCTCTTGGCCAGTGAAAGATGCCTGAGAAATAACATCTGAAACTGTACTCTAGACTACGAATGGCACACAAAGACATACACACAGGACACGGGAGGGGAAAGAGCAAGAAAGTCCCCAGTAATAACCAGGTTTTACCAGTTGCAGGACTGATGGAATCAGGGAAGACAAAAATCAGGGCAGAACAGCCAAGTGACTGTCCTCAGAGATGGCAAAGTACAAGGCAGAGGTTAGAACTGCTCCACCAACATGCTCTGAGAAGTCACAAGTCACAGCTGCCTGTGTCGGAAGACACTAGGTAATGTTTCTGTAACACAAGAGGCCAGAATCTTCTAGGAGGTCAAGCCTACCTTACTTTCCTACATGTTTGGAAGAAAGATCCTCAGTCTGAATGAACAGGAAACACAGGCCTCTTGATGTGATATGTGACTCTTGCCATATTCTGACAAAGTGTATGATGTAAATTCAACCCCGAGGAAATATCAGATAAATCCAAACTGAAGGTTGAAATAAGTGGCTCATGTTCCTTAAAATCCCAATGTCAAGAAATATAAGACACGTGCCAACTGTTACATGAGCTCAGCACCTCCACTCATTTGACTCTTTAGTCCAGAAGCCACTAAATAAATGGTCTGAGTCAACTCTCTACTCTCTAATGGGATATAAAGACTCCTTAGGCTTTTTGTAGTCCTAAAAGCAAAGATTTTAAAAGCAAATTTCCATTACATATAGACAAAGCGAGATAACTACTTTATAAAGAATTTCTGAGAAACTAATTTGTGACACAGAGAAAGACTAAGTTAATGAAGGAGAAAATCACCTCAGTATGTACAAGTCTACGACTCCTAATTCCAGGTCCTTGTGAAACTCAGTATGGCTTTTTGCCTTCAGCTTCCACGTGAAGTCCTTATATATAGTAGCTTTTCTCTTCCCAATTCTTCAACACAACTACTCAAGTCATTGTTTTAGTAGTTGTTCTTTAAGACAAGGTAGCCCAGGCTATCCTCAAATCAAAGTTGAAGATGACCTTGAACTTCTAACCCTCCTGCCTCTACTCCCTGGGAGTTAGAAATGAATGCTTGTACCACTATGGCAAATTTATATGTGTTGGGGACTGAAAACCAGTAAATGCTGGCAAGGCACTATGCCAAGTGAGTTACCCAAGTCAATTATTAGACTTCTGTTAAGTATTACTGACAGAATATTAATGAATATTTGTCACAAGCAGCCTCTAAGACTGACAAGTGTACCTTCTGGTGTTCAGACTCAAATGGCATCATTTCCTGTGTGGAAGTAAACTTTGGTCACTTCTGAGTTTAGTTTATCTAAAGAGTATGGCTTCCATTTGGGGAAGCTCTCTTGCTCCTCTCTCAGGTAAACTGGTCTGGAAAATGCTATATTGCTAGTTGCAGAGGCCAATGTGGCAGGAAGTGATGCTTCACCCAACCACTGGTGAACATCTGATGTGAGAATACCCTGTGCATCAATATAGAAGCAAAAGAGTCGAGCCCTTGAAATGATGACAAGCCCAAATGGCAGCAGACAGCAACCTTTCATGTTCAAGGTCCTGAACTAGAAACCTGACAGGTTACAAAGATCAGGTGATGCTATACAGCTTGAAAACTAACAAAATTCTCTGGATAATGCTTATTCAAACAAACATGGGTTTTTTGTGTGTGTGTTTGTTTTGAAAGCACCAAAATGTGTCACTTCTTGGCGATCTGAGCCATAATGTGCAAACTGGTCAGAATAGGTGAAAAAGGATCCAATAACAAGTTCTGAAAAGAAAGTTACTCTCTAGAGTTCTGTCACACAGCTGACACTGTTAGGTGACGTGCTGAGGAGCAACTCCTAAGAAATCCACCGTCTTGCTAGTAAACATTTTCTAAGAGCCTTCAGCTGGGAGCCCTCTAACTCCATGAAGGCTACTTCGTCATGCTCAATGAAATATACCAAATTCAACTTACAGTTCTAAGGACAATTATACTATGAGAGACACTAATATGATAATATCATAACTAATAATTACTATACTATGAGAGATAATAATTCTGAGATACTTTGATCATTTTTCAACATCTAAAATATATGAAAAATATACAAGAAACAAGTTTCTAACGTACACTGGTCATTTTGAAATCTCCAGCACACAGAGGCTGCTCACAGATTCATGACCAGAGATGTTAAGACACATTCTTCCACATGAGCCAAGGGTGTTTGGAGAGAGCAAAAGGTAACCAAGACAGATGGCCTCTCAGAAGTAACAATGTTCCACAGAAGCACCCTGAGCTCTGTCTGTGAATATTCCAGGACTCTTTCTGAATATAGCCATGTCATTGGCAAACAGCTCATATCCTCTTTAGTGGTATAGTGTTGCATAAATGGATGGTAGAGTTGTACATAAAGCTATGCACAACTTCCTGCACATGGGAATCATGTCTAGATCTCCTGTAACACTTCTAAAACAGTGTACACAGTCAACACACTGTATCATTCAGAGAAAGACAGCAAGGATAAAATTTTTTCCAAGTATTTCTGATGGACAACTGATTTAATCTATGTGTGCCAAGGCTACAGATATGGAAAACTAACTGCAGTAGCTTTGCTAGGATATCTTTAAAGTACATCCCACAACCTGAAAGAAATGGAAAGATGAAGAAACAATGTATCTTCTCAACCACTTCAACTTTGCCTTCTAGAAGACAGAAGGCAAACTGCAACCTATAAAATAACAAACTCTTTACCAATGGTTTTCAAATTCCACATATTAAAAAAGTCAGCAAACATCCTGGAAGAAATAAAGCCTGTAATTGAGATCACCATACCAACAGGAAGCACAGCAAATGGAAGGGATGAAACACAGACAGAAGCCCGGCTTCCTTCTCAACCAAGACCTCTGAACCTCAACAGTAAGCACATGCTTATCCACCTGAGCTGCTGAGGGAAGAGGACTGTAAGTTCCAGATAAGCTCAGACTACACACAGTGAGTTCTAGTCTAGCCTAAGTAACAGAACAAAACTCTTGTCTCAAACAGGTCAATAAAATTAATTAAAATCAAGAATCAGAGACAATGGTGACTAAATAGCAGTAATGAGTTAAAATTCTTTTTTCTGTTTGTTTTTGTTTTTTTTGAGATAAGGTTTCTCTGTATAGCCCTGGAACTCACTCTGTAGACCAGGCTGGCCTCGAACTCAGAAATCCCCCTGCCTCTGCCTCCCAAGTGCTGGGATTAAAGGCATGTGCCACCAATGCCTGGCAAATTAAAATTCTTAAAGTCATTTAAAATCTTGAAATTCTGTAATTAAGGGACAAGATACTAAATGTGGAGTAAAATCTTTCCTTGAGAGGTAAAAAAACAGATTTCATGTCCTACCCAATAACCGTAAACATACTCTGAAACTATTAAGTTTCTAAGGGGTTAGTGATGTGTTTTATAAAACCAATGATATGTTTTGTAGGGCGTGGTATAGTGCCCAGGGACAGAGTACCTCAGCAGGCCTATGTTAAGGCATCCCTCTCAACAGGTACCAGCTATAAGACAGGTGTAGTATAGAACAGAGCTTATTTCAGGGCATGGGAAAAGGAGTTGAGAAGGGAGTAGAGGCAGAGAAAGAAAAGAGAGAGAGGGAGGGGTGGGGAGGGGGAAGGGGGAGGGGAGGGAGAGGAGTGG
>NW_021604598.1:10756586-10845893 GCF_004785775.1 Grammomys surdaster | reverse complement strand
CTCACAGATCAGACTGAGCAACAAAGAGAAAATAATGAGGATGGGAAGCAAGATTTGGAGAATAACCTTTTAAAATTAATCAATCAAAATAAAATGGACAGCAGACTATCAGAATTGCAATATAAAGTAAAAAATCAAATTGTGGAGGCAAAATCTTCAACAGAGAATACAGGAATTCAAGGAATAGGGGGACCAACAAAAAGAGAGAGATGAAGTGTAACACAGACCTTAAGGGAGGAATTTAAAATTTCAATTAAGGAAAATACTCAGGTAGAGACAGAGGAGAAAATTAGAGAAAGCCAACCAAAGGTTATTAGCAAACAGACTTTAGTCTATCCGGTTAATATACAACAAAGACCTCCAGATGATGATTATCCACAGGGTTATCAGGAATTTGAATGGCAACCCAGGGATGTGTTAGAACTGAGGGAATTTAAGGAAAGTGTCACTAATTTTGGAATGCATTTGCCATTTGTAAAACAAATCCTGACTTCTTGGGCTATTAAAAATACAGTAATTCCCCAAGACTGGAAAGATATGACAAGAGCAACAACCTGCTGCAAATTTACAATGGTTCTCATGGTGGAGAGATGAAGCGAGGGAGACAGCATGACAAAATAGAGCCAGGGGTAGAGAGATTTCACCAGAGCAGCTGTTTGGTGAAGATCGCTTTGCTGAAGTAGAAATGCAGGCTGTATATGATGAAGAAACTCTGGCATTGTGCTGATTGTCAGCCTTAAAGGCCTGAGACAAGTCACAGAATCAGGGAAAAGACTTGAATCATTTACTCAAGTCATGCAAGATCCAAAGAAACCTTTCCTGACTTTTTGCAAAGGATATCCTCAGCTAAAAAAAAAAAAATGGAGTGTATCAGATTCAGCAGCAAAAGGCAATAATCAAGTCTTTAGCCTTTGAAAATGAGAATGCCGAATACAAGGAAAAGCTAGAAATAAACATACCTTTCATTGGAAATATCCAAAAGAGTTCATCCATGTTCATTGTTGTTCTATTTCATAGTAGCCAGGATGCATAAACAGCCTAGGTGTCCATTAATTCATGAATGAATAATAAAAATGTAGTGCATGTACACAATGGGCTATTACTTAGCTATTAAGAAAATTAAATTATGAGGGCTGGAGAGATGGCTCACCAGTTAAGAGCACCAACTGTTCTTTCAGAGGTCCTGAGTTTAATTCCCAGCAACCACATGGTGGTTCACAACCATCTGTAATGGGATCTGATGCCCTCTTCTGGTGTATGTGAAAGCAGCGACATTGTAAACACATACATAAAATTAATTAATTAATTAATTAATTAATTAAAAACAAACAACAACAACAGCAAAAAACAAGAACAGTAAGAAGTACAGAATCCAAAAAGCAAGGTTAAAACATTAAAAAATAGACAGAAAATTAAATTATGAAATTTGCAGTTAAATGGACTAAACTAGATACATTCATTCTGAGTAGAAGTGACCCAGTCCCAGAAAGACAATCACTGAACTTTTTTCTCTCATGTGAATATTACCTTTGAATCTTAAATATGTATGTTTCATTTGGAAGACATAGTTAGGGAACCAGTAAGAGGCTATGGGGGATATGGAACTCTTTCAAAGGAAGGAATGCAGAATATAATGACACCAAGGGAAAAAGAGAACGATGAAACAATTCAGTGGAATAGGAGATGAAATGGCAGAATAAAAGACAGAGAATAAGGAGGGATAACACTAAAGAGCTTTTGAAAAAGCAACATGGAAACCTACTACTGTAGAAGTATCCTGAAATATATACATATATAAAATTTAAATGGGGCCCTGAACAGCCTGCTATCCCAGGGGAACCAAGATTCTCCAGCTGTCCCCACCACCATCTTCATCAGACCTGAGACTCCTGAACCATACAGGTAAGTTTCCCTTTCCCCACCCTTCTTTCCTGCTGAGCCCTCTGGACCAAGCCAACCTGCCCTGAGCAGCCTGCTAGCCAGGGAGACCTCCATTCTCCTGCCACTTCTCTGTCCACCTTCATTGGACATTTCCTGAACCATACATACAGACCTACAAATCAGAAATCATACAGCCCAAAGATACCCATCAGAGGCCTGCCATCAGGACCATTCAGATGGCTAAAGGCCTTCAAAAGAAGACAACAGAAGCCAGGGGAATGTGACACCTTCAAAATACAACCACCCTTCTACAGCTAGATCTGGATATCCTAATACAACCGAAACACAAGAAAATGACCTAAAATTCAATTGTATAACGATGATAGAGGCTATCCCTTAAAGACATACAGGAAAATACAATTAAAAAGGTGAAGGAAAGCCGGGTGGTGGTGACGCACGCCTTTAATCCCAGCACTTGGGAGGCAGAGGCAGGAGGATTTCGGAGTTCGAGGCCAGCCTGGTCTACGGAGTGAGTTCCAGGACAGCCAGGGCTACACAGAGAAATCCTGCCTCAAAAAAAAAAAAAAAAAAAAAGGTGAAGGAAATAAGTAAAACTGTTCAAGACCTGAGAGTGGAAACAGGAGCAACAATGAAAACACAAACTGAGGAAATCCTGGAGATGAAAAGCCTAGGGAAGATAACAGAACAACACATATGAGCAGCACCAACAAAATACAGGAGATGGAAGAGAGAATCTCAGGCATAGAAAATATAATAGAAGAAATTGATACATCAGTCAAAGAAAATGTTAAATTTAAAAAAATTCCTGAACCAAAACATCCAGGAAATCTGGGATTCCATGAACAGACCTAATCTAAGAACAATAGGAATAGGTGAAGAATCCTAGCTCCAAGACCCAGAAAATATTCTCAACAAAATCAGAAAAAAACTTTCCCAACCTAATGAAAGAGATGTGTATAAACATACCAAAAGCTTATAGAACAACAATTAGACTGGACTAGAGAAGAAAATCCTCCTGCCACATAATAATCGAAACACATAATCTACAGAACAAAGAAAGAATATTAAAAGCAGCAAGGGAAAAAGGTCAGGTAACATACATCCGACTTCTCCACAGAGACTCTAAAAGCTAGAAGGACCTGGACAGATACCTTGAAACCTCTTAAAACAAACAAACAAACAAACAAACAAAAAACCATAGGTGCCAACCTAGACTATTATATCTAGCAAAATTCTCAATCATCTTAGATGGAAAAAAAACAAGATATTTCAAGATAAATCCAAATTCAAACAATATCTATCCACAAATCTAGAACGACAACAATATTAGAAGGAAAACTCCAACCCAAAAAGGAAGACTACATCCAAAAAATTAATCAAAATCAGGGATGAAATCAACCAGATAGAAACAAAGAAAACAATACAAAAATCAACAAAACGAAAAGCTGGAAAAGCAACTAGACAAACCTTTTCCTAAACTAACCAAGAGACAAGACAGTATCTAGATAAACGAAATCAGTAATGAAAAGGGAGACAAAACAGCTGACATAGAGCAAACACAAAGAATCATTAGGTCTTACTTCAAAAGCCTGTATTTCACAAAACTGGACTATCTTAACAAAATGGATGATTTTCTAGACAAATACCACTTAACCAAAGTTAAATCAAGATCAAGTAAACTATTTTAAAAGCTTCATAAACCCTAATGAAGTAGAAGTCCCCCTACCAAAAAAAGGCCAGGGTCAGATGGTTTTACCAAACTTTCAAAGAGGACCTTATATGATTCCACAAAATAGAAATAGAAGGAACACTGCCAAACTCATTCTATAAGGACACAGTCACCCTGATACATAAACCACACAAAGATTTAGCAAAGAAAGAGAACTTCAGACCAATTTGTCTTATGAGAACTGATACAAAAATACTCAATAAAATATTCAAAAATCGAATCCAGGAACACATCAAAGACATCATTCATCAACATCAAGTAGGCTTCATCCCAGCAATGCAAGAATGGTTCAATATTTGAAAATCTATCAACATAATCCACCATATCTCATTAGATGCTGAAAAAAACCTTTGATAAAATCCAACACTCCTTCATGTTAAAGGTATTAGAAAAATCAGGGATACAGAGCACATATCTAAACATAAAGCAATATTCACCACACCAAGAGTTAACATCAAACTAAATGGAGGGAAACTTAAAAGCATTTCCACTAAAATCAGGGATAAGACAAGGCTGCCCACTCTCTCCCTATCTATTCAATATAGTACTTGAAGTTCTTGCCAGAGCAATAAAACAACTAAAGGATATCAAGGGGATACAAATTAGAAAAGAAGAAGTCAAAGTAACAATATTTGCAGATGATATGGTGGCACACATAAGTGACTCCAAAAATTGTACCAGAATTCCTATAGCTGAGAAACAACTTCAGCAAAGTGAGTAGATAAAAAATTAACTTAAAGAAAATCTAGCTCTCCTTTAGACAAATGGTAAACAGGCTGAGAAAGAAATTAGGGAAACCACACCCTCTACAATGGCCGCAAATAATATAAAATATCTTGGTGGAACTCTAACCAATCAAGTGAAAGATCTGTATAACAAGAATTTCAAATTCCTAAAGAAAGAAACTGAAGATGATATCAGATGAAAAGACCTCCCATACTCAAGGATGGCCATATCACCAAAAGAAATCTACAGAGTCAATGCAATCCACATCAAAATTCCAACATAATTTTTTATAGACCTTGAAAGAGCAATTCTTAACTTCATATTGAAAAACAACAATCATGAACAATAAAAGAACTTCCAAGCTGGGCAGTGGTGGCACACGCCTTTGGTCCCAGCACGTGGGAAGCAGAAGCAGGTGGATTTCCGAGTTAGAGGCCAGCCTGTTCTACAGAGTGAGTTTCAGGATAGCCAGGGCTATACAGAGAAACACTGTCTGGGGGTGGGGGGATGAAAAGAACTTCCGGGAGGGATCACCATCCCTGACCTCAAGCTGTACTGCAAAGCAATAGTGATAAAAATTGCTTGGTATTGGTATAGAAACAGACATGTTGATCAATGGAATCAAATCAAAATCTCAGAAGTAAACCACACACCTATGGACACTTAATTTTTGATAAAGAAGGCAAAACCATACAATGGAAAAATTAAAGCACTTCCAACAAATTGTGCTGGACTAATTGGATGTCTCTATGTAAAAGAACGTAAATAGATCCAAGATCACCTTGTAAAAAACTCAAGTCTAAGTGGATCAAGGACCTCAACATAAAACAAGATACATTAAATCTCAAGAAGGCAAAAGTGGGAAATACCCTTAAATGCACTGGTACAAGAGACAACTTCCTGAACAGAACACCAATGGCTCAGGGACTAAGATCAACAATGGATAGATAAATGAGATCTCATGAAACTGCAAATCTTCTCTAAAGCAAAGGACACTGTCAAAAAGACCAATTGGCAGCCTAAAGATTGGGAAAGAATCTTCACCAACCATACATCTAAAGGAGGGCTAATATACAAAACTTATAAAGACCTCAACAAGTTGGACACTAATAACACAATTAAAAAATGGAATACAGAACTAAACAGAGAATTCTCAACAGAGGAATCTCTAATGGCTGAGAAGCACTTGAAGAAATGTTCAAAGTCCGTAGTCAACAGGGAAATGCAAATCAAAACAACTCTGAGGTTCCATTTTACACTGATCAGAATGGCTAAGATCAAAAGCTCACGAGATAGCAGATGCTGCGGAGGATGTGGAGCAAGAGGAACACTCCTCCATTGCTGGTGAGAGTGCACTTTGGAAATTAATTTGGTGTTTCCTCAGAAAACTAGAAATAGTTCTACCTCAAGACCCTGCTATACCACTCCTGGACTTATACCCAAAAGATGCTCTACTATCTCACAAAGACACTTGCTCAACTATGTTCATAGCAGCTTTATTTATAATAGCAAGAAACTGGAAACAAACTAGATGTCCCTCAACTGAAGAATGGATAAAGAAAATCTGGTACATCTATGCAATGAAATACTATTCAGCTATTAAAAACCAAGACACCATGAATTTTGCAGGCAAATGAACAGAGGAGATGGAAGAAAGTGAACATTATCAAAATGCATTTTAGGAAATTCTCAAGGAATTAAGAAAATCACCCATCTAGAGTACAACACTTGCCTATGACATGTCTTCAACATTCAGTTGTGCCAATATCTGCAAGCATATAGACTCACATGTACAGTATATCCTACTCATCCTTCAGCCAGGTCTGGATCAGAAGAGTCTAAAACAGAAGTGACTTGCAACCCATCACTCATCAAAGACTGCTGCAAGGCCTATGGAACAAACTGGCATGAATATAACTGTAACCAACAATTATCTTCAGGTACAGAATTAAGAGAACAGTTGTGACTTTTCCTATCAGTGGTAAGTAGTCTTTTTTTCTTGACCTCTGAATAACTTCATGAAGGGTAACTCCTGGAGAGTTGGTTAAACTGCCCACAACTTTCAAAACCACAAATAATCTCACACTAGTATAAAGGGTTAGCAAGTTCCCAATGGGCATCAAAGGACCCTACCTACCTTAATACAAGTTACTGACATACCAGGAACAAATGCTGCCTCTTTCTGTGTTTGGAGTGTGGTGGGGAAATGCATATATCTGCCATTAAAAGAAACTCAGATAGTTTGGAAGAGTCAGGAACAAATCATCAATCTTTAATACTAGTAGTTGTTGCCTGGAATGATTTTCAAGATAGAAGAAAGACAGTGGTGGCACACTCAAAAAGTCTTGACATGTAATTTTAAAATTTTACTAATAATTTGACAATATTCAGTTGTCCTTCAGTAGCTGCAGGTGATTGTTCCAGGATCCTGTTAGATATCAGACTCTGCAGGTATTTGAGTACCTCCAAGAAATGGCCGAGTATCTGTACATAGATGACACACATCCTATGTACACAGAAATGTTCTCTGGATTACTTACAACACTGAATATAACTGTTATTTAGATAGTTATTAGCATGTGTGCCAAATAGACACACAAAACAAGTTTACCTGTATTTAGTACAGATATGATTGTTTAAAAGTATTTGCAGTCTGCAGTTAAATAAATCCATATATGGAACACAAGGATACCAATGTCCAACCATAACAGAGAAATTGAAATATTCAGACATAGATATGTACAGACACAAAGTGAATCTATACACATTTTTACTTAAATCTGTTGCCATTACATGATTCAATACCAAAATAACCCTAGAGCAGCAGAGTTACACTGCCAACCAGCCCAGCTGCATCTTAGAATTACTCGAAAATTTTTAAATAAACCTATTCATACTATTGAATAGGCTTACATTTCTGCTCTAAATAATAACAATACTGGAAACTTCTGGTTAGATAAATTCTAGATCCATCTGTTGAACTTAGGAGACAGAATACTATTTTTATGACAAGTTAGTATTTAGAGGTCTAAACTAGCATGGTCATAAAAAATGGTCTGTAGAGGACCCTACAGTCTCCATTCGAAACCTTACTGCCAGCTTTATGCTCTAAATTACCCTCAGTCTGAAGAATAAGTTTATGGTCTTCCAGAGGTTTTTCTCAAAAAAGGCCTCACAAATGAACTTAGATATCTCTTAGAGCATGTCTTAGTTAGGGTTTCTATTGCTGCGATGAACCACCATGATCAAAGACCAACTTGTGGAAGAAAGGGGTTTTTTGAGTGACATTTCCAGATCATAGTTCATCATTGGAGGAAGTCAGGACAAGAATTCAAATATAGCTGGAACCTAGAGGCAGGAGCTGATGCAGAGACCATGGAGGTGTACTAAGCCCACTTTCTTATAGAACCCAGGAGCACCAGCCCAGGGATGGTACCACCTACATTAGGCTGGGCCCTCCCCACATTGATCACTAATTGAGGAGAAAATGCCTGACAGCTGGATCTCACAGAGGCATTTCCCCAACTGAGGATCCTTCTCTGATGACTTTAACTTGTGTCAGGTAGACATAAAACCAGCAAGTAGAGAGCAAACCATGAGGAGTAAACCAGTAAGTAGCAAACCTCTATGGCTTCTGCATTAAGTCCTGCCTTAGCTTTCCTGAATCGACTGTGATTCAGGATATGAAAGTCAAACAAACCCTTTCTTTTCTAAGTTGCTTTGGGTCTTAGTATTTTCTTTACAGCAATAGTAAGCACAACTAAGAAAAAGCTCTAGTGCCAAGCAGCTGATTACAACCATTATATCCATTTCTTTACTATAGTGCATAGTAATATTCAATTTGGCTGTCTGAAATGGGAATATTTTTCTTTTTCTTTCTCTTTTTTTGTGGGGGGGGGAGGCAGGGGATGGGGTGTTTCTAATCTCTCTGATTTAAAACAAGGCCTCCACCAAATATAGGAAAGGAAAAATATTTCAGCAAACAGAATTCAAGAATATATCCCAAAGCTCATTCATGATTTAATGTGTAATTCATGACTTACGTGTTATGTAATATATCACATAAGTTGGTGCAGGGACAGAAATCACATGATTGATTACCTCAATCGATTCAGCAAAATGCAACCCTTCATAATTAAAGTTCTGGAGAAAATAGGACTACAAGGAACTTATCAACATAATAAAAGCCATATATAACAAACCCATACCCAACACTGTACTAGTCGGGGAGGGGATTGAAAGCATTTCCGATAAAGTAAGGAATAAGGCAAAGATGTCCGTCTATTCCTTACCCAGTAGTATTCCTTCAGCTTTAGGTAGGGCAATAGGATGAAAGAAAGATAAATGACAGAAGTGGGAACGAAGTAGGTCAGAGTAATCTTATTGGCAAACAATATAATCTATGCATAAGAGACACAAAAGACCACCAGAAAAATATTAGAGCTAATAAAAATACCTTCAGCAAAGAGACAGGACACAAAATCAATATTCAAAAATTAGCTTTTTTAGATATCAATAAAGAATATGTTGAGGAAGAAATCAGAAAAATAATTCCATTCACAATTCAAAAACTTTGTAATAAGGGCTAGCCAAAGTAAACTTCTACAGTGAAAACTTTAAAACACTAAAAAAAATTAATTGAAGATACTATAAGATGGGAAACCATACCATGCTCATAAAGTAAATAATATTATGAAAACAGCTATGCTATCAAAAAACCTACAGATTGGTTAAAATTCCCATCAAAATTGCAACACCAAGATTCTTCTTCATAAATATGAAAAGGGGAAAAAAAAAAGCTTAAAATTCACAGGTAAACAAAAAGCAATCCTGAGCAAAACAACAATGCTGGAGGTTACCACTGAACCTGACTTCACCTTGTACTACAAAACATTACAATAAAAGTATCATTGGCACTTGCCTTTAATCCCAGCACTCAAGAGGCAGAGGCAGGAGGATCTCTCTGAATCTGAGGCCAGTTTGATTTTCTTAGTGATTTCCAAGACAGCCAGAGCTACAAAGACCCTTACTTAAAATGAAGATGAGAAAAGCAATATAAAGCTAGTATAAGAAGAACACTAGACATCAAAAGAAAAGCAGAGGCAACCCAATTATAAACTAATACAACCATAAAAATTTTTTTAACAAAATCAGAAAAATACACATTTGAGCAAACAGGCTCTTCAATGTATATTGCTGGCAAAACTGGCTAAGTACATGAAGAAGAATAAAACTAAACCCATGTCTCATCACATAAAAAAACAACTCTAAACAGATCAAAGATCTTATTTTCAAGACCTGAAACCATAAAACTAGTAAGGACAAAGTAGAAAAAAAATGTTTAAGATTCCAGCATAGGCAAATACTTCTAAACAGGACTCCAGTCTCTCAAAATAGAGAACCAAAAACTGATAAATGTGTTTTCATGAAGATAAAAAAAAATATCTGAGAACACTCAAGAAAATAAGTGCATAAAGAGATAACTTACAAATGGGAGACATCTTTGCCAGCTATATATATATTACGCAGAGTTTTAAATATAGAATGTACAAGAACTCAGAAACCTCATCACTTGTGATCAAAAACTAAACGACCTTATCAAAAAGTGGTCTAATGAATTAAACAGACAACTCTCAAAAGATGAAAAAGACGAGGTAGAAGCTGGCAACAAATATATGACCCCCAAACATGTTAATACACATCTTTAGTCCCAGATTTTGGAGCAGAAGCAGGCAGATCTCAGTGTGTTTGAGGCCAGCCTAGTGTACATATTGAGTTCCACATGCAGAGATCCTGTCTCCAAACAAAAACCAACCAAACAAACAAACAAACAAAAACAAACCCAAAACAAAAACAAAAAAATAACAATGATGATAAAAAATTAAGAATATAAGATATATTTAACATCACTAGCTATTAAGGAAACACAAATCATGAGATTTTTTTTCTTCTTCTCACCTCAATAAGAATGGCAATCATTGCCGGGCAGTGGCGGTGCATGCCTTTAATCCCAGCACTTGGGAGGCAGAGGCAGGAGGATTTCTGAGTTTGAGGCCAGCCTGGTCTACAGAGTGAGTTCCAGGACAGCCAGGGCTATACAGAGAAACCCTGTCTCGAAAAACAAAAAACAAAAAAACACAAAAGAATGGCAATTACTAAGAAAACAAATAACAACAGACGCTGGTGAACATGCAGATAAAAGGAATCTCTCTATATACTAAAGGTGAGAACGTAAACTAGTCTCGACTATGATAGTCAGTGTGGGGATCCCTGAAAAACAGATCGACCACCATAGTCAGTGTGGGGATCCCTGAAAACAGATCTACCTTAGGACTCAGTGTATCTCTGGTGGGTATTTGTTCAAAAGTTAAAGAGAAAGGAAGGAAGGAGGGAGGGAGGGAGGGAGGGAGGGAACAAACATAAAATACCAGCACATCACTGCTTATTGCACCACTGCCCACTAATTGAGGAACGGGCAAAGAGAATGTAATGTATATACAATGAAATTCTTTTCTGCCATAAAGATGCAATTATGCTTTTGAAGTAAAATGGGTACAACTGGAGATAATTATATTAAACAAATTAAGTCTCAGAAGTGCAAATAATTCATGTTTTCTCTCACTTATGGGTGAGGTATATAAAATGCTGCTATGTTGGTGGGGTGTTAAGGAAAAAGAAGCAAAACTGTTTTGGGAACAAAAGAGATTAATAAAAAAGGGGAAGGCATGAAAAATTCGAGGGTAGTGAAGGATGGAGAGGATAAGGTCAAAATACATTACATACTTGCATGAAAATGGCCTAATGCAAACCTGTACAATAAAATTAATGAAGTACTCTTTAACGCTTTTTGCTTGTCAACACTGGTAGCAATCTTCTACAATGAACTCCTCCCTTTAAAATACGGTTTTATTATGATGTTTAGAAGGAGTTCTGACTTCAATATTCTTCTACATGTTTTAAAATGTGTAAATGTGTAGCTGCAGTTCAAAATCACCTAAAGAGAGGACCAAACTAATGGATACATAAAATAACACTAGAGGGGCTGGAGAGATGGCTCAGTGATTAAGAATGTTTCTTGTTCTTCCACAGAACCCTAGACAGGATCCCAGCACAACCACCTGTAACTCCAGATCGTGAGGACATACCACCTTCCTCTTACCTCAACTGCCACACACAGGTAACACATTCTTGAATGCACACACACACACACACACACACAAACCTTAAATAACACTAGAAAATCATATAGTATCAGAATTTACTATAAACCTTATGTGAGTAACCTTATGCTACGCATTTAATAAACCTGCTGTTCTTACAATGTGACACTGAGAAATGTGACAATGAGAAAACTCTTCTTTAGTACTCAAAAGTAGCCTTTCACATTACAAGGAATACTCCATCCCAAAGGCAACAAGAATGAATCAATACCAATTATCAATTCATTCACATAAGAAAAATTACAAGTGAATTTAACTATTTAACTAGGTTATTTGTGTGAGGGTTTTCGGGGGGGGGGGGGGGAAGGCCTAAAGATGTATTTCCAATTTCTAATCTTTTAAGTTGGAAATCATATAAACTGTATTTTATGACCAATATACAATGTGAGTTTGATTACAAAACAAGAAAGATACTGCAAAACAAGTTACGATAGAACATTACTTGGTGCAATAATGCCTCCTTTAACTTTTTTTCAAATACACAAGCCACCCAGATGAATCTGAAATTTATAGGACTGTAATTCTAGCCCATGCTAAAATTAGATCACTTAACTCACAGCCGTTTGGTTAAACATTCTGAGAACCTTTTACTTCAACCCTGCAACCATATCCATAAAGTATTTATGCGTTTGTGAGAGGGACTGTATATACTCGCATACTACCTATGTATACATTTGTGCATATACAGTCACAAGCATACTCCCTTGGACCTGATTTAGATTTTAATAGGAAAAGGGGTAGAGTAGAATTGTCTGGGGGAACGAAGGTCCAGGTTAAAAAAAAAAAAAACTGTCACAATTCCCTTCCTTTTGGGAAGAGCAAACAACTCTGGCAGCATCCCTAAAGCACACTGCCTAGGGCCTCCCATGTCATCTCCGGGGTGCACACGCATGTAGACGCATCTCAGCACAGGCATGCCATACTCCCTTCCTGGACCTACCGGACGTCCCCGGCCATGCCTAGCAAAATTTCCACCATTCCCCCTTGCCAGCCCAGCCCGGGACAGCGGAGCCGCAAGGCTCCAAGTCCTGCAAAGAAGGGAGGGATAGGCCAAGGCCGAGGCCGGCGCCGCTCACCGTCGATGTTTTCCCGGTCGCTGATGTGCTGCAAATTGCAGCCAGTGTCCTCGCGGCTGAGATCCGTGTCCGGGCGGTAGGACTCCAGCCGCGAGTGAGCATTCCTCCGGAGCTTGGGGCTGGACGACACGCAGCACGAAGTTGTGTTCCCCATCGCTGACCACCCGGCTGGTAGCCCCGGGGCGCGGGCGCAGGCTCGGGCGCAAAGGTAGGCCGCCCGCGCCCCGTGGAGGGCGGAAACCGCACCGGGCCCGGGTCAGAAGCGGCGGCGGCGGCGGGGCCGCGCCATGGACGGCGGCAACGTGCGGGCGACTACGGCGACCGACAGACAGCGACCCCGGCTGTTACGGCCTCAGGCCCTGGTTTGAGGCGGAGGAGCCTGCGACTGCGGCCCCACGCAGAGCTCACCCCGCAGCGGCCATGGCGGGCGGGGCCGCGCAGGCAGCCTCCCACCGCGTTCCTGTTCAGCGCCCGGCTCCAAGCCGCGACTTCCGCAAGCGGTTCCGGTTCACGCCGGGGACACGCGAGTGCGCGCGGATACGCCGACGAGACCGCAGGAGCCGAAGCGTCCGCGGCGTTGCACGGTGAATCCCGGCGTGCAGGCTGGGGTTCGAGAGCCCCGCCCCACGCCTGCCGCGTCGGCCCCGCCCCCTCCCGCGGCCCGCCCCACGCCGGCTTGTTGCGTTTCCACCTCTCTGCTAGGCCGCGCCCTCTCCACGCAGCCCCGGTCTTTCCCAGTGCTCTGGAAGCAGACTCTTCAGGCATGGAAGTGCGCAGTACACAGCACCCTGTCTGAAAAGTCTTCGCCGTCTAGACACCAATGCGGCTCTCCGCTCTTCCGCTCTCAAGTCGCAGTGGCAGGAAGTACAAAGTGGCACCGGGAGCCACGAGGGGGCGCGCCGTGGAGGGGGCTGGTTGCAGCCTCTTCGGTGAGGCGGGCCGGTGTGTTGCTAATGTTAGAAGGAGCTCCAAATTGAGTTTGGGAGTTCAGCTTCTGTCAGTCTCTACGGAGGACTTGGGAGTCAGCCTGGAAACAGAGGCTGAAGTCGTGATGAATTAGCCGTAGTGTTCTGAGTTTTGGACTACACTTGTTTTATGTTTTATCTGCCGCGGATTTTGCTCCCTGCTCTGAGCTGTAATAATGGCATATGTTGAGATAAGTGGCAGAATGCCTTGGGAAATGATGGCTGAAGAGTGGTGGTGCTGACCAGATGGGAGAGGAAACACTAAAGGGGAGTTCTAGAGAATTGCAGCCCTGGAAGGGTGGGTAGACAGCACCAAAACAAAATATTCTTTATCAAGGCTATACTGACCTTCCCAGTGCAAATGGAATGTACTGTCTTTTCTCCTAAAGGATAAAATGAGACAAAGGGAGTTCCGTCTTTAAAGAAATTTGTAATATGCCATCTGGCAAAATCCCTCCTCCAGTCAACCTTTTTGAAAGATCAAAGTGTGTGCTCCAGGTTGTGTTCCATTCTCAAAATGTGTGGTTTGCTTAGCAATTGCACGTACTGCTTTAGGTTAGCCAATATCATAGAAATGTGAGACCAGGCTCTGACTTATCAGAGCAAGACCCAAGACCCCTTTATAAGGAATAGAAACCCAGTAACACGACCACATGACTTACCACAGTGCACCATTTTGCAGAAGTAAAACTTTTGTCTATACCATTTTTTATGACTCCCAGGGCTATTTCTAACAACAGGAATGTTTGGAGCATATGAGCAACTCCTTGAGGGCAAACATTGAGACTCTCTGGGGTAATGTTAAGGAGGGTCAAAAATACATTTTCTGTTCTTACAGCTCTTTGAAATAGAGTTGTGAGAGAGCATGACATATCCACTCAGACATAGTAAATATCAACTTAATCAAAGTTCATAGTGATGTTAGTGTTATGTTTGGAGGTCATGAGAGAAATGGGAAAGCATTCAGGAACAGTAGAATCTGCGTGTGGGTCATTGGAAGAATGTTTGGAATGGAGGGGAAGGCCGGATTTTGGGAAGTTGGACCCACCCATCTTGCCAGATCGTAGGACAGACACTGGTCAGAGGGGCTGTTTTTGTTCCCTCTACTTTTCCCACTCTCTCTTCGATGCGCTCACCACATTCTCTTCAGAAATTATATCTCTTTAGATATACTGGGGAGTATGGTCATCAAGCTTGAAATAGAAATTTAGGCATTAAGCTCCAGTAGTGATTTACATAGTTGTCACATACACATACATAGTTGCCTACATGTACACAAATTTACTCAGTATTCCAGGTAGAGGTGCCACTGGACTGACAAACAGTGAAATTTCATGAAGAATTAATTGTAGGACTCTAAGCAACTACGGACAGAGTTGAGATGCCGAATGAGAGTCATGTTGAGCCACCATGCCAACACTGCCATGCACTGGTTTGTAGTAAACATTATTAAAATTCCCAGTGCTGGGTTTCTACCTGCCTTTGACTATTTATGTTCTTGGATGAAAGACACAGTCTTTATATTTTTAAATATGCTTTAGTCAGCACAAAGGCAGGGCAATGTCTACCCTCCATATTGTTAGAATTTACCTTCCAGTTGTTAACCCAAGTTATTACTTACTGTGTTTCATCTGGACTGCTCTTAACTTCAATTGGCCAGCCCACAGGACCATGTTTTTATAGTTCAGCCAACTCATGGTGGCTCTCCTTTCTCCTCTCCTGCACATTCTTTTCATGACTGCTCCTTTTTTCCCTCTTTCTGGTCTCAAACCTGGGAAACTTAAACTCACCTAGGTGTCTTCTACCCAGCTATTGGCTGTCATCATCTTTATTCATGAATAAGAATTAACTTGTGGGCAGGGATCCAGGGGCTACGTGCAGACTCCAGATCTTGACCCCTCACCCCTACCTCCTGCAGCTTAACATTACAATAGCCAGTACAAAACCTCAGCACAGTTTTTTTTTGTTTTGTTTTGTATTGTTTTGCTTTTTGTTTTCACATTTAAGTCTATTTTATTATCCCCAGTGTATAAATGTTTTAAAAGCAAGTGAATTTGTTTAATGGCAAAAACATTAGAAGAAATTGTCTAAGTATTGGCATTTGGCTCTAATTCGAAAATCCAGCTGCCTTCACAACACTAACTCTCCTGTATTGTTGAGAAGGAGGGAAGGAGGGAAGCAAATTGGAAACAATCTATATTTGTGAGTGGAAAGACTTGATTCTTCTATGTTCAGAAGGAAGCTGCAAGCTGAATGCTTAAAACTAGTTCTAGACTTGGAGAAGACAGAGGAGGGAATTTGAGAATCTTGCTGTTTCTGCAGGGTGGCAGGGTGAGCAGAGCTTTTAGGAACAAGTATGCATCTAGCCTGAGAAACATCAGTGTGTCACTTGTGAATCTTCAGTGCAGGGGCTAGTTCCTCAATATGGTTAGTTCCCCCAGGGGTGAAAACTTCAAGGAGGCTACCTTCAAAACATTCAGCCCGAAGATACTGTAGCAAAGAATGACCTTGAACTTTGAATCCTCTTACTCCAAGCTCCCCAGTGCTTGGATTATAGGCCTGTACCTCCATCCCAGTTGCTTACATTTGTTGTCTGTTTGTTTGTTTTATGAAGCATGTGTTTATTTATTTGGTGCAGGGACCTATACCATGGCACTTGGGTAGAGGTCAGAGGACAACTTTTGTAGGTTGGTTTGTGTTGCTGTAAATCTCCAACCCAAATAAGCCCGTGCAAGGAAAACACAATTAATATGAATACAAGCTGTGCGCCTAGATTGGGCAGATCTACCACTACACTACTATATTCTCCAGCTATGAGATCCCTTATAACTTGTGGTTTCCCAATCACTAGCTCTTGCCAGTATTTGATTCACTCCATGTCCTAGGCAGCCCGTCTTGGGAAAGTGTAATTAGCATCAAAATATAAACAGCAGTAGGGCAATCCACATTTCCCCCTTTTTGTCCAATTAAAAGGCTCTTTTCTCTCAGATATAAATTGAATACAACTATTACCATTCTACAATTTATAAGATATAAGATACACAAAACACCCAGTCCATCAATTTTGTTGATTAAATAAAGCACCCTGCCATCTATCCTAACTTAAAAGACATAATTCTACACTTGACTTATGTCCTGGTTTTAAGCTGTATGCCATCTGAAAACCATCCTCTCAAATCTATTTCATCTTTCTCAACAGCTTGGGTTGGCTATGAGACTACAACTAGTCTTCAACCCCACCAGAAATCCAAGGATAACTAATATTTACCTGACAATATGAGAAGCACAAAATATAGCTTCCAAAATTTAGCCAATTTATAGAGGTAGCTGATCAACTGGACAGTCCCTTACTCTTCAAAATGTTGGAGCATCAGTCTTCAGCCTTCTGGCCTAGGATAATCTGACAGACCTTTGTAACACAGAATTTTGAAGGACTGATTACCCTATCTTGGCAGAGATTTTCAGTCGACTAGTCCACATAGTGTGTCCTTTTTCTGGACAGTATTTTGTCTGTAGATGAATTGAGGCAATTCTTGCCTAGTGGCTGTATCGCCACAACTGGAGCAACTCCACTGATGCTCAATTTCTTCTTTGAACCAAGAAAGGGGTGCTGTCAGTTGCAGACAGGTCTCTAGTCAAATGATCTTTAATAAAGGAATGTCCATAAACATCATATTCTGTGGACTTCTGATACCTTTGAAGACTATCTATATATGTAAAGCATTTCTTAACTGTTAAGACTTGACTACTCTCTGCCAATTCTACTTGAAATATCTCAAAAACATCCTTTTAAATAACTCAGAACCATAAGTTTGCTTTCTGGCCCTTAATTTGTATTGCTTAATCATATAATCATGTATACACTTTATAATACCAGTTATAGAAGGACTGGGTCTCTAAGCCTTGCATTCTTAAATGTGTTGTATAGACACAATGCCTATATGAGAGTAACAATATTAGCCCCAATTTTATATCAATAAGAAATTCACACCAATGAAAACTTTAAATTTGTATCAAATAAATTCTGTACCAACGTAAGAGATTATAACCTCAACTTTGTATCAATTATAAAGATTTCTACCAATGTAAGATATAGCTATGTAATGTTTTGTTTAAGAGTAAATTGATAATCTATCCCTATTTGTCTATTTTTATAACTTCTATGGTATTACTGTATCTCCCCTTTCTCTTCCACCTGCTTCCCCTTTATCTAAGAAGGAAGGATAGAGAAGAGGAAAGGAAAGGTAGAAATCCCTGAGTTTAAGCTCTCTAGTTCCCTCCCTGTCCAAAGCTACATTTGTAAAGCATCCCTTAAATGACACATATCTATAATTCATAAAATAACCGGAACCATCCACCCCAACATAAGGATGATCTTCTTTTGCCTGCTTCCAGCTGAACTGGGGCAAAGAATTCCCTTCAGGAGGCCCAAAGGGAAATAGGAAAATTGGCTTTGTCAAAGGAGAGCTAGTGTGAATCATTTGCCTTCCAGTCACTATGTGTGGAGAAAGTTCATTGCTTAGCTGACATCTTGACTGTGATGGTCTGAAAGGCTGAATAGGCATGCTAGCTCTTCTGGAAAAGTTCTGGATGCAAGTCTTTAAAAGAAGCAGCTTTAATGTAGTTTAGGTACAATCAAACATAGAGCTGTAATGGAAGGTCCCAGAATCTCAGCATTCTAGATTGTGAATCTTTTCAGGGCTGACTTTATCTTCTTTCATCCTGAAGTATACAAAACTTACAAGCAACATATAGTACTGTAAAGTCATTTCCATGGAGCATGCAGGCTGCAAAGATTGGTTAATGAAGATCAATAAAGATGACTGCCTTTCTTCAGAGGTTAGTTTGATCACATAACAAAACTGCAAATATAACTTTGTATACATGCCATTTTAAAGGATGGTATGTAATAGCAAGTCACGAGGAATTTGTACCCAATAAGTGTTATTGGCTGTGTATAGACATTTTAGTCTCTGCTGGTATAGCAGCTACTCCTGGTTGTCAACTTCACTGTATCTGGAATGAACTACAATCCATAATTGGAAGGCTCACCCTTGATCTCGATCTTGAGGCTGGGAGATACAAGTTTCTGACCTGAATCTTGGCATGGAAATCTTGAGGCATAGTGCCTATGAATCCCAGGAGATCAAGGCAAGGAGATCTCTGAGTTCAAGGTCTTCTGAGACAAAGCAAGTCCCAGATCCAGGCGTGTTGTCACACACCTTTAATCTAGGCCACATCTTCTGCTGGAGACCTACATAAGGACGTTGGAAGGAAGGAAGACTCTTCTTTGCCTGCTTGCCCTATGGGACTAAGCAACTGCTAGATCCTTGGATTTCCATTCACAGCTGCTGATGACCATTGTTGGGGAATTGGACTACAGACTGTAAGGCATGAACAAATTCCCTTACTATATAGAGACTATCCATAAATTCTGTGACTCTAGAGAACCCTGACTAATATAGCTGGTTCCAGCGCTGTCTCCATATATAGAGACATAAACATCACCACATATACATCCTCTATTTTGTTGTTTGTGTTAGTCTCCTTTTTCTTCTCCATCGACAAGGTCTTCAGGAGGTTTCCTTTTGTCATATCTGATTTTTATCAACTTGGAAGGAACCCACAACTTTTCTTTTCCTGTGGAAACAGGTATAACCCTTCCCCCAGCATAACACATTTCCCATTTTCCATTCTGATGTTAAAATATCCTTAATATAAACAGGCTGGTTTAGTTCAGTAGGTTTTTTTTTTCTGCAATCCAATGTCTTTCAGCAGCTGTAGTGTTTTGTTCATTAGCATTTAAAATATTTAAGGTTAATAAAGCACTATGTAATCTATCTTTGCAGGTTTTTGTTGACCCCTTTTGCCAATAAAGCATCTCCTTTAGAGTTCAATTAGACCACTCTACAATCACTTGGCCTGTAGGTGTCCAGTTCAGCTGGACAATCAAGTGGGACCCTTAGACCCTGTGGAGAGGTCTGAGATGCCTGAGAAAATAGGCACAGCAAGTCAAGAAGTCTAATCAAGCTGGCAAAGATTTTATTGTTCACACAGGCTATATACTCTGAAAACAGGATATGGGGAGGGGCAAGAAGGGAAAGAGGATTTTGCAGGTGGAGGAAGCTAGCTGCAGCTGTGGGGTTTAACTAGATTATACCTGTTGTTCTCACAAAGCCTTACCATTACCAGGGGTTCTAAAAGCATCTATCTAGCAGGATGTTGGCTAAATCTAAAGATCCAGAGGAAGGGTTACTAAGGTGGGTTGCTATGAAGCCTTGTTTGAAGTTCTGAGAACTGACAAGTGAATCATGGAAGGTAAGCAGAAAGAAGAATAGTAGATAGGAGAGCCAAGGGTGAGTGTTAGCCAAGAGTAAGGCCTTGCCATGGCTTCCCACATGTAGGATTGTGTGATATGCCTGGAACATGTTTTATATTATAACTTGCAAAAAAAACTGCTTCATCTTATTAGAGATATACACCAGACCATTGTCCATTTTAATTTGTATCAGTATTCCCATAATGGCCATAGCTTCCAACAAATGTTTAGTTACAGAATCAGCCTTGTGTGACACCAAGGCCCATTGAAATCCTGAATATGTGTCTATAGTGTGGTGCACCTATTTCAGTTTACCAAAGTCTGTAAAATGGAAGACATCCTCTTGCCAAATATAATTACTTTGGGTACCCTTAGGGTTAGTTCCTGAAGGCAATGGAGATTGGTTATATAATGAGCAAATAGGACATTGCCTCACAATTTCCTAGGCTTGTTGCCAAGTGATAGAGAATTTTTTCTTTAAACCTTTAGTGTTAACATGGTGTTTTTATGGAATTCCGAAGCCTCTAATACGCTTCCTATCAATAGCTGGTCAATTTCATTATTACCTTGCATCAGAGGTCCTGGCAGACCTGTATGGGATCTTACATGTGTTATGTATAGTGGATAAATCCTATTTCTGATCATTTGTTGTAGTTGAATAAGCAGTGAAGTCAATTCAGAATCACTCTGAATAAGTTCAGCACTCTCTATGTGTAAAACAACCCTTTCTGCATATTGAGAGTCAGTTACTATATTAAGAGACTCTTGAAAATCTGACACCACCATGATTATTGCATATAATTCAGATTTTTGAACTGACTTATAGGGACTCTCAGCCACCTTACTTACATCTTCTGATTTATATCCTGCCTTTCCTGATTTACTGGCATCAGTATAAAATATAGGGGTTCCAGATATTGGAGTTCCCTTTATTACACAAGGGAGAATCCAATTAGATCTTTTTAGGAACTGCAGCTGCTTGCTTTTAGGGTATCTGTTGTTAATCTCTACCCAAGAAATTACTGCATGCTCTCTGCCAATGTTAATCTTGTGCTCATAGCAAGGCAATTTCTGTGTTAGTTTAAGATTCCACATTTTCGGGCTGGAGAGATGGCTCAGCGGTTAAGAGCACTGACTGCTCTTCCAGAGGTCCAGAGTTCAAATCCCAGCAACCACATGGTGGCTCACAACCATCCATAGTGAGATTGGATGCCCTCTTCTGGTGTGTCCGAAGACAGCTACAGTGTACTCATAATAAAATAAATAAATAAATCTTTAAAAAAAAAAAGATTCCACATTTTCAGCCAGATCCATTCCAACTAATTGTTGAAGTCTCATTTTTCCTTTTAATATCAATTCAGAGACCTTCTCAATGTAGATTTTTAGATTCTTACTCTGTTTATGTACTAAAAATATCCATTCTAAGATTTAATTTTCCCTCTGCATGAGAATCCCTATAGGGAATGAGTAGAGGGTAAGATAAGTAAGATGCAGGCCGTCTTTGGATCAAGACAATCTGGATGTGTATCCTGCAGTTTCCGTTCTACTATAGCTAACTCCTTCTCAGCCTCAGCTGATAGTTTTCTTGGGCTATTTAAATCTTTATCACCTTGTAAGAGTTGAAATAAATTGCTTAGCTCTTGAGTGGCCAAGCCAATCACAGGCCACAGTCAGTTAATATCTCCTAGTAGTTCCTGAAAATCATTAAGGGTCCTTAATTGGATTCTTCTGATTTTCACCTTCTGTGGCCTAACCTTTTGCAGACTTATTTTATACCCTAGATAATTAATAGAATCCCTTCTTTGTATTTTTTTTCAGGGGCGATTTGCAATCTCCAGCAAGGTAAATAAATATATATATATATATATTAGTTTTTCAAGACAGGGTTTCTCTGTGAAGCCCTGGCTGTCCTGGAACTCACTCTGAAGTCCAGGCTGGCCTCGAACTCAGAAATCCACCTGCCTCTGCCTCCCAAGTGCTGGGATTAAAGGTGTGCACCACCACTGCCCAACAAGGCAAGTATTTTTTTTCTTTATCAAACATTGTTTCCAAGATATTTATATCTGGATCAGCCAATAGGATGTCATCCATACAACAATAAATAATGGATTGGAGAAATTGTTTGTGAATCATCTCCAATAGCTGTTGTACAAAATATTGACACAAGGTAGGGCTATTAACATTCCTTGTGGCAGTACTTTACAATGATATCTTTTTATTGGGCAACCTCTTTTGAAGGTAGGTACTGAGAAAACAAACCTTTCCTTATCTCATTGATGTAGAGGAATTGTGTAGAAACAATCTTTCAGATCAATCACTATGATAGGCTGTTCCTTAGGCAATGGGATCCCAGGCTGCAAGGAACCCATTGGCTGAATGATCTTATTAACCGCTCTAAGATCTGTCAACATCCTCCATTGGCCAGATTTTTTTTTTTTTTGATGACAAACACTGGAGAATTACAAGGGCTGATAGACTCCTCTATCTGCTGAGCCTCCAGCTACTCCTGGAGTAGCTGTTCTAATGCCTGTAGTTTTTCTTTTGTCATAGACCATTGATCAATCCAAACAGGTTGATCAGTCAACCACCTTAGTAGAAAGGCTGTTGGTGTCTTAGCAGCAGTGGCTCCTTGGGGTAAAGCTAAATTGTCAGCCTCTCCTGTATCTTGTTTATGGACAGCTTGGACAGTCTATAACAGCCTTTGATAATGTTCCCTAACTAATTTCAAATTTTTATTAGGAGCCTGATGAGTTTCATGGCCAGACATTGAAACTGCAGGGATATTAATTTGGGTTTTCCACTGCTGTTATAGATCTCTTCCCCATAAGTTAATGGCTATATCAGTCACGTACGGCCTCAATTTTCCTACCTGACCTTCTGGTCCAATACATTTAAGCCATCTGGTGCTTTGCTTTATTTGGGATAAAGTCCCAACTCCTTGAAATTAGATGTCTACTTCTTGAAGTGGCCAACTTGCAGGCCAATATTTTGTAGAGATAATGGTGAGATTTGCTTCAGTGTCAACCACTACTTCAGTCTCAATATTGTTTACTAGTATTCTTAGTTTTGGCCTTTGATCCTCTATAAAGGTTGCCAAAATATTCGTTTTTGGCTTCCTTTTAGGTTTTTGGTTTTTTTTTTTTACATTGTCAGTAGAACTTGCCTCAGCCTTGTCTAGTCTCACAGCATCTGTTTTTGAAGCAGTGTTGTTTAATTGTCCTGAGGAAGAGAACTCTCCCTGCCTGGCACTGGGGCCTGAGAGAGGCCCTCCTGGGAGTTTTTTGGTAAGGTGTTGCCCCATTTGTCTGTTGTTGCTCTACATTTCCTAGTCAAATGTTGGCCTTTGCCACATCTTTGACATATTCCAGAAGGCATAGGCCCCTTTTTGCTATTACTTTGGTTTTTCCTGCAGTTATTTCTGAGATGACCCTGCTCACCACAATTAAAACATTTGAAATCTTGGGTTGTCTCTAGGTGTCTAGTGGCGCCTCGCCTATTCCAGTCATATCAGGCAAGCAAGATGCAACAGCATTTGTATATCTAATCCACTCATCTATTGATGCTGACCTTGGCCCTCAGTGGTCTGATTACTTCTTTGCATTCACCATTCACATTCTCAAAGACTAAAGACTTGATTATTGCCTTTTTTGCTGCTGAATCTGATACACTCCATTTTTTTTTTTTTTTTTTTTAGCTGAAGATATCCTTTGCAAAAAGTCAGGGAAGATTTCTTTGGATCTTGCATGACTTGAGAAAATGATTCAAGTCTTTTCCCTGATTCTGTGACTTTGTCTCAGGCCTTTAAGGCTGACATGATTTCTTCATCATGTACTGCCTGCATTTCTACCTCAGCAAAGTGACCTTCACCAAACAGCTGCTCTGGTGAAATCTCTCTACCCCTGGCTCTATTTTGTCATGCTATCTCCCTCGCTTCATCTCTCCACCATGAGAACCATTGTAAATTTGCAGCAGGTTATTGCTCTTGTCATATCTTTCCAGTCTTGGGGGAATTACTGTATTTTTAATAGCCCAGGAAGTCAGGATTTGTTTTACAAATGGCAAATGCATTCCAAAATTAGTGACACTTTCCTTAAATTCCCTCAGTTCTAACACATCCCTGGGTTGCCATTCAAATTCCTGATAACCCTGTGGATAATCATCATCTGGAGGTCTTTGTTGTATATTAACCGGATAGACTAAAGTCTGTTTGCTAATAACCTTTGGTTTGCTTTCTCTAATTTTCTCTTCTGTCTCTACCTGAGTATTTTCCTTAATTGAAATTTTAAATTCCTCCCTTAAGGTCTGTGTCTACACTTCATATCTCTCTTTTTGCTGGTCCCCCTATTCCTTGAATTCCTGTATTCTCTGTTGAAGATTTTGCCTCCACAATTTGATTTTTTACTTTATATTGCAATTCTGATAGTCTGCTGTCCATTTTATTTTGATTGATTAATTTTAAAAGGTTATTCTCCAAATCTTGTTTCCCATCCTCATTATTTTCTCTTTGTTGCTCAGTCTGATCTGTGAGCTCTTGTGTCTTTTGTTCTAGCATCTTTTCTAGCTCCTGTCTCCCACCTTCATTTTCATCTTTCTGTTGTTCAAGTTGCTCTAAAATTTCCTTTATCTTCTGTTCTAGGCCCTGTTCTATAATCTTAGTTTCTCTTCATGTTGTAATTTTGATATTGCAACATCTGCCTTATTTTGATTTGCTAGCTTTAGTAAATTATCCCTGGCCTTTGCTTATTTTGACCTATAAAATCCTGAACCTTTAGTTCTATCTAGTGTTACCTATAATCTCTGTTTGTTTGTTTGTTTGTTTTTGTTTTTTCGAGACAGGGTTTCTCTGTGTAGTTCTGGCTGTCATGGAACTCACCCTGTAGACCAGGCTGGCCTCGAACTCAGAAATCTGCCTGTCTCTGCCTCCCAAGTGCTGGGATTAAAGGCGTGTGCCACCACAGCCTGGCTTCTATAATCTCTTTTTTAAGGCAAGGAATTTTTATCTAGGGTCCTGTCTTTTGGAAGACATAGTAAATAAAAAGAATAAATATTGCGATACTGGTAAATGACAAGGTGTCTATTTCCTTTAAATTCATCCCTGACAAATCATTCAAAATATTGTCCAATAAACCCGAAAAGGTATTTATTGTGTTTCTCGTCTTTAAGTATCAAAAGGTTTTAGCTCTCTATTATCGATCTCTTGCCTTTGTCTCCCTCTGCTGTTCGATTCAGAACACTGCAGTCCTCTCTGAGGACAGGGAGGGGCTGAGTGAAAGACCTGTGGCTTCTGTGCTTCTGTTTGGGTTGCAGCTGGCAGTGTACTTGTATGCTGCTCTCAGGCAGCATGTAGCACAAGCAAGCAGTCCAGAGATCCAGTCTGGCTGTCTGTTTCCTGTGTAGACGCCAGGGGAGGGGTGGGGGATGAGTATGGAGAGGTAAATACAGAAAGACTCTCTTGAGCGTAGGTGCCTAGATTAGTTTACTGTTTGCCCAAAAGCTACCTCGCAGGCAGTTATGTCTCCTGTCCCTCCCTGGGATTCTTACAAGGTGCTGCCCAAGTCCAGCTTCAGGCTGGGGTATTGCCCCTGGCTGTAGCTCTCTGCCTGGTGGTTGGGGGAGGGACAACTCTGCAATTCTTTATATGCCCCTCAAACCCAGTCAGCTTTCAGTACACACACTGCAGCAGCCTAGATCACTGCCCTAGCCATATTTGAGGGTTAGAAGGCAGTGAACCTTTATCTCAGTTTAGTTGAATTCTAGTCCATATGTTGGTTGTCAATTTGTTGTGGTAAATCTCCAACCCAAATAAGCCCGTGCAAGTTAAACATAACTCAATTAATATGACAACAAGCTGTGCACCTAGATTGGACAGATCTACCACTACACTACTATATTTCTCAGCTATGAGATAACTTGTCACGTGCTTCTGCCCCATTTTCCTTGCATCTCTTCCTCTTCTGTCTTCCTCTCTCTCCTCTCCTTGTCTCCACAAAATTTTCTTGCTCTACCTCTCTTAAACTGCCCAATCACTGGCTCTAGCCTTTATTTTGCAAGTTAAAATGGGGAAAAGGGACGACCCGGTGCTGAACCCGATCCCTCACAGCACACACCTCAGCTGCAGCTCGACCCCCCAGGTATCCAGACACATCCAGCTTCACAGGTAAGACCTTAAACCGCTCCCCAAGACCCGGCAGGCAGGGAACCCTGTGACCTGGGGAAGCAGATTCCTGCCCAGCCAGAGACCTGAACACCTTCTGACTCCTACCTGTGCCCACCAGGAACAGAGACCTGATCCCATACCAGTGGCAGCTCAACACCCCAGTTGCAGCTTGACTCCTCAGGATCACAGGATCACAGGAAGGACAGGCTCCACTCAGAGACAGGGAGGCCAGATAACACCAGAGATAACCAGATGATGAGAGACAAGAATAAGAACATAAGCAACAGAAACCAGTTTGACTTGGCAACATCAGAACCCAGTCCTCTCACCACAGCAAGTCCTGGATACCCAATCACACACTTAAAACAAGATTCAGATCTAAACTCTTATTTCATGAAGATGATAGAGGACTTTAAGAAGGACATAAAGAACTCACATAAAGAAATGCAGAGAACACAAGTCAACAAATAGAAGCCCTTAAAGAAGAAACACATAAAGCCCTTAAAGAAATACAGGACAACACAAATCAAACAGGTGAAAGAATTGAGCAAAACTGTCCATGATTTGAAAATGGAAGTAGAATCATTAAAGAAAACTCAAAGGGAGATGTTGGTTTAATATTTTAAATTGGTGGTTCCCTATTCCAGGGCCACCATGTTCCCGACTAGGCTAGGCCTGAGGTCACGAGCAGCAGTGATGTACTCTTGCTCAGGCAGCCAGAAACACCAGCCCTGCCACCCACAAGATGCCAGCATGGGAGATATCTCTGCCAATCTGCCATACTGTCTCCACAAGGCTGGGCTGAGTCCAGACCATCCCGCCATCAATGCAGTGCTTGGTAGAAATGAGACTCTAATGTTTAATATTATCCAAAGGCTTTATATGTTTGGTAATGCTCAAATAACATGATGCCCACATAATTGGAAGTGTTACTCAAATAACGAACCTAGATATAAGTTGTTACCCAGGACTGCTCTCGATATATGCCTGGTCCTCCATGGCTCCTACATCTCTGCCTTTCCTCCTAGCTCCTCCTCTTCCTCTCCTTAGTCTTCCCACATTAACTCTTCCCAACTTTCAGGAAAAATATCCCGCTACAGGAAGACAGACCTAGAGATTGAAAACCTAGGAAGGAGAACAGGAGTCACAGATACAAGCATCACCAACAGAATACAAGAAATGGAAGAGAGAATCTCAGTAGCAGAAGATAAAATACAAGACATAGATACAACAGTCAAGGAAAACAGAAAAAGAAAAAGTTCCTATCTCAAAACATTCAAGACATTCAGGACATAATTAAAAGACCCAACCTGAAGAATAATAGGTATAGAAGAAAGTGAAGATTCCCAACTCAAAGGGTCAGCAAACATCTTCAACAAAATTATAGAAGGAAACTTTCCTAACCTAAAAGAAGAAATGCCCATAAACACACAAGAAGCCTACAGAACACCAAACAGATGGGACCAGAAAAGAAATTCCTCTTGTCATATAATAATAAGACACCAAGTACACAGAACAAAGAAAGAATATTGAAAGCAATAAGAGAAAAAGGTCAAGTAACATATAAAGGCAGACCTATCAGAGTTACACCAGACTTCTCACCAGAGACTATAAATGCCAGAAGATCTTGGGCAGATGTCATACAAACCCTAAGAAAACACAAATACCAGCTCAGGCTACTATACCCAGCAAAACTCTCAATTACCATAGATGGAGAAACCAGGATATTCTGTTGGGAGCAACCTTGCTTATACACTGAAGGCCTAAATCAGCCATAGGCCTAAGTCAGCCATACATGCCTACTAACACAAAGTTTTGGTCTCTGTGGGAAAACATTGACCCTAGAACAGATAGCTATAGACCTTGTGGACTGATAGCCTTGGTGGAAAACTACCAGCCTGGATAAGAACAAGTAGTCATCGACCTTGTGGATTGGTAGCCTAGGTGGAAAATACCAGCTTAGAAAAGAACAAATGAATCATAGACAGTGTCATAGTGATCTGTTCCCTGCTTCTTCACCCAGCTAAAACCTAGTCCTAGAAGATATCTGTACTCCCCCTGAGAACACCTACGTTCCTAAGTCATCACCTTCCCCACATCCTGCCTCTATGTGTATATAACCCCTATGTGAAAAAATTAAAATTACGGTTTGATCAAACTATAGACAAGCCATGGTTCTTTGCATTCCCCTGTCCTTGGGGTGCCCCCAGGTGCCCTGGATCCTAGTTCACAGCCATCCAGGCCAGGGCAATATTCCATGACAAAACCAAATTAATACAATATATTTCCACAAATCCAGGCCTATAAAAGATAATAGAAGGAAAAGCCAACTCAGGAGGGAAACTACACCCAAGAAAAAGCAAGAAATTAATCAAGAAATTACAACCAACCCAAAAGAAGAGAAACACACAAATGTAATTCCACCTTTAAGAACAAAAATAACAGGAAACAATAATCATTGGTCCCTAATATTTCTCAACATCAATAAATTCAATTCCCCAATAAAAAGACATAGGCTAAAAGACTAGATACATAAACAGGATCCAGTGTTTTGCAGCATACAGAAAACATACCTTGTTGAGAATAGCCCCAGCCTTGTATTTTGATGCTAGTTTCACTTTCCTGGGAGGGGCTGCAGAAGAGGAGGGAGTCTGTACACAGGTGACTTCTTGTGAACCTTCTGTCCAATTAAATTTGTAAAATAAAGCCTAGAGCCAGTGATTGGGCAGTAGAAGGGGGGGAGGAGAGAGGAAGAGGAAGTCGACAGAGGAGGAAGGTGAAGGAGTAGGAAGTCAACGGATGAGAAGCATGTGGCCTGGAAAAACCGCAAGTTATAAGGGATCTCATAGCTGAGGAATAGAGTAGTGTAATGGTAAATCTGCCCAATCTAGGCGTGCAGTTTATATCCATAATTATTGAGTTGTGTTTTCCTTGACTGGTCTTATTTGGGTCAGAGATTTACTGCAACAATACCTCAGAGCCAAAGACAGACATTCCTTCAAAATAAAGGGATAAGAAAAAAATTTCCAAGCAAATCCTCCCAAGAAGCAAGCTGAAGTAGCTATTCTAATATCCAACAAAATAGACTTACCAAAAGTTATCAAAAAAGATGGAGAAGGTCACTACATACTTATCAAAGGAAAAATCCAGCAGTATGAACTTTCAATTCTTAACACCTCTGCCCTAAATGCAACGGCACCCACATTTGTAAAAGAAATGCTACTAAAGCTCAAAACATATATTAAACCTCACACAATAATAGGAGATTTCAACACCCCACTCTCAACAATGGACAGATCATGGAAACAGAAACTAAACAGAGACACAGTAAAACTAAAGTTATGAACCAAATGGATTTATCAAATAACTACAGAACACTTCAACCTAAAACAAAAGAATATAACTTTTTCTCAATATCTCCTATTACTTTCTCAAAAATCAACCCTATACTCAGACACAAAACAAACCTAAACAGATATAAGAACATTGAATTAATCCCATGTATTCTATCAGACCACCATGGACTAAGGCTGGTCTTCAGAAGCAACAAAAACAACAAAAAGCCCACATACACTTGGAAGCTGAACAACTATCTACTCAATGATAACTTGTTCAGGGAAGACATAAAGAAAGAAATTAAGTACTTTGTAGAATTCAAAATGAAGGCACAACATACCCAAACTTATGGGACACAATGAAAACAGTGCTATGAGGAAAACTCACAGGTCTGAGTGCCTACAAAAAGAAACTGGAGAGAGCATACACTAGAAGCTTGACAGCACATGTGAAAACTCTAGAGCAAAAAGAAGCAAATATACCCAAGAAGAGTAGAAGGCAGGAAATAACCAAACTTAGGGCTGAAATAACCAAGCAGAAACAAAAACACTATACAAAGAATCAACAAAACTAGGAGCTGGTTCTTTGTGAAAATCATAGAGGTAGTATCCATATTAACAAAATCAGAAATGAAAAGGGAGACATAGCAACAGAAACTGTAGAAATTCAAAAAATAATCAGATCCTACTACAAAAGTAGTACTATACAACAAAACTAGAAAACCTGGATGAAATGGATGGTTTTTTAGACAAATACCAGGTACCAAAGTTAAATCAGGATCAAATAAACCATCTAAATAGCCCCATAACCCCAAAGGAAATAGATACAGTCATTAAAAGTCTCCCAGCTAAACAGAGCCTGTAAGACTCTGATGAGCTTTAGCTTACCAAGGACCCCGAGTGAACAATGTAGAGCCGGGGATCAATGCAAAAGCAAGAAGAATTTATTGTTTCAACGTGTCAGGGTTGTCCTGTATCCAAAGGAGAGGCAGTGACCCCTGCACAGCCCAGTCAGCAAGTTTTTAGACAGTTCTCAGAGCAGCAGCCATTAGGCACAATGTGATTGGCACAACAGTGTGACTTTTAAACTGACTGGTCTTTAGGGAATGAGGTGACCTTGTCTGTGGGTGGCCTCTCCCACCCACAGGTGACCCCCAACCATGTGGTCTCAGAAATGTTAATTAGCGGTCCTTCTAAAGGGGAGGGGTTTTGTGAAATTTTCCAAAGGTCCTGAACTGATCTCTTCAAGGCCAGGGCCAGAAGGTTTTAGTGCAGAATTCTACAGACCTTCAAAGAAGATCTAACATCAATACTCTTCAAACTATTCTACAAAATTGAAACAGAGGAATACTACCCAGTTCTTTCTATGAAGCCACAGTTGAACTGATACCCAAACCACAAAAAGATCCAACAAGGAGAACTACAGACCAATTTCCCTTATGAAAAAATACTTAATAAAATTCTTTCAAACCGAATCCCAAGAACATATCAAAATTATTATCCAAAATGAACAAGTAGGCTTCATCCCAGGGGTGCAGGAATGGTTCAATATATGGAAATCCATCAATGTAATACACTATATAAACAAACTCAAAGAATAAAACCACATTATTATCTCATTAGATGTGGAAAAAAACCTTTGACAAAATCCAACACCCATTCATGTTAAAAGTATTGGAGAAAAAAAAAAAAAGTATTGGAGAGATCAGGAATTCAAGTTGCATACCTAAATATAATAAAAGCAATATACAGCAAATCAATAGCCAACATCAAACTAAATGGAGAGAAACTCAAAGCAATCCCATTAAAATCAGGGACTAGACAAGGCTGCCCACTCTTTCCCTACCTATTCAATATAGTACTTGAAGTTCTAGCCAGAGCAATTAGACAACAAAAAGAGATCAAAAGGATATAAACTGGGAAGGAGGAAGTCAAGTTATCACTATTTGGGGATGATATGAGAGTATGCATGAGTGATCCCAAAAATTCTATCAGAGAGCGCCTACAGCTGATAAACAACTTCAACAAAGTGCCTGAATATAAAATTAGCTCAAACAAATCAGTAACCTTTCTATGCTCAAAGGATAAAAGGGATGAGAAAGAAATTAGGGAAACTACATCCTTCACAATAGTCACAAACAATATAAAATATTTTGATGTGACTCTAACCAAGCAAGTGAAAGATCTGGATGACAAGAACTTCAAGTCTCTGAAGAAAGAAATTGAAGAAGACCTCAGAAGATGGAAAGATCTCCCATGCTCATGGATTGGCAGGATTAACATAGTAAAAATGGCCAACTTATCAAAAGCAATCTACAGATTCAATGCAATCCCCATCAAAATTCCAGCTCAACTCTTCATAGACTTAGAAAAAGCAATTCTCAAATTCATTTAGTATAACAAAAATCTTAGGATAGCAAAAACTATTCTCAACAATAAAAGAACTTCTGGGGGAATCACCACCCCTTATTGCAAGCTATATTATAGAGTAATAGTGAGAAAAGCTGCAAGGTATTGGTACAGAAACAGGCAGGTAGATCAATGGAATAGAATTGAACACCCAGAAATGAACCCACACACCTATGGTCACTTGATCTTTCACAAAGGAGCTAAAACTATTCAGTGAAAAAAAGATAGCATTTGAAACAAATGGTGCTGGTTCAACCGGCAGTCAGCATGTAGAAGAATGCAAATTGATCCATTCTTATTTCCTTGAACAAAGCTCCAAGTGGATCAAGGACCTCCACATAAAGCCAGATACACTGAATCTACTAGAAGAGAAAGTGGGGAAAACCCTCTAACACATGGGCACAGAGGGAAACTTCCTCAACAGAACATCAATGGCTTATGCATATAAGAGCAGCAATCGACAAATGGGATCTCATAAAACTGAAAGGTTTCTGTAAAGCAAGGGACTCTATCAATAGGACATAATGGCAACTCACAGAATGGGTAGAGATATTTATCAACCCTACATCTGATAGAGGGTTAATATCCAAAATATACAAAGAATTCAAGAAGGCAGACTCCAGAGACCCAAATAATCCTATTAAAATGTGAAGCACAGAGCTAAATAGAGAATTCTCAACCATGGAATCTCAAATGGCTGAGAAACACTTAATGAAATGTTCAACATCCTTAGTCATCAGGGAAGTGCAAATCAAAACAACCGTGAGATTCTACCTCAAACCTGTCAGAATGGCTAAGATCAAATACACAGGTGTCAGCAGATGTTGGTGAGGATGTGGAAAAAGAAGAACACTCCTTCATTGTTGGTGGGATTGCAAGCTGGTACAACCACTCTGGAAATCATTCTGGCAGTTCCTCAGAAAATAGAAAACAGTTCTACCTGGGGACCCATTCATACCACTCCTGAGCATAGGCCCAAAAGATGCTCCAACATATAACCAGGACACATGCTCCACTATGTTCATAGCAGCCTTATTTATAATAGACAGAAGCTGGAAACAACCCAGATGTCCATCAACAGAAGAATGAATACAGAAAATGTGGAACATATACACAATGGAGTACTACTTGGTGATTAAAAATAATGAATTCATGAAATTCTTAGGCAAATGGGTGGAACTAGAAAATATCATCCTTAGTTATATAACCCAGACACAAAAGAACACACATGGTATGTACTCACTAATAAATGGATACGAACCCAAAAGCTCACAATGCCTATGATACAACCTACAGACCATATGGAACATAGACGGAAAGACGATCAGGGAATGGATGCTTCAGTCCTGCATTGAGGGGGAAACCAGGATGATTGTGGGAGATGGAAGGAGAGGAGGACAAAGGAGGGGGAAAGGAGTGGGAGGAAATAAGGATGCCAGTATCAGAATCTGGAGGAGATATGAGAGAGGTACAGAGAGTCAGGAAATCAAATAAAAATGTATGGGGGTGGGGGGAATGAGGAACTGTGGATAGCCACTAGAGGGTCCCAGATAGCAGAGAAATGTGTGAGGACCCAATGGGAATGATGTTAGCAATAATGCACAGAGAAGGGGAGATAGAACCTGTGGAGACCACCTCTAGTAGATGGGCACAGCTCCTGTTCAAGGGATGGAGCCACCCACCCACCTCAAAGTTTTTCTAAACCAGAAATATTCCTGTCCAAAGGAAGTACAGGGATAAAATATGGAAAAGAGACTGAAGGAAGGGCTAACTGGGAAACAGCCCCACCTGGGGATCCATCATGTCTGCAGACACAAAACTCAACACTGGTGCCATGGTCAAGAGGCGCTTGTGGACAGGAACCAAATGTGGCAGTTTCTGGGGAGGTCTAGCCAGCATTTGCCCAAAGCAGAGGTGGATGCTTTTAGTCAACCATCAGGCTGAACTCAGGGAACCTGGTGTGGGAGCTTGCAGAAGGACTGGAGGAGTAGAGGGGGATTGAAACACCACTGGAAGAATAGTGTATGCTGGGCTGACTACCCAGTCCTCCCAGAGACTAGACCACCAACCAAAGAGTGTACCCAAAGGGATCTTTGTCTCTAGATACATATGTACCAGAGGATGACCTTGCCCAACAGCAATGAGAGGGGAGACCCTTGGGCCCAGGGAGGTTTGATGCCCCAGAGTAGGGGGATGCTGGAGTGGTGGAGCAGGAGTGTGGTTGGGTGGGGGAGCACCCTCATATAGGCAAAAGGGAGGGGGGAGGGCAGGTGTGAGATAGGGGGTGGTGGAGGGGTAACCACAGAGGGGGATATTATTTGAGATGTAAAGGAATGGAATGATTAATAATAAAAAAGAAAAAATCCAAAAAATATATAATAATAAAATGGGGAGAAGGTTCACATGAAGTCACCTGAGTATGTGATTCACACCTTGTCCCAGGCAGCCCCTCTTGGGGAAATGGAGTTAGCATCAAAATGCAAACAGCACCAGGGAAATCCACAACAGGTTTGTTCCTTGCATTCTTAACCACTGAACCGTGTGGCTGACTCCACACCTAGTTTTTATACTGTGTTGCAGATGAGACTTAAATTTCCCTTTCTGCTAGGCAAGTCCTATACCAACTGTATTATGATCCTAGCCCACATTAGCCTTCTTGTCTTTAGCCTTGATACCTTTTGGATTATCATGATCTACAATAAACACCTTGCTCTTTCAGTAGAAAGCATCATCTGGTATTACATTTTTTTTTCATACAGCTTCAATGATCATTATTCAAGAATTTGGTATTTTTTTATAATGTAATTACAGAACTTAATGAACTAAGTCACTTCTCTTCAGGGTTTATTGGTTTGGTTTAGCCACAATTGCTTTTATTTTATTTTATTTTATTTTATTTTATTTTATTTTATTTTATTTTATTTGCTTTTTACTGATTCTTTGTCAATTTCAGATCAAGCACCCGAATCCCACTCATTTCCCCATTCGGTTTTATCTGCTCTCCTCTCTTAGAATATCCCCCTCAAAAGAAACAAAGCAATATTACAGCTCATGCCCTGGACTACTCACTGCCCAATCCTACCTGCCCTTGGGGGTTGGAGGTGAGGTGGCACAGAGTCAACGACACACACTCCTGGAGCAGGTGAGAAACAGGCTCATCTGCACACTGCTGCTTGCTCCTTTAATACCCTCCACATGTGCCCCATTGGTCCCAAGAAAGCATCTCTTCTTAACACCAGTTCCCAGTTGTCTGGCATTGTCTGTGCCAGGAATTCTTAGTTTCTCAGGACATCTTCAATTAGGTCCTCCTGCAGGAAATGCGTTTTGCAGTTTTGCGAGACCCTGCCATTCTTGCTACATACCCACCCCTTTGTTTTTAGATTTTGACAGCCTAGTGGGAGCTAGAGTGCCATTGTCTCGACATTGTTGACCCCACCTTGGAAGATTTCTGGCATACTGGACTATGTCTGTCTTAGGTTGTTCTGTCTTCCAGATCCTACCCATCAATGACTATCAGCCCTCAAAGAGATATCACTCCAGAGGCATGTCACATAAAGGGAGATGAAGAACAGCCTACAAAGTGGTCTCATAGATCTCTGCCATCCAGGCTTTGATCACTTCCTGGGGGGAGGGGGACATAACCGGGATTTTCAAAAGCCATTAGCACCTGGAGGCTCGACTTGGACCATGAGGCAGGGGTAGATGTGATATGCTTGGGGGATCCTTAGGATATTTGTAATCAGTAAGGGGAATGTGAGGTTTCATGCCTAACATGGTGCCATAGGTTAGATTACCGTGAAAGTCCTCCATGGTTATATTGTGTAGCTGGATACAAGAGCGACAGTGATAAAACAGAGAATCTCTTCCATGGGCCAGGTGCCTTCTAATTGTCCTATAGTAGTGACTAAGTCCATGAAGACCAAACCCAAACTCACATAGGAAGAGAAAAGAACAGGGTAACCTGGGGAGTTAACTGTGACAGGCAAAAGAATGAGGGGTCAGGGGCATCAAAGCTCAGAGCTTATCAGCCCTCCCAGGCTGAAGAAAAATTAATAAACACAGTATGTACATTCTAGTCTTCTTCAGGCTTCTTCATCACTCCCTGGTCCGTGGTAGGGTAAACATCTCTTGAGGGTGCCCATATTGGCACAGTTGCAACCTGGAGGAAAACACAAACATAACCTCACCCGCTTGTCAGAAGCAGAGCGAGTAGTTTTTTAGATATAGGAAAGCGGGTCTTCAGGAGCGGTCGGACTAGAATTAGGAATATGGCCTAGCAACACACTGCTTGGAATTCCTGGATCCACTTCTGCCTCCTGCTTTTGGTTAGGAAAAGGCAAGAATACAGGCGCAATGAGCGCAGCTTGTGCCAGCCAGATGGCGAACGTGCACCTTTGGTGCACTCGGGCCCGCCTTCAGGCCCCACCTCCTCGTGCGGTGCCCCACCTCTTTTTCCTTGCGCATGTGCAGCTGTTCTATTCCCGTGAGGCTCCGGGGCTCGGCAGATTCATATTACATGGCTGGTTCCTGTTCCCTGGGATGCTCCTCTACCGCTTCTGCGTGTGGCAGAGCAAGTGGAGCGAGTCCTCTCTGCTGGAGAAGCGGCTGTCGGAAGACTCGAGCCGCCATCTGCGACTGCAGAAGTGGGCGAGCATGTGGAGCGCAGACGCGCTGGGGCTGGAGTTGAGATGGCGTAGGGAGGAGACGGCCTCGGCGGAGAACCCACTGGTGTTCCTGTGAGCCCTCTGTCGCCGGCCGCGGGGCGACTCGCTCACCTGGGTGACCGGCCTGGAGGACACCAACTGCATCCTGCTGCGCAGTCAGTGTGGGACCGTCCTCCCCGCGTGGGGGATTCCTCGGTGCTGCCCGGGGCTGAAGTGAGGGGCTCGAGGGCGCGGGCTGTCGGGGCAAACCGTAGGAGAGGCGTTCCTGCGGGTGGCTCACGAGGTACGGGGCTTTTTTGGGGGGTCACCGGTCTCCAGGAGGGCAGCGGTCGAGCATCATCCTGGACATTATTCAGAAAGAAATATCCAAGCGTTTTAGCAAGGTGGTTCCTTCAAGGGAGTGTTTTCACATTTGATGGACTCTTGTCAACTGGTTTGGGCGAATTGTAGGCCGCCGCTGCCGACTTAGCTTAGTGCTCTTGGGCAATCTGTTCAACCGCTTTGTGCTTCAGTTTCGTCTCCAAAATGAGGGATAATACTCGGGATAACGGGGACGATTAAGTGTATTGTATAAGGCCACGGAATTAGATGATTTCTTTACTGGGTGAACTCCTGATAGAGTTTAGTTTGACTCAAGCATTGCCACTATTAATTAGGACAGCCTAAAATTGGGTTGAGATTCTTGATAAAGTAACTTTTTTTTAATGGCTTTAAAAGAAATAACATGCTAAGTCTTTCATATTATTTTTTTTAAATGAGAGATAGTCTGTTTTTTTAGAATTTATTTATTTATTTATTTATTTGTTTATTTATTTATTTATTTATTTATTTATTTATTTATTTATGTGATGAGTACACTGTAGCTGTCTTCAGACACACCAGAAGAGGGCATCAGATCCCATTACAGATGGCTGTGAGCCACCATGTGGTTGCTGGGAATTGAACTCAGGACCTTTGGAAGAGCAGTCAGTGCTCTTAACCACTGAGCCATCTCTCCAGGCCTTTCATGTTATTTTTATCCCTGTTTTTGTAGCTTTTCTATCTTGCTTTCTGTATGTATTAATACTGTTGCTAGGTATTACATTTTATTTTATTTTATTTATTTTTTTATTTTACTTTTTTTATTTTTTTTTATTTTATTTTTTATTTTATTTTTTATTTTATATTTTATTTTATATATTTATTTTATTTTACATTTTATTTTATTTCATTTCATTTCATTTATTTATTTATTTCATTTCATTTCATTTCATTTTTCATTTCATTTCATTTTTCATTTCATTTCATATTTCATTTCATTTCATTTTTCATTTCATTTCATTTTTCATTTCATTTCATTTCATATTTCATTTCATTTCATTTCATATTTCATTTCATTTCATTTTTCATTTCATTTCATTTCATTTCACATTTCATTTCATTTCATATTTCATTTCATATTTCATTTCATATTTCACTTCATTTCATTTCATATTTCATTTCATTTCATATTTCATTTCATTTCATTTCATTTCATTTCATATTTCATTTCATATTTCATTTCATATTTCATTTCATTTCATATTTCATTTCATTTCATATTTCATCTCATATTTCATTTCATTTCATTTCATATTTCATTTCATATTTCATTTCATATTTCATTTCATTTCATATTTCATTTCATTTCATATTTCATTTCATATTTCATTTCATTTCATTTCATATTTCATTTCATTTCATTTCATTTCATATTTCATTTCATATTTCATTTCATATTTCATTTCATTTCATATTTCATTTCATTTCATATTTCATTTCATATTTCATTTCATTTCATTTCATTTCATATTTCATTTCATATTTCATTTCATATTTCATTTCATTTCATTTCATTTCATTATTTCATTTCATTTCATTATTTCATTTCATTTCATTATTTCATTTCATTTCATTCATTTCATTTCATTTCATTTCATATTTTATTTTATTTTATTTTATTTTATTTTATTTTATTTTTTGGTTTTTTGAGACAGGGTTTCTCTGTATAGCCCTGGCTGTCCTGGAACTCACTCTGTAGACCAGGCTGGCCTCAAACTCAGAAATCCATCTGCATCTGCCTCCCAAGTGCTGGGATTAAAGGCATGCGCCACCACTGCCCAGTTTAGGTATTACATTTTAACCTGTATAGAATTAGATAATTCTATTTATCCCCATATTAGTACTTTTTGCTGTGTCTTTTAAACAGTAGGAGCAAAAGTTTCCCATTATCTATCCCATTGCACCTATTACACAGTACAGAAGGGTGTGAACGTTTTTTAAAAAATACCTTTCAGATTAATTTCTTTTCCCTCTTTGCCCCAGTTGGAGTGTTTTATTTACCTTTGTTCACTTTATGACATTTACAGTTTTTAATTTTTTTTTCTGTTTTGTAATGGGAATCTTACTGTGTTTCCCAAGATGGCTTTGAACTAATGATCCTACCTCAGTTTTCTCAGTAGTGGGAGTTATAGATGTTTACCCCTATATCTGGCTCAACACTTAACATTTTATTTATAGCCACAACACAGTGAGTTAGTTTTATTTACTTATTTTAAGATTTATTTACCATATATCCAGTGTTCTATCTGCATGTACACCTCACATCAGAAGAGGGCACCAGATCTCATTACAGATGGTTGTGTGCCACCATGTGGCTGCTGGGGATTGAACTCAGGACCTCAGGAAGAGCAGCCAGTGTACTCTTAACCTCTGAGCCATCTCTCTAGCCTCAATCTAGCTTTCTTATAATGTTTATAAATCCATTTCTCAACCCCAGTAGTTTTGTTTACATATTTAAAAAAATTAGGGGTTAGAGAGATGACTTATTGGTCAAGCCCTTGCAAAGGACCAGGGTTCAGTTCCCAGCCCTGACATGGTGGTTTACAATGGTTGGTAACTCCAATACAGGGGATCTGCTGCCACAGGCACCACCCATGCACTTGGTGCATACAGGTAAAATACTAATAAATGAATAAAATGTTAAAATTTATAATTTCCCATTCTTGAGTTGTTTAATTATCACAAATGTCCCCAAGGAAATGTCAAGTTTGGGTGCTGAAAAATGTCTTTGTTATCTTTATATGTAAATACTGAGTGCTTTCCCCCTACCCCCAGGTAGTAGAAAGGGTTCCAGGCTGGTGTGGCTAGTGTGGAGTAAAGAAAAGCTTTAGAAAGGGACCAGGGAACGAAGGGACTTTAGATTGTGGTGAGACACAGGGGATCTGTTGCTGAGCAGAGGGACAGGAGTCAGCTCTTCTGGAACAAGTGCGGAGGAAGACTAACACCACTATAGCTGTACCACCGTAGCATCTCTCCAGGCAAGAGGCAGTGCTGATAGTTCAGGGTTTGCTTGCATGATACCTAGAGCTGTAAGTAGCCTCATGGGATACATCCCAACTTCTACTTAAAGCAACTAGGTTTGTGAGTACTGGGCTTGCTTAGCAAGGCACCATGGAGAAGGGTGCAATCAGGAAGTTGCTCTGGGTGTTTCACTAACTCTGACAGCGTTTCTACATTTCCCTCTAGAATGTTTTGTATGGTGTCCCTGGTCCAGCTGTGATGTGCACAAACACAAGGTGTCTGGGTGAAGATCAGTTACTCTTAGACAAAGGACCTCTGCCAAGAATGGAGGTGCAGGAATAACTTTAACTTTCCTTGGTCTTGCTCTTGGTCCCACTCTCACTCTACCTGGTAGTTTTTTGTTGTATTTCAGAGCAAAGATGTGAAGTCACTCTTGTTCTACCTCCGCTCCCAGAAGGCCCCTGTCCCTTTAGTGCTGAACCACATGCACGCGCACACACACACACACACACACACACACACACACAGAGAGAGAGAGAGAGAGAGAGAGAGAGAGAGAGAGAGAGAGAGAGAGAGAGAGAGAGAGTGTGTATGTGTGTGTCTTTGGGTTCTTTTTTTCCAAAAGTCCTCTGAGTTCTAACCTGTCGGCAGGTATGCTACAACAAACCACAGTAGCAAAGCCTTGGGACTCTTCCCAGGCTTCTCCTCTAATGTCTCTGTGGATAAGGAACAGAAACTGTCCAAGTGCAGAGATGAAGATGGTTGGTAAGTAAGGTACTCATACAAATATGTCAGAGAAAATTTTAACTTTAAGGAAAAGTCTTCTACCATTCTGTGAGATTGCTTGGGATATAACTTTTCATGGCATTTGAATGCATTTAAAAGAAGTAAAAATCCATTATTTGATGATGATAGCCCCTTTAGATAGGAAAGTGGAAGTTTCTAATATTCTGAAGGTGTATCTAACACTGATTTTTGGGCTTTGACTTTGATGCTGAAGAAAATGGAAAGTAAATGTAGAAAATTTCTATCTCAAAATCTCCAAGTTGAAAGTGTCCTGCCTTTTCCTTGTGCTGGCACAGACAGAAAGCACTAATACAGAGCCCACACCCACACCTGACTGGGGTACTCAGACAGGCCATCTGTGGCCATAAGTACTAATCCCAGTCTCAGATCTGGAGCCTACCTGAGACTCTTGGAGCTGAGCTAAGCCCTTTGTCACCTGCCCAGACTCCTTCATTTCATACATAAGGACCTGATGGTCCAAGAGGGAAGGGAGCTATCCAAAGAGTTATGAGTGACAGTTCTGGAAGTGCAGAGCCAAGAGGAAGCAGAGGGGTGCGATGGTGGGACTAGGCAAGTCAGCCAGAAGTCCTGAAAGAGCACAGAGGGAATTCTCATGAGAGTAGAACCCTGAACATGGAGCCCATTGCTGAGCAAGCCACAGGCTGTGTGCCCCAACCCAGGTCTCTTCATTTGGTCAGTGGGGTGGTTCTGAGACACCCCACAGGGCTCCTGAAAGGAACAGAGAGTGTTGTGTAAACCATTAAGTCCTATATACTGTCCCAAGTCCCAGGACGAGGGTGACTTCAGGGACAATGAGCATTTGTAACCCTATGCTCTGATAGTGTGGCCTTTGAGGGAGGAAGGTGGGTCCTCCTAGCTCACAGACCATAGAGGCTGATTTCACTCACCTACCCAAGCACTCCCAGCTCAGAGAGGGTAGAAAAGGGGTGAGGAGTCTAAGTCACACACCCAAGGGCACAGCAGACACACAAGGAAACATGGGTAGGGGAAGCAAAATCCAACCCTCAGGAAACATACAGTCACAGTCTTATGGCCTCCAATTTAAACAATGTTTTGCCCTGGTAGTAGGAGCTCAACCCAGCTTCTAAACATGGGGCCAATGTCCTGGAGGGGGCTCTCATGGTGACCACGTGATGCAACCCACCTGCCACAGCTGCCTTGGTCATCTATTGCATGATAAATCCCTCAAGTTCTCTGGGCTTAGAACAGCTTAATTATGTGTCTAGTTCTGTGGGCCTGAGGTTCACAGATGGTGCACAGCAGAGATGATGTGGTTCTGTGCCACAGTGTCTAGGGCTTGGGTTGGAAAACTCAGGCAGACAGAAAGTCTAGGTGAGTGTGCTCCTCAGGGACTGTGGGCCACCATGCCTCCATCATGGCCTCTTGAGCTTCCTCTAGACTCGGCAGCCTGGGAGGGGACACTTCCTACTCAAACAAGAGCTTCAAGAGCAAATGTCCTCGTAACATGATGGAAGCTGGGAAACGGCATTAGGGTTAGGGTTAGAGTCTCTCTTGCCACACTCACTGGATACAGAAGGCACAGATCTACTCACATTCAAAAGAAGGTAACAGGAACCTAACTTCTCTGTGGGAGAACTGTCCAAGGATGTGCATCCATGCAAAAGCTGAACTATCAGCCCGGCAGAGAGGGCAGGGACCCACCCTTCATAGACTGCTCAGAAAGGCCAATGGAAGGCATGGCACGGTTAGCTAGGGTAACCCAAGACCCGGCCAGACCTCTGCTGCTTGTGGCCCTGGCCTCTTTTAGCCCATCCTTGGCTCCTGTATCTTTCCCTAGACTGATCAGGAAATTAAACCTGGCACTCCCAAAAGCAGAGTCAGATCCCATCTGATGTGACCCTGTGATGACATTGGGAGCCACATGACATTGGGAGCTTGGGATTCTACATCTTCATGGTAATCCCATTGCTTCCCTCCCAAGGCTCTGGAGAGGCCCAGTGGAGACAACACACGTGAGACCTGGACACACCAGTTTCTTTCTTGGGGGTGAGGTGGGGCAGGGCACCCTAGTCACCGGACTGTTTGAGGACTGATTCACCAGGTCCTTGCTGCAGGGGCATGTCTGCACTTGACACTGTGGCAAGCACCTCTCAGGCATGTAGACTCAGCTCCAATTATAGCTCTCCAGACACATCTGCTTGGGAATTGACAGGGACCCCTCATAGTATCCACAGACAAGGACCTGGCTAAAGGCCCTCCATCCACAAGGCCCTGATCCAAAACAGGCCATAAGGTCACATAGATTTGTGCCTCCCTGGATTGCCCAAGCAGATTGATGATTCTTCAGACCTGCCATTTGCATGTGTCCAAGCATGTCACTAGGAAGTTACTGCAGACCAGTGTTTCCAAGGAGCAGGGATGGAAAATGGATCTATTTTACCTATCTGTAAAATGGGAATACTCACATTCTCCCTGGCATCCTTCTACCCCTGTGCTCACCCAAGGCCACTACCACAGCCACGAGATTCTGATCTCTACTTGCAAGGCTTCAGTGACAGGAAGCTTAATACTTACAGGCAGCCTGCTCATCTCTAAGCAGCACAGGTAATTATAAGAATTCAAGCCAGGCAGTGATGGCACACACCTTTAAGCTCTTGGGAGGCAGAGACAGGCAGATCTCTGTGAGTTTGAGACCAGTCTGGTCTACAGAGCAAGTTCTAGGACAGCCAGGGCTGCACAGAGAAACCTTGTCTTAGAAAAAATAAAAAACAAACAACGAAAAACCAAACCAAAAACCACCACCACCAAAAGAACTCTACAATCTATCTGCCTTTCCCTTCTAACACACATCCCCAGGCCTACCAAGGAAAGGCAACCAGGAGGAAAGGACAGGGCCTGGACTCTGAGGTCAGGAGGAATTGACCACACTGTAGTCTTGGCTCTGCCTCTTGAGGGCTTACAGGCTTTGAGTTATCAAGCCTTGGTTGTTCTATCTGTAAAATGAAAATAATGGCAGCTGGCTGAGGGCAGGTTGAAGAAATGACACTCCACCACTTGCATGAAAACATCTGGGACAAATTCACCAATTTTCCATCTCTGCTTGGACACATGGCTGGTCTGAAAAATTACCAATTGGCCTGGCCAATCTGGGGAGGCACAAATCCATGTCCCCTGACACATGATTGGTACATCTAGGAAAGCTGGGGGTAGAGGGCTTTTCCATTTCAATTTCTAGGTACAAATCATCATGTACTAGATAAAAACAAACATGTGGGTGCATGGGTGGATGAATGGATGATGGATAGATGGGTAGGTGGATGTGTGGATGGATGATTGAATGGGTGGGTGGGTGGCTGTATGGGTAAATTGAATGAATGAATGAATGAATGAATGAATGAATGAACAAATGAATGGGTAGGTGGGTATATGGATGAGTGAGTGAATGGAAGAGCAGGTATATGGATAGATGAGTGGGTGGATAGATGTGTGGGTAAGCAAATGGATGGGTATGTGGATGGATGGATGGATGGATGGATGGATGGGTGGGTGGGTGGATGGTTGGTTGTAGAAGAGTAGGTTGCTGGAATAGCTTCAGTAGGTCCCACCCCATTGGGAATACCCACCTCTTTATTATGGATGGATGGATGGATGGATGGATGGATGGATGGATGGACAGGTGAATGATTGTAGGTGGGTAGGTTGCTGGTAAGATCATCAAGTGAATAGCTTTAGTAGGTTTCTGCATCCCATTGGGAACACCCTCCCTTTACCACCTTGGATTCTCCTGGGGGAAAATTCCATTTTTTTCTTGAGAACAGGGCAGAGTGGCAGTGTAGAAACTACTCAACACAGAAAGAAGGTTTATGAGGAAGGGTTGGCAGATTCTAGCAGATTCTGACTCTGGGATGGGGTAGGCCTAAAACTAGGTTTCTAGCCAGATCCAGTTACAACTCAGCTGTCTTGGTGCTCCACTAGCCACCCATGGATCCCTGTGGAAGAGTTGGCTTCAAACAGCCACTGAACAACAATCCTGTGGCCAAGATTTGGTGCCCTAGCTTGGGAAAGGGCAACAGGAGAGTAAGAAAGCATTCTTCCACCCCTGGGTGGCATAAGGGCATGATACTTGCCCATTCTCACCGCAGTTAATCTGCCAGCCACCTCCAGACACACTCTTTGTCAAATAAAGACCTGGAGCTGCTTGGTTGCATGGAAGCAGAACCCCAGTCTGGAAGGTGCCACTTCACTGCAAGAATGCTAAATAGCTATGCAGTAACCTTAGTAAGTAGGAAAAGGTGTTCAGAGGAGCTGGCAGGCCATTAGCCCATGATAGGCCTTGCATCACAAAGAACCCCTAGAAAGAGACCCAGGCTTCCAAGAACATCCACATATGCATACATATATAAGCACATGTAGAAGAACCCAACACCTCTCCCCAGAACCTCAATGAAGGTAACAGAGCCTCACGTCAAGGTTCAGCTTGGTCACTAACTTGCCACATGCTTTCAATCCATTTGTTCTCTCTCTGGGTTTTGGTTTCTCTACCTATAAAATGGACTTCTGGAAGGAATTGATCTCATGAGTTATGGTAGCTTCATATTTTCCATTCTTTCACCTAACTGATCTATGCCAAACAATTCCTGTGACCCAGGACTAAGCCATGGCAGTGTACAAGGAGAAGAACTAAATTTGGGCCTCGTGGAGCTGGCCCCATTTCTGCTCCCTGGCACTTTGACCTTTGCACATGTTGCTGTCCATACCTACACACAATCATAGGACTGGGGTTACTATCCATCATTCTTGTTTTACATAGGAGGAAACTGAGGCACTGCGGAGATGGGAAAGCTGGGGACAGGCCTCAGTCATTGCTCAGCTGAGAATCCATCGACCAAGCTCTTGTCCTCTAGCTCTCTGGTGGGCTGGGAACTCTACCTTCTTTGGTGGTTTGAATAAAAATATTTTCCATAAGTTCATGGGGGGGCACTGTTAGGAGATATGGCTTCGTTGGAGAAGGTGTGGCTTCGTTGGAGGAAGTGTGTCACTAGGGGGTGAGCTCTGAGGTCTCCAAAGCTCAAAACCAGGCCTAGTAGCTCACAGTTCACTCCTGCTGCCTACGGATCAAGGTGTAGAACTTTCAGCTCCTTCTCCAGTACCACATATACCTGCATGCCACCACACTTCTTGCCATGACAATAATGGACTAAACCTCTGAGACTGTAAGCCAGCCCCAATTAAAGGTTTTCTGCATAAGAGTTGTGATCATGGTGTCTCTTTACATCAATAGAAACCCTAACTAAGACACCTTCCAAAGAACCCTCTCACAACCCTCCAAACTCCACACACATCAAGATCTTGAAAAGACCCCAGGCCATGGAGAAGAATCTTTTCTTGGGGTCCTACCCACATATAGAGGATCTAGGCTGGACAGGGCTTCTACCACCTTTCCCCAAGACAAGCTGCCCAGTATCCCCTCATTAGTGAGTACCTGTGTCATGGGTGTTACAGGAATGCTGGGAAGTCCTTCATAGATGCTCAGTCTCCACCTGCTCTGTCTGTCACTCACTGCAAGTGCCCACACATGACCCATGAGGCAGAGGCAGCCAGGCATCAAGAAAGGAGATGAGGATGGCCTCTGTGAGCTAAGTCACAGTTCAACAATCCTGAACCCAGAGTTACATGATTTCAAGTCCCAACACACAAGGACACTTTGGGTCCACAACCCCATTTTTAGCTGTATGTGGTTAGACTGTGAGCTTATAAGGACTCAGAACTCCAAAGATCTCACTTAGCTTCAGCTGGAATCTGCTTCTCCCCATCTGAAGAAGTACTGAGAAAATATCCTCTGTCTTTTCTGCCCACCCAGTCATGGTCACCCTGCCCTTACCCCAGCTGTCTCAGCACCAGGAGCTGTGCATTCTCCTCACATCTGCAAGGATAGGTTGCCAGTGTAAAGAACCCAAGTCTTGCTTTGGGCTTTTTGTGAGCTTCCTACAGCATTTGTCAGATGGAGGTGCTGTGGGACACCTAAGAGATCCTGCAAGTGCCTTAGGCACTGCTAAGACATTGGGTCTCTATGGGTCTGTAAAGACAGAGGGCCAATGTTTCTCTTACACCTTTTCCTTTGCAACCTATGAAAGGCTTTTAGAGCTTTGGTGACAAGTGATGTCAAGCTAGAACACACAGGCAGGGGAGAGAAGTCAGCTGTCTTAGCTTCTGGGAATCACAAAAGAGAAGGGCAACTGTAGAGTTGTGCTCTGGGAGCTGCTGTTTGGAGGAAGTGACCCAGCCTCAACTGCTGATTGGATGAAGAGTGGAGCCTGGCCAACAGACAACTAACGGAGAGTCAGACAGTGGTCTGGGAGACCTGAAGGGGAACATTAAGTGACCCTGAAATTGATCAGGCAGCGTGAGAAGATGTGTCAGAATGTGCCTGGGAGTTTGGAGTTGAGATAAGTCTCAAGGGCCAGGCATCAGGCACCACTGAAACCAAACCCCAGCAATGGCTGCCTTTACCAGCTCCTCAGCTGGGTAACATGCCTTCAGATGTTTCATGGTAAACTACAGGACATCTATACCAGATAAAGCCTGCTGTCTGAGAGAAGAAAGGGAGAACCACAGTGCTTGTAGAGTCATTGGGCCCCAGGCAAGGACATGAAGTCTCAGAGTTCAGGGATAGTTCTTAAGGAAGCTGGAAGAGCAAGCAGAAGCAGTATACTCCTGGAGAGAGGTCAGTGTCAATTAAAGCATCCAGCCTCGATAAGGAAGAAGAGGAAGAGGCAGATAGGAGGAAGCTCTTGGGGTGTAGAGGTCTTCCAATGTGTTCCTCTGTACCTCAGTCTCAGGGGAAACACTGTGTTCCTCCCAACCAGCATCCACATTCTCTGAAGGGAGGCCAGTGTTGTCATTCCAGAGTCTGGACAGAAGAACCCAGAAAGCTCTACATGTAAGAGAGTCCCTGTCCCTAGGCAGGCACAGGCCTGGTGCTGGCGTCCTGGCCTATCTTGGCTGTTGAAATCAACTGGGAAAGGGGATGCAGAGGAGAAAGCCTGGGACCTAGGCAAACCGACAGCTGAAGAATCAGCAAGACCCAGGCCAGGAGTCAAGCCTGACTGTGCTGGCCGCTATCCAGACAATTGAGACTAGCTTGCAGTCCAGGCTGAGGCTGGGCTCTCATGTGAGTCTGGCCACTCAGAGCCAATTGTCAGGGTTTGGGGCCTGCTGCTCTCCCCTGACCTCAGGGTGGATTCCTACTGGAACCTGCATGCATGTGGGAGCCATCTTGGCTGTACTGCCCAAGGGACACATCTCCAAGGTCCCACCTTGTTGTGCTCCCTGGACATCCTCAGGCAAGTCAGTGGCCATTTGCCTCTGACTTCAGTGCCCTGGGATGTGGGCCATGACAAGGTTCCTGCTTCTCCAGTGCCATACTGATACATGTACTCTCATGTGTAGGTTTATACACACCCTGCACCAGTACAGCACTCCATGCAAGAGGGTGCCCTGCCACAGAAAAGCTGGCAAGACAGTGAGGCAACAGCTCCACAGCGAGGTCCCTAACAAAGGCGGGGCGTTGGCAGGCAGCAGAAGAGGGGCGGGCTGAGATGAGCCTAACAGGCTACCAGCAGCCTCAGCATCTGCTTTTTCTCACCTCTAAAGGGAATCGATTTGTCTCTGACTGATTTCCCTGACGTCTAGTTTTCTTCTCCACCCGGCTTGTCAACCTAGCCACTATGCACAGGGTGGAGGAGGCCCTGAGCTGTTAGCCTCCCTGCCCGCCTGCCTGCCTGCCTGCCTGCTCCCACCTCTCTATGCACCCACATGCTCCAGGCACACTGATCTCATACTCATAGCCACAAAAAAAGCCCACACCCCATAGACAGCCTACCCACCACAGACACAAACCCCACAAGCTATGCACATCACACACTCACACACAATCTGCCCACAACATAGGCATCCCACATAATACACATAACATGCACACACACAGAGATAACCTGCCCACAACACATTTACAACCCACCCAGGCAACTGGACCATAACACACCCACAACATACACACCCCACACAATACATACATACTCCATACATATTATACACACAACCCACCCATAGCATGCTCAAAACATTCATACTCCACACTTACACACATGCATTCCCAACCTGCCTATAACAAGCCCACAGAATGCACACTTCATACAACATGCACACCACAAACCCACACATCCCACAATATATATGTAATACATGTGTTATATGTTATCATACTCCTATCCATAGACAACCTGCCCACAGCATGTATACAATTCACAGACTCTCCCTTCCAAATGATGTCTCCTCCACAGACATGTACCCTGCACAATGTAGGCGTACCTCTCACCTGTATTTGACAGACCCACATACCTACTAGATACATAGACCACACAAATTTCCACTTACAGGTAATACGTCCACCCCCCCACACACACATACACACTCCCTATATGTCAATCCACAGACAACCTGGCCATAAACATGCACATACTATACACACCTCACAACACGAAGACAACCAGCCCACATTACATACGCAACACACACAACACACTTCCTAATCTGGCAGACAGAAACATACCCATGCACGCCAACATGCAAAATGGACACACCACACACACTGTACACACAGATGGACAAGCACAGCCTCCACATTTTCCCTAGGGACCACAGGCGTATCACCCATCCCACACATACATCACACTAATGATGCCAGAAGAAGCCACCCTTTGCACACGTATTACCTTGCCTCTCTGACACAAGTACTCCTATACCCCATACATATACACACATAACCCACCCATAGCATGCTCAAAACACTCACACTTCACACACATACATATACATTCACAATCTGCCCATAACAAGCCAACAGTCTGCACATTCCATACAACATGCACACCATTAACTGAGCTGATTTCCGTGTTTACACAGACATCTACAGAAGACACACACACATACACACACACACACAACAAGCCTCTCCAGCTCTCCTGCCCCCATCTGACTCCCAACCCTCAGGTTGCTGACTGCCACGATGCCACACATGCAGACACACATGCATACACACTTCCCCACCATATGCACATTCCTTCCATTCCCAAAGACCTTGGCCGCACATCTCTTGCCCATGACTGAGTCTGTGGGTTCTCCAGGGCCTCAGTGTGTGATGTCCTCTCTTGGACTGCCCACCCTTCTTGTTATGAAAACCTGTACAGAGGGGGAGCAAAACTACCAGAGCCCCACTGTGTACCTCAGGTTCCAAGAGCCTAGGAGAAAGCTCCTAGATATAAACAGAAGATGTAGCCATAGTCAAGCTGGGCACAGTCAAGCTACCTCCTGGGTAGCTTGCTACAACCCAGCCTGGGTGAAGTGTTGAATTCTAGCAGGGTTCAAGTGACTTGGAGCAGGAATGAAGAATTTCAAACACCCAGCACCACATGAGACAGGACTTCCTGCCACAGGTACCTGGTCAGAGCTTCCAGGTAATTCTCTGAATAGCTGGTCAATAGCAATAACAGCAGCAAAGAGAACACCACATGCTGACTCTCAGTCCACAAAGCATGACCGTGACAACCATGGAGTAGGGCCTGAGATGCCTAAGCTTGGTGGTTCTCTCAAGAATGAGGAGGTGGAAGTGCCGACTGCAGACAGATGTATGGTCAGTGTGTCAGATCAAACCAGCCAACTTCAGCAGACAGCAGGCCTATCTGCCCTTGGAAACCTCCTAAGCCCATCCTCTCTGTACCATACCCATCTCAGGAATCACATACCCTCAGCTTGGACCAGTGTGGTGTTGATGTCTGCACATGTGCACAGAGTATGGGTTGACTGTTAAAGCATAGAACCGGGTGCTCAGGCGGGTGGGTGGAACATCTTCACAGGTGTGTGGCCCTCCGTGGGGATGTGACCAGCCAAAGGCAGCCAGATGGAGTTGTGACTTGCATGCATAAGAAGGTATAGGCAGGATGGGGCTTGTGTCCCCCAAGATGTACACACTGGGGTACGTGTGGAATTCCTCTCAGAAATTATGAGGTGCAGATCCAGACAAAGAAGCAGGCTTCCCTCTTGAGCTCATGTCCTTTTCCCCTCCCCCACCCCTCCCTGGACTTCATCTGGCCAGGCAGCCCTGCTCTCGGCTCAGGCAGCAGATAATTGATTAATAGGACTGGTTCTTGGCTCTTTGAGGTCTGGTTGTAGATAAGAGGAGACGGGACCACCAGCACTGAGGGATGCCCTGGATTCCAGGACTGAGCTCTGAAGTCACAGGTCATAGGTGAGCCTATTCCAATCCTTCACCGTCCTCCTTCTCATGCCAGAGGTACACACACCCTCCAGACAACAAGTACAAGGCAGATGCTCCATTGCGACCCTGGAGTGCAGGAGTAAGGCTCATCCTCACAATGGATTGAGGCTCACCTCCAGCTGGAAGAGAGATAACCTTCACGTCCCCATGAAGACTATACAGAGCCATGTTCATGAGTGCATGGACTCCCAGGGGAGTGTCCACACATTCTTACTTGTCTCCACATGGCCCTTCTTTGCTACCTAGGTAAACTAAGGTTAGTTCCCAGAGCCCCCAAAACCACTAGGTATAGATCCTGCCTCTGTGACCTTCAATGACTCCTCTAAACCAGCAAGCAGATGGGGAGACCGCAACACCAACCCCAAAGGTCTAGCCTAAGGAAAACATGGCTGGGGCATGCTGGGGCCCAGGATCCTAAATGATGTCTGCGTGGGCAAGGGGTGGAAGAATGAATGTTCATAGTGTGTTCAGGAACAACCCTGATAGGAAGAGCCCTCATTCATTTTCTGCTGTGTGCCAGATACTGTATGGCTAAGCTTCAGTCAGTGACTTTCATACTACCTGTTTGTAACCTTGTGGGCAAGCCTAAAACCATTCACTCTGGGCTTCTTCCTTTGGAAGACATGAAAGTGGGTAAGTAAGATTGGATAAAGGCTCCTGCTCCTGAGAGTACAAGGAAAACACCAGGTTCATCGGTAGAGGACATCCAGATATCCATAGACTCCTTCTAGGATCAGATATTGAGTGGTTGGGGCTCCTAGGGCTGAGGAAGGAGGCTGAGCTGGAGAGGGTGATATACCCATCCCTGTCTCAGTTTGAAATGAAACATTCACTGCCCTCTGCAGATCAGGACAGGAACATGCACTGTGCTCCGAGAACACATGCTCTGGTGCCTCCACAAATGTGTGTGCCCCACAGTCCTCCTCTACTCCTTACTGATGGCCTCTGGGGGAAGAAAGAGGCTGCTTCTACCTTCAGCTGACAGAACTGTAGAGCCTTCCCACCACCCTGGCCTAACCTCAACATAGCATCCCCTGCATCCTGGCTCAGCATGGCCTACTACCAAATGCTATAGCTACCAAATCCAGGGCCCCTGAGCCAGTGAAGCTCCCTTCCAGTAGAGAACAAAGAGCACATGAACCACAGGCAAGCTGAATGTCACACAGATGATTAGCCACAGGGCTGGATGTGAGCTGGGGTCTCCTGGTGCTTGACCAGACCACACTAAAGCAGATCATGTGACCCATGCTTTCACTCAACTTTCCACCCTTCCCCTCTGTCTCCAGTATCTTCTAGGTCTGCCCCATTTTCTCTGTATCTCTTCTGTTCCCAAGCTTTCCTCTTCCTCTTCTTGTTTCTGCTTCCTTGCCCATCCTTTTATTTAAGGGCAGTACTACAATATCCTTTGGTTCTAGATAAAAGGCTTTCTCAGGCTCTACTTTCCATTTGTCCTAGACAAGCCATGCCCTCTTTGTGTAATAGGACAGAATCTCCTGAGCTCTCTGAAGGGCCACAGGCCACAGCGTATCTTGCCCTCAGTTATTCTGTGGTGTGTGTGTGTGTGTGTGTGTGTGTGTGTGCGCGTGTGTGCATATATACAGCTTTGTGTGTTATTTGTGTATGTAAATATGCTTGCAGGCACATGAACCTCTATGTGGTGTGTGCATGTGTGTGTGTGCATGTGTGTGTTGTATTAACTAGAGGTTGACATCAGGTGTCTTCTTCCCTCACTCTCCATTGTATTTTTTAAATGGAGTCTCTTTGCTGACCCTGGAGCTCACTGACTGTCTAGATTGGTAGTCAGCGAGCTCTCGGTTTCTCCTACCCCTCCCAGAACTGGGCTCATAGGTGCCATGCTGGCTTTCTGGATGCATGTTGGAAATCTGAGCTCAGACTGAGCCATCTCCTCAGACCTACCTCATTCTTTTGAAAGCACAACTCTCAAGTGCCTGCCTTCTCTCCATACTGCCTGTTATTGGAAGAAAAGAAGAGAGAGAAGAATAGAGGGGAGGAGTGGAAAGAACAGAAGGGAGAGGAGGAGAAGGGAGACATTCATCCCTCCAGAGATTGTATTGGAATGTTTTACTATGTGCTCTGGCTCGGGCAGCACCTTAGTTAATGGCATGTCAGGCTATGGCACAGATTTATAGCTGAAGGTTTACATCACAGACAGCTGCAATGAATGACAAATTAATTTAAAGTGTTACCAAAGTATATGTGCTTATGAGCTCTGGACTAATAATTTATAAATGCATGCCTTTTATAATCCTGGCCTTAAGTCTTGAAAGCAGCTAGTTAAAAAGCAGTCACATGACATAAATTATTTTTATTGATATCACAGTGTATGGTGAGGTAGTGAGAAAGGAGAGGATGGTGGCCACCAGCCCATGGCTTCTGCAGTCAGCCATCTCCCCTCCATCCCCGTCTCCTGCTTCTAAGAAAGTTGGACCTTGTACTGGCTAGTTTTGAGTGAACTTGACACAAGCTAGAGTCATCAGAGAGGAAGGAGCCTCCATCAGTTGAGGAAATGCCTCCATGCGATCCAGCTGTAAGGCATTTTCTGAATTAGCAATCAATGCAGAAGGGCCCAGACTGTTGAGGATGGTGCCATTCCTGGGCTGATGGTCCTGGGTTGTATAATAAGGTAGACTAAGCAAGCTATGAGGAGCAAGCCAGTAAGCAGCACCCCTCCACAGCCTCTGAATCAGCTCCTGCCTCCAGGTTCCTGCCCCCATTTGAGTCCTGTTCTGATTTCCTTCAGTGATGAACAGCAATGTCAATTGTAAGCTGAAGAAACCTTTTCTTCTCCAACTTGCTTTCTGGTCATTGTGTTTTGTCACAACAATACAAACACTAAGACAGACTTCATAGTCCTGGGTCTATCTTAGTACTGGGCAAGCATGTCCCCACATCCTGAAGCCCCTTTCCTAAGGTACAGTGAAATTCTCCTCTATTATGACGTCTCTCCTCCAAACAAAGAGTTATGGGAATGTCTTGCTACTTGGTAAGAAACAAAGCAAAATTGTTTTGTGTGTGTGTGCAGATAATCAGCACAGGTATTCTCACAGGAATGGGAGAGAGACTCCCTGATCCTCCATAGCTTCACCTATAGGGCCAACTTCCCAACAGGTAGACCTAACAGGGCCATTAGAACTGATAAATCATCAGTAAAGTGTGCTTTCCACTACCTTTCCTATGAGGGCAGGAGCAAGTTCAAAGTACTTTATGACACTGGGAACTGGCTGAGCTGCTCAAACAGGAGCTGCTCTTCATAAATGGGAACTGGCCCTTCCCTTTGGCAATATTGCTCCACAGCCTCTCTCCCTAAAGTCAAGCCTCACTCATGCACCCTCCACCTTCCCCTGTGGCCCTGCCTGCTGCTACCTTGTTAGGCTCATCCGTTCTCACATTAGCTAACCAGAAAGATCTCCCTAACACGTGGCAGCTTTTCCCACCAAGAGGCAGAGTCAGTTCTTGCATCCTTTGATTTGAGTTGGCCCTCAACTTGCTTTGACCTTAGACTAGGCGGGCAAGGGTACCACACAACTTCCAAGCTTGGATCTTCAGATACCTCACATTTCATTGCCCACCCCCCAGGTCAGCAGGCCTAGCCTCGTTTCCTTCCCCAACCCAAATGCCCAGCTGTCTCCTGGGCTTTGAAGGTTTCTCAGACACATGACTCTGGTAGCTCCCACCTTTGCTTATTGTCTCCACCCGCACCCCATCCTTCTTACTTGCTCTTTCTCTTAATATTGGAACTGCTGTCTATTCTATTGCCAAGTCCCAAATCTGCTGCCCTGTCTCTGTTCACTGTACCCTCCTCACATAAAGTCAGACCCAGGGGCTAGGAAGATGTCTCAGTGGATAAAGTGCTTATCTTACTAGCATGAGAACCTGAGTTTAACCCCCAGAACCCACATAAAAAATGCCAGACATGGGGACCAAAGAGATGCCTCAGTTGGTTCAGAGTGCTCCACTCTTTAAGAGAACCTGGGCTCAGTTCCCAGCACACACGTGGTGCCTCACAACTGCCTGTAGCTCTGGTTCTAGGGGATCTAATGTCCTCTTCTGTGCTCTGTGTCCACCTAATAATCACATGGTGCACGTACATACATGAAAACAAAACATTATAGAAAGATATTTTTATTTTCTTTATTGCCAGACATGGTGGCATATATTTGTAATCACAGAACCAAGGAGGGAAAGACAGGAGGATCCCTGGGGCCCATGGATCAGTTAACTTGGCCCAATTGGTGAGGCAAATGCACTCACATTCACACACATACACACACACACACACACACGCACACACACAGAGAGAGAGAGAGAGAGAGAGAGAGAGAGAGAGAGAGAGAGAGAGAGAGAGAGAGAGAGAACAATGGTGTCCCAGGGTCTTGGTATGGCACCTCTCAACTGGCCTTGATCATCTCATTGAAGCTGCTCTCTCCAAATCTGTGCAGCTTGGCCCTCCCCTTGGCCCTCCCCTTGGCCCTCCCCTCACTCCAGCCTCTACTCATGCATTCAGTTTCTCCTCCGCTGAGCAAACCTTAATTCTATTGTGTTGCAGCTTAAGTGCCTTCGGCGGTCCCAGTTGACTTCATAATACAAGTCACACTTGATGTGACTTATGGCCTCTCCACCTCTTCCCTGGGACTTCTCCAGCCTCATCTCTGACTGTTTCTCATGCTCAAGCTGAACTTGCTCCTCCACCCATGAGCCTTTGCATGACTATTCCTCCTAGAGGGACACCTTCCTCCACGGGCTAACAGATGCCATCCATGGCAGACGTTGGCTTCTTGAAGAAGCCTGTCTGTGCTTGTACTCCTTGCTGCATGACTGCCCTGCTGGCTTCCCCGATGGACCCTCACCTTTACTCTGTCTTCCACCAACACTCTCCCCTGCTCTTACTTCCTGATCCATCTATTTGCCTGAATGTTCTTTGGGGGAGTAGTTTGTCCCTTAGCAAAACCATCAACTCAGAGTGGGTGGGCAGGAACCACCTGTCCCAACCCAGCACAAGAGTGGGCACAGACTAAGAGTATTCCAAAATAACAAATGACAAGTGCCATTATCTTGGCTCTTCTGATTCCCAGCGGAGCCTGGTTCTGACCATTTATAAAGAAGTCCCTGACTTTAGCCACCATTTTTCTACTCAGCCATTTAACAGTTATCTACTGGTTCACAGAGTGCCAGACACAGGAATGACAAATGACTGAATTAACAGAATCACCTAGATATCACAAGGACAATGCTACGAAAACACACAGAGGCTTGGAGACTTTCACCAGCCATGTGCTAAGGGAAGAAGCCAGACACAGGACTGCTTGCTGGTGGGTTGCATTTCTGTGACTTTGAGAGGAAGCAGTCTAGAAGTGATGAAAAGCAGACCCAGTTTCCCAAGAGTTGAGCCTCAGGAGAGAGTCAGGAGGAAGGTGAGTTGTCTAATGGCTCAGTGGGTAAATCCACTTGCTGTATAAACATAAGGAACTGAGTTCAAATCCCTAGCACCCATGTTAAAATCTGTCATTGGTCATGCACATACTTGTAACACCAGTGATCCCCTGTCAGAGGGGATCTCTGTCTATTGGTTTATCTCTTAAATTCAATTAGAGATCCTGTCTTAAGGAAATAAGGTGAAGATGACAGAAAGCAGCAGTCAATATCATCCTGTGGTCTTCAAAGGCTCATTGGGAAATGGGCCACAGCATAGAAAAGAGTCCAATCTTGAGGATACAACCATACAAATTTCAAAAGCTGGATCACAAAGAGGGTACAGATGGAGAGAAACAGAACAGAATATCCAGAATTGCAGGGCTTGCCAAACTGCTGTAGGTGTAACAGGAAAGAGCAGGAAAAAAAAAAACTTGAAGCATTAATGACTGGGAACTTCCCAGAATTAATGTCAGGGAGGCTAAAAAGATGCTGAGTAAGATGTATTAACTCCTCTCTCTCTCTCTCTCTCTCTCTCTCTCTCTCTCTCTCTCTCCTTCCCTCCCCTCTATCCTCTCTCCATCTGTCTCTCGTCTCTCTCTCTCTCCCCACTCTGTCTCTGTCTTTCTGTATCTCTCTGTAACTTCCTCTCTCTTTCCCCTCAAACTACAGAAAACCAAAGATGAAGAAAAAATCCTGAAATAAGTAGAAGAAAAAAGAAAGGAAGGAAGAAAATCTTCATGTATGAAAACAAATATAAGGACTGAATTGTATTTCCCAGACACAATCCCTGCAAAAGAGGAGTAAGATTAAATATTTAAAGAGTTGAAAGAGAAAAAAAGTCAACTACAAATTCTGTTTCCTGCCAAGTTATCCTTCATAAGTGAATAAAAAGACAAGACTGTCTCAGATAAAACAAAAGCTGAGGAAATCTGTCTACACTTAATCTGCCTTGCAAGATATGTAAAATGAAGTTCTTAAGAAGCTGGGGAAATGGCTTGAGAAGCTGGGTTCAAATCGCCAGTACCCACATAAAAGTATGGCTGTGGCTGCACACATCTGTATCTGCAACATTGGGTAATGCAAACAGAGAGCTCACTGGCCTGTCAGTCTTAACAAAATGACAAGTTTCCAGTTCAATAAGAGACCCTGCCTGCCTTAAGGCAAAAAAAAAAAAAAAAAAAAGTAAAGATGGATTCAAGAAGACACTTAACATCCTGCTTTGTCTTCTGCATGCCTGAACATGGACATGTACAACTGCACACAGATGTGCACGCACCACACACAAATGCAAGAGGAAGTTCTTTAAAGAGAAAGTTATACCAGTCAAACCCTCAGAATTACATAAGAGAGAAAGAGTACCAAAGAAAAAATAAGAAAAGGTAAAAGAAATGTTTTTTTCTTTATAATTCACACACCAGACAGCAATTTGCTTAAAATAGTAGCAACAGTGTGCTTAACTATCAAAAAAATCAATATGATCTGTTCGTGATGTCAGCAGAGAAGCTTCCTCCTGCAGGAGATGGGAACAAATACAGAGACCCACAGGCAGACAGGACACACAGAAAGAGACCTTTGAAACACACAGCTCAACATGAGATATCTCCATCAAATTCCTTCCCTCAGAGCTCAGGGAATCCCTCAGAAGAGTATAGGAGCCAGAGAAGACAGAAGACACTAGGAGAACAAACCCCTCTAAATCAACTGAGCAAAGCTCATATGAGCTCACAGAGACTGATGCAGCAAGCATAGGGTCTTACACAGGTCTGCACCAGGTCCTCTATGTATATATTATAGCTTTCAGTGGGGCTCCTGAGTGTGTGAACAAATGAGTCTCTGATTCTTTTCCTTCTCTTGGGCTCTTTTCTTTTTGCTAGTTTGCCTGGTCCAACTTTGATGTGATGATTTTTGTTTTATCTTATTATATTTTGTTTTATCTTATATTTAATATATTTGCTATGTTTTTTGATAATTCTTTTTTCTTTCTTTTTTTATTCAGTATTTTATTTATTTACATTTCAGATGTTATCCCCTTTCTCCATCCTCCCCATTAATCCCCTATCCCATCCCTCCTCCTCTCCCCCCCCCCCCACTTTTGTATCATTTAAATTACATGCAAGTATTAGGGTCAGATCTACGTTGAGAAACTAACAATACAATAGATGCAAATAGTCAAGGAATAAGCAAGACAATAAACCCAGATAGTCAAAGAACATGCAAGACAATAAACAGAGTCCTGTGATCACTCCTATTTCTAAGGGCTTATTAGAATGACCAAATATCTGAACCTATTTCCCTGTCCTAGCCCAAAGTCATTTTCATGCCTGAAGCCTACTTCTTAGTTCTAGCTTAAGTTTTAGATTCCTGCCTGTAATTACTTCTTTGTTCTAGCCTAGGATTTAGATTTCTGCCTGAAATTACTTCCTTGCTCTAGCCTAATGTCAGAATCCTGCCTGCAGTTCATTTTCTTGTCCTTGGCCCATGTCAGATTCTTTCCAAGCAGCCCATTTCCTTGTCCTTGGCCAATGTCAGATTCCTGTCAGGCAATCCTGAAAGCTCTCCACATCCCCCTCCCCTTTTTGTTGCATAAACCAGACTGAGTCTGTCTTAGGTTGTTCTGATAGGAATGCCTTTCTTACCTGTGGAATATGCATTATTAAATTGTTGCTAATTCTTAGAAGCCTGTTCTTTTCTAAGAGACAGAAAATGGATAGATTTAGAGAGGGGAGGATGTAGGGAGAAATGTGAAGGAGTAGAGGGAGGGAGAACTGTAATCAGGATATAGTTTTTGAGAAAATAATCTCTTCTTTTAAAAAATAATTTATTTTTATTTCGTGTTTTCCCTGATCACATGTCTGTGAGAGCGTGTCAGGTCCCCTGGAACTGGAATTATAGACAGTTGTGTACTGTCTTGTGGGTGCTAAGAATTGAACCCAGGTCCTCTGAAAGAGCAGTCACTGCTCTTAACCACTGAGCCCTCTCTCCAGCCCCAAGAATTTATTCTTAATAAAAAGAAGAAAATATTAGAAAGGAAAGAAGGGAGAGGAGGAGGGAATGAGGGAGGCCTTTATGTGAAACCCCCTTCTTTACAAAACAAACAAACAAACAAACAAACAGAAAACTGGAAGATCTTAAATTGGTAACCAGAAGAAAATATTCTTCAACCAAAAGAATGTGAATCCAAGACTTGTCAAACTTCCATTGTCTTGCCATAAGAAAAAAAAATGAAATGAAAAAGAAAAGAAGAAAGAAAAAGAAAAATAATGCCTGGAACAACTAACTCCACAGACTTTTCCATTTGTCTAACAAGTTCTTTTCATCTAGTCGAGACTACCAGGCCAATACTATACCCCCATTTTATATATTCAAGAACTGAGGGTCAGAAGAGTCACTTGGCAGTAATATACAACTCATTTCAGAACAAAATATTTTCAAACAAAAGGACAGGTTTTCTTTTTCCACTCTTCTAATAAACTTGGATATGTCACAACAGACAATTTGCTCAAAATAATAGCAACAGTGTATTCAGTGATCCTGTTTGTGGGAGGTGAAATGACAAGGTCACAGGAGAGATAAGGAAGAAGCAAGAAATACTTTGTTACTATAGGATACTTACAGCTAGTGACACAATGTAACATTATTTGACAAGGAGTTAGATAGTTACAAATATGTATCAAACACCTGTTGTGTGGGCTCTGATGTGGCAAGAGCCCAGGATTCTAGAGTTTTGTTATACATGGGGAAGGAAAATAAACTAAGTCAACTATTTTTAAAAGAAGTGTAATTGCAGTACTGGGGAAGTAGAGGCAGGTGGATCTCTGATTTTAGGTCAGACTGACCTACAGAGTGAGTGACAGGAGAACCAGGCTACACAGAGAGAACAACCTGTCTCGAACCCCCTCCCCCAAAAACAGAGGAGAAAAGGAGAATATTATAGCTATTAAGTTATTATTAATATAATAATTAAGAGAGAAAATAAGTCATATAAAGTAATAAATTAAAGCTGCAAAGTTCAAAACCCCACCCCCCAAAAAAATCAAAATAAAAAACAAAACCAAGAGTATGAAAGACACATAGTTGTTTGTATGAGCTTTGACTCTACCTCACAAGGGCAATTCACAAAGACAGAGTCAAAATCAATCACTATACATCTCAACCTCAAAAGCTATAAATCATAAAACATTAAGAAGAAAATCTGGGAAATCTCGTAAATAAGAAGACATAAGAAGCACATGTTCCTCAGATTAGGAGAGTGACAAGACACACCCCTATAGTGTAGTCTTTCATACTATATCTGGAACTGTTTAGCTGTTCCTCTTGATTTGCTCCTAGCATGCCTTCTGGGTTTTGTTTTTGTTTTTTGGGTTTTTTTTTGGGGGGGGGGGTTCTGAACTTTGCAGCTTTAATTTATTACTTTATATGATTCATTTTCTCTTCTCAATTATTATATCAATAATAACTTAATAACTATATTATTCCCCAGGTATGGAGAAATACCTGCAGTGCATACATAGATGGCAAGGATCTTGTGTTAGGAATTTACATGAAGACTCTTTGAACTCAGGAATGACAAAGCCAGTGACCGAATCAAAGTGGGTCAAAGATTCAACTAGATACTTCATCAAAGAAGGTGCATGCACATAAGAAATGTTTAATATCTTCTGCATCATTAGTCATTGTGGAATTGAAAAATCACAGCAGCAAAGAATTACCATTATATACTGACCAGAATAGCTTAGAGGAGTGACAGGTAATATCAAGTGTATAAAGAATATGGGGTAAACGATATTATATTGATTTACACTGCAGGTAACTGACATGTGCAAATACATGAAAAAGAGTTTGCTTGGTTCTCCATTTTCCCTTGTTTCACAGGTAGCCCAGGCTGACCTAAAATCTGCAATAGTGGAGGATGACCCTTAATTTCTGATCCTCCTGTCTCCAATTCTTGAAGACTGGGACTACAGGGGTGTGCTGCTTTGCCGGATTTATGTTGTACTAGGGGTTGAACTCAGGAATTTGGACACCAGGGCTATATCATCAGATTCCTACCAGTTTCTTATAAAGTCAAACACACACTTACCTTTCACCCAAAAAATCCACTTCTAGGCATTGATTCATACTGTGAAAGCATACTAGTCCACAATGGGCTTGATGAGCATTGGTGCTCACAAGTGTTCTGTTCAAAAACTCCTGAAAGTGAATACAAACAGCATGTATAGTGGATGGTGATGGAGAAACAAACTATACTACACCCACGGACTAGATTTTTCAACAGTGAAAAGGGGGAGCCAAAATGGGCTGAGGAGATGGCTTAGAATATAAAGCACTTGCTATGGGAGCCTGAGGAGCAGAGTTCAGATGCCCAACACCCATGCCAGTGCTGAGTAGAAATAGTAGTCCACCTATAATCTCAGCTCATGGGAGGCAGAGATGAGATCCTCTAGCTAGATTAGCCAAACCGTGAACTCTGGGTTCAAGTGAAAGATCCTGCTACAATATAAGGTAAGGTAGAGGGCAGTAGAGAAAAACACCAACACCAACATCTGGCCTTACCAGAAGCAGCCATCGAGACAAAGCTCTGTCCACAGGCTCAGAGGCCAATTTGGTTGGAGTCTTTTTCTTTCTGTACATATTCTTATTATTATTTATTCTGTGTACTATTCTTTCAGCAATTATTTATTGAGTATCTACTGTGTTCCATATCCTACACATTGAGAGATTTGGTCATCATGCCCTTGTAAATCGTGAAGTCAGACTTCCTAGATTTTATTCTTGACTAATAACTGGGCAATGTTCAAATTCCATAATTTGCCTCAGTTTACTCCTTTGTAATGTGGGTCTCCTGTGGAGCTTGTCATAGGTAGTCAATGCAATAGTACTGGAAAGTTACTTGACAAGCTACAAATGAGCACTGTGGTTGCCATGGTTATACTTCTGAAAGCCCCAATCTTTGTACATCTGCATTCAGTCAGTCAGAAAACTGGGTTGTAACCCCTGTCTTCATGTCTTCACTGTGAGACCTGGAGGAGGTTATTTAGCCTCATTGTTAAGCCATTCTGTGCCTCCAGTTCTTTTAAACAAGCCTCCCTTGCCAGGTTGGTGGGGCTTAAATGAGCTGACAATCCAGAAAAAATGCTATTTTATTCTATTTTATTGAGATAGTGTGTCTTTATGTGGTCCTGACCATGCTGGGACTGACTTTGTAGACCAGGCTGGTCTTGAGCTCACAGAGATCTGTATACCTCTGCCTCCTGAGTGCTGAGATTAAAGGCATGCACTACCATGCAAAGCTTGGCCTTCAATTTTTAATGTTCCTTCCTCAGCCTTCCAAGTGCTGGAATTATGGTACACACCATACCTGGCTTTAGGAATCTTAATTATTCATAAACTTTATATAACTCATGTATTTTATCAAAGAAAACTGAAGCCCAGTGACAATAACCAGGGTCACACAGCAAGTCAGCCAGGATAGGAACCTTGCCTCCCAGCTCAGAGGAGAACATATCTGACCAGAGCCAAGAGAGTGTTCCTTTTTCCTTTCTCCATACCATACCACAGCCTCCAAAGACCTGGCTCCAAACACTAGAAGTAGGTTGGGAAAGGAAGGTCCTGCTCTCCCCAAACATGGTTGGCCTGAGTGTAAGGAGATCAGGCCAGAGGCAGCCAGTGGTCTACAGCCATTCAATCCTGAATGTGCCCAATCTCAGCTGAATGAGCAAGATGAGCAAGTTGAGCCTGGTTGGTGCTAGGATTGAAGATGAAGCAGATTATCCCTTGGAAATCACCCAGTCTCAGTATCCTTGCGACCGTGCTCGGGGTTTATCCAAAGCATGTGAGCTTCTACCCAGACATAAACAGAAACAGAATCCTCCTTCATCCATACACACATAGACATACACACACAGACACAGACAGACACACAGACAGACACACAGACAGACAGACAGACAGACAGACACACACACACACACACACACACACACACACACACATACACACACACACCCTTTCCCCAGGTGGAGGGAAGATTGATAGAGTTGGAGTCTCCAGGTAGGTCAGATTGAAAGCAAGACATACTAGGCTGGTTAGCATCCTATCTAGACTGCAGACATGAGGTCCTCTGAGTACTACCCAAGAGAACAAGCAGTTCCAAGCCTCCAGGAGTTCTGTGCCTTGCAGCAAACCCACCTACCTGAGATCAGCATTGTCCCCATTCTAATAAGATATTTGTGTGCCAACTATCCTTCACCAAATTGCTTAAGCATCACTTGGAGGCCAAGCAAGGATGTAGGAGCTTTCTCCATGAGCCCAAAGCTGGCTAGAATCCAGCCTGGCTCTGGCTCTTCTTCCGGTTGGCCTTAGGAAAAAATTACTAGAAATACAAGGTCAAGGGAATAGGCACAGGGCTCCCTGGGAGCAGGTGGATGGGTCATGACAGGGCAAGCTATAGGAGGGGATACTAGCCAGTGTCCTGGGGAATCCAGCAGAGGAGATAGGTGTGCTAGCACTACAGGGATGAGTAAGGACAAGCAGCAGGGCACACCAGTGTGTGCAGTGATGTAAGATCATGAAGCAGACACACAGGGAGCCTTGGTGGGCTGCAGAGTAAGATGGACCAAGTATGTTGAAGGAGGCTCATGGCATCAGGCAGCCCGATTGACTTCTTCTGACCTCCACTAAGCTGAGCTCCAATGCTTGCTGCTGGGACCCAGGGAACCAAGATAGATCAAGTACATCCAGAGGAAGACACTGACATGCCAACCCCCCTTCCCCCATTCCACAGGTCAGGGATTCCACCTGTTCTTCTAGCTAACTCCTCCAGGAAGTCACTGTGACTGCATCCCTAGATTTTCAGACTAGAAGATCACAAAGAGAAATTGAATCTAAGACAAAATTAGAAAATGTTATACTTTACAAATGGCTCCGAGTCAAATCAGCTCCCAAATAAAGGATTCATAGGGGGAAAACACTTCTCCAAGCATTTATTCCAGGTTTTACCCCCGATCTATCCAGGAATTGACAGTTTCCTTAAGCAACAGAAAGAGCAGACAACAGGGTTCTCATTTCATATGGGAGGAAAACATGGAGCTCAGGACAACTCCTGGTGACAACCCACCCACAAGAAGATTGTAAAGTAGAGGTCAGAGGTGTCTTGTTCTTCCCCACCTGGCATCATAAAGGGATCTGGAACATGGACAGGACTGGCTAAGTTGGATCTCAGTTATCTGTTTGTCTCATAGACAATCTTGCTGGTCAGGAGCTTTGTAGTTCTGGCCCTGATCCCGTAGTTTCAAGAAAAGAGATTATGGAAAGATTACAAACTCTCTAAGCCTTAGTTTCCCCATCTGTCACACAGGCTAATAGTACTATGGAGAGGACATTCTGCTGGACTGTAGTTTGCAGGTACATAAAATATCACATTACTTACTGTCACAGTGCCAGGGAACCCAGAGCCTTGCACACACAAGACAAGTACTTGACCATTTGGCTACCTCCCCATTTTAAAATATAACATTCATCAAGTGTGGTGGAGTGGTGCTCACTTTTAATCCCAGCAATAAAGGGACAGAGGCAGGAGGATCTCTGTGGATTTGAGGCCAGCCTGGTCTATGTAGTGAGTTCCAGGATAGCCAGAGTCCCTTGATGAGACCCAACTCAAAATAAAACAAAAGATAATAAAATAGAATATCACACTCTTGAGTTTTCTTTCAGGAAGCTGAACTTGGCCATCCTGCCTCCATCAGTGGCCATACCTGGCAGGATCTCACAAGCATTTTCTACCAGGCAACCCACAGCTACCACACTCTCCTGAGAAGCAAACCAGAAAGGATAGCAGAAACCAAGAAATGGAACACACACCCAACAAAGACAAGGCTAGACACCAGTAACTAGAATTATAATCATTCCAAACCCAGATGCCTAGACGAAGTGTAAAAACACAATAACAGCCAGAATAATGTCTCTACTAAAGCACAGAGACTCCATTGTAGTATGGCCCTAAGCAATGCAACACAGCTGAAGCATAAGATAAGGGCTTCAAACCTGTCCCGTGAACCTTCACCCAGCCAATACCCTGTTCTGAAAGATATCTATATTCTCCCTGAACACCCACGCTCCAGTGACATCCCCTTCCCCACGTCCTGCCTTTTTGTGTTTATAACCCCTGTGTGAATGAGTAAAAATTATGATTTGAAAAAAATAAATAAATTATAAAAAAAGAGAGAGAAAAAAAGAAAAAAAGAAAAATGGAAAAAAAAGAAAAAAAGATAAGGGCTTCAAAAGAGCCTTTATGAATAGGATTGAAGTCATTAAAGAGGAAATGAATATATCCCTTAAAGAAATCTAATTGTATTTCCCTTAGGAAAATACAAACAGTAGAATAAAATGAAGAAAACAGCTCAAGACTTACAAATAGAACTAGAACTAATAAAGAAAATCCAAAGGGAAAAAAATAAGAAGTGAACAATTGAGGCACTCAGACAGAAAACTCAGAGACAAGGCTGACCAACAGAATAAAACAGACATAAGAACCTTGGTCATTGAAGACAAAATAGAAGAAATGGATGCCTCAAAGAAAATGTTGTGTTAAAAAAAACTAGATACAAAACATCCAAAAAAATTTTGGACACTATGAGAATGAATGATTTGAAAGAAGATGTTATAAACTATATGAAACAATGAACTATTAGAATAATAGGAATAAAAGGCGAAAAAAATAATGTTAAATGCACAGAAAATATTTTTAGCAAAATCATAGAAGAAAATTTCCTTAACCATCCCATGGGCAGGCACCAAACCTATGACCAATGCCATGCTGTGCTTAAATCCTACAGAATGGGAAAAGATTTTTACAAACTAATCATCTGATAGAAGACTAACACCCAAAATATATAAAAAACTCAAAAACCTGGACATCAAGAAAACAGCCCAAGGTCGGGCAGTGGTGGCGCACGCCTTTAATCCCAGCACTTGGGAGGCAGAGGCAGGTGGATTTCTGAGTTCGAGGCCAGCCTGGTCTACAGAGTGAGTTCCAGGACAGCCAGGGCTACACAGAGAAACCCTGTCTCGAAAAACAAAACAAAAATAACCAAAACAAACAAACAAAAAAGAAAACAGCCCAATTAAAAATGAGGTATAGATCTAAATAGATAATTTTCTAAAGAGAAAACTTAAATAGTTGAGAAACACTTAAAGAAATGTTCAACATCCTTAGTGATTAGGAAAATTCAAATCAAAACTACTTAAAGATTTCATCTTACATCAGTCACAGTGTCCAAGATCAATAAAACAAATGACAGGTTTGCTGGTAAGAATGAGGAGTAAGAGGAACACTCATTCATTGCTGGTGGGAGCATAAACTTTTACAGCCACTGTGGAAAACAGTGTGGCAGTTCCTCTAGAAGATGAGGATCTATTTACCTTCAAGATCTAGCTGTACAGCTCTTAGACATATATCCAAAGGATGCTTCATCCTACCACAGAGGCACTTGTTCAATCATGTTTTTGCTGCTCTATTCATAATAGCCAGAAATTAGAGAGAGACAGAAGAATGAATAAAAAATGTGGTACATTTACACAATGGAATATTACTCAGCTGCTAAAAAATAAAATCATAAAATTTGCAAGTAAATAAATGGAACTAGAAAAAAATTATTCTGAGTGAAGTAACTCAGACTCAGAAAGACAAATATGGTATATATTTGTATATGGCATATATTCACTTATATGTAGATGTTAGCTGTTTACTCATTGGTTAGTGAGCTATAATCTGTATAACCACAGAGTTAGGTAGAAAGTAAGGGACTAGGTAGCAGGGATGGACCTTCTCTCGAAGTGGAAAAAGAATAGATAATTATAGATGGGCAAGTGTTCGGGACTAGAATGGGAGAATCAAACAGGGACAGTGGGGGAACACAGGAATGAGGGAAGAGAGACAGGGAGGGACCCCTAAAACTAAGGCCCATTTAAGGTCATATGTAAACCTAATGCAGTTGATGTTTCATATAATATATACATATATAAAGGCAATCTAAATGAAATCACCAAATAACAGAGGAGACAGAGGTCCAACTGGATATCTATTACAACTTAATGAAACTTCCAGTACCAGGGATGGGCTATAGCTAACCAAAGGGAACCTCCAAAGAACTATTGCCAAGGCTATCGTGGTTCTCCACAAACTGATAGTAAGGCCCTGCTGCTTGAGACATCTACATTGAACACAGAGAAGTTGAGCTGGTGCCTGTCTAGAGCCTTCACTCCATAGGCTAGTAGTATTCTTGGTACTGGAATGTACTCTGCATACTACCAAAGAAAAAAGTAAACACCAACCCAGCTATAAAGCCTGCCATCTATAAGAATAACATGCTTGAAAGACATGCGGGTGTAATAGTGGCACAAAGCTTGGGAGAGAAGCCAACCAATATCCGATTTGATTTAAGGACCAGTGTATGAGATGGAACCCATCTCCAGTGCTGTTTGGGTGGACAAGAACCCAAGACTAGACAGGCCAGGGACTTAGGGAAAACCAAATACTACTCTTCTCCCAAAGTAATAAAATGACTCCTAATGACATTCTGTTATACTCCTAGATCTGTGCCAAGCTCAGCCATCATCAGAGAAACTTCCTCCCACAGCAGGTGGGAACAAATATAGAGAGCCACTGTTAGGCCATATGCAGAGGATGAGTGACCATGAAATGCTTAGCCATAAAAAGAATGTTTTCATCAAATCTTTTCCCTTAGGTCTCAGGGAACTCTGTGGAAGTGGAGGCAGAAAGAGTGTAGGAGTCATAGGGGATAAAGGATGCCAAAGAATCAAGGCCATACAGACACAACAGGACTGGTACACATGTAAACTCAGAGACTGTGGCAACAGGAATAGGGCCTGCAAAGGTTTGGACCAGATTGGGTCCTACAGCTGAAAGAAGTGGACCTAACCAAAAAGCAATATCCAATTGATAGGCACTTGCAAATTAAAACTTAGTTTTTTTTCAAGGGAGTCTCACTCTTAAGGGTAGGCCCCGTGCCCAAGGGCCTCTTTTAAGGTTCTGTGTTTCATAACATGAAGTCATAGCATTGTTTTTAAAAGCTTTATTCATCATCTTCTGGAGGGGAGTGAAATTAAAAATCTCTTTATTCTTGTCTGTTTAGGTTGGATAGCCCAGAGACCTAGGGTAGAACCAACACAGCTGGAAAAAAAATTCTAATGTTATTCTGCTATACTAGTAGACCAGAACCTAGCATAATTGTTATCTTTTAAGTGCATATCATGACTTCTTGTTTTGTTGTTTTAGGGGGGATTCCTGGGTGTCCAAACATGTATGTCTTTAATCTATACATATTAGTGTGCTTTCTTTGAATCTTTGTTGTTGTTGCTGTTGTTTGTCTTATTCTGGTTTGTTTGTTATTGATTTATTATATTTTATTACTTTTCTTTAGATCCCAGCTTGTTTTCTAATGAGAGACCAAATGGGGGTCGATCTGGATGCCAGTGGGGGAGATAGGGAGGAATTGGGAGAAGTAGGGATAGGGGAGACTGTATGGAAAAAAGTATATCTTCAGTAAATGAAAAAAATCAAACAGACCTCATAAGAAGACTTACAATTTGGGAAGTAAGATGTGACCTGCAGAGGTAAATTCTTAGCTAGGATGACAGGAGTCTTAGGTGACAGACAAGCAGGAGGCTGGGAACATCACACTGAGGTTATACCTTGGCTACACTCCAGCAAGTAGCTGTAGAGAGTTTCCTTAAGGAACTGTGTGATGTGATAGTGGAGCCCAGATTCGAGGCTGCTGGGTTACTTGGGAAGATGGAATGAACGGTAAAGTCTTAATCAATAGATTGACGAGACCTTAGGGTGACAGTCTCCCAACTTGAGGGAAAGATGGCAGAATGTAAGCCATGTGCAAGTTGCCCACTCCTCTGACTACTCCACTGGTCATATACACCTTGCCTTTGGATTCTTTGTTCTGAAGTTCAAGTCTTGGCATAGCTTGTTTTCCCACTTACCCACATCTCCCCTGCATCAATCGTGTCCTTCGGAGATCTTCCCTCAATGTCTTTGAACATGAAATATGCCACTCTGCATGACCTTCCTCCTCATGAGCCATCAACCTTTTTGGTTCTTCTTAATACTCCCTACTTTCACCCAAAGTAAACTCAAGTACACAAGCATACCTGAAAAAGAAGCTTACATCTTTTCTCCCCTTGCGGCATTTGGAAAATAGCTAAATATGAACAGGCATGCCAAAGCTGGGGAAGTAGTATTAATTTGTTTCTTCTATCCTTAGGCAGAAATCCAAAAAAAAAAAAAAAAAAACCATTGCTCAGAACACTCAGTTTTTAAATGTTGTCTAGAAATGTCAGTAACATGCAGTTTTGAGAGAGGATACCTAGTGTGCTGGTTAAGAGCAGGGGCTTTGCTAAAGATGTCTGTGAATCAATTTTTAGTACCATGAGTTACAAAACCAGGTGTCTTAAGACAGAACAGCTGACCTTTCTGTGGCTTCGCATATGGGGGTACTGATGTATTTACCTCCTAAGACTGTGAGGGTGAAATGCGTTACCATACATGAAGTACATACATTTGTCAGCACGGCAAACATCTCTGGCAGATAGTGAGTGCTATATCATGCACGAATACTTGCTGTTTTCAAGGAGAAGCATTTGGCTTTACACTAGACATTTTTTCAGAGCTTCAGCACTGTGTCTTTTATCTTCCTTTAGTAGGGTAGTGAGTGGAAGGCAAAGAGGATGAAGGAAGGTTTGTGAAGTAAAAACACTTGCAAATTTCGAGGCTTGGTGTTTGGCTCAAAGACAGACATTGAACAAGAAGACTCCAACTGACAGTGGTTCCCCAGGAATCCACATTCCTCCGCACCATCCATGCAGAACCATGTTCCCGTTGCAGACTGCTTGCTGCTCAGTTTTATCTTCTTCATCTGTCTACAACAGGAATTCGTCTGTAGTGAAATGAGAAAAAAAAACTATCATTACTTCTATTTTTTTTCTCAATGCCTCGGTCATTGAAGGTTTTCCATTCAGGCCATTTGGGTATCATCAATCCATCAGGTTTAAACAGGAAAGATGATGAATCATGAATGTTTATGAGGAAATGGTAGCAATTATAATGATGGTAATGAAGAATGAAGTGAAGAGATGGTTCTACTGGGATGCTTCCCCTGAGCCTAGTAGGATGGTAGAGAAAAGTGGTCCAGTGGGCTTGGGGATTGCCATTGTACCAAGATGGATGGAGCGTCTTATCTAACAGCTCCTGCCCTGGCTCATATTTTTTAAAGGAAATAAGTCTCTTGGAACCAGGTTTGCAAGTTTTACATTGAGTGAACAGCAATTTCCTATGTTAAGTTATTTCAGCTGAAGAATAGAGAACTGCTGAAATAAATGGCTGGAGAATTCGAATCGCATTCATTCTTGACATTGGAACTGACAAATAGCTTCATTCCCTACTGAAATGGAAAGCTTATTATTCTGAGACACAGGTGGGTTCCAGGGAGAGGGGGTATCTGCATTTTATTTTTCTTAACTCTTCTAGATATAATGACATGATTTTCTGAAATCCTCCTGGGTTCTATCTCTTGTCCCACTCTATATTTGACTGGAAGTAAAGTCAATTAAGACAGATTAGCCAGTATCAACTCTATTGCAACAGCTGGGGCAGCCTGAGCAGAATTTCCCAGGTAGATCAGAGTTGTGGATTGTAGAGGTGATGTGAGAACAGGGCAACCAGACTGGTTGATGTGGAATTTCTGTAGCCTGCACCCTTCCTACCAGGGATCAGGTGTCTCCAAAGAGGAGTATGTCCCACATTTCTGCATCCCACATTCTCTTTTGGATTGTGAAGGTGCTTCCTCCAGATCCTGCAAAGTGTTTTTATAAAAATTACAGGTTCTTAAGTGACATATCCTCAGCCCTGGGTCTTCTCATCTTCCTGTCACAGGAGTTATGGCAAGGAGCCTTGCATTGAACATATCACCCAAGGAAGCCATGAACTCAACAAGCTGCAGCAGGCTACTGTGCTAGACTCACCTGGGTACTCCTATCACAGAAATTTGATCCTGTGACAATGTCCTCAGAAGAAATGGGCCACTTCTGCTCATCCTCTGAATACCGTCCTTTCCCATTTTAGGGACCAGGTCCTTGATCACCCATCTTCTTCCCTAGTCTTCTCCTGCTACTTGGAGTCATACACATCTAAGAGACTTGCTGAATTGTGATTGGTCACATTCCACCCCACTAGCCCTTCAGGCTTTAAAGCTGATGAGTAACTTACAGAGTCTCAGTGAGGCTTCCTGAGTCCTGGCATTGTTCATTTGGAAGTCACATACTTCAGTTTTGTTGCCTTTCATTCCCTCAATATCCAGCAGGTGTCTCTTATGCCAAGTGTGTGATGGCCAGTATGTCACACAGCTATAGATGATTTAGAACACTGTAAGAGCTGCTCAATAAGTTAGGGAGAGTTGGGGAGTGGGTCATTTTTATTGTCTATAAAATAACAAAAACCAATTACTATATTGCAGGAAACAAGCCAACTATTAATTGTAGCCAGTGAAATTAAACGAAAATCTCTTAGCCTCATCAATTCTATTTTTCATTTTATTTTTTTAATTTAATTTTTTTGAGTGTTTTAGGCATGGATACTATATTTATATCATTTCTGTTCTTCCACTACCCCTTCAACTCTTCTGGTATTCTGTTCCCTCCCTGCTCTCTTTCAAATTCATGACCATTCTTGTAATAGTATTCACACACACACACACACACACACAATGTTGCTGGTATGTACATGTGTTTGTGGGTGACCACTTAGGGCTGGGTAGCCTATCAGGGAGCTTGCATCTCTAGAAAAAAACTGATTATCCTCTCCTCTGGTATTGATTTCCAGTAGCTCTTCATCTGGGAGTGGGATTTGGGGAAAGTCCACTCATCCATGGTCCATGTTGGCATGTCAACCTCTGTTGTCATTATTTCGGCCTTGTTTAGAAAACCATATTGTTGAGATTTCATTAGTGTACCTTCCCTGGCATATTGAAAAAAAATACTATTTAGCATCAGGTATTGTAGTTCTCTGCTTTTTTTTTCAAACTTTCTACTCTTCTTCTGTGATGTCTCCTGAGTCTTAAGTATAGGGATTGGGTTGTAGATGTATCAATTGGGATTGTACATCCAGTGGCCACCTATTCTCTGAACTTTGGCCAGTTGTGGGTCTCTGTAATGGTCTCCATCTGTTGCAAGAAATAAGCTTCTTTGATGACTGATAAGTGCCACACTCATCTGTAGGTATAAGGATATACATTTTGAGTAAATATTGTATTAGTTTAGGAAACATAGCAGGTTGTCTTCTGGTATCTGTCTCTTCTCTAGCAATGGGAAGTAGACTAGATTTATGGTATCACAGCATGAATTTCTACTGATCAGATCCAATTAAACTGCTGTTGATTACTTCCAAATGAAAGCACAGATATTGGACCATTGGGGAATTGGACCATTGGGGAAATTTTGTTGGGCCTGTCCCTGTGGCTCACAGGCTTTATGATTATTGACTGCTTTCATCCTTTGGTGGCCTACATGGCACCTTCTGAGGCTACAAGAGCTAGTCCCGAGAAAGGAGGCTTCCATAGTAGTTCCAGTTCAATTTCTCTAAGTTCTCTATCTGAAGTGTGTGGAACCTTTCACAATGAGGTCTTGCCTTCATGTCTTGAGTTCCTTGGACAATGGCAAGAGTGTCTTGCTTGAGAGCATCTTGGATTCCTGACCAACAACTTACTGGCAGTTTCCTATGCCTGGCAGTGGGGTTTTTATTAGATAGTCTATTTCTTAAGCAGAGAGGCGGGGCACTATGACCTCATATAGTATGTAAATGTGTACATATAAATATATATGCTTATAAAATATTATATACTCTTATGACTTTCAGAAACATCCTTAATATTGTCTCTTCCTCCTTCCTCTGCATTAATCTCCCTCTTTCCTCCCAAGTTAAAGACCTGCCTTGCAGAGTTCACCCTTTATATCACTTCTATTCAATTATGCCCCTTCCACAGCCCCTCCCGACTCCCATGGTCCCTTTCTATTTTCTTGGTTTCTAAGTTGCCTCAGGTCATCTAAACATTTGGAGTTATTAACAAAGAAGAAAATTCAGGGTTTATTTCTCTGGGTCTGGGTTACCTCATTGAGTATAATATTTTAGTTTTTGTCCATTTACTTGAAAACTTCATGACTTCACTTTTTCTTACAGATGAATAGAACTCTATTGTGTTTATGAACTACATTTTCATTATCCACACATTCGTTGAAGGACTGAGTACACATTTGTATGGTAGGATGGCAAGTCCCTTAGGTACATGCCAAGTAGTGGTTAGTTGGGTCATAAAATATGTTGCCGCCAGCAGCTACAGTAGACCGGGTTCACCTGAAAGAGAGGCTGGGAAGGGACAGGAGGGTGGGAAGAGATGAAGCCAGGACAAATGTTTCTGATCAAGGCTCAATGCTTTAATGTTCAGCTTTCAATTTAAAGGGGGTAACCCACCCCCACCCCCAGAGTTCCTTCTGGCTTCATCCGGCTGGGGGTGAGTGGAAACCATCCTGCTGGAGGTGAGAGGAATCCATAGGTAATTGCGGGCCAGCCGGAGATGTCTCAAAACAAGCTCAGCAGGCAGTCTATTCTTCTCAGCTCGTGTACCAGGCTACAGGCAGACAGAAAGGCGCCAAGGCCAAAGGCAGGAAATGCCTACAGCCAGAGTCTTATTGTTTGGTCTATTGTGGTAAACAAGGCCCCTACTCAAGGCTGGGGGAAGGACACAAAAATAGATATACGTTTAGCTTTTTAAGAGTTCTCCAAGCTGATCTCTAGAGCGATTGGACCAGTTTGCATTTGCAATGCTGCCAATAGTGAATAAGGTTCTCCTCTCTCCACAGCCTCAGCAGCATTTGTTATAAATTGTTTCTTGATCTTAGCCACTCTGACTGCATCAAGAGGATATCTCAAAGTAGTTTTAATTCATATTTCCCTAATTGTTATGGATGTTGATCACTTTAAAAAGCATTTCTTAGCCATCTTTACTTCTTACTTTAAAACCTTGATTCGAAAACTTGGGTTATTTTCTTGACTCTGTTTTTGAGTTCCTCTATGTTCTAGACATTTACCTCCTAGCAGATGTGTAACTAGCAAAGATTCTCTTCCACTCTATGGGGGTCCTCTCTGCTGGGTTGATTGTTTCATTTGCTCTACAGAAGGCCTTAGTTTGATGAGGTCTCATTTGTCAATCGTCAGCCTAAATTGCTGAGTAAATGGAGTCCTACTCAGAAAGTCTTTTCCTATACCTATTTCATGGCAGGCACTACCCATGTTGTCTTCTAGAAGTTTCTGGGGTTATTTCATATGGATGTCTTTGAACCATTTGCAGTTGATTTTGGTGTCAGATACAGATCTAATTTCATTCTTCTACTTCTACAGGTGTGCATCCAGTTTCCCAAGCACTATTTGATAAAGATGCTCTTTCCTCCAGTGTGGGGTTCTTTGTTTTGTATTGTTTTGCTTTGTTTTTTGTTTTTTTGTCATCTTTTTTGTATACGAGATGTCTGAAATTCAGTTTACTCATATTTGGGTCTTTTACTTTGTTCCATTGATCTACATGCCTGTTTTTGTTTTGTTTTGTTGTTGTTTGCCAGTGCCATACTGTTTTTATTCCTATAGCTGTGTACTATAACTTCAAACCTGTTATGGTAATCACTCCTGCATTATTCATTTTACTTGTGATTACCTTGGGTATCTGAGGTCTTTTGTGTTTCCATGTGAATTTTAGTCCCCCCTCTATTATTATGAAGAATGTCATGGGAGTTTTGACTGGGATTACATTGAATCTGGAAAGTGCCTTTGGCAGGATGACATTTCAACTAAATCAATAATACCAACCTGTGAGCATGGGATGTCCTATATTACAGTTCATGATTTAGTCTATTGCACTAACCTGGGATTCTCTTTCTTCTGTCCCTATAATTTGAAGATTTGGTCTTTAAAGGGCATCTCAAAGTTTTTGCATATACAAACTTTTTGGTTGAGTGGTTCACATTCTTTGTTATCTTCATGTCATGATGGTCTGTCTGGAGTTGACTCATTCCATTTGTAAGGTTTCCCTGAGTTTTCCAATTGTTTCTGTTGTTGTTGAGTTTTTCAATTCCACCTTTATTACAGCTTGAGTTTTCTAAAATATTTTTTTCTCTCTTCATTCAATTTGTCTTTATTCAACCATATATTTGTACATATCAAGAAAAAGGAAGCTAAGCTACAGTGGTTAGTCTTCGCACACACTGATCAGTCATTCATAAACATTCGCATTCCAGCTCCTAAAAAATGCTTTGCCATTCCTCTTGAGTCTGGTTCATCTGGCTGTACCAGTTTCCCATGGGTTGAGCTTATGAAACAGCATCCGAATTACATAACACACAAACCAAGCAATAGCTGTAGCTATGTTCAATCTGTCTCTCTCCCACCTATGCCATCCTAACACTTCTTGGAGAAACTATTATTTTTTGGTATGTTTTCACTTTATTCAAAAGTTAATGGTTTTGGTTATAATTTCTTTGTTTTTGTCTCTTTTCTACCACAACAGTGAAATAGCTGAGGTTTAATATATTAAAAGATATATTTAAAAACACATTTATTTAGCTTATGATTTTGGATGCTGGAAGGCTAAATAGTATATATACTATAAGCTATGATGAGGGCATCCATAACTACATTTTCTGATCATGGATGATACCACACAGGGAGGATGTGCTAGAGAACAGATTACCTGAGGAGAGAAGGGAAAGAGAAAGTCAGAGAAGTGTTTATGTTTGTGGGGGATCATTTGCCTTTTAAACGTTATACCACTTCTGTAGTAAATCCATTCTAATATAGAGAGTAAAGAGTTTATATTAGATTAGATACTATATTATATTATACTATATTATATTAGAAAGGATTTACTCATCCTTCCTGAAGAGCCACCCTTGGTCCTTCTTCCTATCAGACCACCCATGCCCTACTAGTTCCTTTACCCTCCTCTCACGTTCTTCAGTGTTTCCCACTCAAAAGTTCCATCACTGTTAATTTTGTCACACTGTAGACCAAGATTCTAACACATGGACTTTTGGGAGACAACCTTAAAATGTGTATGCATCACAGTCATCTTATTAGAAGAGAACTAGGAATCTGAAGGACAAAGAAACAAGACAAGAAAGACAGAATCATCCAAATCTAGAGAGCAAATGGACTGTCTACAGCTTTTCATCTGTTCTAGATACTCCATAGCACAAAAGTATAGGCTCGGGAGTGGGGAGGGGAGCTGCAGAGGGAGCTCTCATTAGTCTTATCCTGGGTATGTTCATTAGAAAGGATCTAGAAGGTTAGAAATTGAATGTCCATAGCAGGAAAATTATGCTTTAAAAACGCCAAATAACCAAAATGTTATTTTTCTTTAATAATGTCAGTGCTTTTTTAAAAAAAAATGATATGAAATATTGCTCATGTAGTGATATTAAATGAGCTTTCTGAGTACCTTAGTTCATTTAGGCTACTATAACAAACCACAAAAATCCAGTTGACCTGTTAACAGAAGAAAAGTATTTAGTAGATTTCTAGAGGCACTCTATTCTCACTGTCTTCTTACATGGCAGAAGGATGGGGGAACTTCTGAGGTTTATTATAAGGGCATTAATCTCATCATAAGGTTTCCATCCCATGAACCAATCATATCCCAAAGACTTCATCTCATTCACCCACCTTGGTGGTTGAGATCTGAACATATGAACTTGGAGGAAGGATGCCTATATTCAGACATTCAGACAAAATTATGCTATTCAATTGTTGAAAATGTTCAAGCTTTCAGGCTTACTCTCTGATACTGAACTATGGTAAAGTGATGATATTTTTAATGATATAGACAAAATAATCAAAGGAGGAGAGACAGGAGCATGAGCAAGTGGAAGGGATGGGGAGAGTGAGCAAGTGAAAGAGAAAGAGGAGAGCAGAGAGAGTAGGAGAGAGGAGAGATGAAACAAGTAGAAGAGAGAGAAGTCTGATCAAAGACGAGGCTAAAAGGAACGAAATCTGAGATGGAATTGAAGCCTTTCTATATTAGAAAGGATTTATAATCCTCACAGAAGAAATTAGAAATTATATGTGAAGGACCAAAATAATTCAGAAAAAATGCACAAAAATTAAATTAAAAGATATATAAGTGATATCCCAGGGACAGAAGCAGAGCCATAAAATTGTATTGCAGGATTCACTTGGGGGTTAGAGTTGACCTTGTTCATCAATCTAAGGAATTTCATCTTGTCTCTTCTCTCTACTCCGTATTCCATGCCCTGGAAATACCTAATTTCCTGTAGGTACAGTCTCACTAGGCTCACAGCCCACTGGTAATAAGAACAGTGCAAACAACTATATTAGAATGCTGTGAAAATTGAGGCAAGCAGGCTTCAACAGAGGATCGAGGTTATCTCAAACTTCCCCACGTTATCAGAAAAGATGGCTTATGCCTCCAATGTACTGAAGAACTGATAGAGCTTAGACTTCTTTCTTGCCTTCTGAATGTCATGACCTAGCCTTTGTACATTTGCCCTGGAACTATCTTATGTGTCTTGTCAAGAAAACTCATTTGTCAGAGAGTGCATTTATTTGGTCTATTCATTTGATGTGAATGAGGAGAAACTTTAAACCAGGTGAGAATTAGGTGACACAGAAGAGTAATGTGTTTGATTTAATTACTGGTACATAGAAAAGGCTCAAAAAATAGAGTGATATTTCCAGCATGAAAGTACCTCTGTGTCAATAAATACCCACTCTTCCATTCATTTGACCACAGGAAAGCCATTAGCTTCCTTTATACCTCAAATTTCTTATCTACACAAAATGTTTATTAAAAATAAGAATAAATAAAAGTGCTTATCACAGAGAGAGTTGGTGACAATACAGGGTTATAAAGAACTTAGGTTTGTGTTTGGCATATGGTAAACTTTCAATAATCACAGATTACTGTAATTATGCGATCAGTATGTCCTTAGTGTCTGTATTGAAAAAAGGCTCATTTGGGCTTCTGTAAGAAAAACAAAGCATTGTTAAAAGTGTTAGGGGGTAGTCTCTGATAAACCATGAGGATTGAGAGGAGCTTCCAAGGCTGATCATTCTCTTCATCTTGGGCATATGGAGTCCACAATCCGTTGGTCAAAGCTTATCTTTTGGACTCAGGATTATAGCTAAATCTCTGGGTATTCTCTAGTGCAAACGTTACAGAAAGACAGATTGGATTGTTTTTGCCTAATTGCTATTTCTGCTCTTCAGGACTGCTGGAGATCAGGTGACACACATTACGGAGACTCATATATCTCAGAGACCTAAGGGAGCACGTGTAGCCTGTCTAACTGCAATGATGAATGTATTGTGTCAGATGCTAAGGCATTAATTGAAGTAAGTTTCTACATAAAACTCCATTAAAGTGTTTCTGATGTTCAGAGGTAATGAAGCAGTCTTCACTTCTCAGGTGGGAATTACCCTTCAACTTTTCCCAATCTAGCTAAGTGTATCTGTGTTCTTCATTATAACCAGTCAAGCTATGGCGTTGCCCATATCTGGTCATTTCAATACTTAGGGAGCATTCCAATAACCCACAGCAACAAACTAACTTTATGCAAGAAAGACTAGGTGTTTAACATTCTGAATGTAAAAAATGTTACTCTAAATATTGCAGGAAGTCAAGTTTACACACAAGTTGTCTCTAACTGGCTACATAGAGATTGAAAAGTCAATCAATCAATTATGGCAATACATTTCAAACGGGTTCAAGTACAGAGGTGGCACTGGGTTCAGAGACACTTTGAAGTGTGTGTCCATTTGATGATAATAAAAAATGTAATATCAGCTCTGGGGCTTGAATAAGAATGTTCTGTAAGATTTTCAACGTTCACCGTCACAGGGAATTTTCTTGGCTAACACTAAGAGTATTAAGGCTAGAGCTTTGCCTCTAGGATCATTATGCAACTAGACAACTTCATAATGCGGCTTAATTTATAATGCCCAGAATACCCGGACATCAACAGTTCTACACTTTAACATCCTGATTAACTGCTAAACAGTGGGCCATTTCTTTTCTCTTTCCTTCCTTCCTTCCTTCCTTCCTTCCTTCCTTCCTTCCTTCCTTTCTTTCTTTCTTTCTTTCTTTCTTCCTCTTTCCTTTCTTCCTTCCTTCCTCTCTCTTCTTCTTTCTTTTCTTTTTAAAAATTATTTTATTTATTTACATACCAGGCGTTGCCCCTTCCCAGTCCCCCCTCCCACAGTTCCTCATCTCATTCCTCCTCCCCCTTACCCCCCAGAGGGTGCTCCCTCACCAGTCCTCCTCCTTGCCTGGGACCTCAAGTCTCTCGAGGATAAGGTGCATCTTCTCCCACTGAGGCCAGACCAGGCAGTCCTCTGCTGTATATGTCTGGGAGAGGGGCACCATTGGACCAGCCCGTATATGCTGCCTGGTTGGTGGCTTAGTCTCTGGGAGCTCCTAGGGATCCGGGTTAGTTGAGACTACTGATTTTCTTGTGGAGTAGCCCTCCCCTTCAGTTTCTTCAATCCTTCACCTAATTCAACCATTGAGGTCCCTGACTTCAGTCCAATGGTTAGGAATAAGTATCTGTGTTTGTCTCAGTCAGCTGCTAGTAGGGCCTCTCATAGGACAGCCATGCTAGCTAGGCTCCTGTCTGCAAGCACATCATAGCAGCAGTAACAGTGTCAGGCCTTGGTGCATTCCCCCAACCCCCATGAGATGGATCCAAGCCAGACCAGTTACTGGACCACCTTTCCTTCAATTGTTCACCATTTTTCTCCCTGCATTTCTTTTAGGCAGGAGCAATTCTCAGTCAGAAGTTTTGACTGTGGATTGATAAATAACCACTTCCCTCCACTTGAGACCCTGTCTATCTACTGGAGGTAGACTCTTCAAGTTTCCTCTCCCCAGTGTTGGGCAGTTTGGCTAACGTCACTCCCACTGAGTCCTGAGAGTCTCTCATCTCCCAGGTCCTTGGTACCTTCTAGAGGGTCCTCCCACCTTACCTTCCACCGCCAGAGGCTGTATATTTCCATTCATTCTCCTGGCCCTCTGGACTTCTCTCTTGTCTCCTACCCCACCACCGCCATACCTGATCCTGTTCCCCTCTTGCTCTCCCCCTCCCCTCTCCCACCCAGGTCCTTCCCTCCCTCTACCTCCTGTGATTATTTTGTTCCCCCTTCTAAGTGGGATTGAACCTTCCTTACTTGGGGCTTCCTGCTTCTTAAACTTCTTACAGAATACAATCCTGGGTATTCGGTACTTTTTGGCTAATATCCATTTATCAGTGAGTACATACCATACATGTCTTTTTGGGTCTGGGCTACCTCACTCAGGATGATATTTTCTAGTTCCATCCATTTGCCTGCAAAATTCATGATGTCTTTGTTTTTAATAGCTGAATAGTATTTCACTGTATAAATGAACCATCTTTTCTGTATCCATTCTTTGGTTGAGGGACATCTAGGTTGTTTCCAGCTTCTGGCTATTACAAATGAGGCTGCTATGAACATAGTGGAGCATGTGTCCTTGTGGTATGGTGGGGCATCTTTTGGGTATATGCCCAGGAGTGGTATAGCTGGGTTTTCAGGCAGAAATATTTTCAATTTTCTGAGGAACTGCCAGATTGATTTCTCACAGGGTGACATATTGGCCTAACAAGTCCTAGCAATCCCTTCTTAGGCCACACTCAGCCTTTCTTCCTTATATTTGCAGGCAGTAGGTTAATTGGATGTTTATAAATAAAGGCTTTTTTGTTTTACTTTTTGTTTTGTAGTTCTGGGGGGTGGAACAGAGAGCTTTGTGATAGCAAATAGTTCTGAGGGCAGGCACTGTGGTGTGAGTTTGTAACTCTAACTCTTGGGAGGTTGTCAGAGGCCAAATCTTTTGAATTCCGTCTCCATTTTAGAGAACCTGACCTAAGTTTGAACTCAGGTAAACTAACAGGCTGATACCTAGCATTAGTTTCCAAGTTCCCCCCTAACAAAACTGGAGCCTAGCTCTAGTCTCTAGGGTAATCTCCAAAGGCCAGTGTCTCCAGGTTATAACTTCAAAAAGAGTAGTATATCCAGGTCATTCCCCTAACAAACCTGTACCCCAGATTACAAGCCCACCCCCTTCCTAATGACCATCAGTGCAGAGGAGAGCAGAAATTAAGTTTATGATATGACTCCTATCACTAGACAGTTATGTTAAAGACCACAGTAACTTTCCAACTAGACGCTTTCATGCTTACCGCCTGATTCCTGTTTACTGTAAAGCCTCGACCTGATAGATATTGGGGACTCCCCTACTACCACAACTGTCCTGAATAATGGCGGTGCATTAGTGGCACTGGAGCTAGCTCTAATAAAATAAAGACCCTGCTGTGAGTTGCATCAGATTGGCTCTTGTCTGTTTTGTGGGGGACCACTAACATTTCCCTGGCACTACAGCTGGAGCAGGGGGTTTGAGAGTTACATGTCAGGCTGGGCAAAAGAGAAAGAGTCTGTCTCATGAAAACAAAATGCAGTTCTGAGCCTTGCTTATTTTCCTGAGGTTTGTATGAATTTAAAATCAAACTTATGTTAGGTGTGACAGTTTTAAAGTCACAAAAGCTTGTGGTTATAATTAGAAAAGGCACATCACTTTTCAGGACAAGCTGAACAGGTAAGTCCTGACATGGAGATAGAATTAATGTGTAAGAGGGAAAGTTGAATCTTGAAAGTCCTTTACTTGACGAGGCCCGTGGGAGTATGAGGGGGCTTGTTGGATAGTGCCAGTGGGTACCACTTTACCATCCGTCCAAAGAAGCACATGCATGAAGAGACTGCCATGGTTCCTCTTTGATCCTTTTGAAGTTTTGACTGTGAAGGTGGGCTCCCAGCTGGCTCATTGGCAAAGCGGCTGGAGGTAATTTGAGGGTAAAGAGAGGAGAGAAAGCAACCTGCATAGGAGATGTGTGTGTTTGATGAGGGCAGATGGGACAACCAAGGAAAGGCCAGAGGCTCTCAGAGGAGACAGAGTTAACCTGGGGAGAATTTTGCTTTTCCATATCAAGGCACCAGTAGATTTGAATTTGAGATTTAGGGCAAAGCGGGGGTCTATGTATAAAGTGGATAATTAAGAGGTTGAGCCAGAACTCTTCATTTGACCTCAGGTGTTTGTTGGAAGTAGCAGTTAATTCTATAAAGAGTTAAGGAATTAATACTACTGATATTTCCATCTAATCAAAATTTTATGAAAGACGAAGGCTTTATAAGAAAAATATACAGACTAGGATAAAGAATCTACATTGCCTGCCTCAAGGGAAGTTCATAAAGGAGATTCTCAGGCATCTTCTTGCCCCACAGACCCTGGAGTTTTTGAGGTATGACAGATTTCCCTTGGGGAGTACATATTTATTCATTTTTATCTAGACTTTGAAAAAAAATAATACTAGAAGAAGGTCCTCATGTGGCCCCTGTCGTCCTGTCTGCCTGTCCTCTCCCGTTTATCCCCAAAGCACCACGGTCATTCTCCATCAGGATCCTCCCCTAACATTCTACAGCTCTGGCCTCAGTGTGCCTAGGAAAAGATGTTTAACAAAAACCCGACAAAGTTGTACACTCTTTCTGAGAGAATTAAAGGCTCTTTGGAAAGAAGCCTACAGAGAAAAATCCATGAAAACTCCTGTGCATTTACCCACTGGGGGGCTTTTAACAGATTTGCAGGTTGAGCTGAATTGAAGACATCATTCAGTTCAAATCTGTGGGGAAAACGTGAGGTAGATTAAGCAATGATTGATAAATTAAGTGGATAATTATTTCTATTTTTTAAAATCTTCACTTTAATTGCATTTTCCTTTAAATAGGATAGAAGTCTTGTGCTAAGTTCAGACAAGATATTTGATGTTTGGCAAACTAATAAAAAATCTGCGTTGTATAACAGAGAGTGACTCCCATCCTGGTACTCATCCACAGGGAAGGAGATCCTGGCCTACCGGCTCACCTATGTTAGAGGAGACAAGAATGGCCCTGAGTTCACTTGGTGACTGCCACTCAGATCTATATTTTACAGAGCACCCTTCCTAACCCACCAATTCTTCTTCTGAGTCCTTAGAAGAAAAGTGGGTGTATGGAAGTCTTGATGGCTAAATCTTGGTTATTAACTTGACACAGCTGGCAAGAAACATCTTCAACTGACAAATCGTCTTCATCAGACTGGCCTGTGAGGAAATTTCCATGATTGCTAATTGATGTAGGAGGGTCCAGACCACTGTTCGTTATCATATTATTCCTACACAATCAGGCCTTGAGTAGGTAAGAAGGGTAACTGAACTCAAGACAGCTAGCAATGGGCCTCTAGGATCTTTGCTTCAGTTGCCTCCTCCAGGTTCCTGCTTAGAGTTCCTTCTTGACTTCTCACAAAGATGGACTATGACTTATAAACCTTTTCCTCTGACATTGCTTTTGGACATAGAGTTTATCACAAGAGAAAACAAAGCAGAAGAGAAGTAAAAGGAGACAGACCTGTTCTTTTATAGTTCTTTGGGACTTTGAGCACTAGCATTAGGGCAAGCCCACTTCGAATGTAAGTGAAAGCTGACCTGTCACTTAGGGTCAACTTACTTTACTGCATTGTGAGTGTTTTGAAAAACTATTTCATTGGGATATAATTGATAAAGACTGTAAAAAGGAAGTTGCCTCCAGGGACCCCTAAATTCAGTTATTGCCTGTCCTCATTCTTGTGGTACTACTCTAGGCAGTCGCCAGATTGTCTATTGATGAGGACAACTTTGTTGTTTCATTTTGAATATGTGTTACTTTTTGTTCTTTTTCTTGATTCATTGCAATTTCTGTTAGACCCAGTTTGAGGTGAAATGTAAATGTTAAGTCTTTGTCTTGTTTCTGATCTCCTCCACCAAACACAGTGCTAGCTTTCTTTTTGTTTTGAATGACATTTATCAGGTTAAGAGAGTTTCTTTCTATCTGTAGTAGGCTGAAAATACTTACACAGAAGGAACTGCATTTTCTTGAGCATTTTTCTACCTCTATTAAGTATAATGTTTTTACTCTGCTGTTTCAATTAATTGAGTGATTTTTTTTTTAAAATAATGAATCTAACATAGCTGTGACTTATTGTGCTTCTTTATAGAACGTTGGGTTCAGCTGTCTGAAGCATCATTGACAGTTTAGTAAAGTGTTAAGAATTCACAGGGATATTGATCTGTGGGTTTGCTTTCTTGTGGTCCCAGCTTGGTTTAGTTCCAAAGTAACTCTGGACTCAGGAAGTATTCACTACTTTTCACTTTTCTTAGAAGAATTTTTACAATCCATGTTGGGTTTTTTCCCCTCTTAAAGGGTTAACAGAAGTCTCCCATGGAGTTACCTAGGTCTAAAGCAGAGCAGTGTAGATGAAGGTTTGAAGTTACACATTTAATTCCTTAGTAGACAGTTGGGTGTTCTACTGGTTTTACTTAAGTAGGCTTTGCTAATTTGTGCTGGGAGCCAACCTGACTCCATTTTGAAAGAATAGTTTAAGGTTTTGTTTTTCCTCAGCTATCAACTCCTGAGAAAGCAGATGGCCAATGGTCACTGTGCCCTAAGGAAAGTGATTGCTATGCCCTGAGCCAGTCAAAAACTTCAGGGCTGCAAGATATCTGCCGTGGCAAAACGCCCAGCTTCTGTGAAATTCCCCTAAACACATGATCCCCTTCCCTGCCTGTATAAATTGCCTGAAAAAAAATACAGCTTGATGGACCTTGATCAGAAAATTTGACATGGTCTCATTCTTTGCATCTCCTGTCCCTTCTATTCTCTCCCCTTTTCTTTTAGGGTACCCTGTCAAAGGTCCCGCAGGTCAGGGCAAGTTTGTATTTTTAGAGGATTTTAAGTTTCTTCTATCCTATTGAAATAATTCTTAAAATGCTGCCTTACTATATTTTTAATGTCCATAGATATTTTTGATGAACAGACTTTTAATTTCATTGATTTTGTATATTGCCTTTATATTTTCTGTTTCACTGATACCTATTCTGACTTCTATCATTTTTTCTTCTTCTGGCTTAAGGAATTTTATTTGTTCTTTTTCCTTATGCTAAAAGCTGAAATCACTCAGATTTTTTTTTTTTGGGAGCTTTCTTCTTCTTCTCTAAGGTTAGAATTTAATGCTACAAATTTCTTTCTTACTATGGTACTATACACGCCCCACACATTATGGCATTTTAATCTTTCATGACATATCTTTCATATGTACCATATCATCTATACAATATTACATTTATACAGTATATAATCTATACATCTATACAATCTATACAATATTAAATATTTTGTAATATATATTTGTAAGGTATATTTTACTACTGATTTTTTTGATTGATGTGCAGATGGGAATTTCCCCACATCTTTGTGTGACCCATTTTGTTTGAGATGAATACTTTTTTTTTTTTTTTTTTTGGTTTTTCGAGACAGGGTTTCTCTGTGTAGCCCTGGCTGTCCTGGAACTCACTCTGTAGACCAGGCTGGCCTCGAACTCAGAAATCCACCTGCCTCTGCCTCCAAAGTGCTGGTACTAAAGGTGTGCTCCACCACTGCCAGGCGAGATGAATACTTTAAAATTTACTAAAATTTGTCCTGTGATGTGGTGCATCTTGTTTTGCACTCTGAGTGATCTTGAAGAATATGTATTCTGCTAGCATTGAGTATGATGTTCTCTACATGTGGCTGTGGTCAAATGATTGTTAAATGTTCATATCTTCTATATCATTATTGCTTTCTGTCTGGCTGTTACCAATGACCAAGAACAGCAATGGGTCTTTAGGTATAATTGTGGACTTTCATATTCCCCTTTATACCACAAATGGTAGTTTGATTTAGAATGACCTGTGTAGGCTCAGAGACTTGACTATTTGGTCCCCGGTTGGTGGAACAGCGTGGAAAGGATTAGGAGGTATGGCTTTTGAAGGTCTCTAGTAGACTTGAATATAGCAACCATGGTTCTGGCAGGCCTTGCCCTTCTCCCTCATTCCCTCTGCCTTGCTGAATTGTTAGATTACATTTCTAAAGCTATCACCAAGGTCTATTTCCTTATTTGGCCACTTCCATCTCTTGAGGCTGACCATCAAGTCCAGCTATCAAAGTCCAGCAAACTTCCCTACCCTAATTAACATGCCTGATCAAAATGAACCAACTCATCCTGGGAAACACCAGGTTTCCCTTTTTTCCTTTAGAAACTGCCATTTGCTTATGTATGGGCCACTTTTGTCTCTCTCTATTCAAAGGTAGTCCTTTGTCCTTTTGGGGCAAATATCTCTTCCTCCCTCTCCTTCATTCCTTTTCCTTCTCCCCTTTGTCCTCTATCTCCTGTCTTGTCTCTTATTCCCTGCTCTTTGTCCCTCTGGGGCAAACAAATCTTTTGTGCTGAGAACTTGGTCTTGGTACGTTCTGTGCAAACACAGGTCCTTTCAGCCTTGATGGAGGAGGCCTGCACCAGAAATGTGCTTTGAAGTTTCAGAAGCCCATGCTGTCCCCACTTAGTTTTCTCTGCCTTGTGCTTGCGGATCAAGATGTGAGCTCTCAGCTACTGCTCCCATGCCATACCTGCCTGTCAGCTGCCACAGGTCCTGTCATGATGGTCTTGAGTTTTGACCCACTGGAACCGTGAGCTCCAAATTAAGCCCTTTCTTCCATAAGTTTCCTGTATCATGGTGTCTTATCACAGTGGTGGAAAAAGAATAAAGAGTGCTTTTCTTTCTTTTACTTTTTGAAAGTTTTAGCTGCATGATGTAGACTTGCCACATCATCTCACTGAATCAATTCATTTATCACTATGAAATGGTTCCTTTAATCTGGCAAGACCATTTCCTTAGAGATGGACTTTCTCTGTTGCCATTCATATTTCCTTTAATAATATGTCTTTCCCATCAATTTCAATCTATCTTTGCTTTTATATTTTAGATGCATTTCTCATAGTATAATTTTTCCTTATTTTCTTCCTTTTTTCTTTCTCTCTTTAGATTCCAACATGAGGGCCTTTATCTTGCAGTTGATTTACTTATGTCATAGACATTTACAATAGTCATTGATGGCTGTATTTAAATTTATCACTTTTCCATTTAATCTGTTTGTTCTTTGTTGTTGTGGATTTGGTCCGGGGAAGAGTGCCTCCCACCCCTGCTGCTGGGTCTAGTGCAACAACGATAGAATATAGAATATAGAATATAGAATATAGAATATAGAATATAGATTTTAATAAGTAATAGCTCAGGAATATAGGAGGGGAGGTGTTAACCACGTGGAGATTTGGGAGTGGCCCAGCCATTGAGCTGCTTAAGGCATTTTAAGATATAAGGCTGCACACACACACACACACACACACACACACACACTTGTGTGTGTGTGTGTTTCATTCAGGAAACCAGAACATTGGAGCAGTAGTGAGGAACATGCTGCAGCTGCTGCTGGGTCGATTTGAGGAGAGGTTAATTGGCTACCGCAACACTTTGTTCCCCTATTAATTTTTTCTTCCTCTGCATTAAACATGTTTTATAATTTCATTTTATCAGGGTGCTTGATGTTTTCAGATTCTTAGCAATATTATTGAGTTTTGCTCTGGGATGCATGTATGTTGCTAAGAAACATCTCAAGTCTGTTTGGATCTTTTCTAAGAAGATTAATGTAGGGACCAAAGGAAACACTGAGTGACTGAAATCCTGAGCAAATGTGTAATTTGACAGGCACAACCTGTTGAGGTCTCAGAGACCAATTGGCTCATGGTAAATTAACAAACCAGGCTCACACCAGGTTCAGACTGATGGCAATGCTTTCCTTAGGAGTTCAAGTGAGTGTTTATTGGTGGATGATGAGCGAGTGCTAAGACTGGCAATGGTGGGTGCTTCATCCTCCTGGGTATTTACAGTAATGAGAGTGCTGGCCTAAAGAGACCCCCTACTGAGACAGCTAGTCCCTCCCCCTGTGCTGTGCCTAATAAACACACAGGGAAATCAACTTCACTGTATGTGTGTCTGTCCTTTCTTTGTTTACTTGTTGACATGGTTTCTGGACCCAAGTCACACAGGTTGAGGCAGACTAGAAAGCATTTTATCTCAGGCTGATTTTTTTCCCCACTCTCCACATCCATGTAGGCAAAAATATTCCAGAGTTCTCTCATACTTTCAATCACAACTTTGTTTGTGATGTCAAATGATAGACACACTTGTTCAGGAACCCTTTATAGATCCCTTCTCTTTTTCCACATAGGTCCCTTCTTTTTGGTAATCTGTTTACATTCTAGCTTCCTTGATTTCCATGAAATCCCAGCTGCATATCCACTATGCAGGCTAGGAGCTACAATTTTCTGGGGAGTCCTTCTGCTTATTTGTGCTATGAACTAAAACTTTCCCCCATGTGGAACGATGGGGCACTAATAGAGCTAACATTATTATTTGTCTTTACTTTTTCAGCAATCATGGTCTCTGGTCTTGATTTTTGAGGTCTAGTGTCTTTACAACCATTATCTCGTCCTCCTGTATTGTTCCTTTTTAGGTATTTGGAAGAGGATACTTTCTCTAACATCGCTTACTAGTCCCAGTGTTCCCATTCGAATGATCAGAGGTAATGATAGAAGTACCTATAGAAGTAAGAAAGCCAGAAAGCAGTCATTGGACAGGGCTGGTCTTAAGGGGAGGGAGCTAGCAGAATACAGGTGATATAAAAACAGAGAGGAAGGATTTTGGAAGTGGAAAATTTAAGCAGGGACAGGAGTTTACAAATTATGAACATTGGGGGAATAGGAGTTAACCAAAATGAAGAGTGTGTAAAAAAGCCATGTGGAATCTTATTACTTTGTAAGTTAACTAAAAAGTATAAGAGAAGGAAATAGGGGGAGGG